>NC_085047.1:38952234-39580742 GCF_963662255.1 Cinclus cinclus
AAAGACAAGCCAGCCATTATCTGTGAAATAGTTTTCCCCAAACAGTCCATTTGCTCATTGGGAGCAGTTATGGACCTCAGGAAAGTCTGACAAAGGAAGATCAAAATAGAGGATGGCTGTGGATCAGTTCACATAGAGAAGGTTATCTCTGCAACCTTTAAAGGCTAGAAGTTTAATTTTTATTTTTAAACTAAAGCTTAAATTCTGCAGATGGCTTTAATAAGGTGGCACATAGATTTTTCATCTCCTGTTTGTTTTTACTGTGAGGTCGGGAAAAGGTCCTGTGTTAAGGATATCTGGGAGAAAAAAGGAAAAAAAAATAAAAGAAAAATTGTAAAGTCTTCACAGGCCCAAAGCTAAAAAGGGAAGAAAACCAGTCTTCCAGGAATGGAACATCAAAGCAGTTTAGGAAGAAAGTATCTGTTTGTATTCCCACTGTAGTTTCTCTTTGCCGCTACCACCCCTGGAGTATGTTCTTGACCTCAGAAACAAATTATTACAGTAAATGCTTTTGTTTTTAGTTTTTAAATTTTATTTTCAGGGACACAAAAAAAAAAGGTGGTGCAGGCGGGGGTGTGGGCAAACCAGCAGAGAAAGTAGTGTTTGTCTCTCCATGTGATGGAACAGAATAGTCTGTAATTATGATTTATTCAGTTTTGGTGTGCAGCACACTGAACTTCCCTCTCTGCATTTCTTGCTTCTGTGGAGCAGGCAGAAAAAGGTAGCTACTGTTAATAACTGTGATTATTCAGGTATTTGCAGAATCCCTTGAAAATAGCAAGTGACTTACAGGTTGGTGAGCTCGTTTGGGATTTTCTTTATATATTTTCTCCCTCGTGGAGAGGATATTGTGCAGTTTGAAGTCTAGTGATAAGTTACTTTGATGTTCTCTCTCCCTCTTTGTTCTCGTTTCTCCCCCCTGGAAAGGTAAGATAAACTCACCAGTTCTGGCTAGAGAGGGCTCAGACTGGGAGGGAACAGGGAGGTTGCCTACTGCTTGTCCACTCCTGTTCACATCTCAGTGTTCCATATTTGGAGTTTCCATCCCATTCTTGGGGCCTCACCAAAGCAAATCCCTTCAATCCAGCCTATTACTCTTTCCTGGGCTTTCATTTTTGCCCCCCTGTTAGGTGCAAAGGAGCAGGTGATTTAAATACAGATATTTAAAATACATGTGTTATACTTCTACAAAGTGTTGGCAATGTCGTAGTGCTTTTCTTTTTCTTTTTTTTTAATCTTTCTGAGATGTAGTTAGCAGAGGATGGTCAGTGAATGAATTCTGACTGCTGTTGGGTGTGTTGGCTGCCATTCAGAAGCCCTCTTTGCCTGGCTGTGGTTCTCCCCATCGCCAGTCTATCTTATGGGAAGGTGTTTGCTTTTAATGATTCTTGCCTTGTAGCAGTGCTGGCAGCTGGGATGCCATCCTGTCCCTGAGTGACAGCTCTGGTCCCAGCCCTTGCTACAGAGATGAATATGAGCAGTTGCCTCTAAAACATTTTAATCTCACTTTTGGTTTTGACAAATGGGTAATCAAACCCTGTAAATCATCACCCAGAGACAGTAAACAATGCTTAAAAGTCTTCAACACCAGTCATGGATTTCACCTCAACCTTAGATCATCGCTGACCAGCCCCCCAGGCAAGCTCATCACTTAGTGACGTGGCATCTTGGGAAGGTGCTCCATGAGCAAAGCTGAGGAGCTCTGTGTGCTACTGTCTGGCTAAGCTTCATTTCAGCTGTGACTGGGAGGGTTGCTGCCTTACATCACCTGGCACTAGGTGCAGGTCTTGCTCCACGGGCTGTTGGTGTGGAGGGAAGAGAGGTTTGTGGTCTTTGCAAAGATCTGAATGGGGACTTGAGTCAGCCAAGCACCTCCACTGGGTTTAATGGCTCTTTCTACAAATGTTCTGGGATTTAGGTTGAAGTGCACATGCTCTGTGATAACCCTCAAAACCATCTGGCTGTGGAAGTTTGTCAGTAAAAACTGGATTGGTTTCCTGGAAGAATAATTTTTCTGCCTTAAGTTTACATTATGGTTATGAACTGTTACAACAACATTAGAAAAAAATTAATGCAGAAGAATGTTTTTCATTCCTAGAAATGACCTTTCCCTTTTTCTGTCCAGCAGTTCGGCACTTTTCAGATGATGCTGTGGTTCCTGAAATGCATTTGCTGCTGACCTGTGAAAACCTCTGAGGCAGATAACAGGCAACGCACTCAGGCACCTTGTACAGCTGAACCTTCTTACACTAAATTAGAATTCTGTTTTGGCGAATGAAGCAACCCAGAATCTAAAATTGCTGCCAGCATGTGAACATCAACGTTTGTGAGATAACAGAAAGTTGGGACAATAGAGGAAGAGGCTATATGATACTATTTAAATAAAGTTTCATTAAATACAGCTTCATCAAGTCCTTAATTTTTAATAATGTCAGGGGATGGTGCTGTGGGAGTCACCTGGACCCCACCAGCCCGGATATGCTCAGGGCTGCCTGGAGCATCAGCCATCTGTGTAGGAGGAGCTGTGGGTCTGCAGGGCCAGGAAGGAGTTAGTTTAGGAGACCACTGGAATATATAACTAGGAGTTAAAACTTTTTTCTACTATCTTCATTTTCAAATTAAATCGCAAACTCAAAGGAAATGTGAAAACCTTAGCAAGAGTGCATCAGCCCAGGCTTTTCCTTTGTCTTCCTGATCTTGTGCAACAGCTGAGAATTAGGAGGAGTCCTTCAAAGGCAATGAAGGACTCGAATGGCTGAAGGCATGCAGGTCCAGACTTCAGGTCAGAGGAGGCAGCAGCATTTCCTGAAGTGCCAAAAGTAGGTCTTGATTGAACATGCTTCCAGGGGATGAAATTGCACAATGTATTCTAGGCCTTCAAATAATTTTCCTGTATTCAATCCCATTTAAAAATCATGGAAAGATCTGTTACTCATCTGGTGGGGTGGGATACTGTTTTGCTTATGCTTTTCATTTCTTTTTTACTGCAGTATTTGGGTAAAATTAATAGTTCGGGGTTTTGCAGATTTTAGGTGGACATTTGCTGATTTTTACTGGATGAGTAAGATTATTGTCAGGAGTACATCAGAGGGATGATCATTAGGTAAATAAAAGAGTGATTAGTAGTGTTCTTATCACTGTCCTCAACATTTTTAATAGTGCTTAAATATGCAGCAATTTAACGATATGGACAACTGATTATCTGGTTGTGGATGACATTAGATTTCAAACCACATTTTTCAGCTGAGTTCTCTTTCACATGAAAGATTGGACCAGATGGTCTTTTGAGGTCCTTCCAACCTGAGCTGTTTTGTGTTTCTAACAACACGTGAAATGTGTGTGTATTAGCATCTTTCAACAGTCCTCCTTCCTGCTTACAAAGACATCTTGCCACTTGCAAAGAAATCTTTAAAGTAACAAGTTTTTTCTACACCAGTAGGCAGCCGGTTGATTGTGCCATTGGAAACAGTGATACCCGAGGCACTATCAAGGTGGTGATGTCTGAGCCATTATCTTTATAAGCTGTGCTCCTGCTCCAGCTGCACTCTGCTTGGGTGCCTGCCCTTTGGGCTCATTCCCTGTGATGTAGTGAAGCTTTGCAAGCCTGACACAGCCTCCAAACCTGCAGAAAAAGGAAAAAAAAGCCAACCAAACAACAACAACAACAAAAAACAAAAACTCCAGGAAAAAAAAAAAACAACCAAAGAAAACCCCAGAACAACCAAAGAAACCCTCACATCCTTAAATAACCTACTTTAGCAGCCCCAGGGATATATATGATGTTTATGAAGATATTTGTGCCAGGTGAGCAGCTGAGACATTGCTTTAGTGGCAGATTTCATAGTTTTAACCTTTTTGCAGACGGTTCCCTGCCTGCATGGCCGTGTAGAGCTGTGCACTGGAGGAAGGAAGGAACCTTGTTGCTATCAATAACTTTGATACCATTATCCTTGCTTCCAAATACTGGCAGGTAGAACTTGCTGATGGTACCACAATGATACAAATACTAAAATCCAGACTGTATAAAAATATTACTTCTACTTAAAGACACTTTTTTAGCATAGGTGTAGTGAAGATTAAATAATTTTGTTTAAGGATCTGGGAAGCACAGCTAACAGGCAGATCAGGTGCTGTAGAGAGACTGGGGAGGGGGCATGGTAGGGAAGAGACACAAGGAGTAACATGAGGTCTCTTGAAAGCTTTTGTGGTAAAATCATTCCTTAAAGTTTTTGAAATGGGGATGGCAAGTGATATTCCCAGAAATGAGTGACAAAGGCATCTGCTGAGAAAATGCATGTATCTGGGTGCAGGTTCTAGGCATTTCATTGTGTGTGCAATTTCCTTCTGTTCTTCGGTTTATATTTCAAAGGAAATTTGTAATCAAAAGGAAAAGGACACCTCAGCTCACAGAATTTCTCTCCCATATTGACAGGCCCATGTCATCAATGCAGAACAAATGTTTTTATTGCTTCCTAACAGAACTGGGCATGACAGGGTAGCCTGCAGAAAGCACAATATTTCTTTATACTGTTTCAGCTTAGGCCTGTGCTGATGCTGCCACCTGTGTCCTGTGAGAGTTGTGTTTCCTCTTGCTGCCAACCTGGGGTTCACACTAGCAGGCTGAAAGATGAAAAGCTAATACTGATACCTTCACACATTTCATGGAGTGAACATTTCCTATTCACTCATTACCCCCAGAGCTGGTTAGAAAATGCTCCTGTTCCTTGTTGTTCTGATGGGGTTTAATGGTGAAAATGCATTTTCAAGTGCTTTGGGTTTTGTTTTTTTTTTCCACAGCACATGCAAATTCAAGATACTGTCAGCTGTCCTCGTGTCCTTCAGAACTCTTCCTATATTGTGGATATTCAAGGAGCTCTTTTGTTTTGGTTAGCTAAGGTGCTTTACATACTTAATTTTCCCTAGTAGGCTTTTCAAATGAGCCCTATGAAGGAGCTGAATACAAGGGGGAAAAAAAGAAAAAGAGGAGAAAGGTTAAGGACACAGGATTCTTTCCAGGAGATAACTGGACAATAGCTGTGGATGCATTTAGTGATCGATGCCACCTTTCCTCAAAACAAAAGAAATTCTGGGGTAAATGGAATTGAAACCCAGCACTTAGTAGCAAATAGCCCTTAAGTAATAACTTGGAAAAGCGGTTTTCTGGCAAGAGAGAGACCAAGTCAGTAACACAGCTGGCTTCTTTTTATCTGAAATTGCCTTTTTCCCCCATAAGTATTGACATGGGCACCCTTGATGCTGACAACTAGATGATTCTGTTCACATCCTGAGGATTTCAATGTAGGCATCCTTAAAGGGCCATGTAGGATTGGTCTTCAAATATGCTTTTTCTACCCCAAATGTCTCTTGAAGCTTTTTGTTCTTCTGTTGTGGCATTGCTGAGTTACTAGGGGCTGAATCTATAATCCCTGGATTTGAGTCTGGTGCTACTCTGACACCAGAAATATTAATTAAAATTGGTGGGTTTTAAGGGATGATTGGATTCCTTGGAGCCCTTTTGTTTTTGCTGGGGAGAAAGGAGGACTGTGAGGACTGCTCCCAGTGTGCAGAATTTTCCCAGCATGCCTAGGCATCCTAGGGTAGGAAGGAGAACATAATCTTGCAGTTACCCTTCACCTCCTGGACCACTGTGAACAAGGGGAGTTTGGCCTGCTTGATTGTCTCCATGAGTAGCACATGAAAAAAAAAAAAAAGAAAAGAAAAAAGAGTAATTTTTGAAACATAAGTTGCTCCTAGTCAGGAGCAGGGTAATGATAGTCTATCACATATAAAATGTGCATGTCATATTTCCAGCTTGTTCATTTTTCACGGACTGTCACAATCCTAGGAGGTAATTGTCAAGTAATCTAATAGGATGAAGATGTTACAGAGATTTAATTTCCTGGAGAAAAGTTTTCCAAATTTCCTAGATTTTCCTGTATGAAAAACTGTATGAAACACATTAGTTTCAGTGTCTTTTTGGGAAAAGCCAAAATTTTCCAGCTGAACTCTGACTGACATAAAGATTGCTTCTATCTTCTTTCTGAGAGCTTTAACAACCAGTTGATATGTATAGCTTCCTACAGTAAATTATATTGTAAAGCCTTTGCTGAAAAATAGATAGAAATAAACTCAAAACAACTTGGAGATGTGTGCAGCACGATTTTGCCATTTTTGAGCAATCCATTGTTCATAGCAGTAGTTGGTGGCTAAGCTGGTTTTTCTGCTTCTACGTGTGGATGTGTGTGTGTATGTGTGTGTATATGTACATGTATATATATATATATATGTATGTATACATATCTATATATGTTGTATTGTTGTTGCTTAGGAATGGTATTCTCCAACCTATAGTTCCCACCAAAACCACTCCATACCACACTGCCACTCACTCACTCCTGCCTTTCCCCATACCCTTCCGCTCCCCTGCAGTGGGATGGAGAGGTATGGAAGCACAAAAGATCACAGCTTGGGAAAAGAACAATTTACTGGACACAGCAGTGAGATGAGAGAACAAACAGTAACGACAACAATGCTAATCACAGAGGGTACAAGGGTGCAAGAAAGAGGCAAATGATTCATGTGGAAACCCCCACGACGCTGCCCCCTCTGCTATGTTGTGCCACCCAGAAGGAAGCCCTTCCCCTACCCCTGGAAAATGATGTAGGGTGGTACAGAATTACCTCTGGGTCCTGGCCATACCCCCTCCTGGCTACTGCAGCAATTAACCCTGTCCTGGCTGGAACCAGGGCTCAGACCTACCTCTCTGTGTGTCTCTGTGTGTCTGTTTGAATTGTGGTGACTGCCAGTTGTGGACCTGTGTTGGAAACACTCAGTCACTCACCTTCACATCAGTGAAGGTCCTTCCCCAGGTGATGGGGAGTTCCCTGCAGATGCCAGCAGTTGCTGGCAAAGTGGATTCCATATTATTAATATCTTAAAGGAGTCTAACATAATGAATAGCAGTCCTTTAAAGCCTGTTTTCAGCCCAGCTAGTTTAAATAATAGCAGGACACGGCTGCTGTAAGCTTTTCATGCTGGGATTTGTGCAGGTTGCTTCCCAGGTTGTCTGTTTCTCTTGACTTGTCCTTTTCATCTTCTGCTGTCAGTAACTTCAGTGCATAAATGAACTGCAGATTAACCATCCAGGCTGGGACGTTTTGCTTTGCATTTGAAATGCAGATTCCCAGCATGGGGAGCCTGAACTCTCTGGCTGCCTTTGCTCCACAGAGTGTCACAGAGATTCAGACGTTAGAGCCACTTGCAGCACCAAATAGTGCCTTCTCAGAGGCTACTCAGTCTTCAGGTATGATATTTTAAATAATTTTTTGAGTCAAAGGTTAAATTTATGTCATCATGCCAAATAGAGAGTATATTAAGATAGGTCAGTCATTCATATCATTAACTTGTAAGCTTGCTTTGTTTGTTTTAAAGGACATTGATTTTGTAATTACCCCAGAGATAGCCTTTGAAAACCCCAAGAATGCGCTACTTAATTGAAATCCAAATATTGAAAGCTGGAGGAACGTAGCTGTAGGAGCCCCGTGATGGACTCTGCCATCTAGTGACATCCACAAGAAAAAATGCAATGTTTGCAAAAACAAGCCAAACCCCTAATATGATTATTTTTGAAACCTGTTTGCTATGACTGGTAAACCAATAGGATGCCTCAGGCACAGCAGTGCTGTCATTGTCTGATGACACGACTCAGCTCAGTCCATCTTTGGCCTCCATAGGCCTGTCAGGAGATCCATGCAGATTAAAACCACAAGGGTTTTTTACTGTTTTGAGTATTTACTCTGCCAAGACAGCTGAACCTTTGCCTGATGATTAAGTCCACAGGGCCCTGTTATGTGCATCTGGGAAGCAGAACTGAAGAGCACTGCCCTGTCCATGGGGAGGCACGCACCCAACCAAGTCTTCAAATGCAGTCTTGGAAAATGTATGTGAAATCTTAAAATACATGTCTTCCAGTGTCCAGTCTCATCCCTTCTTCCAAAGCTGTTCCTTTCCTCCTCTTCGGTCTTCAGAAGGCTGATGTGCCAGGAACATGTGTCATGTTTGCGCTGCTTCTTTGCAACCTCTGGTCCTCCCCAGGGAGCAGGCTGAGCAGGCTCCTGTGCAGCTGGATCATGTAGGGAGCAGGATACTATCTCCACTGAAAACCCTGGATGCAAGAGTGGACCATTGCATCAAATGCCAATGAAGTGACAAGATGGATGGTCACAGGGATGCTTACTCCTAGTTAGCCCTGTGAAAATGCAGAAGCCTGTTTAGACTCAGAGGCTGGCCGAGGGGTCTCATAGCTCTCAGCCCTACCAGTATATAAGAAGAGTAGTAATAGCACCATATCCTCAGTCACATCTGTGCACAGTGATGAAAACTATAATGCTTGTATAAGCTTCACTCATTTGGCAAAGTTGGGGGCTTTATTCTTCATTTTCTTTTTCCTCCTCCAGCTGTGTTGTTATCTCGCTTAAATGTGAATAAATACAAATACCTTCTCAGTCTCATAGTAGAAGACAGCCAAAAGGTGAGGGAAAAGGAAGGGGGAAGGTTGTACGTAATTTAGATGTCACTGAGGAGGTGGATTTTATAGTCTCTGTTTGAAGATGAAGCAGGAGCTAATTCATGTGAAGAGCCAGTGTGGTCTGACCCAAGTGTGGTCTGACCCAAGTGCTTTACTCTGGGATGGGCTGACAGGCTGAAATCCAGTTTTTGTCCATACAAGAGAGTTTTACAAAAGTTTGGCTCTGGGAAGACTGATAACTGCTTTAAAGGACAGTGTTGCCTGTGATGTGGGGGACTTGGGGTCTAAGTGGGCTGTAGATGCCATCTCCCACAGCTTGTGTGTTTTGCAGGCTGGGGCAAGGGAGCATCTGGTCAGCATCCTCCACCTGAAAGCCTCTGATGATTTTTTTGCTGGACAGACATTTTTTCTAGATACTGACACCATGGAATTAGGAACAAATTTGAATAAATCAGCATTTCATCCCCATCTCCACATTTTAAGTGCTGAAGGTTTGGTGTCAAACTGTGGGAAGTCCATTCTGTGGGTGATGACCTCTATGGGCAGAGTTGCAGAGAGGCTGTATTGATGAGGGCACCTGGTTGTGGCTTTCAACAGCATCAGGCCTGGTCAGGGTCCTTTAAAGAGCCAACAGTGGAAAACTGGGACAACTCAGGTGGTTGCTTTGATGTGGGGATCCTGTTGGATTAATGGGCTGGTGACCTACCTGCAGTGCAGAGCCTACAGGAGGGAGGTGTAAGCACATGGAGTGGGGCAGCCACAGGGGTATCTTTGTGTGGCTGGTGTCTTAATCTGGCTTTGAAGGATGGCAGAGCTGGAAGCTGGGACTCCTGGAGATTGCATTGCTGTCATTGTGGTGGCTGGCTCTAACAGGAAACCTCTGTTTGTGTTGGTGTCTGAACAGGCACCGAATTCTTGTGCTGTTTCAGGACATGACTGCCATGTGCTATTTCTCCTGCTGCTATGCTGTATTTTATGGAGCACTGCCTATCAATGTGCCTACCATTGGGAAGTAACAAAAAGAAATTACTCAGATGCTTTGAAAATAGATAGAAATATCATTTGAAATAGGTAATTTTCTCTTTCAATTACTAAGATCGAAGACGTGTTCATTTGTTAGTGTTTAAACAGCAGCTATTAACCTTTTTGTCCCTACCACTTACTCCTTCCTTACATTTTTCTGCTTGCAAATTTTGCAGCCCAGATGAATACGGAATGACTGTTTTAAATAAATTATTTCTTTCCCTTTCTGAAGCTGAGTCAAGGAGCATCAATGTCGATGCCCCAATTTGTATTAAGGAGACTGTAGATAATTAAGCACTTGTGAGGGTCTGGGCAGTTTGTTGATTTGTTTTTAATTTTCTGGTGAGTGAGTGATGTTCTTTGAATAGCAGTCATTGGGGAAATCAGAGCTTAGTGAAGTGACAACCAATGTTGTCTTCACTGTCATGTTCAGTGGAAGTCCAGCAGTATTATGGCAAAGTTTACGGGCAGAGATAACTATGCATCTGTCAGATGCACTGACAAATGCTGTTTGCATCCCTGTGTTAAACTTGTGAAAATTTGTGTCAGCAGTTTGTATTTCAGGTTTCTTTCACAATAACATACCGTGTTTGTGAGGTGTAGTTGCCTTGTGCACCATCTATAATGTAAAACACAATGATCTGTAACACAAAATCAAGAGTTATTGGTGGGCTAATGCTGCCTGGATACCAGATGCCCACCAAAGCTGCTCTATCATTCCCTTCCTTAGCTGGACAGAAGAAATATAACCAAATTCCTGTAGGTCAAGATAAGGACAGGGAGAGATCACTCATCATTACCATCATGGGCGAAACAGGCTAAGCTTGGGGAATTAATGTTATTTATTACCAATCAAATCAGAGTAGGATAATGATAAATAAAACCAAAATCTTGAAACGCCTTCCCTCCACCTCTCCCTTCTTCCTGGGCTCAGCTTCACGTCCAGTGGCACAGAGGGATAAGGAATAGGAGCTGCAGCAGTTCATCACACTTTGTTCCTGCCACTCCTTATTCCTCACACATTTCTCCTTCAGCCTGGCATCCCTCCCACTGGAGGCAGTCCTCCATGAATTTATCCAACATGAGTCCTGCCCGTTGGCTGCAGCTCTCCGTGATCTGCTCCAGTGTGGGTCCCTTCATGGGGTGCAGTTCTTCAGGAACAGGCTGCTCCAGTGTGGGTTCCCCGTGGGATCACAGGTCCTGCCAGCAAACCTGCTCCAGTGTGGGCTCCTCTCTCCAAAGTTCCACAGGTCCTGCCAGGAGCCTGCTTCAATGTGGGCTTCCTACAGGGTCACAGTCTCCTCTGGGCATCCCCCTGCTCTGGCTGGGATGCTCCAGGAGCTGCAGGTGGATCTCTGCTCCACCCTGCACCTCCATGGGCTGCAGGGGCACAGCTGCCTCACCAGGGGCTGCGCCAGGGGCTGCAGGGGAATCTCAGCTCTGGTGCCTGGAGCATCTCCTGCCCTTCCTTCTGCAGTGACCTTGGTGTCTGTGGGGCTGGAAATTTACTGGTGGTTTCAGTGGGACCAGTCTCTCAGCTTTCCTTGCATTTGCTGCCAGGCCACAGTTCTTGCTTTCCTTAAGTTACAAGAGGTTGCAAAACAAGTCTTCACAAATGCTGCTCATCTCTACTTGGCACTCATTGCCTTCAGCTAGACTGTGTGCTGGGGCTCTGCATATGCATGGACATTTCTAATAGCTGGTTCAGGGTGCAATCTCATCCAAATCAAAATTTCATCTTATTTTGAATAAGGAGCACAGACTTTTCTTCAGAGCAATTTCTATGAGATACAGGCTGTTCATTGCAAACAGAGAGGCGCTCGAGCACAGTAACCCGCTTGGAGAGGACAATGCCATTTAAAGCCCTGAGTTAATGAGAAGTCCACAGCACACATTTGATAAGGTTTGTCATTCTTTTGTCTGCAGATCATAGACCCTGCATTTTAATTTACTATACATAATGCTTTCTTAATGAGTTCCAGTGGACAGCCATTGAAACATGGCACTGCAGCTGCCAGCACGATTATGAAAAAGAGGCAGTTATTTGATTTACGTGATATTCTGTTATGGTAACTAATACTTGAAGACAGGATACAATAGAGGAAGAAAAACCCCTCCATTTAGATTTTGGTATCTCAGGACTAAAGTGCTAAATCATTTATTTTGCATGTACGTGGACCAACTACTAATTGAAAATTAATGGAATTATGTTTGAGTCTTGAAAGTCTAGAGAGACTCCTGTTTGCTTTGCACCACAAAGTTCAAGCAAACCCAGTAACACTAACAGGATTTTTAAAGTGCAAATGAGCTTCTTAACATAGTACACAGAAGCATTTTATAGAAGAGGTCCCTCATCTATTCTCTCTGTTTCAAAACAGAAATGAAAAAATTCAGAACAAATTTGTAGTGCTATGGAATAAATGATGCATTGCTGCTGGTAAGGTCAGTTTTGTAAGGAGTTACTTTCTTGGGCCACCTTTCCTTTTCTTTGGCCTGAGCCTGTGTGCAGGCCTTTATCTAGAGCTCTGTGTGTGTGCTTGTGAGTGTGTGTGTGCATGCTTACTCCCTTTCCTATATACCCTTCTTTGCAGAGCACCACACTGGTGACTTCTCACACAAAGGCATTATTTAAAGGGTTTATAGGGTTTTTCTGTTGTTCTTCCTGGGATTTTGTTTTACTTTTTTTGTTGTAGCAGGAATAGGAACCATGATGCCTTTGTGTAGGCAGTACTAGGCAGTAAACAAGGTGATAATTTTCTTCTATGCTGGTAATTTAATCTGAGTTTGTATGTGGTGGGGGAAATGGGTATGCTTACAGTGGGATGATACTGTGGAACCCAAGTCAAGGAAGAGATTCAGCTTCTGGTCTCTGATGCAAGATAAAAACTGCTAGGGAAAAAAAAAAGAAATAAAATACAAACTTTGAAGTGGGGATGAATTAAATTTTGTATGATTACAACTTCTGGTATTTTCTGAGTTAGACTGCTTGATTTTGTAGTTGTAATTCTTAGCAATGGTAATTATAATGATAATGGTTGTTGTTGTTGTTGTTCTGTATGCTTGGAAATCCCCACAGAACAGAGGGATAGGGCCTGCCTGTGGATTTTGCAGATACTTGCAGAAACTTTAAAGTGGTGGGTCCAAGATTTCCATATTCCAGTCTAAGGTGTGGGGAGAGGGGTTGTCACAATCATTCACTGTCCCAGTCTCATTTGCCTGTCCTAGTCCATCTCTACCTAGTCCAGTGCTTCCAAGTTTGCCCTTTCCTGAATGGCTCCCAAGTTTGCCTTTTCCTCATCTAGCACTGGAGCAGACTGCCCAGGGAAGTGATTGAGTTGCCATCACTGGAGGTATTTAAAAGATGTGTGGACATGGTTCTTGGGGAAATGGTTTATTGGTAACTTGGCAGTGCTGGGTTAACAGTTTGACCCAATAATCTTACAAATCTTTTCCAACCTGAACAATTCTGTGATTCTATGAACCATACAACACCTAGCATACCATATAAAAATATCACTGCTCCCCTGCACAGTGACTGGCACTGCTGCAGCCAGAGCAGTAGCTACAGGGACATCTCACCCTGGTTCTGCAGCTCATACACCAAAAGCATCCCAAAGGGTCAAGCACAGATGTGTATGTACTGATCCCGTGAAAGCAGGGAGACCAGACATAGCCTCACCTCACCACATTTACAAAGCAAAGTGTTCCTATCAGAAAACTGATAGCTGGTTTTTCTCTGGCCTGCGATAAAAGAGTGATGGTAATTAATCTGAGGACACAGATCTCCAGTATGAAAAGTTCAAATACTGAGTCATTTAAGTTTGGCAAAGTGTGGAGGAGCAGAGTCCCACAGCCAAAAGCTTCTGCATCGCTGGTGAATGGACTTGAAGTGCACATTCCCCTTCTGTAGCATGTGAGCAAATGCATACGTCTGTGTGTGCACCGTGCGAGGCTGAGTCATCAGTATCACCCTTTGCCAAGGCAGGGAGGCTGAAAACCATGAGAAATGCGTGTAAAAATACACCCATTGCTAGATCAAAAGGATGTGCCACGGGGAAGCTGCAGCGAGGCGATAGTGACGCTCGTGTTCGTCAAACGGCTTTTGTGCGAGAGGAAATTACATGGACGGGGACTGTGGCGTGTGGAGATGCCATTTCCAAGGGGCAGAGGGAAGGCAGAAAGAAGCGATTTTTCACGGGTATGTGTGCCTGCTGAAAGGTGTGGATGTGTCATATGCAACAACCAGGCAGCCAGTTCAGAGCAAGAAATGGGGATCCCATTTTCCCCAGCACCATGTTCTGGGGATGCATCGCTCTGCACCCCTGGCTGCTCTGCCTGCCTGGGCCAAAATGGGCGCACGAAAGGGCTGCAGAAAGGTGTGGCTGATAAGCCTTTGTGGAGCTGTTACTAACCAAGGAGCAGTTATTTCTCATGGCTCAGGAATCTTCCTAATTTTAGGTTGCCAGGAGCTTGCAAGGCCTGCCTGGGGAGGTCTCCCTGTTCTCATGCCATAGGCTTACATCTGGCTCCAAGCAGCAGCAAAAATGAGCTCGTGGTTTGGTTCAGTCCAGACCTCCTTGTGCCTGTTGTTTCACTGAGCTTTTAAATGAGTCCTTTTTAGTATTTTTGGAAGTTTCTGAGGAGGCATTGCTTTAATATAACTGTAGTTAAACCCCAGAACTCTTTAAAACTCTCATTTAGAAGTAGGTCAGTTTGCACTTGTCTTGAAGGTTTTTTTTTTTCTTTTTTTCATGTCTTAGTTGTAGGCTGACTTACCATCTGCCTTTCCTTGGCAAAGCAAAGAAGCGGAAGATAAAAATTTGTAAGATATAATCGGGCTAATATTAATCATATATCTCACATGAGGTGAGTCACTGGAAATTTTCTGTGACTGTATTTGTAAGTCCTCTTCACAGTCTTTTATGGTGGACTTCAAGTTCAGAAAACCTTTCCAGTAAAAAACAAATCCCAAATAAAAACCTGTCTGCACAGCGGGTGCTAGGATATTTTAAATCCATGTGTGGATAGCTGGGAGTGTCTTGTCACTCAGCAATTGGGTTTTGCATGGTTGGGAAATCACAGAGTGAGCCCAGGAAGGATGTGGGATTCATGCTCACCCCAGGGAATTGCAGAGCAGGTTGGACTCTTCCCCACTGCCCTGTCAGGCTGGCAGTGAGCAAATAGCAAAACAGTTGTGTGTAGTACAGACAGATGTCAACAGATACGATTATTTATTACAGTTTTAATGTAACAAGTC
The DNA here is from genome assembly GCF_963662255.1 of Cinclus cinclus. NCBI lineage: Eukaryota > Metazoa > Chordata > Aves > Passeriformes > Cinclidae > Cinclus > Cinclus cinclus. The sequence continues at coordinate 38,967,042 of NC_085047.1, forward strand.
TCCACTGTTAATATATCAGTTCATAGATGATGTCTGTTAATCTATACACATAATTAAGTTCACTAACTTCCCCAATTTTGTGAAAAATTTCTAATAAAAAGGCTTAAAAATGGACATCTCCTGCAACATCCCAAAAGTAATTTTGCTTTTGGTCCAGTCATTGAATTTCTTTCCCTCCAGCAACTGGAGACTAAATGAGCAGCATCACCTTCCCTCCTCTGGGACGCAAGACCATAGGAAAACACTGCTTCTAATGTCAGTGTACTCCCTTGGATTAATGGCTGTGCCCAGCAGCTAGCAACTGCTACCCCTTCTATTTTTGTAAATATATAAAAGAAATATGTATTTGAATCTAATGTATCAAAAGAAAAAAATAAGAGGGTACTTTTTCCTTTGCTGTTGGTTCTTTCAAGCCTTTGCCACATTTTTTGCTGACTTTAATAAAAACTGCTCTTATAGCTTTCAAATGGTTTCTTTATTTTCTCTGTATGTATGTATGCACATGGGCTTTTTAAAGCTTGCAGATGGTTTTTCCTCACCTCAGCATTATGGCTAGCCAGGAATTTTTTTTGTTATTATTATTGTTTTGGTTTGGATTTTGTCTGAAAAGTAAGGCCTGCCAGAACAGGAGACTATTGCTCAATCCAAGGAATGGATGAGATGTACTTTTGCAAGCAGATGGCAGAACGAAGAGGTTTCAGTAGCAGAGGGGCAGAAGGCAGCATGAAGAGGTTTCAGTAGCTGAGGGGCAGAAAATAAATGCACCAGACTATTAAGACTGTCTGAAATAAGGTGCATGTATAATTCTACATGTACAGCTTAAAAGGAAGCAACATGCCATAAGTATGAATTTACCTTTGTTTCTCCTTATCCTTCTCTACTGACGATTGCTGTTACACAGTGTTCAGCACTATATAAAACAAAATAAAATAAAATAAATAAATAAAATGCATCAAATAAAGCAATTGACAGCAGCACACTTTCCTTTGTCTTCCTGTGGGTTTTGTAGCTGCTGAACACTGCCTTTGGTTGGTTGGTTGGTTGGTGATTAAGACTCAAAAGGGATAGTGAAGTTTACAAGTATGAATGCTGGTAGCACCCAGTGTGGTGTTGAGTGTATGGAAACAGTTCAGCCTTTTTGGCTCAAGCTGTCACAGGAGTTTAAGCCCAGTTACTGTTTCTCCAGACCTATCCTTACATTTTGACTAATTTTGTACAGTTCAGAACTGAATGTTTTTAGTTTTGGGTTGGTTGAAACACTAATGAAATAATTCATCTTTGACTGACAGTGTAAGGAAACAAGAGAAAAAAGAAAATTCAGTGACTTCTTCTATGGCCCACAAAGACTAGGAGGGGATATCTGTGCCCCCACCTGAGTCAGAAAACCTGTTAAGGAAACAGAAAAATGACTGGAGTAATGGAAGTAACAGAGACAGTTTTTCAGTGAGAAGTCTTAAAATTGTAGAATATTTTCTGCTTAGTTTATCTAAAAGGATGAAGTACTGATTGGCATGAAAGAAGCCTTCACCCAGAGACAGTGCCAAGTGCTCTGAGGCTCTTCAGTGCAGCACAGACAGAAGGGAAGGACCACAGAAAGGGAGGGTTGCAGTTGTGTATCAGAGCCACCACTTTAAAAACCTATCTCACATCCCCCTGTGTCGTCCAGAAAATAAGACTTAAGCAGATATATAAGCAGCACAGTGCAGATTTTGAAGTTCAGTGAAGGTTCAGATCAGTGAAATGATGATGTCTGTGTTATATGAGAGGTTAGATTATGTGATCTCCTGATTCCTTTTTACCTTAAAAGCTGTTACTGGGTGGCATTTTCTATTTTAGATATGGATAACCCTCATCTGTTATATGTAGTTCATAGTTATGAATCTATTTGTCTGAAGAAAAAAAATGTCAAAATTAATAAGTAGAATCTGAGTTTTAGGTCTTTGCAACAGATTTCTTTGGGGAAATTTCCCATAGTCTTTAATATTGATACAGGCTCTGGCTTTGGTGATTTGTCTTGCTGCCAGATAAAGTTTGTTGAAAGGAGTGTAGTGAGTAGTGGCAAGGACATTTTAAAATTCTTATGAGATGGGCTAAGATTATTATTTTCCTTCCTTGGGTTTTGCCATGTAATGCCTGCTGTCAGAAGATAAGCACTATGTGACTTAATCAGCATTTGGGGAGACCCCATTAGTGATGAATCCAAGCACTACAGGTGACCATGCAGATGACTGAATGAACAGTGTTGGTCTTTCTTTACCAGTGTACTGCACAAATATTGTGGTATTCAGTTCAGTTGCTGGAAGTAGAATGAGTTTTTGCAAGGTATTATGTATCACTAGGAGAGTGAAAACTGCACAGGAAACAGATGGCATAAGCAGGAACAGTAGAGTTTTCAGCAGAAGAAATTTGGTTAGATGCTCTTAAGCTGTTGAAGTGAGGTGGGGACTTAGCAAAGCACAATACGCATGAATGGGCACACTGAACAGTGTTTCAGCTTCTAATAAAGGTTTCTGAAGAGTCACTGAGTCAAAATAAACTTGAGTTTCCTTTGTGTTCTCCAAAGGGATAATTTAGAACATATTACAGAATTAAAGTTTCATGAAAATGCAGATAACGATTAAGAGTGTCTAAAAGCTATTTAGGGCTGGGCACATTACAGGAGTACTGCAAATATTCTAAAATAAACCTAATAGATGCAATGTATGTAGAATTAGGTTAAACTTAAAATAAATCAAAGGTGTTCAGGTATGGAAATGCACAGTCGCTTCACCCAAAGAATCTTGACTTTGTTCTGTACTGAGGTCATGTAATAATGATATAATTATTGTGAGTGGATAATAGGGCTTTATTGTTTTTAAAGTCCTGGAACAGATTGAATTGGTCTTTTAAATTATGGTTCCTCTTAAGTTGTGCCTGAGGGATGAAGATACGGTTAAGACTAGTGCCTAAGGAGGGTTGCTACCAATGCATTTTCACGTTTTTGTTCACAAAATGACAAATTACTCTATTTGTGAGTTTTTGGAAAACACTGTCTGAACTATCTATAGTACAGGGAAAATGTGCTATGTTGTGTGTAGTTAAGTCTTCACTTTCAGAGCAGGACTCAAACTAGTTCAGGGAAACTAAGTGGCACTTCTGCTGTGGAAGATGTGTAAAATGTTGAGAAGGTGACTATGGGAAACTGAACATGAGAAAAAACGTTACAGGCAGAATTACCAAGGGAATTGAATGAAAATAGCTATTTTTATGAATGTGATATTGACTTGAACCTGACAATGAGATTAGAAAAAAAAGAAGGGCAGTAAGAAGAGCTACCTCAAGAATTGGCCAGGGAAATTCAGTGATTTGCTTCTGTCCTGAGTGCAAATGCAGGGAAGGCTGATGGAAAGCAGTGGCTCTCACAGGGCTCAGAGTGGTTGCCAAGGGGAGGGAATCTCTCCTTGAGTGCAGGCAGTTTGTTGGGTGGATGAGAGAGCCTGGGTACCACTCTGAGAGCCTTCAGTAAGACAGTACTGGAAAGAAGCCATGGGAAACACCTCCTCAGCTGCAGCTGAGGGGATGTCTTTCAGTAAGGAGACTTCCTCATGTTGCTGAGCCTGTGCAAATCCAAGTCCCTGGTGGATTCTGACGTCTGTGAATTGTGTAGTGGCCCAGACACCAGAACACTGGCATATCTGCTACATCAAATGCAGCTCCAGTGGTACATCCAAAGCCTGGCATGTGCCAGGACACAGGGAAAACAAATGTCCCAGTGGTGGGACTGTCACCGTTTCACTGGAGCTGTTGCTGGAAATAAAGCACCTTTCCTTGGGATGAAAGAGGATTTTGGCTTGGTGTAAGGCTGCTTTAGTGGATTTAGCAGCAGCAAGGCACTTCATAACGCTTCAGTAAGAGCAGAAACAGCACAGGATGCCGAGTCCACCATATGTTCATGTTTAATAGAAGTTTATAAGTCTGTGAATTTTGCCTACGGGATGTCTAAAGACTCAGGGGTCATGTAAATTGAAACAATGCAAAGTTTATTGTGCATTTAACTTAATTTAAATACGTAAAAACAAGCACAGGGGGATTCTTACCAGTTGCAGTTATTGGTTTTAATAAATACCATTGTAATTGAATGTGATTTAATAAAAACAGGGTATTTGCAGCCTTTCAGAGTGGGCGCACAACTCCCCGAAGAGAAGACAACAGAGGGGGGTTAATCAGAATAACTTTTAACTCAGTCACTGAGTTAAAAGAGTCCCTCCAAGGAGCCAGTGGATATTCAGTTTCACTCACACCAACTTCAGACTCTGTGTTTTGTCTTGGTGGTGGTGAAGAGGTCTGCATTGAGGTGGCTGCTTCACTCTGCAGGTCCCCTGTGAAATGACCCCCGGGACGAGGGAGGAGGCCACTTTCTGACCAATATCATGGTCTTTTTCCTGGGAGTTAATTGTGGAGAATGGTGACTTCCCAGCTGACCCTGTGGGATTTCTGAGCTCAGGAGAAGCTGCCCACATGGCTGCATGTCCATGGCTTGGCTTTACGCATCAATTATCTCAGTTTTGTTTTGTTTTGTTTTGTTCAGCTCAGTGTGGTCTTTGATCCGCTGGGATCTAATGTGATCTCATCTAACATAATCTATTTGTGTTCAGAATCTCAGCTGAAGTTAGTGGCAAGATTGATACTAATTTCAGCAAACCTAAGATTTCTCCCAGTATGGATATTTGCACACCTAAACACCTCCATGGACACCATTTATGTACAAATCACAGTCACAGTAATCCTGCAGCATTCAAATACATGCAAAAATTAACATAGTTAAAAATTCCCTTCCTGTTCATGGATTTCCTGGTAGATTATCAACCTGGAGATACATGTGCAAAAATTCCTGTGTGTTGTTTTAATGGCAAATTCCCTAAAGCCATCACCAGATTCAGCAAGTCTGTGTCGCATTATTTCTATCCAGCTTGTTTTATTGAAAACACCTGTGTGAAACTAACAGTTATCTGGCATCGATTTGATATTCACCATCTAAAAAATATTCACTTATTTATGTAGTATTTAGGGATCAGAATAATTGCTTTCAGCATAGTATCAGTGCTGAGAAAATCGGTTCTTAAGGTATGACTCTAAGGTCACTAATAAATTTTGAGTCTTAGAGTTGCCTCCAGAAAAGCAAAAAAGGCCTGTGACACAGTATTTGAAATATTATTCTGCTTTGGATATTAAGCCAGAATATTTATTGAGCTTAAAATCAAGCAGGTGCATCAGAGGTGGCTTATATGTTTCATATTATCGGGTAGACCCTGTAAGCCTGTTACAGAATCTCAGCAAGAAATGGGATCCCTATATTTGGGGTAAGGTTAGGAGAGATCTTTTAGCTCTAAGGCCATCATAATATTACCTTTTGCTGGGCCTTGGAAAGTCATGTATTCGGTTTGTAAAGTGTAACGGTAATTTCTTCTTTGATGAGGGCTCCAATTACAGTGATTTTATCTTACGATGTTTGATTATGTAATCTTTAGAAAACCATTTAGACATGCTGAAGCATTAGCACCAGGTGTATGATGCCATGAAATCTGTTATAAAACAGCTGTTAGCAATGCATTCACCAAGTATCTCTAAATAATTGAAAGACCTAGTTAAGAAAATACTTGTTATTTATGCAGTATCACCTTGTGAGTGCTGTGTGTGGTAGCACAGCAGGAGTGGTGTAACCAGCCTGTTGCAGCATCACTGAGAAGTCTAATATGCACACAGGTAGGAAACTTGGCATTTTGTGATATTTGTAACACAGTAATTGACTAGATCTGGTGACAATGTTTTATTGAATTTGATGGTCAGTGAAATAGAGACTGTGGAGATGGTACTTTGGCATCACTGGAGAACAGGTGGCAATCAATGATGTAACAGCATAAGCAATTATATAATGCTAAATCAAATAAAATAATCAATAATGTAACACTAATGCTATAATAATAAATTATGCTGTGGTGATAGCTATAAGAAGTGTGTCTGAGCCACCATTCTCCAGTAAGGTCTGGGAGGTTCCTGTGTGCCAATGGTCTCCATTGTGTGCACTGACAGTGAACAAACAACCTGCCAGCTGCAAAGCTTCTTTAAAAAGCTCAAAATTTGATTCAAGATTTGAAGACACCACAGAATATGAATAGAAGAATATTTGATAATATCTTAATAAATGCTGTCCTTTCACAAAGCTCTTACCCCTTAGCTAGCCTCTTAATACTGTATTATCCTAGAATGAAAATAAGATTCAAGATAAAAACAAAGAAACAGGCTCTGTTAACATTAAAGGGCCTCTGCAGGTTTCCATATCTGGGCCAGCCTCTTTGTATTTTCCTCCCTCAATGAGTTCCTGTCAGTTTATATTTCATCAGATGATAAAAATTTAAGTCCTTACCATGTTCTCCCTCTCATTTCTTTCCTATCATTTATTATTTAACCCTCTAAAGCATTTTATGTCTTGCTAGGTGTCATAAAAAATCAGAGTTGACTGGTATAAATATTGCATTAGGAAGTTTCTACATTTGTGACCTGGTTTTTGTTGCCCTACATCATAGGATGCTAAATAATAGTTTAGGTTTAGGTTTAGTGCCTTTGTGGTGTAACAAACTTATGTACCTGTGTGTGCTTTAATTCAAATATAAACCCAATGAAGTTAAAACTCCCAATGTGATACTGTGTTGGTTTCTGTACACCACTGTGTGTGCATTGCAAGTTGGGTAGACTTTTTGTTTGCAGATTATTATTTCCCATGTCATCAGAAATTCTCCAGAGTGATGAGATTTTTAATTTAAATAGGAAAAAAAAAAAGTTTCATATCGTTGAGCACATAATTTTACAAAAGCCCTCCACCTGGTTTCATACCTTTCTGTGGCAGCTGGTTCTCTATTTATCACTTGTCTTACCTGTTTCAGTTACTTGAAATAGTAGAAGTAAAGCATGAAGTAACCTCAATTTGCGTAAAATTGATCCGTTTCTTCAGGATGTCATTTTTTACTGGGTTTGATCCCCAAACTGCTAGATTTATAATGTTTTATTTATGGTGTTTTACTGAGGCAAGGAAACCTGATGGAGTTCTGATTTCTGTCTTTCTGCCTTGAATATGAAAATACTTCATCACTCTGGTTTTACACCAAGGGTGAGATGACCAGCATCAGTCAGAGAATAGGTCCTCAGGATTGGCATTAAACATGGTCTAGGCAGACTGTGTTTTATGGGGACCTCTGTTATCTGAAGTGCCAGGTAGACAGAGCTATGTATTTGTAACTGAAAGCATAAAATGGATTATACTGGAAAAATGTGGTGTGTAGGAGAGAGAGAGAGAGAGTAGAAAGTAAAGATTACTTTAGGTACTTGGAATGAATCTTTCATCAGAGTCCTAGAATGAAAATCCAAAGATTTAAAAGGTAGTGTGGATTGAGGCAAATAACAACAGTTTATCGGTTTTAGTGGTCTTGAATTAATTTTAATATAGAAAGAGAATTTCCAATAAATTAATCTTAAAATAGCAAAGAACAACCCAGCACTATGACTTATTTTATGTAAGATAAATAATAGGAAGGAAAGTATTTCTTCTGATAAGATGACAAGTATAGAATAACTCTGAAGATACCTTGATGCACAATACTTTAAATTTAGGTTAAACAGCCTAAATATTTATGGAAATCACAGGCAGTGGGACTTCCATGCTGCTTTATTTCCAGATGAATGACATTTGAGTCATCAAAAGAAGAAGATTAAATAAGGGTGGTTTTTTACAAAATTTAAGCTATTAGGTGACAACTCTACCATTCATGGGTGAGTCTGAGTGATCATGGTGGTGTGATTTTTTTCAGGGTATGTTCTTCATCAGAGGAAAATATCTTAAATGGAAGTTGAAAAAAAGTACCTTTGTCCTATGATTCTTACAGAACAATGTTTCCTAGGTCTTTGTAAGCTTTATCTTCCCTCAGAATTCCCGACTGTGCAGCATATGCACAAGGATTTGGGAGATGGCAATAGAGATCGATTTGGATACTTTAGTTCCTCCCTGTCTTCTGCATCAGTGAGGAATGAGAGAAGCAGTTGAAAAACAAAAATTTAAGAAAAAAATCTGATAGTTTTTCTTCAAACCTCTTTTTGTTGTCCTTGAAAATGCCTGGCTTTAATCAGGCTGGTTTTACTCATGATGAACAACCCCAGATTTTCACAGCAGTGTTATTGAAAGTGTTTTTCTCAGTATTTGGAATAACTGCAGTTCAAGTACAAGGGGTGTTGTATTGGCTCAGAGGTATTGCAGTCAGGTTTATTGCAAGCCTAGCCAGGAATTGCAAACTGAGGACACCCAGCTCAGTCTTGAAGGTTTTTATAAAGGTAACATGTCTTAGGGAGGTCAGGGAAGTCATCTCCTCTCCCATATCTCAAAACTTTCTTTTTGCATGCTTGTTGGGAGACCTTTATCCTTGAAAAACATAGCTGGAAGCACTTACCTCTTATTTTTGCTCCCAGTCTGGGGAAGGTTTCATCAAGAAAGCTTTTTCTTCTGTGCAGGTTGTCTTCGTCTTATGAATATTTCAGCAGAATCTGTGCAAAAGAAAGGGGCTTTTTAGCTGAAAAGCATTCTTTGCTCTTCTGAACTGCACACCATCTTCCTATTGTCTGAGCTGTAATTGTTCAGTGCCGCTGTTATTTAGGGAGTAGGTTGCACACTCAGCATCCTCAGAGTTACAGATCTCTCCTTCCTCTCCTTTCTCCAGCAGCTCAACTTTTCTGACGCAGCTGATTTTTGGCAGAGCCCGCTCAGCAGAGCCTGTGATTTCAGAGCCACATTGTCCACAAGGTCTCTAGTATGGCAGTGCACATGATTTTGTGGTCATCTTATTTTAGCTAAAATATCCATGTGGTAGAGTATGTGTGTGTTTGTGTGTCTGGGTCTCTAGGGACTGTCTATTAAGGGAAAAGTGTAGAAGAGCCAAAAAGAGAGACTGAGTATCTGGTATGGTGTCTCTAGAGATTCCCTCCTCTTCTATTAACCTTTCCACCACAACCACTTTTGTATTTCTGTTCTTAATTAGAATTTTGAGTGGAGCTATGGAAGGAGCATATCTATCCCCCAGTTGATTCCTCCATCTGATTTGGCATCCAGAAATACGTTTCTTAGGAATTAATTATAATTGCTTTTGACGGAAAGCCAACTTTTTTCTTGTGTTAACTGTTAATTCTTAGCTTGTTTAACATGTGATTAAGTAACGATGATAAGCCTGAGTGCAGGCTCTCTGTGTGCTTGTGATTTGAATGGTTGTGTTTGGTGTTCCAGGCTCAGTGTGGCTTGGTGGCTGTGGCACGTTAGTGGTCAGCACGAAGACACGTGTTTTGGAGGGGCGAAGGCAAAACTGTTCTGGGAGAGGTTTTTAGAGCTGGAGGAGCTGAGGAGTTGTTTAATGAAAGGTTAAAACTGCTATTTTTAGGACTGCCTGGCTCATTTTCAGTTCACTCCATAGCATGCCTCTCCACAGCTGTATTCAGGTCAGAAAAGTTTAATGCTGTAGTCAGTTCTTGACAGCTACACGTGGCTGATGTGGGGACATGAGCACCTCATTTCTTGTGGGATTTCTCTGGTCTAGGAGGATGAGTTGCACCCAACTCCTGGGTTGGAGAAGCCTATTGATGTAGCCTCTGCTTCAGAGACTCATCATTACAGGCTCCCAGAGCTGCGGGTGGGTTTTGGTTTGGTTTTTGTTTTTTTTTTTCCTTTTTTTTTTTTTTTTTTGGCTTTTTTTCTGATTTTTCCCCATGAATCTTTTTTAAACTGCCTTCTATTCCAGTTTCTGAGACTAACCCCTCATGCTTGTAACTATGTTTTTATTCCTCCTCCTTCTCCTGACAGCCAAAGATGTCATAGGGGTTCTTCAAGACAGGTTAAAACATCTTTTAGATACTTTATAACTATGCTGCTGGAATTATTTGTGACTGTCAGTGAAAAGCCTTTACTCTAGGTAATTTTATCCTGAAAACTGACTTTGTAAAAGGAGACTTGTAGCTGTCCAAGCACATTTCTTTGTCAAAATCACTCAGTTTAAGGTGGGGAAGTGCTTATCCTCCTGCTAGCCTTAAACCTCATCTCAGTGTCAATCAATATGAGGATTGTTTTCAGCTGAGACAGATAGTTTGACGAAGTAGTGATGGTTGTGAGTAAAGAAGACAGAGGTTTTTCTCTAGCTCAGTCAGTGAAGCTGCATATACACTTTACATGAGAGAAGGTAGGTTCCCCACACCAGCCTCACCATAAATGGGCAAAAAGTAGGTACAAGATGTCCTGTTTATGTCAAACACTCATTCATGCTGTTAATTTAGGCGAGAGGATTTCTAGAGACACCTTGTGGTGCGGCACAAAATGTGGGAGTCCCAGAAGTGCTTTGTGCATGTGTGAGTGGCAGGTCCTGAGGAGGAGATGCTGCTGGGGGCAGGTGGTCAGGGAGGGAATGCTGCACACCTGACTCCAAGAGGAGAGCGCTTGCCAAGCGCATCCAATGCAACCAGACTGCTGCAATTCTGCCAGGGCTTGGAGAGGGGCAGTGAGGGGTTGAGGGATTGTCACTTCGACTGCCTCCTTTTCAGTCCAACGTGATGTCTTTTCAGCTAGGCATGAACCTATCCTGTTTTATCTCTCAGGCAGTAAGCAGCTGAAGGAGGAGCCAGTACATAAAGAAGAGACTTAAATGAGTAAGGAAATAAAAGAGGTTTTCAGACTTGTTCAGCAGCTTCCAGGGAAGCCATGAAGTCAAGAATGCTTTCAGTTTGTATTCCATGATCAGCCATGCCAAAAAGGATTAAAATGATGGATTCTGAATAAAATAAGTATTCTTTATAATTATTAGTTCTCTAAACTCCATCTTCTCACTAGGAAATTTTGTCTAGAGTGCCTGGCATCATCCTCAACTTCAGCCCTGACCTGAGACCTCCTGAACCTGAGATAGAGATACAGGTGGCAGGTTTTTTTGTCTCATGTTGCTATAGGTTTGTGCCTAGGTTTTACAGGAAGAGGAAGACCTGGTTATTTTTTATCAACTTTGAACCTACCCAGGCAAGAAGTGTGCTCTTGGTGGAAGAGGTGAGGCCTGGGAATGGTGAGTTGTGCAGTGCTACCCTCCACAGCAAGTGATGAGATGTCCAGGAGTGTGCACTGTGGGGACTTTGAGTCCAGCTGAAAATGTGAGTTAAAATCTGGTAATATTAGATAACGTTATTATCTAATATTCCGTGAGACCAAACTCAAGAGATGTTTTACTGTGGCTGGTAGCACATACATAGGCAGGAATCCATGACCCAGGACACAGGTCATCTTGACTCTGTCCTAGCTATAAAGAGTGAGACAAGGACCACATTGCTGGAGGAAGGTTTGTGATATTGCAGATATTTGTGCTTTCACAGTAATGCTTCAGAGATGGTTAGAAAGCCATGCAAAATTACTGGAACCAGAATGTGACAAATTGCTAAATCCCATTAAACAGAAATTGATTGATTTTTATGATCAGCAACCTGAACTAACTGTTTGCATAACTTTGCAGGGTATCTTCAAGGCGATGAGGAAGAGAATTGAAAACATCCTTTTTTGTTCCCAATTTAGGCGTTTGACATTTTTATCTGCATGCAGCAGGTTAGCAGAGGAAGGGCTGTACAGGACAGCACATGCTTCGTTCTGCCTATGCTGGGGACAACATCCCTGTTTTCCTGTTCCCTTGGGGCCCCTCAAATATCGACTCTCCTGGCAATTGCTGTATCTGCTGTGCACACTGTGTTAGATGCCTCATTTGCACGTGTGCTGCTGGGTTATTTATTGTGGTGTAATTGCTTGCTGTGTTTTTACTGTTTTTCAAAGCCCTCGTAAATGATCCCACTCCACTCAGTCTGCCCTGGTAAATACCTATTTTAGTGTATTGTCTCTCACCTTGAATGTTCTCTCACTGAAGCAATTTAGTTCCTGGCTCTGCTTTTCTTGATTATCTTAACCACTTCAGCCCAGTGAGCCTTTCCCCTTTGGGAAGCCTCTCCTTTCTTGTGCTTTTCTCGGCTTTACCCAGTACCTGGTGTCTCTTCACCCGCAAAGAGAAAAAAGCCTTCTGCTTGTCTCTCTGCCAATTCTGCCTTTTTTTTTTCCAGTTTTACTCATAAAAAGAAAACCAAAAAAAAACCCCCACAGAACATGTAAGTTGTCATGATGGTTATATTTCTGTTTCCCTCTATCTTTGATCCCCATTCCTCTCCGTCCAGTGCAAGAGAGACATTATGAAGGAGCCCCACATGTGAAATTGTATTTTAAGAGTTACAGTGCTGAAAGCAGTGCTGATTCTGTTTTAATCATAATTTGAGCTGTATCACATCCTGCCTCTTCTGGCTGACCAGCTTTTGGTCCCACAGCTCTCTTCTGACATCTAACCTGGGGAATCCCTGTTACTTTTTTCTCCTCCTCTCCCGTCATGTCTCTCTTTCCTGTCTGATTCCTGCTCTGGTGACACACTTTACTTCACCACTCTTATACTGGTTTGAGTTTTATTTGTAATCGCATATCTAGCACATCCCTTCAAGTCCCTCAGATAGGTGAGAGATTTTCTTAGCTTATTTTTCCAACTCCCTTCATAATTCCCTATTGCCTAACCCCCTGTCATAATACTCGTTGGCATTTTAAATATTCTACTTTTCTGAAATTATTTTTTTAAATGTTTTTACCTTTATGCATTCTCCCTCTGACTATCTTAGCTGCAGCTGTCATTTCTATAAGTGACTTCAAAGATCCTTTCAAAGCACATGTGGTCCAGGGCTTGGTGCAACACAGCCTGGCCCCTTTTATTTGTTTATTTTTAATTAGAAGAAGTGAGCAAGGTACATAGGTGTTTTTTATCAGTGTAGGTACAAAATTTTTCAGAAGGCAGTAATGTGGTCTTTTATTTTTTTTTGTCTGAGGCGTACTTCATGTGAATGGAAAAGTGGGGCAAGGGAAAAGATCAATCTAATTTGCCACTAGGTAGCTGAGCTACAGTGTGCTGTAGTGATGGTTCTGTCTGAAACAGTTTAATAGCACAATAAAAGTTTTTGTTCTAAATGTCTGTTGGCAATAAGGAGATAGTTTATCTCAAGTTAATAAATTTTAATTAAAACTGCACAAAGTGATGTAAAAATGGTGTTTTACTTGTAGTCAGTCATTTCTAAGTCAAGGAGAGTAATTTAGCTGGTTGAGGTGGAATAGAATTTTTCTTTTGAGTCTCCAAATTCATTACAGAAAAATTGAACTGAGACCTTTGGTGGAGGCTGATATCATGCAATAAGGAATTGCAGTAAAATTAAGAAAACTCCAACTTCCATTCAGCATCCTCCAGATAGGAGATGCTTTTTATTGGCTCTTTCCTTTGGGAATGTGCTCATTACAGTAACCATCAAAATAGGAATCCTTCATCTGGAGACACTGCTTATGCTTGCTATCGGGCTGTTTGGGGAGTGAGATCTTTAATTAGTTCTGGATATAAAATATTACACAGAATTTCCCTCCAACTCTTCCTTTGTTGCTGGGGTCAGTAAGTGCAGCTTTGTTGTAATTGTGATTGTAATGGTGTTGTCCTTGTCTAATCATAACACTCTTTCCCCCCTAAAAACTGTCAGGATGTATTTTTGTATTCTGTAAATAGCATAAGAAATTGTATCCCAAGGTTGATAATAAATATGTCTACTGAAAACGGGGATCTGGTTGACACATATATGATGCTATGACCAGTGGAGAAGTTTAATAGCTGTCCTTACACGAGACTTCTAAAACTAGAGGGTGAGATCTGGATTTTTTTCAGAGGCATGAGTGATTCAGCATTGATGTGAATGGCGTTGTGATTTCATGCAACATTTGCTTAGAGGTTATTGCTGTGGTCTTAATGGAAAATGAGGTAAATAGACTTCTAAGGACTGGTATGTGTTACGCCTCTGTGAGCGTAGTAAGTGCAGATGAAAGTGAATCAAAGTCATTGCTTCTTGTAGCCTGACAGAGCTTAAACTAGAAGGGATAGGGAGGTAAGGATGTACTGTACCTTGTTTAACCCAGATGCTATATAAATCTAGTTTATATTTTAAAGCAGAAGATGTGAAAGGATGCCGGTTCTCTTTGAGAGATTCTGCTACCTTTTTTCCCAAACTGCGGGCACACGTGAGCCTCAGAGGACCAGCTGAGGCAGATGCAGTTGGAGGGCACACCTCTTCCTCATGGCCAAGGAGCAGCAACTGCTGGTGCTTTGGGATAGAAATCCTTTTTTCTTAGCTCTTTCATGTGAGACCCATGATGGACAAACCTCATTCTTCCTGCTTCTGACATGCTCCTGCTTCAATCCCTCGTGACCTTTATTCACTGTTCTTCGTGCCACCTCACTTAACCCTATTTTCTTTCTTGGCATCCCTTCAACTTTCAGTTCTGCCTTTGTGTCCCTGCATAGGGAAAACCCCACAATTCTCCAAGCATATCTGCTGCTGCCAGGCTCCCCTTTGCATTTTCTCTCCTACCCAAGCTCCTTATTCCTTCTCTGTATTCTGGCTGCCTTCATCTTCCCACTGCCAACTCTCTCTTTCAGAGTTTTTGCCCTCTCTACTCCACTGAGATTGCAGTTGACTAAACCCACAAATTATCACCTCCTGGCCAAATCCCAAAGCGTCATGCCTGTCCTTGGCCTTGACTTGTTTTCATATTCACTGCAGTTGACCCCTCTATCCCCTTCAATTCACTCTTTTCTCAATAGCTCTTGGCAGCTACAATTGCTTCGAAGAATGGCTGGTGTCTCTTATCTCTGAAGTGCGTTGTTCAGCGACTGCCTTGGCAGCTGCATCTTCTCCATATCCCCCTTCATCTTAGCATTTAGCGAGGCTGCAGCCTCAGTTGCTTTCCTTCTCTCTTCCTGGTCCCAATCACTTAGAAATTTCACATTTTTTATTGCACCAGCTTCCTCCTCCGTGCTGGCTGATCAGAAGTAATACCCTTTAACGTAGAAATTTCCATTCCGCTTGGAATGAAAATTGCTGTCTATTCCCAGACACCCCCTGCTAGTTCATTTGCAAGTTGCTGCAATCAGCTTGTGTATTATCCCTTCATGAAATTCCTATTTCTTTCATCATGGGGGTGTGGGGGAGGAAGCAAAACCCGACTCTTTCTTTTGGCTGAGAATAAATAGGCAATTAAGGGTTACTGTAGGATTTTCCTTCTGCAGCACTTCCAGATGCCTTTGTGTATCTCCACCCTTAGTGCCAGATTCGCCCAATGTTCTCTGGAGTTGATGTAGAATGTCTTCTGTCCTTTCACTTGTTTCTGATTACTTCAGTCATACAAAATGCTGCTTTGAAATCAGTAACAGGGCACAGAGGTGAGGTTGTATTCTAGAGGGTTCGTTCAGGTTAAACACAGGCTCTGTTTGCAAAGTCTTACAGTAGAGAATTAGGAAAAAAAGGTAAGTTCCAAGCAAGATGGACAGCAAGTTTGTGCAAGAGGGAAGGCAAAGATAAACAAAATTGCTAATGAGATTTATTATAGTAATGAGGTGGAACACTTGAAGAAATAACATCACACATGTGCAGGTTACACTAACCGGTAGGGTTAAATGATATGCATGAAATGTTGCTGGTGTAGAAAATGGTGTAAAAGATGATAGAATTGAGTCCATAAACTGTGCTCCTGCTCTGTTTTCAGGAGCCCAGTGTGTTCAGAAAATGGGACCATCTGAAGTTCTTCTTAAATACTTGATTTTGCTAAGGGTTCACCTCCATGGTGTTACTTACAGACTTCCAGCAATTCTCAGAATCTAATCATTTTACTGCTGCGGTAACAATGCATATTGTAGAGATAGTTGGATAATAATGACAATAAAAAGTAATTTCAGCATTGTATTCAGTTTATGAATGGCTGTAACGTAGTAGCTTAATATTGCTTCTCTGCTGGAAACCATGTAAATGCCTGATTATGTATACCTATTAAAAACGCCCGGAATTATTTATAGCAGAAATAAAAACAAAGCATCTGTTTGTCACTGGGGAAAACAATCCCTGCACTGTGCTGTAATAGGCCATCCATGTATTGAGATTTCTGCAGTCCCCAGTCCTTTAATCACCTGAGTTAATAGCCTGCACCATTAGACTGCACGAGCTCGAGGGAGGCTTCCCCTCCACAGAGCAATGCTGTGCAGTGAGGCATTTGCCCACTTTTGTAAAACTTGATCTACTTTTACCCACTGAGCAGCTGAACATGTGTTGTAGTAAATTTGCACAGTCAATCAGTTAAACTGAAGATGCACTGGCTAATAATGTGGGAATTTTATACGGTTCTTATGTTCAGTTGGGATGTCAGTGCCAAAGTTAGTAATGTGTGTGCGTGTTTGTTTTGCCTTTTTTAGTCTTGTTTTGTCTGGCTGTTGTAAGAATTAGCAGATGTTTCATTTGATTCATGATGCTGGATGTCACATCCTGGAACTGGTGTTTTAATTAGGTGGCACCAGATGCTTGTTTGGTAGTGAGTGAGTAGAGGCACGCTCATGCTGGGAATGCCAATGTTGTTGCAATACCATTGCTGCTTCCCCTCTCATTTCATCCTCAAAGTGGTGCCTTCTGCAATGAACATCCACAGTCTCTCCTCATTATCAGCCTCTGCTTTACTTCCAGGTTCTGCCTTCAAGTCCCTTGCAGGGAACATTCCTTCAGAGCTTGAAGGAATTGCTTAAAACTTACCAGCCAGAGTAATGCTTTTTCGTCCTCCCAGGATCTTCTCTGGCAGCAGCGTTCGGGCTCAGAAGCCTTGATACCACAGTTCCTCTTGGCATTACAAATTGAGATTAAAGGAAAGTTGGTGCTGCCTTTCAGTGGCATGGTCACAGTTCCTGTTAACAGATATTCTTTCAGCCAGCTTGCTCCTGTGACAGCAGCTATTGAGACATAAGCTTTTGTGTGTCACTTTGGGCATACGGGCAGTGGGTGACACAGTCTTGAGGTGGGATTCATTGTGGCAATTACACATCCAGATATACAAGGAGACAGCAGCAGTAATTCTAGCAAATTGTGTATCTTATAAATGGCTGTAATACAAAGTTTAATATTCTGCTCAGCTGGGAGCCATGTAGATACCTGATTGTTGTTCTGTGTGGAAATGGCACCTGTACATAGCAAAATGCTCTTCAGTTCTGTTTGGGGAGACTCTACTGCAAAACAGAGAAGAGAAGGTTTGCCTGTCACCTTCTTTCAAAAAGTAAGAACAGCCCATATTTCTTGCCCTTGACTGCCTCTAGACATTCCTTGAAAAGCTGCAACCTCATTAGATAGCTTTTTCAACTTTGGATGGACCCTGGGAGTGTCTGGGGAGATGCCTGGCACACCCTCACACAGCAGTGTGGCTGTGTTGCTGCTGGGCAGCCTTTGGGCAGAGCCAGCCTAGCGCTGTCCAGTTAGCCTGCTCCTGGCCTGACTGGCACCAGTAGCAGTCTGCCCAAGCCTTGACCTGGAATTAAAGACATCTGGGTATGTCAGCACCATTTGCAATTCACACTGCTGGAATATGAAGTAGGAGTGTGCTCCACTCAGTTATTTTGGCTGTGGAGCTTTCCAGCCTAGTCCCTGGTATGATGATTTTGAATGACAAACTTTCTTCTTCTTCACCTTCAGGATCTCAGCTAACTTGTGTTTTTCTTAGTATCACTGGTGCAAACATTTAATTGCTTAGAACAAGTATGAAGTGATTCATCCATTTATTTTGAGAGGTTGAATGCCTGACCACAGTATGTTTTCTTACATTTTACAGTTTAATAGTAGCCTGGAGTGCTGTATTAATTTTACTTTACTGCTCCAAGAGGCTAAGATATGGCAGTTTGGTTTTCTCTCCTGCTTTAGCTTAGCAGTATTCTGTGAGATTATGGTGACTGCTTGGTAGCTAGAGCTTTACTCTTTCTGTTGTATTTCTGACTGATGCTGGGCTTACCCCTCCATTAAATAGGTGCAGAAGCACCTGGATACTGGTAGTTTATTAATGTTTGTCAAGAGCTTCTGAAGTGATGTTGTATAAAGTCTAAATATTTTCTAAAGAATGCCATCCTTTGAAAAATTCTGTACACTGGGTCTTGAGGGAGAGAGTTTGATTGCAAACCATCACATTTAAAACTGAAAGTAAAAAAATGACTGACTGCTGAAAGCTTCTTTATATGTTTTCTTCCCACTGGCCCTGTTACCCTGTACCCTCCCAGGGTCAAGACAAATATAATTCCATCCTGCAGCAGTGAAAGCAAATAACACCAAAGATATTATTATTTTTTATTGGGGTTTTGGTCCTCACCACAGTATGTTTATAAGGTAAACTCAAGTTTAATGGAACAGACTTACCTGTTCAAGAATCAAGTTTTGAACTGTGCTTTCCCAAGTAAGCTTTCCTGAAGAAGCCAGTACCTATCAAGCGTGCTGTCAGAGTTTTAGTGCTCAGTGGTGGACAAGTGGACATGTTGCATATCAATTAAGAAGGGAAGATAAATGGATGGCAGTAAATGGAGGTCATGTGTTAGAAGCATTTAATGGAAGAAATGGAAATGAAAATTGGAAAACAATCTAAGGGATCTTGAGAAGATAAAAGCAAAGGAAACTCAATTAGAGGGAGCCATGCTTCCACTCTTGGATCGGGGATAATTTCCTGGGTTTTGTTTGATGGGGTTTATTGCTTTCATAGTCAGCTAAGTTGCATTATAAATAAATAATCACATTCTATTTTATTATTTGCTCAAACTGATGCATTTCAAACAGTGAAAATATAATCTCCATTTCAGAATGGTGTATAAATAGACAAATAGACTTTTCATAAGTGCAGCCTATCAATTAGCCCTAGGCAAAGCCCACTGGTATTACTGAGTGTTTAAGAACTTAAAGCATAAAATACAGTATATTTTTAAAAGCTGAAATACTCACAAATCAGATTCAAATGCTAACTGCTTATGAAAGCTTACAGTGATAGATTTACCTGCATACAGTGATAGATTTGCAAGGCAGTTCATGCAGAGAAAGCATCCTATGCATTTATGTCTGGCCATTTACAGAAAATAAAATAAATCACCTTTCCTTTCCCCCTTTTTCCTTTGGAATATATGTGTCTGTGAGAGTATATGTACATGTTTTTTTATACATGTCATACCTGTCTGTATGTATATACAACATTTCATAATGATGATTAAGTGTGATAAAGTGATAGAAGTTGCTGTGGTGCATAATGAGCACATAAGTGTTGCGTCCACAGCAAAGCCCTTATTTTCCATTTCTTATTTCATTAGGGCTCGTGCTTGTGGTTTCCCTCAAGGGAACACGCAGCATATATTGGTACTGCAACATTTCATTATTTACTTTATCAGGACTTTCACTTTCCCTGTCTCTTTAGGGAGCTTAGTTTGCCTCATCATAAAACACTTTAAAATTAAGCTGCTGCAGTTTATGTGCATGTACATATACACCACCTAGGGAAGGCAGCACTTATCCCTACAGACTGCATCTGAGCCTTGCCCTGAATAGCAAGGGAACATCTGGGTGGGTGCTGAGGTCTTGGCACCCCTTTAATGCCAGTCTCTCCACTTTGCATCCCAGTGACATGAGTAATAAGTCTGGTAGGAAGTGCCATGACTTTGGAAGACTCTGGTGGGGTAAGGGCTGACCTTTATGTCTTACATGAAAGGTTACACTTTGGAGTGCAGCAGCCAGAGCACATTTATTTGCTTCTCTCTCTTCAGAGGCAAAAGGAAGCACCCACAGAGTCACTGGCACCGTTCCCAGCAATCACAATAGAGTTGTCTGAGTCAAGGCTTTTATTGTATGGCTCTCATTTGCCACAGTCCCTTGTGTATCTCAGCTTTCTTCTCCCTTCTGTTCCCTTGTCCGAAAAAGAATATCCTACCTGTGGAAGATTTTTGAAGATAAATATAAGACTAGGGCTTCCCCAAGATTAAAAAACTGGTGCTTTCCACCACTATATTCCCATATACTCTTTGAACCCTGGATTTATTATCACCCAGAGTATGGAGAGTGAAACAGAAGTTCAATTATGGTCTGCTTGTTCAGGGTCTATGCTAGGTTTGATGTTACAACCCCAGCTCCATTTCCTGTATGAAAGGTAGAAAGTTAAACTTCTGACTATCTCAGTGATCATTGTGCATCTTTTCATGTGGAGGTACTGTGAGGTTGCTCAGGGAGATTTGCTAAAAATCCAAAATGGAAATGAATTCTAGTTATTTCAGTTTGTGCAGTCACAGATAGGGCTGAAGGTGAGGAGCCTTCTATACAAAGCTTGTAGCCATCTCTAAGACTTTACTGTTAGAAAGATGCTTAGAAGCATCTGGGGTTGCACTTGGCAATTTTTGTAGATATTTGTTCCATACCAAGAGAGTCAGCTTAATTGTGAGAAGTGTTTGAAAACTGATGAGGGTTTCTCGTGAAAGAGGTATGCTGTTGGGCTAGTTACTGGGAAATCAGAAAAAGAGCTCAGGAGAGTTGTGAGGGGACATCATGCCATCCTCATGCAAAACAGGAACATAATAAAAAAATAACCAACAAATCAAAAGCCACAGATTTTTAAGGAAGGTGGGTTTGGGTATAAATTGGTGGGTATCAGCTTTTCAGCTGTCAGTTACCAGCTATCTACAAGGGCTTGTGGCCCTACTTGGTTAAATCCAGAATGACAGTGTGAGTGAAAACATGCCACTGGCATGGTTTCCCTGCAAAGGTTCAGCATCTATGCAAAAGGTGTCTCCTGGGGACTGCTTTGTGGAGGGCAATTTCCCATTAATGAAATAGGTCTGGGGTGTTACCCTTCTGTGTACGCTCAACAGGGGAAGCAGATCTCCTGTCCTTTCTGAAGCAAACAAAAGAAATGCTCTTAATCTTCTCAATGTTGGCAGGTATCTGAATATCTGAACAAAATTTTGGCCTCCAGGCAACCCTCTTGAATTTTTTTCTGCTGCAGTCACTGAAACTTCTGCCCAGGGCAGAAGCAGCAGCTTAAGGTGTTTTTACATGCTCTAGATAAGGATGAAAGATGTTGAGTCTCTTGCTCAGCCTCTCTAGAGAAAAGAAGATAGAGTACACCTAAATGTATACTTAAGAAAAACTGAAATGCTTTGCTTCCGGGCAATTTGAAGCAGTAGTACTGATACAAGAAGTCACTTCTTTTTGGGTTTTTTTTGACTTACTGTGAAGTACCTTGGCGCCTGGTACACAAAACCTGTGTGATATAGAGTAAGAACTTTTATTTTATGGACCTGAGAAAAGTCCCTAGATAAAACTTCACGTATCAGTGTGTCCATTCTGCATTTCACGGTGAAATGCAAAGTGTCTTCTTTGCAAAACAGAAATGTTTTGCTACAGTGTTGATGAAGTATATACTGCCCTTACCACTGGAAATGTCACTCAGAGAAGCAAAGGCACAATTGATTGTTCTCACAAAGTCACAAAGTTGCTCGTGTGAGAGCATCTCCTAGTCTGAGACCAAGCTGTCCACTCTCTGCTGTCCCTGCAGTGCCTCCCACCTGGTGCTCTGCCCGGACAGGAACATGGGCATTGCTCCAGGCTCCCCAGTGCTCACATGCAGCACTTGTGCTGCTTCTGATGCACATCTCTAGAACAGGCTCTTCAGTTTGTTGCATGCCCTCATAGGTAAAGCAAGAAGATGCCAGGAGCTTCTTTTTCTTCACTGAATATGTTTTCTCCCCATTGTGGCATTGGCAATGAAGCTGTTGGCACAGCATAACACGACAATGGGAGTGGAGTTGTGCGTGTTGGGAGCCCTGCAGCAGCCCAGCATCACCCAGAGGACTTCTTCTTTACCAAGCTCTTTGGAGAAAACAGCTGCACAGATCTGTAGTGCTTAAAACCAGAAAAAAAAACATTATTTGATCTTGTCCCTTTTATTTCTCTGTCTATTATATATCACTTTTATACATCTTCACTAAATGATCCTTCTCTAACTAAACTGTAGCATACATTTGCCATGAAATGTGTCTCCCTCAACAGTTTGTAGCTCTCATTTGCAGATGTCTGAGATTATTCCAGGAATTAATCATCTGCTTAAAAAAAAAAAAGAGTATCAAGCTGATTGCTAATTTTATTTTTCCTGGCTTCAGTTTCTAATCATTAGATGTTGCTCCACCCTATTTTATTAGATTAAAGAGCCCTTTGCTTCCCAGTAATATTTCCCTATGAACCTTGCATGGGTTTTTCTAATCAAGTTGCCTCTTCATCTTCTTTTTAATAAGCTTAGCAGATTGAAATCGTAAACTCCCTTACTGTAAATCATTGTCTCTGCTCCTCAGACTGTTTTTGGAGCCTTTTTTTTGTTCATCTTCTGTGATTTTTTTGACATGCTTTGTAAAACAAGACTCCAGAGTCATGCATGGTATGTCTGAGAAAAGGAAACATGGACAGGTTAAATGATGCTCCTGTGCTGGCTTTGTGCATCACACTCCTCTTTCCTGCTGTGTTCATGTTCAAGGGCAGCATGGCTATGAAGCCATTTCAGAGGTACTATTTCTCTCCTTTTTGACTGCTCTTCTGGGTTAATGTTTGGATAGAGAGATAAAGGCAGATTCCAGGGTAATGTTACTATTTTTTTCATAGGGTTGCTCATTTGCTGTGGGCCAAAAGAAACAAGTAATAAGGACAGAGCAGGGGAGTGAGTGGGAAGATGACTCTTCTTCTAGTAAAATGTACATACTCTATTTTCAGTGTAATGTATATAACTGAAAAGGGAAGGACATTTTCTAGCTGGAATATCCCAATACTTCCTTGTCTGCTCTGGCCAGCCATCCTGGGCCAGCACTGCTCAGTATGCAGGATCACTTGCTCTCCAGGACAGCCTTCCCCAGCAAGCAGGCTCCCCTGCAGAGCTGCCTCTGTTTCCCTCCACTTCCCTCTCCACTGGTACAAAACACCTGAAGCAGATTGGCACAGATTTTGCAGAAGGGCTCCCAAAGCAATGTCTTGTGCTGTAGGAAAAGATGCAGATCTTTGTGTAAAGGAAGAGAACCCCGTACAGAAGTCCCTTGCCAGGACTTTTATCAGAATCCTTTTGAGCGTCTTTTGCCTTTTTTCTTCATCTTTTCTTTCTGCTTCAGCTTTTTTACACTTATGATCTTATTTCTAAAATAACCAGGAGCAAACCCTTCTTTTTAAAATAGCTTCCCAGTCTTCAAGGCAGAGGACACATGGGTCGGACTTTGATCTCTTTTTTAATGTACTAAAGAGGATGTGTGAAAAATCTGGGTTACTCTGGGCTTTATAGCCAGACCCTTTGAGAGAAAAATGCCTCCATTCAAACAGATTATTATTGAGAGTTAACAGTTTTCATCCTTGGTGAGGATTTCTGGTGGTACCATTCCCACATTTGGTGTGATTGGGAAGGCTGCAGAGTCAGGCAGAAGGTATGCAAGGGTTTTGAAATCCCAGAAGTGCTTAGAAAATAAGTAGAATTTGTCATTTGCTATAGAGACAAACAGATTCAGGGCGAAAAAAATACATTCAGAGAGGCCATGATAATGAAGAGAGCTCCCAGTTTGTAATTCATGTGTGTCTAGAAATGCAGTACCCACAAGTGCTTTAAAAAAAAAAAAAGGCACAAAATAAGCATAGTCAGTACGCTTAAGTTATACCATCTACTGTTGTTCTTCTGAGTTACATTAAGAATGTATTCCCATGGTAGATCTTCCTGAAAGAAGTTGTGAAAGTTAAGGTGTCTGAATTTTCCATGACATCTGCCACAGCCACAAAATTATACTTTTTGTCTGTTTTTCTTGCCTCTTTGGCTGAAAAGTTGAGTCTGTGCATACCCAGAGAATAGCACAAAGTTCACTCAGTGCATAGGCACTGTGTTTTGCTGTGCCTCTGAGACCAAAGAGAAAAGTTGATCTACCACCAGTAAAGAGATGCCAGTAGCAGCCCAGATTCCTAAAAATTGAACAATATGGCTCAAGCCTTGTAGAGTGGCAACTGCTTTTCTGTCAGAGCAGCATCACAGTTTGCCCCGTTGTTCTGGAGCACTTGGAGCAAGTAGGGAATGGGACATGGCAGCAGTTTAGTCTTCTGTGGGGCTTCATGACTCCTCTCAGCCTGGTTTTACTGCTGAGTTTTATTGCATTGTCTGGCAGTGATGGAGTGTGTCAAGCTTTGACAGAGGTTATTCATAAATGAGAGGTTTCTTTCCCGCATTTGTGCTTTTGAAGGCAGTTTCTTTCTTCCAGAGTTGTCCGTTCTGTAATTTTTGTTTATCCATATAAGATTTTTTTCCCCACAAGAAAAATTAATTAAAGCAAGATGAATATGGATATTTCTTTAAATAAGTAGAGGGATGTGATGGAAGATACAAAAATGGTAATAAAGCCTAGTCAGGTAAAAATGTTGGCACATCTTATTTCATTTAATTCATAAGTGGAAGAAGATAGAGAATTTATTTGACTAAGCCTCTGATTCAGTGTCTTGATGATATGTTTGGAAAATTGCTCTGAAATTGATGTGTAAGTGACCTTGAAGATGTCATATTTAAGTGATAGCTCATTTTGATGTGAAGTTGTAAGCCTCCCCCTTGGCCTCAAATAAAGCAAGCAGAGGAACTTGGCATTGAATTTCAGTCATTTCAAGGTAAAAGGGAAGAAACTCTCCTCAAAACTCAAAATATAAATAGCCTGGAAGGTCAGGCACCTAATCTGAGATGTGCCTCTGTTTCAGTGCCATTAAGATGCTGCTTCACTGGGAAGTTTGCCCTCATGGCAGCAGTCCCCCAACTCTGGTGTCAGCCTTGGGGCACCTGGGGAGATGTGATCGGACTCCAGAGGAAACTCCTTATGGTGGGTGGCACTGCCAGTTCAGTATGCAACATTCACCCTTGGAATCACACAGTTCCTGTGTGTATATACATTATATAAATACTAATGCATTCATAAATATTAATGTATTCATATACGATTTTTAAATATTAAAATACATTTTAAAATAATTCTTTTTGCTTGAGAGGGCAATGGCCAGACCTGAACTTGACTGTTGCCTTTAGCTTGTTGGACTTCCCCTCTACCTGTAGTAAATCAGGTTACTTTTATGTTTTGCAGCCTGAGGCAGGGCTGGCCAGGATTCCTGCTCAGGCCAGGACACCCTTCCTGGCCTGGTGTGGAGGTGATGCCAGTGTGAACTGTGCTGATGGGCTATACCTGATTTAAAGGCCTTGACAGAACACAACCCCAGGTGCACTTTGCATTTAAGTCACACAAGTATCCCTACCTTTGACACCTCAGGGACAGAAGAATCACAGAATCATTAAGGTTAGAATAGACCATCAGGTTCAGCCATTAAAAGTTGGGAGTTTCCATAGGTACCTGAGCTGGATTTCAACCCAGCTGGCCCTGTTTGATCTAAAGTATTGCCTGGTGGTGGTTTCCTCTGTGAGCAGGAGTGGTTTACAGCCCCTCTGCATTGGTGCTCTGCTCCCCTGCCTTGGAGGATCCAACAGCTTGCACTTGCCTCTGAAGCACGTGGTGGCATGTCATGTCCAGTCAGAGTTGTAAACTGTACAATATTTACCTACTTATCTATTGAATGCAGATATATTACATTTATTAACACGGTGAATGCCCTTGCCACAATTCTGGCTGGTTGTGATGATCATGATATTTTGTGTAATGTCATGGTAAAAGGTTATTTGCAGACTAATTTGGTGTTGTTGGAAATAGCATTGCTGAGGATTTGCTTTCTAATTCTCTTCTTCTGCTCTGGGAACTCAGATGTGATATTCACCACAGTAACTGTACTTTGAGGTAACAGTAGATCTGTACATTCAAAATGTTAGTAAAAAAGAGAAAATCAGAAGTTAAGCCCTAGACAGGAATGTAACCTTTCATTGTCTGACCAGAACAGTTTATGGTACATGTTTTGTATTTGAACCCGACGTAAGGATATTAGGAGGTTGTAGGTATGTATAGCCTCACAAAGTTAATATTGCTTTTGGACTCGTTCCTGGGCATGATCTAATCTCCATTTAAATCAGTGGAGATTTTTCTTCTTGCTTCGATAGGAATTGAGTTTGTGTTTTAATATGCAGTAAAGCCTGCAAAATTTGTGCAATAAAATAAAAACAGGAGGGCACACTTTGCACAGTGGGGGGCCTTAAATGAAGGCGTTGAAATAGCTTTTAATCACCAGAGTAAGGAGGCAGATTTTCAAAGCTGCCGGCTGCGAGCGGTGGGGGGGATGAGCAATAGGTCTCCTTCATGCTCCGGTTGAGTTTGTGGCTGATGTGATACTGCTGCCCACATTCAGAGCTGGCCCTGGTTATTTATAGCTTGAGAAGGCTTTAAAAAGGGGTGAATATAATCTATGGTTTATTCTGGTTCCCACTGGCTTTCGGTGGCCCCAGTGTGCTGAGTTGGTCTGGCACTGAACTCAGGTTCATGTCTTCCTTGTGCTAAAACTCTTTAATCCTTTTGGGTTATATTTACAATTTACCCTTTAATGGAAATAATGAATAAAATATCTCCCAAAATATGTCTGCACTCTTTCATGCGCACAGAACTATTCTATGTGAAGGACTTAAAAAAAGCCCATAAAAATGGGTTAGGTATAATGTTAGTTTCCTTGAAATCGT
Organism: Cinclus cinclus; assembly: GCF_963662255.1. Lineage (NCBI taxonomy): Eukaryota > Metazoa > Chordata > Aves > Passeriformes > Cinclidae > Cinclus > Cinclus cinclus. Next base: position 38,993,674 of record NC_085047.1, read on the forward strand.
AAATATCCTTCCTTAATTGGGTGTGAAATTCCTGTCTACAAATCATGACATTTTGGTTGATTTTACATTCACTTGTTTGATGAATAATGGGCTTTCAACATTTTTTAAACTTTTCCTGCTTACAATAGCTCTCTACTAAGTGTCCTTCAAAAATCACACCTCTGTTCAGTGCAAGGAATCTGAATTAGCTCTGACATTTGCACTTAGACTCACAAATCTTTCCGTGGCTCCCCTATGTGCCAAAGTTTGGGGGAAGGATCCAGCCAGATCTTGGGTGTAGGAGTGCTGGTTGGAGGATGTAAAGCCTTTATCTTGGTGCAGCCAAGTGAGGTACGTAAGTTCTTTCTTGCCCTTCTGTATTTTAGACAGAAAAAAAATTAAAAACTCATTATTCAACTGTTTTCTTCTCAAGCTACTTTTATTTATTACTTTTTTCCCAGCAAGGTAATGTAAACAAGGACCTTTGGCTGACAGCTTGGTGACAACCAAGGTGTTGTGTTTACTGCCTGGAGACTCACAGAGTCTTTGATAGAGGATCATGAATAATTAGTAGCATTTTGGAATCAGTGATTTTTCTGCTTCTTACTTTGAGGGATGTACCAGCCAGGAGTACTTCACAGTTAGTTGGCATCCCTGATGGCCTCATTTCTGTCATTTTAATTGGGGGACAAACCAGCTTCTGCTTTGTAGCTGTTTGCACTGAGCCCCTTTGTTTGGAAGCTGGAGGAGGGAGAGGCAGATGGGGGCTCTGGAAATTTTTTCTATATTTTTCTAGGATTTCATGGCAGAAGCTGACATGGCCCTTGGACATACTGAGTGAGCTTGCTGGTGTTCTAGAGTCAGGAAGGTGCATGCCTTATGCTCAGTCCTTCAGTCACCCTGAGGTTATGTATTTTTATAGTGACTTTAACTGCTGAACCTTGCATTTGCACTAACAAGGAACTGGCTTTGGGTGGGAATGCTCATGTTGCACTCTGGCAGCTGGGAGTATCTGGGAGTGTGTTGCTGTAGCGTCACTTCCATCCTGTGCTGCAGCTTGTGATGAGGGTATGTTCTGCCTTTGCTGCCTCCCACTCTTCCTGCCCTCCTCTATGGCCACTCCTGGGCCAGGCTCTGCAAATAAGTGGGCCATTCACCTTATATAACCTTTCCTGATTTCCCAGGCTGAGATGCACATTTGTGCAATTAGCTTATACTCCTAAAAAAAGGGTTGAGAAGAATAGGCATCTTCTTTTGTCACTGAGACTCTTCTCAATTGATAGCTGATGCAATGTGCCCCCCTGCAAAACCACTGCAGTATTTTGAAAAGGAGAGAACTAAGTATTTTTATGTGGAATATCTGTGTGGTAGCTTTTGGAAGAATAGCAGATACTTCCTAGTCAATCTTCTTTCCCCATATCTTGTTCATTGTTTGCTGAGGGTATGGCTACTTTTACTGGCAGCTTTTATAACATGGACTACTGAGTCACTCAGCAAAATCACATTTGATATTCGTTTTTGCAGCTAAGCCAATAATTTGGGGTGGAAGAATAGGTCCTATTGTCTTGTCTCAGTACCCAGGTGCCAAATGATGGGAGACTCTGGCCTGTCCCTGACAAGCAGTTACTCCTGCCAGATATCATCCTTGTTGAATATTTGCACGCTGCTTTTTCTGCCATTGACTTCCAGCCATCAGACCTCAGTTTGCTTTTCTCAGCTAGATTAAAGAGCTTTGTTACTCTCTTTTGACTTTTCCATGCACAGCTTCTTACAGACCACCAAGTTGTCTTTTAATCTTGCATTGAAAAAACTAAACAGAATTGAACTCCTTCCAGTGTTTGTGCTATGAGGGTATTCGTGAAGGATGATCTGACTTTTAGGAGGAACGTATGTGTGCAGCAGATATCCATGGCAATGGGCACCTATGTAAACAGCCAGGCTGACAGCTCCAGTAAACATTCTCTTAAAGAGCTGTGGCAGGTCCATCCATCACACTACCTATATACACAGGACTGTCAAATATGTAGAGTAAACAAACAGGGGGCAAAAAAGAGGCATTGCAAGAAATAATGCTTTTTCTCTAATCCCTTTTTGTTTTTAGAGCCTCTCAGGTTTCTCATCATGGTGGTAAATACATGACTTTCTGATATTTTTTGGGTGGACCACATCTATTTGAAGTGGTCTGGTGACAGATGTACAGCAAATCAGTGGGAGAGGAAAGAGGGAAATCCAGTTTGCCGATTCTTCATCCACTTTAATAGTTTCTTTTTTCGTTTTTTTTTTTTTTTTTTTTTTTTGTTTTGTTTTTTCACCTTCGTCCTTCATAATGCTGTGTCTCATTGTGTCCAATTGCAGGAACCATACAGGAAACATTATCCCATTATTTTCTCAGGGAAAGAGAGAAAACAAGCCTTAAAGAGAAACAAGCACACAACCTTCTCACTGCTGGCACATTGCCCAGCCCAAGGGCTGCGCTTAATTTACATATAAATGTGCTGAGGATTTTCATCAGCAGCTAATGCACTCTGTTGTTATTTTTCCCTTACAGTGTTTGCAAGGCACGTGGTGTTTGGCAAATTGCTTGGGGCATATGTACTTGGAGGAGTGCAGTGGCAAGCATATCAGTGGCACTGCTTTTTGGGTTATTGGCTGGCTTTATTTCTGAGGCTGCCCTGGGCCTCAGGTAGTGCTGGCTCCAGGCGTTCAGGGATACTGCAGAAATCCAGCCGAAGGCAACATAAAGAGCTGGCTCGCAGATGAGTGGTTGGATTTCAGCTGTCTCATGGAAGAACGCAGTAGTGCCTCCATGGTGAATCCCAGTGGATGAGGACATCTGTTTTATGTCTCTTGTTCAGAAATGTGTCTACAAAACCTTGGAACTTTTTGGTTTTTAGTCCCTTTGAAATTTTCATGACTTCTGCTGGTGTTCCTTCTTGATTTGTTTAATTCGGGCGTCATTACTTTGTTCACATTTCTCTTTTAATTAGCAAGCAGCTGAAAAGAGTGCACCACAAAATTCATCCAAGAAAAGCCCTTAGAGCTGCTCCCAAAGGTGTCTTCTCCTTTCTGCTTTCCAGAAGACCAAATTCTGTCTTTCTTTAGTATCTGTTAATATCTATGAGCTTTGAAGTAAGTTATGTGTTTTCTGAATTTATTGTGATTTTACCCAAGTGTATGCCTCTCCTTTCTCTCAGCTAAAGTGAGCGAGAGCCTGTCTGTGGACTGCCCAGGGAATATTTGGAAATCCTGATGTCAGCTCTGTCAGCCTCTTTGCATTCATGCCACTGTGATGAAGCAGCAGTGTTGATTACCAAATATCATTAGTCTCAAGGGTTATCACCTCCTCTGGAGCTGGCATTTGCCATCCCTTTGGAATGATGCTGCGTGGAGTGATCCCTTAAATACTTGGGTAGCTTGTGTATTCTTGTGGGTACTGCCTTTATGTGGGTGTACAGCAAGGAGGCATTTTGTGCAGAACATTCAAGAGCATGGTAGAAGGTACTCCCAGGATGATGGAAGGATTTCCATGAGGAAAACCTGAAAGTGAACAAAAGCCTTCTTATTTATCAAGTTGATGTGTGGTGTTGACAGGCAAAATGACAAGACTTATTGAGGAAAAGGAATTAATTGTATCTGGGATCTTTTAATAAATCAACAGTAAAAGTAAGAACCAGTGTAGCAGACCTGTTGGCCGTAGCTAATGCTTGTTCAATGATCCTTCCCTTCTGAAATACAGAAATGAAAAGTAACTGTTGCCAGGAGTTACAAAATGAAAGAAGGACTCAGAAGATAGATTTATTATCACCTCAGTATCAGTGAAATTCAGCTTCATAAACGTAGGTTAATCTGCTAAAACCTTCTGTGCTCTCACTGGGGGAGAACCCTATTTATTTCAAATTTTGTTTAAAGATGTAAAATAATTTGTCTTGTCTTCTGAATAAATCACCATCTCTACTATCACTAGTATTCATCTTTTTTTTTTTCCTCGTTCTTTCCTATGTGGATTTATTTTATTTATTTATTCCTATGGGTTGTTATGGGCTCTTCTCATCCCTGCAGTGTAATTTCTCTTCTGGACTTGCAGGCTTTTTTCAACACAGTTCCCCATATATTTCACCCATGTTTCTACAGAAACTCATTACATAGCACAGGCTGCTGCTGCCAGCAAGAATATTTAGAATACACTCTGCCTTTTTCCTTCAGTGCTGCCCTGCTCACCTACGACAGGTGAATAATACATCTGAGTGAGAAGGACATGGATCTGAGGTTACTACAAAATGACCTAATCCTATACATGACAAGAATCAGTGATGCTCCTTTCCCCTTCCTCTCTTACATGGCTGATCAAATGTTAGGAAAATGCCTGTCAGTTCAAACTGGCATTAAAAAACATTTTAAAAAAATTACAAAACTTGGAAAAAAACCTGCGGTATTAAAAAAAAATGTATCTTGTAGGACAAGAGCAAATACATGTGACTGTGTGGATGGGTTCTATGCTACCTTGAAAACTTTTCTAAGACTTCAAGCTATAATGGAAAGAGTGAAGTCAGATCCTTAAAAAAAAACCCAAAGCCAAAAAAGACATACATATCTTTTATTGGTGCTGAACTTTGAGCAGCTCTGTTCTCAATGATTAACTGATAATTTTGTTCTAAATACCATCAAACGCATCTGAGACTAAATTCAGGTTTCTTGTGTTCCTGTTTTGCCCTGGAATTTCTCCTTCATTTTCCATCTACCCATGACGTGATTTGAAGGTTTGCAAACTGTTCTTTTGAGTATTTCTTAAGCTTGAGATCCTCTGCATTACTGTGTCTCTCAGGATTTAAGAATGTTGTTCTAAGAGGTGAAAATGTTCTTGCTATATGTCATAGAAGTGGTCAGGAAGTGGAATTGCTTATTTTGATGCTGGTGTGATTTTGTGTGTGGTATTTGCTCCTCTGTGCACTCATGCTCAGTGCTGAAGACTCTGAAGGCTTGGACTATGCCAATACAAGCAAGTCTTAAGAGTGGTAGAGTTTCTGCTTTATCATAGAATCACAGAATGGTTTGGTTTAGAAGGGACCTGAGAGGTCATCTGGTTCCAACCAGATACAAACCAGGTGTTCATTTCATGAGGAGGATTGATTTCTAAAGCCCTTCAGGCAGAAATGAGGTGGGTGGAAGCCCTTCATGCCAGGGCTGTTCAGGCACAGGGCTGGTACTTCGATCCCCTCTGTGTGACTCTATTATACACAGACACACTTTCTCTTTTTTTTGTTAGGTGGAAAACCAACTGATGTTTTCTTACACCAGTAGGTAAAGTGGCCAAGCCTTTCCTTCCTCTGTGATAGAAGAGGATATATTCTTTGTCTGAGGGCTACTGTGTGAGCTTTTGATCACTTGTTATATGCTGAATACATTTCTGTCATACAGCCAAATGAAAACAGACGTGTTGTTTTACTGCTCCTATTCATGAGATCCTCTGCTTGCTGTTTTTCTGCAGGAGTTATCTACACAGCAGATATTCTTGACCGGGAGACGACCAAATCCTACTGGTTGACTGTATATGCGACTGATCATGGTGTTGTCCCACTCTACACTACCATCGAAGTCTACATTGAAGTGGAGGATGTGAATGACAATGCTCCTCTCACCTCTGAGCCTATCTATTACCCAGTTGTCATGGAAAACTCTCCAAAGGATGTATCTGTCATTCAGATCCAAGCCCAGGACCCTGACTCCAGCACTAATGACAAACTGACTTACCGGATTACGAGTGGAAATCCCCAGAACTTCTTTGTAATCAATCCCAAAACAGGTAACAAAACCCTGTTGCCTCAGGGCAGTGGGAAAATGCAATTTACATATTTATCAGCTTTCACCCCTTCAGGGTGTGCTGGTTTGCTTTCCAAACCTCTGTTTTCTGGTTGCTTATGTGACTAAAGCATCTTGTATGTGTCTGAAGCATTCTGCTTTGCATAGGTGCAAGAATGCAGTGGCAGATGATGGGCTGCAGATGTGTTGCTGCAGCAATCACTCTGTCCTGGGTCACTGAATTGCTGCTGGCTCTTCCCTGTGTCTACAGAGATGAGACTTTGCTGCACTGGGTCTGCAGATCAGTGCTAGGAAGCAGATTCAAGCCTTTGCAGATTACAGAAAGAGCACTGTTTCATTCTGTATAAGATGGTGTAGCACCACTGAAGTGAGTGACATGATGCCTGTCCAGCACATGCAATAAGGCTCCACATTAAAGTACGTAGATTTAATTCTACAGCTTCCTTATGCAAAAAAGACAGTTTAGATGACCTAAGCATCCCTCTGGGCTTTAAAAAAGCATCCATGGGTTTGCACAGATTTATAACATCTGGGGACATAGCCTGTTGGTGCAGTGTGGCAGAGATGGTGATTGTTTCAAGTTAAAATGCAGTTGTTAGCTGGCAGTGGAGCATGGCACCCATGCAAAGCAGCTCTGCACATGTGTGAACCCTAGGTGCCTGTGCTGAATGAGGCTGATAAAGAAATTGCCCCAGGAGATGTAGCTTGAGGTCATGGATGCTCTGCTGGGTGCCTACCTGTGCTTGGCAGCTTGTCCCTCACTCCAGCATGTATCCAGCTTTGCTCACTCATTGGGCTTGTGGGGACCCTTCAATATGATCTGGAGCTGGAAAGTGTAGGGGATCTTTCAGAGCGATACGCTGATCTTTATGAAGGTAGTTCAGAGAATTCACACAGTGCTCCTGCTTGTTTTCATGCTCCTAGTTTTGTTCTGGGGTTTTGATTTTTTTTTTTTTGAGTTTATTTATATCTTCGGCAAATTTCTAAACAGCTAAAAAACTAGAAGGAACAGACATGAGAGGGAACATTTTTAATTTTGTGTATGGAAATGATGTTCACTAAATAGGTTTTCAACATTTGGTTGGGCAATACTATTGCAATGTGTGGCATAAGAAGGGGTCAGGATCTTCTCATGCGTAAGCCCAGGTGGAGAATTATGGAGAATGTATAATCACTATGTTCAATCTGCTGAGCCCTAAGGCACATATCTCACTTATTTTTAACACTTAGAATGGCCGAAGATGCTCTTCCATCTGCATCCCTTCTCCCCCGCTCCACCCCATAAATCCCATCTGGGCAAAGTAGCAGAGTTAGGACTCACAATGTTTAATGCTTGTGCTTCCCTTTCATCGGCTCCTCAGGCAGAGCAATCTGCTTAGCACAGCCCTGCTGATCTGCCAGGGTGAGCTCCTGACAAGGACTGGAGCTGGGCACATGGCAGCCCTGAAGCACCCTAGCCTGGTGGCACACCCTGTGGGTTGGCTCTTTGTCCCTCTGGAGAGCAGGCAGGGTTCTTTTCCCTAACAGGGAGATTTTACTCTCACACTTAGCACTGACAGTGGTTAATCTTCATTTGCACTGTGGAGATTGCTGTCTGAGAGCTTAAAGGCTTCAGGATGAGTAACTTCACTGCTTGGGCAGCTCCCAAAGGGCCCCCCTTATACTCAGTGAGCATCCTTGCTAGTGACTGGCTGTGATTTGTGTGATTTGTCATAGAGAGGATAAATCATCCCCTTCAGTACAGTTCAGTGCCAAACACAGAGCAGTGAGAACTGGGCAAGGTGGCCTCTTTGAGTTTGTTTTGAAAACAATGAGGCTGACAGAGACTGTGTGTGCAGAGATCCCTTTTCCCAAAGGGAAGCGCCAGGCCTTGACATCAGAAGGCTTTCTCCTGATGGGATGCTGATGTCCAAGAAATAAAAGCATAATGGATTTTCCTAGAGAGTGCCCGTGGGGCTCTCTGACAAGGTTTCTTTTCAACCATCTCCCTGCAGTGCACTAGTTCCTCTAAGATGGTAATTCACACTCCAGTTGCTCTGTACAGGAGACTTCTGCACACACAGTAGAGGTTTGTAGCGTGGCAGCCCTGTACTCTTGCTGGGATTCAGCACAGCAGTAACTCACGTAGAGCATTGCACAGCAGCCCGAAATGTGACAGCATGCTGTATAATCAAGATGAAAAGGTTTAATGTGAACCCAAATATGCTGCGATTGCTGCATATGTGCGCTGAATGAGCATGCTCCTGCTGTCGGGGGAGAGCAGTCATTTGAGAAAGGGGATCTTTTATTTTCTGTGTCACTTTGGAAGTTTAAACACTGCCAGCAAACTGACATCTCACTCCTGTGAGTACTTCACTGCTGAGAGTCAACACGAAGGCAGCATCCTGCATTTTTTTGCATCTTTTGCTGGGAAGCAGCAGAAGAGATGGGGAGTTTGCTGGAGCACAGGGGTGTTCTCAGTTGTCTTTGGAGGTCAACCGTGACCGTCTTTGCCTGCCTCTGGAGCTTGCTTTCAGCTGCCTCGGAGCTCATGTTGGTCAGGCGAGTTTTTAGAGGCACATGGACCACTACGTGTCTGATAAGCGGGGACACAGGGAGTCCAGGTTTTGTTCCTGGTTCTAATTCAGGATCATAATTGAAGCCAATTCTTACACTTTTGATTGATTATCTGGATAGCAGAAGCAACATTACTCCTTGTATGCCATGTCTGTGGATAGAAGAAACCTCTTAATAGACAAGTTGTCACTTCCTACATTTTTATAGACTGGCACAGCTCACAGTGGCTATTTTAGGCAGTCAAATTGCAAATGTTTCACATGCATTTGGATCTGTTTGAAGGCAGTCTTCAGACCTTTCAGGATTATTACCTGCAGTTTGCTCTGTGAGTTTTAGAGAGATGAAGAGTTGCTCCTGCAGGAATGAAGAGCTGCTAAAATGCTGCTGATAGCTAGATTTGGGTGCTGAAGTCACCTGGGCAGCTCGTGCTCTCACTGGGGGCTGACTCTGCTGTGGGGGCACAAGTACATGATGGCAAGGGCCCTCCTCTTCAGGCTTGGGGTTTAAATGGGTGCTCCAGGGAAGAGGACAGGAATATGAGCAGCCCACCCATGTGTGTCAGGATTGGAAAGGCAGTGTGGGCAACCTCCCATGAAATCCTTTTTTTTTCTCACCTTGATATTTTTATTAAAATACAGCCAAGCATCTGTTTTCGCCTTGGTATGCACTTCTATCTCATGAGCTGTTATTCATAGGTACAAGTACTAAGTGAATAATGTAGCACATGAGCACGTGTGAAACCATATATCATTCACACTGGAGAACAAGGCAGCCTTGTTCTGCTGACTGGTGGACACTGCAGCCTAAGTAGCAGGTCCAAGAGAGCAAGCCAGGATTTTCCTTTATAGCGGGCAAGAGAAATATATTGCAAAGCACAGTTTTGTGAGGGGTGTAGGAAACATGTTTTTCAAAAAGTTGAGGTGGCTTTAGGGGTTACATGACTACAGGGAAAAGCATTCCCCTGGGCATTTGTTTCCCAGCTGTGTATACATGCAGCAGCAAGGGAGGCATTCCTGGAGCTCAGCATCTTCAGCACCTGTGAGTCAGCCTAAACCCTGGTGTGGCTGCTGGGAGAGCCAGACCTTTTCCTCATAGCTTTTTTGCTTGGGAGGGCTTAGGGTTGCTTTGGCAGAGCATAGGGTCACAGGGCTGTGCTCCTTTGTGGGTGGTGTGAGATGGGGAGGACAGCAGAGCTGCTGCCAGGGTGGCTGGGCTGCCCAGCTGCCAGGAGTGCCGTATTCGACCCGAGCTGACTCAGTTACTCTGGGGTGAGAGACATGTGGAAGAAGGTAAATAAAACAGAAGATGGAGTTAATAAAAAAAATTGATTGATCAGAGCTGTAAAGTCTTACTTTTATTTCATGTATTTGGGTGTTAATTTCACAGAACAGGGCTAGTTTACTGTGTTGATTTATGATGTTTCTGTGCTCTGGAGAAACTGAATTTTAATTCAAGCCATTGCATTATTTTGTTTAGTGTTAACATATGTTGAACAAACCCAGTAAGCTTCTTTTCAGTGTAATGTAGATTACTGGAGAGATTCTTTAACACACCAACAGACCAAGTTTCACTCCTGCGCACATTCTTATTTATTAATTTATTCTAAAATTATGCTTGTGTGTCTGGAAAATCTGCTTACACCTTATTTAGCCTTTTGCTGGCACCATTTAAACAGAGGCAGCCCCCTGGCACCCCTGAAATAGTATTTGCTACAGTGGTTAAGGCAGGACTCACTTGTAGGTTTAGAAATAGTGCATGTAGGTCAGTACATCTTTGCAGAGCAGCAATACTCTACCTCTGTAAGTTATCTCTGAACTGTCACATCTGCACCTAGATTTGGAAAGACTCTGGATATTTTCACGCTGCAGTAATATTAATATTTATATAAGCTAATACAGGGTTAGTGAGTGTCAGGATTTAATTGGTATGAACACTACTCTTCTCACTAGTCTGGGCTTTGCTTTCTTTTGCACTCACAAAGCCAGCTGGCATAGAATCCTGCTGGGTCTGAAAACCACACTTGCTCTGCCATGCTAAAACAGTGCTTCACCCTCCTGTCATACATCCTGATTTTTATAGCCACTTTTCTTTGGCTTGTCCCAAGAAATCCCCACACGACTTTGCTCTCACAGACTGGGACCAATCCAGTGGTTCACTGCTGCTCCACATCCTGATGGGTGCCAGCAGTGCAGATGCTGGGTACCCAGTGCCTCTTTTCAGACCAGAAATCATAGAATCATGAAATGGTTTGGATTGGAAAGGACATCAAAGGACCATCAAGTTCCAACACCCCTGTCGTGGACAAGCATATTTTCCACTAGACCAGCTGCTCAGAAGCCCGTGCAGCCTGGCCGTGAACATTTCCAGGAATGGAGCAGGGATTATCCTATTCTGTCACACTTAAACATTATAGCTGCTGTTAGAGCAGACCTTGAGGATGGGATTGCTCTGGGCAGCTCTGGAGGGTTTCCCAGGGGTCCTGGAGGGTTTCTAGGTTTCTCAGCCTGTTCTTGTGATCCGGGGTCATTCACCTGTCCTGGCTGCTCCATCCATGCTGCTGAACACTTAACAAACTTCCTCTGAAACAGGGTCTTCCATATCTTGTAAATGAAGGCCATTAGCTTTTTTCTGTTTGTTTGTTTTTAGTCTAACCTGCAGTCTTTCTCCAGGGTGTGTTTTAGGTGCTATAGTGGACAAATTAGAAAATACATTTTTAATTTTGGTGGCGTTATAGGTCAGCTCTCTCCCACTGGGAGCTGTGCAGATCATGCCACAGCATGAAGCGCTCAGTGCTGTTCAGCCTGTAAGTGTCCTTGCCCTGTCCAAGAGCAGAGAGGATCTTGCAGAGGGAAAAGGGACTGATTGTGGGGCTCTGCAGTCAGTGGTGGATTTGAGGAGTTGGTCTCCCTTTCTTCCATGCTCTTTAACAGTTTGTACAAATGCCAGGTTCACCAACAGTTGCAGAGTCCTGCCCGATATATCCATCCCTGACATGTGGCCATAACTAATACAGATTTTTACAATGTAATTCCCTCCACCACATTAGCTGGCTCCCATTCTCTGTAATTTATGTTGTATCAACACACGCTAAACGATCTACTTGCTTTGCTTTCACTTCTCTATTACTTTAAAGTGTGGCTCTTAATGACTTCTTTGTAACACACTCACTGTTAAAAATTGAGCTTTGGAGCATTTTAAGAGCTTTAATTTCTGCTTAAGCATGGCTTATTCTTTCCTAGACACCATATTTCCAGTGGTTTGAGCCAGGGTTAACAGCTGGAAAATCAAAGGACAGTGGATGTTGGAGTTGTGTGCTTAATCACAGTGGGACCTCTAAGTGTACTAGGCACTGTACAGCATATTAGACAAAGTTCCTGCATTAAGGAGTTTGTAATAATAACAATAATAATAGTAAAAAATAATTATAATATTAATTATAATAATGATAATTAGGAAAAAAGAGGAGAAGAAAAAAATAGGGAGGAGGATGTAAATCAAGTCCATCTGCTTGCCAGGGCACGTTTATTCCCCAGAGTAAATTTTCAATTAGATCCTGAGCTATAGCATAGCAGGGACACAAGCTCTTCTTTTAACTTTGAGTGAGTCACCTCACCTCATGGTTTTCTTTCTCTTTTTTTTTTTTGTTTTGTGTCAGTGGAAGTATTTTCTTGCCTTGTGTGATTGTCCTGTAAATTAATTCACAGTAGACAGTTTGGAGATCAAATGGGCTCTGGAAATGGAAGGAATTGATTTTTCAGGCATCTTGGCATTAGTAGATGTGCCTTCACAGTCATCTATTCATAGACATGCAAAAAAACAAACAAAAAAACCAACAACGACAAAAAAGAGAAGCGTCGCTTCCAAAATGGTTGGACAAAGAAGAATATAAAACAATATTAGACTAAGTAAGTATTGTCCAATGGCCAGAATACTAGTTCCACTGAAAATTACAAAATTCGGGCACAGCCAGCATGTTTCTTCCCTCCTCTCTTCCTCCCTGGCATCAGTTTCCTTCTCAATCTGTATATGTTATCTGTGGAGAGAATAAAGGTGTGAGCTGTGTCACTTCAGTAGCCCCTACAGTAATGCTGATATTAATAAAATAATAAATGCAGTTTTTTCCTTTCTCCTGGGCAGACCTGATTTTTGCTAGCAGTGTGGCTTTTATTCATGAAGCACTGAATATGGTTGAGATTGCTGGATGTGTCTGGTATCAAGTTCCTCTTTTAAAATAGCATTTAAAGATAGGATATTTCTTATAAGTGCCGTTTCTTTGTAATCAGCAGATTTATACTTGGCTTATAGAAATTTTAACCTTCCTTTAGATCTCCATGATGACTTCTTTAGACCTCATTCACAGTAAGAAGTTTAAGGAGCATTCCTGTTGCCTTGTCTGGACAATTGTGACCACTTAACTCAATGCAGCATCAGATCTTAATCTGAGCTCCCTGTTTGCTTCAGGAGAGACTTATGTCTGAAGGGCATAAGCATGGCAAGGGCCAGTGGGGCAGAGTTCTTTTCTGATGGACTAAGTTGCTGCCCAATAACCAGACAGCTCCCTTTTTTCCTGTCCCAGCACCAATTCTGGAACGGCAAAAAATTTGCCACTGATCCCATAAATCTACGTTGTTGTGCATTACATCAGTCATTTATTATTTTTGAAAACATCAGCAGAGCGTAACTTCAGCCTATGCAGAAGTAACTTTGTCTATCAGCTTAGCTGTGTAACTCATTTTTCTACCTTGTCTGTCATTTCAGTTTTTCTATTTGTAAATTTCCAGAAGTCATGGCTAGGCAGAACTGTTTAAGAAATCACGTATCTTTTTACTAGGCTGTGCTATTCCTTCACTAATTTTTAATTAGGGCTGTTCCATCCACTTCCAGGTAGCCAATTTCTCTTGTTAGAATTATTATCAATGGCAGAAGCTCACTTGAGCTTACTGGGTGAAATTTTACCACAAATACTGAGCAACAGCCCTGTTAAATGTATGCACAATGCATACAGTATGCATACTTGTTATATCCTGCCGTACCTTATTATGATAACATCAGCAAATGTCGCTGTGTTATAGTAATTGCTTGTGGTCCAAGTCTGAACTCTGGCAGGAGGAATTAGGTTGGTGAGTTAGGGATGCTGTGAGCGTGGTATTCATGCAGGGGCAGGAGTCTGGACAGGGAGCTGCCAGGGAGGAAAATAAAGCTGTGATGTTAGTCCACAGTAGGTGGAAGCTTGGGACGGGGGTAGTTGAAGGGGTTCTTTTTTCCTTTTTATTTTCTATTGCTTTTTAGTCAATCAAGTGACTTGTATTTATTTTTTTGCTCAACAGTCAAAGTTGCTACTGGTCTGTGTGATGTTGGGTGCTGCAAATCCCAAGCAGACAATATTAAACCAGCTTTTTTCCCTTTTGCTCAGGTGCAGTGAATACAGGCATACTGTCATCTTAGAACAGGCACTTTTCATGGCTTGAAAAGTGTTTCACCTTGTGAGAGCAATTTCTAAAATCTCTTAGTGGACGGTAAGTTAGAGGGAAGGAACATAATTCTGGTTTACTCTTAGTTAGTATCCAGTCCTTGGTACAAATGGTGATATTTCCTGTTTGGAGAATTAGATTGATCTATGCTGCATGTGGGTATTAAAAATAACAAAGCTCGGAAATGGAAATAAAATGAGAAGGCAACTGGGAAGGCAGGTGTGTTTGCATAAGCCATAACCATGTCAGTAATCACCAACTATTAATTCTTCTTTGTCTTCCATCACATAGGAGATTGTGTCAGCACCTCTTAAACCCCCAAAATCTCATGACCTCACATTTCAGCTAAACTAGTCTGTTCAAAAATTAACTTTAACAGTGGATTGTGTTATCTTTCCCCTTTTTACTCTGGCTCTGTTTCCATCAGGGTTACACTGTTAGAACCAAAGATAATTATTTTCTGTGAAATTACTCTCCCCTCCTTCCCTCTTCCCCTTATGTTAATGAGAGTGTTTTTCGTTTGCTGGGAAGACTGACACAACTTCTTTGAAATTAGTAGTGTTGTTGCCAGTTAAGTATGTGACCTTATCTGTGTAATTGTACAGATCGTGCTGCCATATGTCTGCATGCACAGAGCTTAATTTAACCACAGACATACATGTGTAAAAATAAAGTAGTATCTGGGGGTTAAAATATCAGAAGATCCCCCCCCCCCCCCCCATCACAGCATTCACACTGTACACAGCTTTCTACAGAGCTTGAAGAGCTCTGAAGTTAAATCTTAAAAAAACACTCTTTACATGGGACCATGCTCTTGTAACCTTGTTTTTACATTGATTGTCATGTGGATTCTACTATGCCTCTACATCCTTGCTTGTTGTTCCTACTTGGTTTCTCCCCCTGTGGTAGCTAAGTCCTTCATGCTGCTTGGTAGGGTAGAATTAAGATAATTTTTAATTTTTTACAAGCAGGGGTCTGATGCAAAGGAAGCAGCTAACTAATCCGATGCCAACAATAAAAATTTGGTCTTCATTTGCCTTCAAAGCCAATAGTCACATGCAATGCCAAGCCTTATGGCATGGGTCCAGCCCTTCCTACCCTGCTCAACGCAAGGCACCCGTGGCACCAGTGTTCTCTGGTGCACCAGAGTGTACAGAACTTACCTGGGCATGCTGGAGCCCTGTTAAAATCTCTTTCCTATCCTGTTTCCAGCTAGCCCACCATTTCCCATCACTGCCTTTCAGTCCTTCCTCTCCTTTCTTTCTCTTGTGCTCAAAAGCAAGCCTGGGTTGCCCACAGGAGAAAAGGAATTACAGTTTGCACAGGGACAAGGAGTCTCAGACGGCTCTATCAGAACCTGGGCATATAAGGGCAGAGCTGACTCTTGTCTTTTGAGTGGATGAAGGAACCCCTTTCTCCATCAGCCTAATGCAGGCACAACCTAAGCGTTCGTGCTGGTGCTGTCTCTCACAACCCCCAATAATCATGTCCTTTCTTTCTTGATACTACATTTGCTTGTACTTTCTGTGCAGGAGTGTTTCCTTGTTGCTTCCTGTGTATATGAGTCAATGTCATGACATGCTGTGGGTTTGTTGCCTTCTAAGAGAAATTTAATGTTTGTGTCGGATGAGTTGCGTGCAAGGAATCTGTGCTGCAGTGATCTATTTATATGGTAATTAGCAAGTAGCTTTGCAGCTCTTAGAGGGATTTGGTTTGAAAAATAGGTTTTATTTCCTGAATTTTAACTTACCAACAGTGTATGAACAGCAGTGCACATGCACTTTTTTTTTTTAATGTAGCACAATACCCAAAAGATAAATGTAAATCTGTTCTGCAAGAGAATATTTTGGCTATAATTAATTTTGCTCCATTCACCATATGCTTCTATTATCTGACCTTCATTTTATTCACAGACTCTATGTAATAAAATGTGCAGTATTAAAGCAAAAGTTGCTTAAAGAAGCACAAGTGCTTGTGGTGCTACATCTTCAGATAGATTACATGGTTTGTGCCACCTGAGAATTTGACCATCTTATCCTTAAGAAGTTGTTATTATTATGGAAGGTGCTGTCATTGCTCAAAGATGTTGAAGTTATTTTTGTTAATAGAAGAATGAGATGAGTTCTTTTAAATCTTTGAAGAAATGCTGTTAAGCCCACTCAGGCAAACAGGGATGAAGAATCTTCTCTTTGTCCTTTTTTGGTATTTGAGGCAGTTCTTGAGACACGACCTGGGAATGCACTGCAAATGACACAAGGAATAATTGCTGCTAAATTTAATTTATCGACTAGGTGTGAATTAGATTAATTAAACAGAGAATAAACACACACAAGATTACAAAAGTAGCTGCATGGATGAAAAAATGTTAGACTATATAAACAGCTTAGATATGGATGATGCTGAGATATTTTTCATATGAGTTTGTAATTTCTTAGGGGATTTCTGTCAGGTTTTTTATTTCTTTCTTCTAACACTTAATGTAATCCAAACTGATTAAGGTAATGCATACATTACAGGGAAGAAAAGCAAGGCAAACACATGCTTAAGAATTAACTCGAGTAGTCTGTTGGGTAAGCTGCAGCTTTGACTGAATAATATGCCCATTTGCATGAAAATGAAAAATTTGTGTGAAAACCCTTCTGCTTGGGTTGGATACACTTGCAGAGGACAGAGTCCTTTAAGAAGGATGCCCACCTCAGCATCAGAGAAGCAGGGTTTGGATACAGTCCTTGTTTGGTCAGCTGCATGAGGGGGCTTCCTGCCCCACACCCAAGCTTAGCTCTAATCTGTCAGTGCATCTCTCCTTCTGCAACCTGGTGTTGGGCAGGGAGGATGTCAAGGACTTTCTGTTGTATTCAGCCTGCTGGAGGAGGTTTCCTCTCCACCTCCAAAGTGCCTGTGCTTTCTGCTTGAAGTCATTGTGCAAAATAGGTGGGATTTTACAAACACCCTGCAAGGCATTAGCCTAACCTCTTTACCAGGCTGCCTTATTAACAGCAGAAGTGTAGCACTGACAATGTAATTAAGATGTAATGGACAGAAAGAAGTTTCAGAGAAGAAGAGATTCCTATGTAGAGAGAAATTATTTTTGCTTATAAACAAACATGAGGAAAGGAGATGGAAACATGAAGAAGATAATACATGTTTTGTTAAAGGGACTGTATAAAGACAGTTGCATGACACAGAAAGCACTGCGTGTCCAAAGCTATTTCATCCAGTCTGTGTGTATGGACTTGTCTTTTGTCATCATGAATGCCCACCTCCACCTCTGATAGTTCCTTTGAGTAAAAAAACCCAACAAGCCAGAAACATATACTCAAGATACCTTAATTTCTGCACGTTGACTCCTGCAAGAAAAGTAAGGATTGTGGTGGTTCAGGTTGGGTTTGGTTTTGTGTTCTTGTTTCTGGTTTGGGTTTTTTTTGCACAACTGTGTGTTTTTTTGTGGATCATCTTTAGCACTTTTCTTTTTCCTTTCTTTTATTTCAATTATTTAGTAATTAAAAATAACTCACAGCTAAGAGTTCAGTCAGGAAAAAGCAACACCTGTGCTGCCTTTTGGTGAGCTGAAACGGCGACTTATTTTTTGAAATATTTATTTGCAATATTGTGGCACCTTGGTAGCTGCAGCTACCCTGGGTACCCAGGGTGCCGTGCTTGGCAGGATAAAGGGAGTAAAAGATGCTTGCTACACTGAAAAAGCTCGCAGCTTCGGGGGAGCCTGGGACAACAGATGGGGAAAAGCAGATGGAGATGCGTCAGAAAAACCAAGGCGGCATTGATCAGTGCTGAGTTTGTGGCTGGGCACTCTGGGTGCACAGAGGAGAGGAGACCAGGCTTTTTGAAAGGGTACACTGGGCAGTTTGGACAAGTGCTGGCAAAGTGCAGGTGTGCCCTTGTGTGCCATGGGCTTCTTCCTTGAGGCTGCAGCTCCCAGCCTCTTGCAGGGCTTGCAGGGAGGGACTGCGAGGCTTGGCTCCAAATAGGATACAGAATGTTTATATACATATCTATGTATATATATATATGTGTTCTGCATCTGTATCTATGGAAAAGACTTCCTCTGTCTGAGGTTTGTATATATAGATACAGTTTTAAATTCTTTTTCTTCAAAAATTTCACACAAATTGCAGTGGGTTGGTTTTGGTGGGTTTCAGTTTTGGCATTTTATTTTCCTTTATTTTTTTTGTTTTGTTATGTTAGGGTTTTTTTTTTTTTTGCTTTTTTTAATTAAAGGATTTTTCACAAAAAAAATTTCAAAGTGGACTTTTTTTTTTTCTTTATTGGAATGTGTATAAATTTGGAGGCCTTTTTCCCTGTTCTCTTTCTCTGTTTACACGAGAAAAGAAAGACAGTGGCAGCCTTACAATAGAAGGGCTTAACTGTTGGAATAGATAAGGATTTGACAAGAAGGTCTCACAGATATGTATGTATAACAGAAAGATGTTTAAATATAGAATCTGAAAAAGGAATAGAAATGGTAGCAAGTTTTGATAGAGAAAAAAAGAATTGCTGAGCTAGTCTTACTGGGTAACTAAAAAGGCCAAAAGTATGATAGTATGTGAGTTGGAAGGGTTTTTTATGACTCTGAGCAAAGAATAAATCCACCTCAAACAAAAGATGTTTTCACCAAGCAAAAAGATTTTCACAGGCAAACAAGAAAGCCAATATTGCAAGTAGAGAAAAGATCTCAGAATTTTCTGTTGCAAGAAAACTGAAAAACAACTTCTAGCTTAAACTGTAACATACTTTTTGTAATTATAAAATAGTAACATGGATATGGTAATGTTAGTAGTTTTGATAGGCTGTAAGTAATAGCAAAAGTATTGATTAGTTGTTATGATTTAAGATGCTCTGTAATGAAAAGTATATAATGCATTGTAACCAGAACTAGAGTTGGCTTCAGACAAACCCACAGCTGTAGGTAAAAAGGCTGTGGGCTGGGTTCTTGTCACCCATGACCCCTAAATTGCTGTGTCATTTGGATACAATGAACAGCACTTTAAAGAGCCACCTAGAGCCCTGCATCCCTCATTTCAGCTCTTACAGGTAATTGCCCTTTGGGTGGGACATGAGGGCAGAGTCTCCTGGAAAAGCTGAAGTTTTCAAACATGATGTCCAGCTGTGCTCCTGAAAGGTAAAATTCCTTTAAAGTCTGGAAAAGCTGCTTAATGTTCTCACCATAGTTAATAAATAAAATACCTAATGGAGCATCCCCATCCCTTCCTCCTACACTGGAGATCCAGGGGTTTTGGAGCGGGGATTTATAGAGTCATTTGCTGTCTACAACTAGAGTAGGATCCAGGAAGGTCTCTGAATACTTGATTTCTCATTGGTAATGATGTGCATATAGACAGATGTGTCAGAGTAAAAATCCTACGTTTTCTTCACCTGTCTACCTGTGTGGGCAGAGGGACTCAGTGTTAAATGACAGAGCCAGGCATTCAGAGCAAGATTCTCATCTCTTTTCCAGCATGACTGGATCCTGTGTTGATCCATCTACATGAAAGGATCATGTCACTGGGGTTCCCAATTGCCCTTTTTTAAACCTAAAATTTACATTGCCATGCCGTGGGGAGCTGAAGAATTTCAGTCTGTGTAATTTGTCAAGAAAAAATGAAGAGGTTTGGTTTCATAGTTTGCATGTGCCTGCATGGAGACAGGATTTCTGAGGAAGGTTTTCTTTCATCTAACAGATAAAAGTCACAAAAGACATTGAAGTTACAGAAAATCAGACTAAAAAGTGTCCTATTTTTCTGGCTCAGAACAGTTGTAGCTGTAAAGGTGCTATTCCAAGGTTATGGTCCAGACACAGAGGCCAAGTGGCGAAATTCCTTGACCATTTTTTATCAAAGGAGCATGAAACAGATGATCTGATCTGGGCTAAAAAAACCTACTAATGCATAATGAACACAGTTTAAGCCAAAAATTACCATAGCAGTAGAGGGGCTTTGTGGCACAGCTCTATTTTGCACAAAAAAAAAGCTAGGAGGAGAGGCCATCTCTCTTCTGGGAATGGATAATATATATTCAAATACAGTGTTGTCCCATGTTTTTCTGCTCTGGGCTTCTTGAATGCCATTATTGCTGTGAAATGTCATAAATAAATCAACAAAAAAAATTGTTACATATATTCCTATATTGATTCTAACAGGACAAAAATAAGAAAACATTAGCACCAACTTGCCTCACATAACAAGCATTATTTTCTTGTTGTGTCACAGCTTGGAACATTGCAGACCATACTTCTTTTAAAACACTCTCTCACTGATAGCATGGTGTAATGGAGCTTCTCAGACTGTTTTTACAAATTTTTGGATTAAGAAGTTTCCTATCTGTTACAAAACATCAATAAGCACTTTCAGCGAGGTGTGGAGTACGAGTGACTTGTTCCATTTCTGGGGGCATGTAATATTTTATCATCTTGCAGCCTTCTTGCAATTTGGTATGCTGAGAGAAATTAATTTCACTGTTTACAATATTTAATTTTCAATAATTATTCAAGCATATAGAACGACAGGCATTTACAGTATGTAGTAAACAGATGGATTAGCAATTGTGCATGTAATTAGAAATTACACTTAAAATACAAATGTGCATGTGAATATTTAGTTACCTTTAAGAAGAGAAAATGTATAAATAAAACTGTGAGTGCCTTAGAAATTATTTATAGAGTCCATGAAGTGCCCTTCATAAACGGGTCTTTGCCGAAAATATTCATTGAATTCTAACTGCAAATTGCATGTACTTATTTTTTTCCTAAGACTGAATTGTTCAAATTTGGTGTTTTTTCCGTGCTGTTGTGGTTTCAGAATCAGTGCAGGATCACTTTTCCCAGCCTCCAAAAAGAGACATCCCCCTGCACAGTGATCTGTGTCCATGGTGTTGGTGGTGTGAAGTGCAGGGTGCTGACTCAAACCTGGCACCCAGTCGTCAGCCCTGCCTTTGCTGCAGGTCCACTTGAGTTGTGACACTTGAGAAATGATTTTGTTAGGACAAGATGAGTCTTTCCCAGAAATTGTGGAACTGTCAGGATGTGAAAGTACTCTAAATGAATAACAGTCTGATCTTATTACTTTAGAGTTTATCCTTTCCCCACCTTGAATTTCATTGCAATCTTTCATTCGGTCAAAACTGATTTGTAGGATAGATGACACAGCAATCCCCAGTGAAATCACCAAAAATGCCTGGAAATTATTTTTAGAAGTGACTTTTGAGAATCCTTTTCAGACACCTTTCCAAATACATTCTTCCCTGTTTTTGGTGTGGTCTCCTCACAGGACCCCTAAGTTGAATGCTTTGGTGCTGTGCACGTGGCACACGCACCACGCTGTCTTCATCAGAGCTGGTAGAAAAACCCCAAATTCATTTTCTCTGTGTATTTAATAACTAAAACAAGACCAAGAAACAACAAAACTCACTCTTGTCTCGTGAATAGTTGGGAAAAAAATGGGTTATAAATGTAACACCTTCAGGGAAATAGGTTCATCCTGCTTTCAGTGAAGTCAGTGGGATTCTTGCCATTGCTGCAGATGGATGTGGGATTGAATCCTTAGTGATTGTCTGAGTGTGAAATGAGAAAATATATTTAGCCAGGTTCATTTGAGATTATTAGAGACAAATTCTCATCTAAGGTAACTGTTGGAGCTGATTTCCATGGCCTTTCAGCATATTGACCATAAATCATGTCATGAGTATGAAATACCCCTTCCCCCCATATGTACCTCCTCCATTTAAAGGGATTGTATTTTAACATAGAAAAAGAATTGAGATCTCTACCACTCAAAAGTTTACTGGATTTAAGAAATTAATTGACTTCAGGAAAAATAATTTAAGGTAGTTAATTTCCATTTTTTTACTCTATTGTATTACTAATTTTTATGTTATTGTTATGTTATTATATTGTTCTGTTCACTCTTGCAATGCAATTAATTCTATGTGTTTATTTGGTGATGAACATGATTTTTTTTCTTAGACCGTCCAGCATAGTGAATGAGAGCTCCTCTATTTTTCCTGCTTGTGATATTTTCTGGTTTAGAGATGGAAGCAGAGTTTTTGCAGAGGTTTTGCACTGTTACAGGACAGTGAATAAACAGACTGATAGGCTTTAGGTCAGAGGGGTATTACATCACCTGCTCTGACCCCTTCATGGTTGACAAGGTAGAAAATCAACTAATTACTCCTACACTGAGGTGTCTAACTGGTGTTTGTCTAAAGCCTGTATTCC
Organism: Cinclus cinclus; assembly: GCF_963662255.1. Lineage (NCBI taxonomy): Eukaryota > Metazoa > Chordata > Aves > Passeriformes > Cinclidae > Cinclus > Cinclus cinclus. The sequence continues at coordinate 39,015,724 of NC_085047.1, forward strand.
AGGAAGATAACAATTTAAAGGCTACAAGACCTTTATATTTTTTCCCTGATGCTTATCTCTTCTTGTATTGTTTGAAATGTCTCGTTTATTTTTCATAGAATTTATCTGCCTCTTGTCTCTACCATTAGATTTCATTTTGCTTTTCTCTGCTGGAATAAAAAAAACCTTTACTCCCTAGTTATCTCTCCCTGTGCAGGTACTTATATGCGTTAACCCAATTATTAATTAAGTAATGATGCTATAATTTTTAATGCAGGGAGGAAAAGAAGCATTGATTTAATTGGTACCATATTGTCATTGACTTACGTGTAGAAAAATGCAGGCTGTTCTACCTCCATAAAGCCATTTGTGGTCACAGTCTAAATGTGACTTCCAGAGTCCTCCCTGCTCAAGTCTGAAAAATGCAGGAAAAAACAGGATCAGGTGCAGAAGCGGGTATGAAGTAGCTCTGAGGACTTTCTCAACATGAGCAACAGCAGCTGCCAATGCAGCAAAGGTGTGCCAGGTTATTGTTCACAAAAATTACTTCTTGTGGCGCTGGCTCCCACGGTAAGCTTAATTTCTTTTTGTTGTAGATAGGAAGTGAATTTGTATGGCTTAGCCATTTGTCACCCACCATGGCTATCCCCCCCGTGCTTCAAGGACAAATTACCCCGCTGTTTTTATGGCTAGAGATGGAAGGTTCTTGGTTTTGGGGCAGTTATCCCCTGTAATGCTTCCTGTGCAGTCAAAAGATGGAAAAATTGGTGTTGTCTCCCGATATGTAGGAAGTGTCTTTGGGGTAAGGAGCCTAGACAGATGTAGGGTTTGTAAACATTACAGTATATATTTAAAGGAACAAAAAAAAGATGAAGACTCAAGTTCTGATATTTCCAGAATGTACAACACATGCTCTTGGAAGCTCTGATTTGTTTCTGCTGTGCTCCCACTGATCACAGATTGATGCACATTGTGAGCCCAACCAATGTGGGTTTATCAGCTGGAGATGATGGGCAGTGTTGTATGGCACAGAAGAGAAGAGGTCCCTTGTGAACCATCACCTAAGCCCTGCAATCGTGTTTGCTCACCAAAGTGACAGGCACTGGTGTCCTTTGGTGCACTTCCATTCAGTTCATGACCTCTGTCCTACCAACAGGATGGTGCTGGCTTCCTTACCCACAGGCAAAACCATGTTAATGGCACAGAAGCCAGAGTAATAAATCACAGGGAGTTGTCTTTTTGGAAAACAAGCTATCACAGGTGAGGCGTTGGCTTTAGTTGATGAAGGAAAGTGAGGGGAGAGTCCCAAGTTAGAATTTGGCTCATCTGAACTCCAGCTACAAGTTGGAGCCACAAGATGTTGCAGTGTTTGCTCTAGCATGTTGGCATTTAACTTCCTTTTGCATTAACAATTCCTTGTTAACCTGAAATGTGGGATAATTAAGACCTGGATTCCCTCCTTAGCTCTGCCATAAGGCTTGTGCACGATCTGGAAGTGTGTGTTAGAGCAGCTTCCTCTGCACAGAGGTCAGGACTTTGCCCCAGCCAGCTGACTTCACATCAGCAGTGCAAGGCTGATGCCCACACATGGACAGAAGCCCTGACTCAGCCATCAAGAAGGAATTGCAGCCCCTAAAGGGATGGGAGTATCAGAAGCATAAAAAGAAAATACATTTTTGCTGTTTTCATTTGCCTTCTGGTTTAGGGCAGACTGAACAGATTTCAAACTTCAGATCCACAAATACAGCTTTTTTCCGGGGATTGTTTTCATTTTGTTTCTTGTAAATGAAAGCTGAGTCTCTTGTAATTACCATGTATCTCGAGACTTTGGCTGAAATAGGAAGCATCAGGAAAGCAATGACAAATCCTTGACAGGACCCATAACTGGCAGTGAAGTATGAACTTGTGCGCTTGGTCCTCACAATGAAATTCTGTATCTGAAAGCACAACTTTATGACTGTGAGCAGCAGCAGTAATGATCCCCTTCTTCCTCACAGTGCTCTTGTGTGAGTTATTTCATTACTGTCTGTAATGTGCTTTGAGACCTTGGATCAAAGAGCAGGGTGATTATTATGGTAGTTTAATAATACTGTTTAGAAGGATGTAGTATGCTGCGGCACTGGCTTTCATGGAAACACAATCTGCATTCAGTGGAAATGTTCTCCATCACCAAAGTCAACTCCCAGAGTCAAAGTCACACCTTGGCATTGCTGCTGCTCCATCTCCAGCAGCTTTTGAGGAGCTCAAAGGGCAGCATGGTCATCTTCCAGTTCCTGGCTCTGTGGAAGGACACAGCTACACAGGTTGTTCTCACCCATCCTCTGTTCTCACTGACATCTTTGCATTTAGAGCTCTCTGGTTTGGGACAAGGAGATTTGCCTCAGGGCACCTGTCCTCTTCTCCTCTGGTTTCCACCATTGCCTGGTTTATATTGCTCCATGCAAAGAGGCTGTTGTGATACTATTTGGGTTATCCCTGCACCTGACTCCAGATAGAGTTTTTTGTGATTGCTTCCACAGGTTTCACTGTGACTTCACTCTTAGGTGGAGATTGCCTCTTGCAGCTTGGTCTGCTGGCTTCTCAGAAGGAAGCAATACCTGCCACCATAGGCTTCAACACCAGAAAGACCTGGTGTGGTTTGAGACAACCAGTCATTTTCCCTGTTTTTGGAGGGAACATGGGAATTTCATTTCCTCCCCAGGGCCCAAACTCGCAGGACAGGTTTCCTGGTACTGGCAGCTGAACTGCCACCTCTGAGGCAGCTCCTGCTCTCTCTGGGGATGTGCCATCTGGAACATCCAGCTCCCAGCCTTTCCCCTGCCTGTGCCCTGCCAGTCTGCCCAAGGACCCAAGCTCATGCCCAGTCGCAGAGAGTTTCACAGATGTTGCAGTATTGCTCAGTGTCTGGAGAAAAGGAAATTTCAAAGTATCCTTTTTCCATCCAGTTATGTGACCTTTTATATATTTTGCCACTTTCAAGGCTATTGTGCTCTTGTGCCTGTTATCTCCTTTTTTTTGTTAACAAAGGCAGATGTAAGGTTATCGAAAAATACCATTTACCACTTAAATTGGTGCCTGAATTACTGTAGTGTCTGTACTGTAGCATCTCAGTTTGTTCTGAATTCAGATTTTTTACATCAATCTTTAATGGCACAGCATTTAAATGCCTTTCAAAAATGCATTAACCAATCCATTTAACATTTCCAATAAGGTACAGACTTGTTCTATATAAGAAATACTAATAAACTTCTGTTGCATTAAAGCATATATAAACCAGAAACATAAAAAACCTCTTCAGAATGCCTCTGTAATGAAAGCACAGAGAGGGCAGATCTTCCCATTCTGACTTCAGTTGGAGGGTGTGAGTGGGTCTTTGAAGGTTCTAGAAAAAGAACTTAACTGTTTGGAAACTCACTACCACTATGGGAGGTAGGATCTGTGGCTGCAGACTAGGAGAAGATAAAAAGGACGGAGAGATTTGGGGTAGGAATTGCCAAAACATCTCTATTACCCTCCTTCTGTCTCCCGTCTCCCACCATTTCTGGGCATCACAGGACAAAATGAGAAATCTCTTTGCTCTCCCTTCATTTTCCCCTCTAGAACCTGTTTAGCAGCACTGAACACTTTCAGTAAAGAGAAAGGAAAGAGAAGTGTGAAATCATATATCTATTTTTAGCATCCGGCTTGTTTTCATTTTTTGCTTGCCCTGGGTCTGGAACAATTAGTCTTGGTCCACATTTAGGGCCTCCAAGGGCTGTCATAGTATAAATGATATAAATGGAAAAGCTGGTCTCTGCCACTAAAGTCATGCAGGTTTCTTCCCTTGTTTGGTCACAGAAAATGAGAAATGGCAAGAAGCTTTCAGATTTGGCTTTTCAGATTGATTCCTGACCATATGCGTCATGTGAGACAGATAAATACAGTTTAATGATAAATTCCAAAGGGAAAGGAAGAATTTAGAGGGATGTGTCTGAAAATACAACATCTTTGCCAGCCAGTTACATGCTAGAATATAATTTCTGACTGATTATCATCTAGTAACAATTAAACATCTTTAACCTTTTCAACATCCTGTGATTTGGTGCATTAATGAAAAATGTAAAATGGAGCATCCATCTTTCTGAAGAGGTTACAGTGAAGAAAAATGATTGTGAGACTTACCAAGGTTTCATTTACATAGCAAATCTGGTTATTACTTAAATTTTCTGTCAGAACACAGTAAGACAGTGTCCAAAGAAAGGATATTCTTCTGACACTATGTAATGATAAGATTTGAAAACTGAGAGGAATACAGTGACAGGAATTGTTGGGGTTTGTAGTTGGCCTTTTATTGTTTTGTTTTTTTCCTTTTCCTGTGTTAAAAGAATATTAATAAAATTTTAAATTACTATTTTAATTGCCACTTCTAACTTCTGTCATAATAGTCTAAATATATATAGCTGTATTTTTTACAAGTAGACAAACAGTTTCATATTTGTAAGGACATCAAAAACTTAAAGCTCAGTTTCACGATTCAGGACTGATTCGCCTTATTCTCAGATCAAAAAAAACCACAACTGTTGCCATGTGGGCTGAAAAGTGATCTGTAATGACTAATTGACTGCAAGCATACACCACTTGTGTATTGAAGCAGATAAAATTGCCAGGCATTTTTTAAATCAGGGTCTCAATATTTTTTTCTCCTCAGATGCTCTGGGCTCTTGCAAGTGCTCACTGTTCATCAGTCATTAAAGAGGAGCATTTAGCCATTTCTAAGAACAGATTGATCAGTTTAATCTTTCTTTAAAGGTAAACAAAAAGCACTGTACATTTTGTATATCACAATGATCTCCTGAAATGAGGCTGTGTGGTTTTCCTGAGTCTGCAACTGTTCAGCCTGCTCTGCCTCTGCTGCAGCTGTCAGTGCATGATGGGCTGTGGGCTTCTCCAGGGGTCTGTGCTGCTGACACTCATGTAGACCATGTTGGCCTCAGCCTTTGTCTGAATTCCCTGAGGTCTCCATGGTAGGGACTTGTTCAACAAGGGAGAATCTCTGTAGCAGCCCAGGGAGCCACACTACGTATGACTTCAGTCCTGCTTGGCACTTGTCTTGCATCTCAGCCTCAGCTTTCTCAGGCATCTCACAGTAGTTTGCTAGCAACAAAACAAATAGCTTCATATTATATTTGCCATTTTCACTTCTGGGCACGTGATTCCATTCATGTTCCTTCCGCCATTCTCATGTGAGGTACTTGTCAGAATTTTAAACCATACCCTGGTAAAGCTCACCCAGATAGTTGGCACTTAGCTACTGCTGTGAGGGACACTGCAGAGCTTGGGTAAATTCAGCTCTGGAGCCATCAAGTATAGGCTGAAAGCCCAACACTGCACAAATTGCCTATTCCTCAGGCTCCTGAAACCACAGTTCAACATTTTCAGAAATGCCACATAACACTCAGCTTTGGCTGTGTGCACAGGCATGGAGAGAAGGCCAGGGCACGGGGCATGGGTGGGAAGACTTGGTGATGGGGAAGGCTGTTTATGGGAGATGGCAGGAAGATGTTTATCTTTCATACTGTCCACAAACAGCATGGTAGCACTCGCCAGCACTGTAAACTTGCAGTGGACGCAGTGTAAGAGATCCACCCCAGGCTCAGTTCCACCCCCACTTTGGTGCAGAAGGAAGTTAGTGGTGGAGAAGGGCCTGAAAAAAATGGGATGGGGAGCATCTGCTGGACTTCATGGTGTGAGCTCCAGGAGGCTGTAATCAGAAATCATTCAAAGGGTGAAGGCAGCTTACCTGCCCATCCCATCTCTCTTGTTACTCACATTTGTTTATAGGTCTCATTCTGATCAGAGCAACCTCAGAGTTTCTAAGTTCTCCAGGATGGCAGTGCTGGTAGCAGTTGGAGCAATGTCCTTTGTGGTTTTCACCTGCTCTGCCTTGGCATGCTGAGAACAATCCTTTCATGCTATTAAAGCCTAAAACGACTTCCTAGGTCTGGAGTCCCAGCATCATACTCCTCTTGATCAGAATTACTTCTGGGGTTATAAAGAACAAAGTGCACAGCTTCAGAGCATGCTGGGTAGCTTTCTTCAGTGCCACAGTAACCTGCTAGGAGGTGAATTAATGATGAACACTACAGCTTTGCATAGTACTTTTGAACAAGATATAAAGAGACAGTAAACCTCGGGGAGGAGAGCTCTGTGAGTTGTTGGTCATTTGTTATGCTGTCAAGTACCTCCGTACAAATCGTGAAAGCTCAAGTTTGAGCTTTCTTCTGAATAGCCCCTGGATATAATTGGTGAAGATGTCTCTCAAGGCAAGTTTGACAAAAGGGCAAACTTCTTGTTTTCCCAGAGTTGACATTGACCAGAACATCCTGAAGTCCTGGCTGAGGAGCAGAGCCTGATTAATGTGTCATCAGCAAGGTGAAGGAGGTTCATAGCACAGGCTGTCAGTGTGGTGCCTTGCCACACACGCACACAACACAAAAGCATGCCTACTTTGTTTTCTTCCACTTGAAGTGTGTTTTAGAGCTTTTTCTGCTAAGACATCTGGATGTGAAGATCCTTGCAGATGTACTAGCAGTCACAGAAAGTAGGTGGTCTGTTCCTTGTTGCAAAAGAGATAACATGTGCCTGGATGGGGTGGGAGGTGTCAAAGCATTTCCCCTCTTTTATTTCTAATAACAGAAGGAGAACTCAGTTTCTGGGGCCTTTCAATTAAAAAAAGTTTGTTTCTGGACAGTTTTAATACCCAGCATAAACTTTAGTGTTCTTTAACAAACCATTTTTTTAGCGTTCTGTAACAGAATCTGAATGAGACAAAATGAGGCATTTCACTGTTAAAAAGCATTGCTTTTGTGAAAAGTCAGCTATGTCGGAGACTCATAGAATTGTTTAACTTGGAAAAGACCTTTAAGATCATGAGGCCCAACCGGTGGCACTCAAAAAGATTGTTGTGTTACAATATATACAGTACCTTTCCTATTTGCTGCCTTTTTTTCAGTGGATGCTGTAGCTCTATGGCCATCTGTGTTTGGAGAGCAAACTTTCTAGGTCATTGCTTTTACACAGCCACCTAAATATGTTCTGAAGGGCTAGGACTCTGGATATAGCGTCAGATGAGATTCAATGCAGAAAATACAGCATGTATGGAAGGTGCATCATGTATTAAAACTATTTAATTTAGTGTTACCAGGAAAAAAAAAAAAGGATTTTTGCAAGCCTAAGATGAAGGGTTAGAACTGTTTTACATTAAAGGCAGCCTGGTAATCTGGTGCCAAAATTTCACTAGAGAACAAGTTTTAGCCCCTCTCATTGTACTGTGTGAGAAACAGCTTTGTAAAATTCATTGTTCAGTGAGACCTCACTATAGTGGATTATTTCTGTATGGATAAAGAGATACCACACTCTGAATTCACTGCCATACACACTGAAAAGGCATAAAACACCTTTTCTTATTTGTTGTTATTTTAATCCCTCTTCTTGCATTTATCCAGGCTCTCTATTTTTACTTTTATTAATTGGTATGAGACAACAGTTGAGCACTTTATAGTGCAGTTATTGAGCTGTTCAAGGAGAGGCACATCTTCAATATATAAGGGAATGTCTAAATCTTAAGAGATAATTTGCCTGAGGCTTCCAAAATATTACCCAGATGCCAGCACATAGAAAATACCAGCAACTCCTGGTGACACATGTACCCTGGATCAGAGTACAAATGTGCATTATGCTCATCTCAAGTTTGCATGAAGATAAAGGAGAGAAGGCTGCAGTAAAAACAGTCAAGTGAGTAAAGCAGTGACTGTTTCTGTAGATAAGGTTTTTTTGGAAAGAAGTGCAGAGTACTGGGTGCAAGAAGCTGCGTTGCATGGGTGACATTTCTAGTGCAGGCAGCACCGTGGGGAAAGTAGGGCATTTTGAGCATATGAAAGAGAGAGGTGTGCTGAACTTCATTAGGAATTCCAATCACTGCTTCAGTACAAGACAAGATGGACAATGTATTTTGCTGTTTAGTCACTTTACTTGTTCCCTATACAATCCACATGAAGGTTAAGCACCTTTATTTTTTCTTTAAATAAAAGTGGGCATGAGTGCAAGACAGAGATATCTCTCAGACTGTATTTTAACAAGGTAGCTACATGGTAGAACTATTATAGATTTGCTTTGGGTTCTGATTTTAAGGGAAGTCTTTTCACCTACAGCTTCTTTTCTGTGCTAATGTTATTGGACTCTTTGTACCAAAATTTATTAATGCGTTTACTCACAAAGGCAGTCAGCCAGAAGTAGCATTTGCAGCTTTCCCCACTGTTGTGTTGGTACCTTTTCTACAAACCTCAGTGTAATAAACTTGTGATTTTTTTTTTGAAGAAGAAGACTACTTCTCCAACCCAGAATACATTTATCAACTGCAAAAGTTGGAAGAGACTGAGAGAAGTTCTTTGAATTAAGTCTTACCCATCTGCTGGAAGACAGGACCTCAAGGTCTCACTTTTTACTTTGATTTTGGTTCTGGTTTCAGCTGGTATAGAGTTAATTGTCATCTTGTTAGCTGGTACAGTGCTATGTTTTGGATTTAGTGTAAGAATAGTGTTGATTACACATTGATATTTAAGTTCCTGCTGAGCAGTGCTTACCCTAATATGCGTGTGTGTGTGTGTGTGTGTGTGTGTATGTGTGAACCTTACTATACATATTTTTTTCATAAGGTAAAAAGAAGAATTGGAAAGTGCCTGGGAAAAAATGGGAGTAACATATGCTTTGGCAGATTTCTGTCTCTTGCAGTATTTTATTTTGTGTTTAGACTCTATAGATATGTAATTCTAAATGTGTACAAAAAGCCCTCCATATTGTCAGTACCTTCTATTATATATACAATTTTCTATTCCATTAATAATGCAGTGTTCTATAGAAAGTGCAGATATGGAAGAACATTGCTTAGTATAGTTAGTAACAGAAGATAAGTGTACCTTGAATATTTTCTTTTATTAAAACTCAGAACTTCCATCCTGAGAGTGGCTTTTGAATTAGCAGAACCAAAATCTTCTATTTTCTTTGACCACATTTTGAGCTGAAAATAAACAAGGTGATGACATTAAAATCCTGAAAGCAGCAGCCGCATTCCAGCATCCCACCACGTCCCTTGTGTTTTATGGTTTGCAACCCACACAGAGGTTTAGATCCAACACAATTTAAAAAGTCAAGTAGTCCCACTCCAGAATGAGAGGTGGCAGTTATCACTGCCTTTCAGAATGTGTACAGTTATGATATTCTGCTGTTATAATTACAAAATGTGTTCCTGAGCTCAATGTGTTGCAATCTCCAAAGAACCCTTGTACCATGGGAGCATGTCTAAAAGCCCCAGAGACTGCTTCTGATTGCAATGCTTCTGCACACACTTAATTAATACGCTAGTAGCCAGAGAACTGTATGAAATCATTATTTTGAGGTGATGCTCTGCAACTGTGCTTTATTTTGTTTGGGTATTGTTTGTTTTGGGGTTTTTTTCCTTTGTTTTGTTTTGTTTGGTTGGGGTTTTTTTTTGTTGTTGTTTTGTTTTTGCAGCACAGTTCCATACTAGGAGGAGAATCCATCTTTCATGAAACATGAGGTTGTTAAATCCTGTTGTTGTTGTTGTTGTTTTCCTCACATCAGTAATTTTCTCTGCACAAGCTGAAGATAAGGTGTAGTTTGTATCTTCTCTCACAAATGACTGTAGAGCTGTTTTGAATAATCCTCCCCCATTGTATAATGCAGTAAAAACCTTATGCATACATGTAGGGGGGAAAAAAAAGCACCTGAAATTTCCAACATAAAACTAATGTGTCAAAGAAAGTGGGCTCTTTTTTTCATAGTAAAGTAGTTAATTCTTTTGGTAGTAGTAATTATGTCACATTTGTTCAGTAGCACATATTAAGCAAGCCTGTGTAACCTTTGTGCCCCTTCACATGTTTCACTGCTTGTATTTGCAGAGTGCTCAGAGCAGGGAGATAAAATACTAAGTATGCTGAGCTCAAATGGTAAATATTCAAACTGAAGTATGGTGCATCATTAATTAAAATTAATGACATTTGCATTTTAAATGGCTGCATTTGCCTGTTGGTGCTGTCTGGCCATTAGGATGATGTTTTCTGCCTCAGCACAGCCCTTTGCTGTGCAGTGGAGGAGGCTGGGAGGGTCTCTTGGGCTGCATCTTGCCCTGTTATTGGTGAGGTACTTGTTTCTGGCTGAGGCTGTCTTTGAACAAACATACACCGAGTGTAAGAATAAATTTGTGTGAGTCATATACTTTATACATGGTGTCACTCTAATGTTCAGTGTGATCCCAATCTATTTGTAATCCATGAAACTGATATAGTGATATTCAATACTGTATGGATTCAACCACCTTTTTGTAAGATGAGTAATAAATTTATGTGATGTTCTTCAACATCCCTCTTTACAAATGCCTGAGAGCCAGTACCTTATCTGTGCCTTATGTAGAAGCCCAATCACAGAAGGACAACTGCTTCTGGAATAATGAATCTGTTTATACACTGTTCTCTCTGCCAGTTTCTTCTTATTGTCTCCTAGAGCAATCCAATGGTATTTGTATGGCAGGAGATCTTTTGAAATAGTGATTCTTGCATAAATTTATTAGAAAGCCAGATTAGTTCATCCATCCCAAAACTACCAGAACTTGTGATGAGCCTCTTGCTCAGGCACTGAGAAGTTCACAAAATCTGTAGTTTTCACATCACACAGTGACTAGAAATCAGCAGTTCAGTTAGTTCTCTGACTAGCATTTCATTAATTAAAGATATCAGCTAGTATTATATTTTTCCTATATTTAATTATCATTTTATAATAAGTAATACCTAAATTTAAAAATATTATTTATGAACTTTTAGTTGAATTCTAGTTAGCCTTCCAGGGTAATTTGATTCAGGAATAAAATAAAAAATATAAAATAAAGTGATAAAAGTAATCTAGGCAAAAAAACCCCACATATGTCCCATAGGAAAACACAGAATTTCTTTAAAGTGTGTGCAGATTTAGTGTACTGTCCTAGTTAAAAAAAGGTTTCCAGTTTAGTGTCTAGTAACAGTTTAGTTACAATTCAGTGTGTTTTAATGATTACCAACCATTGGACTGAAACTTACTTCAGGGAAATAACTAAAAAGTACAGCTGCAAACCAAGATTAGAATTGATTAATTAAATTAATGTTTCCTGCTTGCTGATTTGAATCATGATTAGAAGGGGTGATCTAATTCTCTTTTATTTGTATCATATTGTGCAGTGTGGAGACTTGCAATCCAAGTCTGGAGATGTTATTTCCTATTCCAGAATCACAGAACTGCCTCTAGTAAACCACAATTAAATTTTGGAATCCTCTTGTCTTCACTAGTCCAAGAATTCTTTTTTTTTCTCCCTCTGCTTAAACAAAGTACATTGATATCACAAGTTGCCTAATTATTGTTTACTTTGGCCTCTTTATGCAGCCTACATACTTTTTTGGTTTGGGGGTTTTTGTCTGAAATGTCTCTTGTTTTACTTGTCCTTACCCACTGCAATGACACCTTCCTTGACAGCTCCTTGCAGAGTAGGAGCAGGACGATATGGATAGAGGTAAATACTGGAGCTGTTGTGGTTGAGGAATTGCTCTCACCATCAGACCCTGGTGGTGGACATCAGATGCTCTTGACTATTGGCAACACAAAAATCACCACGAGGGCAGTTTAAAGCTTCTGTGATTTCGTTTGCATTTGCAGCAGGGTAGGAGCAAGCACACAGCTCCTTAGTGATAAATCTGTGAAGTGCAGTAATTTTGATTGCACTGACCTTGCCTATGGCTGGCTGTGTGTGTGTCTGGGGGTTAAGAATGGCTTAGTATGGTATGGTCTGACTTTGTATGATAAGACTTTTGTGTGAACTTTCCGGTTTCATTTAAGGGAATAGTCTTGTGCAGCTGATGAGTGGTTGTAGTCAAGGCAAACAGAAGGCATGAAAGCTTTCACTGTAACCTGCAGGTTAATCTCCATCACACCATTACTGAAAATATAAGCGATCATATTGAAATCTTCAGGATTTTTTTGAATATCACTTGCCTAAAGCCTGAAAGAATAAATACGAGAAGCTCTCTAACTGATTTTAAAGAGGGAGAAAATGTGCAGGTTTTGTTCACTCAGACAACCAAGGTTTATTTTCTTTTTCCTTCTTGAAACATTCCTAATTCTTCTGATAAGTAAATTTGGTGATGTGAATGCAAAAGGGTTCCTCTTCTCTTTGTACCTGGGTTTCAATGAGCAGAAATGGCACTCCTGAGGTTAAGAATGTTCAGAATGTTGTCCTCTCATCACATAATTATGTGGGGCGGTCTCATAGAATGGGTGGAGTTTGATCCTAGAAATGTTTTAGTGGGATCCTGCCCTAGTGAGTAATAAATGGAGTCTCCTCAAGGAAAGGGGATTTTTTTTTTAAAGGGAAAAGGAAGCAAATCCAAAGACTTGGAGCTCAAAGAACAAATATGTTTTCAGGGTCCCTAAGTTAACCAAGTGACTCGCCTACACTTTAAAGGATTTTTACATTAGAATCAGAAGGGATTGTGTCATTCTCCTTCAGCTCAAGAACTTGTGTACCTCTCATACATCCCTAATGTACCAGAGTTTCCCAGAGCCTTGTTCATAAATTCTGGTGCAGTAGAATCATTTGCAAAGGAAAAAAAAATATATTTGTTGTTACTATTGCTGTTACACTTAGTAAGATAAAAATTTTAAGTGATACCAGTTTTCATGATTTAGAATGAAAAATAATTTCCATTCTTCTGATACAAACACTATTTTCCTCCATGTAGACAAGTCTTCCATCTACAGGTGGTTTTCATCTCCATAGGAAGCATGCAGCACTGGGCATTTTTTGAAGTATAATACCAGATTACTCTCAGTCAACCACTCATTTCTTTCAAATAACCCTGTTATTGTCTTAAAAATTATATGAGGGAGATAATACCCAGAAAAGCAGGTAAACTGAAAAAAAAAAAAAGAGAAGGATTTCATTATATGGGTTACTTAAATTAGAAGTATACATACTTAAGAACGCAGGGCTCATTTACTATAACTATATACCCCTTCGTGGATTTTGGATGTGAATATCTAGCAGTCTTTAGGGCTCACTTGCAGCAGAGATCACAGAAGTGTTAGTTTTTGAAATAGTAACCAGTTGCATAGAAGAGAGGGAGGGATTGGTTTTTTGTTTTTTTTTTTAATCCTTATTTACTACTGGAAGTTCTAACCTCCATCATGGACTTTTCCATGCAACCTCAGTTGCATTCATAATAGATCTATCAGAGTAGATGTCATTTTTCTGTGGCAGTGGCTAATGTTCAACATTCAAGAAAGTGGACAGGGATATATGTGTTCACCCTACTCTTTCATCAAGGATTATTTTTTTATTTATGCCTAATCTCAGTGTTTCCATTTTGATCATAGCCTGCAGTTCAAACAAGAGAAAGAAAGCTGCAGAATCCCAAGAGCCACTTGGAGTTTTGTTTGCCTGTTAGTGGAGGAGCTTGGATGTCTGTATGTATATTTAATAGTAGCAGTGGCAGAAATTGAACAGTTTTGGCCTTAAAACATCAAGTTGCTTCTGCCCATTACTTATCTGTTGCATGTGCTAGGAGCTCTTAAAATGTGACAAGTAGAAATGAATGCTCTTGTGAGTAGGAATTCTGATTTGTATATTATTTTTTAAGTGCTGTAGAATACTTCAAGATGAAAGATGATACATGAATAGCACATGAGATTGATTGTTAACCTTAAGCATCAAACAAAAAATACCTTGATTTCCTGGAACCACAGATGTAAATCTTGGCAGAATCACCTCAGTGTTTATCCTTGCCTTTTACGTAGATGAAAGACTACCCATTTTATTCTATTTTATTCTGTCAGAATGAGATCTTAATGACTGAGACCCAATCTGATATATGTAGCCATTACGTTCCATTACCACTTTCTGTAACAGTAGAAATTTGCCAAATGACTTTAGACAGAATTTTGTCTTGCACGATGTGCTGCTTACTAATTACCTCCAGCCTCCAGTGCTGTGGTAGCTGTCCATCAGGGGAGTGCCTCTTTGGCAGGACACATCCCATTGAGTGACACTGGGATTCTGATCACTGCAACAGGTCCCTTCTTCTGAAGGACGTGCTTGAAGGTGTCAGGACTACATGTTGGTCTGAATCCCTCTGGTTGGTTCTGGATCCCTCTGCCCTAAATGGATTTGTCATTTTAACTTTGTTACATTGTTGGTAGATTTCCTAAAGGAAGCTCAAGAAAATGTCCCTAGGGAGTAAAAGGTTTCACCTATTTAGGAGAATACTTTCTAGGAAATTGTCAGCCTTGCCATACTTTATTGTGATGTATTAGAGGCAATTTTGGTGAAAACAAATGTGTAAAAGGACCCCCAGCATGCTGTTCTTACATGACCACTTAGTCATATCTCTTGCAGTCTCCAGCAGAGTTCCTTGGTGAATGTTGAGTTTCCAAGTCATTGTCCCTGAGACCTTGAAAGTTTTGATGTGGGTTGTTTTTTTTCTTTTTATTTAAGTAGAGGAAATAACCACATTTGCATGTCTGTGACTTACCCCTTTTAGCCTTGCTATTTCAGACTGTCAGCATATGATTTTGAAGCTGCTAGGTTTTTCCTAGGGCTGGTTCAGGTCATCTTCAACAAGATTAATTTTCTAATAGTTTGCTTCAAAGGGCAGAGATAGCCATCAGTGTGTCTTCTCATTTGATACTTTCTTTAAAAGGGCAGACTCATTTCCAGCATTTGCTCAAAATGGTCTCCAACAGTAAAGCTCCTGATAGAATATTATTTATGGAACACAGAAGTATTACAAAGTCCAACCTGATTAACTAAAGTGGCTCTTCTCTGTAATCCATTACTCTAAGCTGATGCTTGATAGATGGTTGGTTATTGCCCTGTTTGCATTTAAAGCAGTTATTTCTCCTGTTATAAATTTGCTGTCAGAGTTATTTCCAGCTTCTAAAAAGCTAGCCTAGCCTTTTTAGAAAACTGAGTGTATTGAAATGTTAAAATACAAAATGTGTTCATGAAAAGAATAAGAAGAAAGCAATTGATATGAAGATTAACAGTTCCGCTTTTATTTAAAAGACATGTAGGTGTGATGCATGAGGACATGGTTTAGTGATGGACTTGCCAGTGCTGGGTTAATGGTTGAACTCAACGATCTTAGAGGTCCTAAGTGATTCTACTTTTCTAAATACAGCCAAAGTCTTTCCTAATCACTGACAGTAGAGGGGCAGTTGTGTGGCACTGGCTGTCCTTACTGTAGTTCTAGTAGCAGTACAGTAGTGAAAATTGAGTAGTATTATTGGTGGTTGCTTTTGCCCTCTCAGAGAGATGTTTGCTGTGAGGAGTAGTGGGAATCAGATGTGTCCTTGAAATTAATTTTGTTTGCACCCCACTTCTGAGCTGGATTTTTTTTTTCAGATCTTTTTGTGAGGATGATAAATGTTTTATTTTTGTGGTAGTCATTTGACTTTCCTCTGAAGAGAAAATATTGTTACCCACTCAGACCAGAGAAGGCACAATTTTAGGGCCTGGTAGCAATGTTTAGAAAAATACATAGTACACAACAAAAGAACAGAATACTTACAATCACTCTCCTTCCTGCATTGTATGAATTTTCTTTGCCATCTCTGCAAGCTAGGGACATGTTTATAAAGCACAGTTTCTATTGTGCAGTAGAAAAAATAGGTGTCTTAGAAATTTTTATCTCCTCTCCTCCTGAGACCACCTCCGAGTGTTAGATATGTTATCCTCCCAAAACCATGTGTCCAAGTCAATGAAGCTGCCAAATTCATACTTTTTTCTGCCTAATTCTTTACTCTCCTTTTTATTTTATCCCTCAGAGTCCCAAGTATCTGTGCACAGAAGTGCAGCACAGTTGATTGTGTTCTTGTCCAGCACAGCTCTTACACTGTCTTCATCAGGGCTCTTTGCAAACCACAGCACCTGTGTGAACTGGAGAAAGCCTTGTGTAGCCACTACCTCCTGTCTGAGAAAACCAAACTTACACTGCTGCTGTGGTCAACACAGTATATTCATTGTCTTTCTATTAGTCACTACATTTAGAAATAGTAACCAGAGAAGTGTTCTTGCAGCCGTGGTAGGCCGTTGCAGGAGCTTTGGCATCCACACTTTCTAAAAGATTCTTCAGATCTCATATTTCTAAAGCAGTGATGAATTCAGTTTTAAAAGTCTGTTAATTTTAATTTGAAAGTCTAGTTACCTAATTGATAGTAAAGCTTTATAGTAGAGGACTCTTTAAGAAAACTGTAGTGCTACTTAAAGATTAGTTCACCTTTTGGCTTCAAATGTGCAGGACCACCAAAACTGAAATGGATATGGGGCTTGTATTAGCATTTCTAAAACTCAAGCCATTTACTTAAATGCCTAGATAAAGCTTAAAATGTCTGGATTTTATCCAGGCAACCCAGTTAAAAGAGGCTAATGTCGGCATCCTTGTGGAAGCAGACATTCACAGAAGACTCATGTACCTAGATACCTGCCCATCTTCTAAAGAACTTGGAAAGCCTCGGAATTACAGACTCTGATTTTTTTGACTTTCTGGGAGACTGGTAGTTAATTGCACCATTCTGTTGTCTTTCTAAAATTGACATACATCTATTTCACTTTGCAGTGATAAATCTGATAATAAAATTGTAATTGCAAAAAACAATTTGTTGGAGCAGCAATTAGCAGTGGAACAACTGCTTCGTTAGCGTACAGATGCAGGGTAATGGCTTCTGAATCAAATGGGACTTGGTGAACTCTCTGGCGAAGAGGTTCCCCCTGACACTATTACACATTTTCTTTTCTCTGAGCATTGTTTTCTTTTGCTTATGAGATTGACTTGATTTAACACAACAATATTCAAATGTCTCTGATACCCTTCTCAACATTATCCAAGCTTTTTCTGTTTAAAGTCAGAAGCAATTACAGAGCTCATACTTAGCTGATTTACTGTGTCAAACTCAGTCACCTGCTCTGATGTCTGAATTCAAGAGTGTGATTAAAAATTCAGGTAGTCTGTTGAGTGAGACTGCTGATCCACAGGTTTATGCTGAAGGCTTAATTTAAACCAGAGTTCTGAAAATTTCCTTCAGGTTCTGCACCCACTGGTTGTCCTGGGCTGTGCAGGGAACTGTTGTCTGGCACTCCTGAACTATAGCAGGTCTTGGTCATCGCTTCCCAAATCTGATGCCATTACAGGCACCACCATTGTAGGTATTACCAGAATTTCTGTTGAAGCTCCTTCACAAGCCAAAGACCCAAGTGGCTGTTGTAAAGTCTTTGACATTCCTCCTTTTCATAGGAAAAACTCCTCTTGGGCAGAAGTTTGGGGTTGGAGGTTTATTTATTTTTATTAAAAATGATGGGGAAATCTGTAGTCCCACTGCTAGACTCTTTTATCAGTCGGTGGACACCAGACTACAAGGTTCAGTTTTAAGCAGCGCTGAGTAGGCTGTAAATGGCCATTGGAAGAGCTGAAACCTCAGCTTTCCAGCTGTGCTGAAATTAGCCCACCTCCTAGGGAACTACTCTGGAAGGGCTGGGTCAGTCTTAGCACATGTAAGGCATTTTTCTCCATAGCGCATATTTGGTATTACTTGAATGTATAAACAGCTGCATGGTCTTTGAGTTTCCTCTTTTCCAGCTGATATATCACTTAGTCCTCTGTTTTTTTCCACTCTTGAAATCTCTTTCTGCATGTGTGAGACACTGAAATCACTAGTTCCTTGGTATGATTAGGGTAACAATACATGCTTGTATTGTCTGAAGACAGTAATACCAGTAGAGATTCATACTAAAAATCATTGAAATAAGAAGAAGATCATTTGGCAAGCCTGTTTACCATAGCATCGTCATTATTATAAGGTGTTGTCATGTTACAGTGACCAGCAGACAGCCTTCTGAACAGGACAGAGTATTTATTTGAAATTGGTGATACCACCCCAGGAGAGGTTTCTCTTTTGCAGTCCCTTACTGTGCTCAGCTAAGGGGATAGTGAGTAGAAATCTCAGGAAAGCCTCGAATTCACATTTTCAAAGATGTTACTTGGTGCTGAATGGTGCAGTCTTAGGCACTGTATGCTAACCTATGCACTGAAGTCTGAACACTTAGTTCTGGTACTCCTGGATCTAGCTGGGAACTGCTAAATAGTCAAAACACTGCCACAGGTATGTAGCACATCACAGTGTTAGTGATACACTTCTGGACACTGTCACATCTCACCTCTGCTCTCAGAGCACCTGTTCAGTCCAGTCCAGCTCAGGAGACTGTGACCACTACAGGTCACAAAAGGATAACACCAACAATGGTTGACAATATGGATGTAGAGGTGTCACCTCAAATGTAGATGGTGCAGGACTGCATTTTGATTTACATGACATTACTTCTTGGACAAAAACAGAGCACATCAAGATGGTGATGACATTATTGGTTCCTATAAATAGAGGTTTAATTTTATGTTTATAACAGCCTTGGGACTGGAAACTTCAGTACTTGTTCCTCAGTCAGCACTGTTTTGGAATTAGCAGTAAAAGCTAAGAGAACTTTAGTCTCCCGACTTTTATTAGATGTGAGATCTGTTCAATCTTCCTTTCCTAGCAGTGTGTGGAGCGGGGCTGTGCTCACGTTTGTGATTCCTCTGTAATAACATCCATGAGGCAGACTGCTCGCTGCAATTCCTTTGGATGTGACATGCCAGCTTAATAAAAGGTAGCAATTTCAGACACATGGTGATAATAGCTTTTGCTTGTGGGCTCTGAGGAGGCATTAGTGGTGAGGTTTTGGTCTTTTCTTACAGCAAGAAACAAATGTGTCTTAAAAATAACTCCAATATCAAATATTGGTGAAGTGCAGAGGCAGCTTTCCGGAGACTGCAGAATGCGGGCTACTGACAGCTACAGCTTTTCAACACCACAAAGATACTGTAAATACAATGTCATGGGGAGATCTCAAGGGCAGGAGTGAACTCCATGACACACACTGCCCTGGTAAGAGTAGGAAAGCAGCTGTGATAAGAAATGGGTTGTCAAAAGAGCAGTGTCAGTGTCTTAAGGCTTGGTTTGGAGCTCAGTGGGGCTGTGGGTTTGGGCAGTTCACCAGAGCATACAAGATGATGCTGCAAACCTACACTGCGTTGGCAGGACTATGAAGGAGACACCAGGACCATCTCCACTGTCACAAAGCCAGAAGTGTTGTTTCATTTTTCCCCAGAGACAGCTATCATGCAGTGGTTTATTTGCTGTAAAAGCACTGGTGGTGACAACCTCCCTGCGCTGCTCGTTAGCGTGCTAACCAGCAGTCACTCTCCATACCTCCAGAGCAGCCAAAAGACCTTGTCACCACTTCTGCACAGGGATAAATTACACAGGTTGTCCTGCAGATATAAAATACATGCCTTCCTGACTTACTGTCATTGGTGCTCAGTGCAGGGGTCCCCTGACAAGAGCTTTGAAAAGGTTCAAGAGTATGAATTGGGGGTGAGGGATGAGGAGTGCCATGTGAGTGACTTATGGTGATTTGCATCCTACCCTCAATTCCCAGCTTCCTCTACTGATACAGCTATCAGAAAATCTCTTCTGGAGCACCAAGAGCTGTTGCTGTGTAATGTCTGCAGGCTTTTCTCTCACTCCACCTCCCAATACCATTTATCAGGGGTGAAAGGTGACATTTATTCATGTGGTGACCGTCTTCAACACTTCTCCAAGCCTGGGCTCACCACCAAAAGGGGCACCACAGGCTACTGAAGTCAGCACAGTAGAAATTTGCCTCCATTTCCCTGTCAGTGTGAGCCCTTGGAAAGGCTCAACCGACAGCAGTGGGAGTCAGTCTGTTCCTGTGAAATCCAGCAGCCAAGTGCCCTGCGACACTACTGTCTCCCTGGTATTCTTTGAAGTCACCAGTGGTGCTGTGAGTCCCTACAGAGACCGCCGTGCTGCTTTGCACTCCCACAGGAGCTCTGCTGTAGGGTGTCCCATGTCCGGCTGTGCATGGACACCTCCTGTTCCCACTCTTGCAGAGCCCCTGGAGCTATTAGAGCAGTTGTGATGGGGGGAACAGATACTAGCAAGAGCCTGAGAGCGTTCACTGCCTGGCCACATGAAGACAGCACAAAGAAGCACCATCTGACCAGGCAGTGCCTGTGGAGAAGTGTGAAATTCCTCTTCCTCAGGATCCCAATCTGTTCATGAGACAATTATAAGCTTTTTGTACTCCCTGTGGTCTTGGCTCCTCACAAGGGGTGGGCAGATCCCAAACCACATACAAGCCTGCTAGCTTGATCCCTTGGAGCTGACCTTCCATCTCACTGAGGGGAGGTTTGCCCCAGATCTGCTGGGGCTGTGGAGATCAGGAATCCTCCATCACAGCAGATGACCTCTATCTTCTTTAAGAAGGCTGGGCTTTCAATCTAAATTGTGGTTAATATAGATAAAACATCTGAAATTACTTTAGACTGTCAGGGTAGAGTCATTCTGCTCTGTGGCATGGGAAAGCCATTTGACTTTTAACTTGTTGTGAACTGGGCAGCGTGTGGCATCTCTCTGTTCCTCTCCTTATGTTGCATATCTGCCAAAGGCATTTCTCACTCCTCCTTTGGTGGCAACTGGTACATTAGCTAAATTCGCTTCTTCCAGCAGATGGTGATGATGCTGCCCCATCTGTAAGTGTGCTCTGCCTCAACAGCTCCTATCACTCCTGCTCTTCTCTTTTACTTGATATTCAGGCTGGGGGCTTCCAAGGGATTTTCTTACATCAATTTTTATGTGACACCTTTTCATTGGACTTGTGATCAAAAGAAAATGTCAGGCTCATTTTCTCAGCAAGTGTCATGGTAATGAGAGAGATCTAGGCTAAACTTTAGGGGAAGCGTTTTAACCATAAGGACAGCTAAGCTGTCCATTTCAGTGATGAAATGTGAACTGCTATGAAACATCCTCAGGAGCAGTAGAATAGTTAGAGAATATTTGGAGTAGTAAGAGTAGTAAAGAGAATTTCTGTTGGGAAAGGATTAGATATTACTTACCTGTCTTTGGGGTCCTGAGATGGACAAACCTGCTTAAAGTTGTTCTGGTCCTGTCTTCATATTCCCTTATTAAATTTGTTAATTAATGGGTTGTTCTGAACATACTGTTCGCCCTGGATGTGGGTGTCTGAACAATGAAATGTGCAATATAAAAGAGGTCATTGTAAGGTGTGTTTTAAGAGGCAGTGATGAGCTTTGCAAATACGAGATCGGGGGGGCTGTCTATCTATCTGTCTGTCTGTCTGTCTATCTATCTATCTATCTATCTATCTATCTATCTCTCTGTCTGTCTGTCTGTCTGTCTGTCCCTCTCTCCTGGCTCAGTAGACTAAACCAGCATGAAAATTGTACCCCAAGCTGATACAGATGCAAGGCTTTGTACTCTGCCTGATGCTTGGGAAGAGGATTTCAGTGGGGATTTTTTGGGATGACTGAGACAATACCTGACCTAAGCTGTGTCATAAGCTGTGTGCTTTTACAGCCACTGGTTTGATGAATATCTGAATCTGTGGCTTTTCAAAGACAAGAGTTACTGGAATAGGGAGTTTTTAAAAGTGATATTAATACACCTTGAGAAAGACACTAGAGATTTCCAAAGAGAAATGGCCATTTTTGTTAGTAAGGAGCTCCTGGGAAGACTTAAAAGAGAGAGAATCTAGTCTTGCCAGCATCTCTAAAGCCTGTTGAAAGAAAACAGCCTTGCTACTGACTTGCTTGGACATTGGAATCTCCTGTATTTCTACCAGGCCCAGCAAATAGGGCATCTTTAGTTTGTTCAATGGTAAGAAGTGAGCCCAGCCATTCTAAAAAGCAGCATATAAACTCCTACACAGCTAGCAAGCTTTTCATTGTTAAATTGTAAAAACAGAGATCAGTAAATAACGAATATTCCCAATCATGGAACATTTGTAGGCAACTGGTTATCAGCAGTCATACAAGTGATCCTGTATAAGTATTAAATTTTCTGGTTCTACTCTTGATAGAAGTGAATACTCAAGTGAATTATTAAATTTGCTTTTATTCCTGGGAAACCCTCTCCGATTTTATAATCGATGTTTCTGTGTTTCTGTTGAAGTGCCCATGGCTAGAATTTACAAACAATATTTAAAAGTAATACTGGCAGCTTTGTTCAGATGTGTTAATTTTTAATATTATTTATTGTTACATTTTTTTGCTGTTTTTGCATAAATATATAGTTTAATTATATAAATAAAACTGTATCTCTCTGTAGTATTGCCTTTTCCTCCCCAGTACTGATAGTCAGATCTGGAAAGTTGCTGATTTAAGTAGGATAACTTTCTTTTCACAGTCCCTACAATGAAATCTCTTCATCATCCTTCTGTAAGAGGATGCATTTTCTGCAGCAGAGATAGTTTACTGAAATTCTGACTTATATTTTCATGAGGGTGTTTTTATTCAGAAAGTAGGGTAGTTTCAGCATCACTATGAAACTGAAGTGATGTGGCCAGTCCCAGATGACAAGTTTCTTGTCCTCAGTGGCTGTTTTGCGTTACTGAAGGTAGAACAAGCCATATGAGAGGCCTGAGTGAGAGTGAAACCCTTGGACCTGATCTCAAGAAATCCCTGCTGGGATCCCTACTGCTCCAGGATGTTCACAGCTTGGGGGCCTACAAATCACCTAATGTTTTGCTGCAGTCTTGGCCCCCTTCGTAGAGATCCTGGGTCAGTTTGGTTGTGTTGCGTAGACACCGTGGTTGTGAGTTTTCATCTGCCCTCGGTCTTGGTTTGGATGTAAAATTACTTTGGGCTCAAGAGAATGTTTGGTGCCCCATTTTGACACAGATCTCAAGCAGTTACGGGTGACAGGTTTGTTATGACAGCATTCACAGCTCTGAGTTCCAGCTACAATGGAATGAGGCATGTGACAAAGTAAATCAGGTCAGTGGTTTGAAGGCACTGACAAATTGCAGTATTCAAGTCATTATATCCAGGCTGTATGTCCAGGTCAGTAACAGTGAGAATGGTCAAATCTGCATATCATGTGGTCGTGCCTTGTGGTAAGGCTGTGTGCTTAGCCGGTAGATATTAGATATTAGCAATTGGATTCATTCTGCTTTATCACATGAAAATTTTGGTTTATATTTTCTTGATCTACATGAACATTCTGATTACTCCTGGAAATCTTATTTAATGGATACCTGCAATTCAAACTGCCACTGAACACAAATTGTGAGACCTCTTAAATTTTAGAATTCACTGACATTTCCTAAAAACTGCTCTTAGTTGGAAACAGTTTTCAAATTTCCAAATTTTGTATCCAACAGCTTCCCAGGCATCTGTTTTCAGAGCAGCTATGTTGCTGAGCCTGTTGCAGAATTAATGTCACCTAGTTTTTTAAAAATAGTAATACTGGTATTTACATTTGAGCTTGTTCCCCAGGATTCCCTAAATGCTTACTGAAAACAAACAAGACCCATGTGAGTCATCTGTGGGATAATATTCCTCATTGACTGCAAACTTACGTGGGGTTTCCAAGCAAGCTGTTAGAGATCTGCACTATGTCTGCTTTTGGTTTCAGTGTTCCTGCCCTCTGTCTCTCATGAACCATCGGATGCAAACCTCGTCCTTGCAGTCCAGCATCTCATCTGAGCTCCCTTTCTAGCTCTCTTCTAGAACATCTTGTCTGTTAGCTTCACTTTGGATATTCTTTAAGGGACAGCTTTTTTCTTTCTGTTTATCCAAAGTCCATCCTTTCAGCCGGTGTCGTTTCCAGCTTCCTATCCCAGTGTCGCATTTGTTGTTTCACTTGGAGCTATAACACTGAAAGGAACTCATGTTGTGTTTGGGTGTATGTGAGATAAGGCTACTCTGAACAAATGCTCTTTGTAGGCCTTGTCTGCACCAAAGATTCTGCTGCTTTTTGCTCAGATGTCTTTGATTCTTTGTTCCCAGTGCAGTACTTGGTTTTGCACAGTCACAAAGTGAGTTTATGAAGGCACGTGAGGATGAAACCACAGGAGGGTATTGTCGAAGTCACAATAAGCAGTTTCTTAATGTTAACCTTGTTGGTTAGGAAAATAGAAGAATAACTGTTCCCTTTGAAAATGTGGTTCATCAGCAGAATTCTTCAGTGGGCTTTTCACAGTTTCCTCGGAGTTGTCAGTGGCTTTTCATAAGTGAACTGTGAATAGTCTATAGTATTAAATATTTTATCACAGTTAGGTACAGTATATTCATCAGTCTGTAGAGTGAGCTTGTCAAAAGGCTCTTTGTTTTTGTCTTCAAGTCAAGTCACATATTTTTAATACAAATCTGTTGTGTCTGTTATGTGGACTTAAATTGCTGCTTTGCTTGCAAAACTAGGAAAAGAAAAAACTAAAGCTGTTAGGGCTTTAAGTGATTTTGAAATACCTTCAGCAAGGGTGTAGGATGAGGAGTTGTATCCAGATAATAAACATTTAGTGTGAAACTTAAGAATGTGAAAGCATTTGTGTAGCTTGTAAGGCATGTTCACTGGTCATGGTGAGCTTTATTCCACCTCCTGGTACTTTATTCCTTGTGAAAAATGTGGTTTTATTTCCCATTAGAAACACCCTTAGTGAATCTCATGTCAGTTAGGCATTTAGAAGCTTTTACTGTTCATTTTTTCAAGCACTGAACAGTCAGAATTAGAAGTAATGTGAGATAATGAGCCTGTGATGCTTGTGGCCTTAAGGTATGGATCTTGATAGGAAACCAGCTAATGAGAATATCCAGAGTTGTGCTAGGTAGGATAAGGAGAAAAATACCCAAGAATTATAAAACCTCATGCTTTAGAGCCAGCCCTTAATTGGGAGGGAGGTGTGAAGAAACTTCCACAGTGCACAGGGTAAGTATTATGATGTCTTCTTGTAACTTCTTTAGGAACATCTGGTACTCTTCCCTGTTAAAGTGAAGGTGGTAGAGTTAAGAATTGTTCAGGGCACCAGTCAGATAAAGATGAAAAAGCCGATTGCACATTATTTGGGAACTATATTAAGCATTAGTTTTATATGCGAATATGAGTTTTCCTAATTAGTCAATGGAGGAATGACTCCCCTTCCTTGGGGAAAAAATATATGAAAAATAGATGGTATAGTACTGGAAGCAGAAAATCAGATATGTGCCTGCAGCAACAGATGTAGTAGTGATCAGGATATAAATAAAATAGGAAGCAGGACACACAAAGGAAGAAGCTGTAATGAAACCAGCTGTACCATATACTGTTAAATAACCCTAGTGATTTAGGATTTCAGCTCACCATTATTTCTGCATAGATCATGACTTTGGTATTGCTTCATAATTCTCTACAGCAGCTGTCATGAGCTTGGCTGGAATGCATTTTAAAAGATGTTTTACTTTGAAGCTTTTAGAAGCAAGTTGTCCAGTCGCTGAAAGCTAGGTGCTTTTATCTAGTCCTTGATGTGGTTATCTTCATAAAAGCAGAGCTAGTGTTTAGCTCAGCCAGTCCTGTGCTGCTCATTCCTATTGCTGTTTCTAGAGCAGGAGCAAGCTGATGTTTTTCTTCACTTTAGATAAACCTGTAGTGAGTTGATAGCAGCAGTGTGGGTTCTAGTTGGTGAATAAAGCATTGGTTTAATGGGCACACTTTACCAGCCTGAATAAATCCTTCAGCAGAGTATCTCTGTAATAATTTTAGTAATCACGTACCAGGGCAAAAGGTGGCCTAGAACAATTCTGCAGAGGATTTAACTGCTGTTAGGTTGCCCTCTGAACAACATGAAACAGCAGGGGAAATGAAAGACTTGATTTTACCTTGTGATAGATGATTGTGGCTAGAGCTGGGGGCTGACCATCCGGTCCTCTGCTGCACAGCCTAATAATGAGTTGAGAAGGCACTCATTGACCTCATCTCAAATGAAATTTGTCCCATAATCACAAAGACTTCTTTTTACCTTAATCTATTTTTTTAAAAAGAAATCTTGTAACCTTTTGACTTCAGGAGGAAAAGGAAAATAGTCTATTAATTGGGAAAGTTTTCCCTTAACTGTTCTTTGCTGGCAACCCTCAGAAGCCTCTTCTGCTGATAAAGAGTATTCATCTTTGCTTGATGATAATAGTTACGATGAGAGTGAGATTGATGCAACGCTAAAAATCAAGAGCATTGGAAGGGTCAGCACTGAAAATTGCATTAAGATTTTTCATTTAACTAGCATCCCTTTGGTTGTGACTCCTGTAAGTAACAAAAGTGACATAACAGACTTTTAGTTTAGGTATTTCGGGTAGGGTATGGCCTGGATTCACAGCTTGGCTTCTTTTCAGAACAGTGCTGAACTGATTGCTTTGGTCCCTTTTTTCTGTGGAATCAGATTTTGCCTTCTACGTTGTCCTGTATCATCTCTTCTAAGGAGATGTGATCTTGGCAACGCAAATTATAGTGAAATATTTTTAAACAGTGGAAAAAAACATAACTCCTTATATTCCACTTAAAAAAAATATATTAACTCTGGGATTTGTGGGATCACTTTCACAGATATTTTAGGCACTTTATCTATGGCTGCTCATAGTAGCATAAAGATCTTCCAGCAATTCACTTGGTCTGATTTACTTTAAATTCCGTGAATCAACCTTGTGATAGTTTCCACAGCTGCACTCCTGTGTAATAAGTGTTCTGTAAATCACTTTATGTGTCTATGCCCACATGCATATTTTTATGTATAGAATTCCAAATATTTTCATACTAGTTACGGGCAACCAAAAGAACACATCTAATACAAGAATGCAAATCTCAGAATTTTAAAAATTTTGAGTAATGTATTTTTAGTGTAATCAAATGCGACAACAGCTGCTTATCATTAGACCAATTATAACAGGAATCCAGATCACTAAATTTCTGTAAAGGGTCATTAGTAGTACAGTAAAATTGTGTTTCCAAGTATCTATCAAATTTTACATTTCCATTCTCTAATTATTAGGTGGACCTGTCAGCATCACATGCTCTCTGCAAGCGGAGTATGATGTTGATGATGGGGATTTCCTTCTCATGAATTTTTGGTTCACTCAAAATGATTTTTTCTCCATAGTTCAGGATCACAGTAGTTCACAGGTTGTGCTTTCCTGTTGGTTCACAAGGTTACTTGAACCACAGTTGCTTACTTTTGCTAGTCTTCTGTACAAACCTCATCTCATGTGATTTCTTTTATGGAGCAGGAAAAGAATCTGCAATTGCTCAAAGCTAAGCAGAACTGAAGTAAGTAAAGGTAAATTAGTAAATTAGGCAATGATGCAGCTAAAACAACTTCAAAACCACAAGGCAGGCAACAGGCAAATAAACACAGGCAAATTTTACTTTACAGCTGGTCAGATAAGGCAGTAGGCATCTGATGATAGGACCATCAGCAAACATTTCTTGACTTCTGTAGGTACAGCAAACACCGAGTTAAAACCATTTCAAGACCAGACAAGGTCTTACAGGGTTTGGAGTCGCATATAGCTCATACAGTTAATTGTTTTAAAACTTGAGATGTGGTACAAGCACCAGCATTTACTAGCAGGGCTCTGGCTGGGCCATGGGGTAGTCTGAACCCTACCATTCCCAGGATTGCAGGAAGGTGAGTTTGGGAAGAGCCCATTTGCAACAAAAACATTTGAAAGGAGGAGATGATGTTATTACCCCTGTGCAGCATTATTTATTGATGCCTAAAGGAATCCCCCCCTAAGGGAGAACCAGCTTCAGTTCTCTGCTGTGCCTGCAAGGTCTTCTTCCCTCCTGAGAAGCATCCTGGCTACCAAGCTGTGTCCCGCGTTAGTCCATGGCTCTTGCTGTGCTAAATCCTGACAGAGGCTCCTCCAGCAACGTTACACAGGGGGTTTCATTGCTGACCAAACCTCCCTCAGCCAGTGGTGTTGGGTGTGCTACAGCATTCCCACTGGCAACAGGGCCTCAGTTGCTGAGGCTGCATCATGTTTATTCGAGGATTTGGATTTGAACAGCTCGCACCCCTCTCTTCCCTCAGGGCATAAAGAAGCCTGCAACAGACTGCAATATGTGTTATGGGGGTCTTGATGGAAATGAAGGCACGGTGAAGCACAAATGTTCAAAGAAATGTCCTTCCCTGGCTCCAAAAGTGACTGGCAATGAAGCAGAAAGGGTAATAGAAAGGATTATGGCCCCTTTCCATGGATATATTGACATACATTCTGTGGTATTCTAACAGATTGAAAGCTCCTGAAGCTGGAGTGCAGACAACATGCTCTTAGTAGCAGGCTACCCGTGGTTGTATGCTTTCTGGTTTGGAGCACTTTCAAATAGAAAGGTCTATTGCCTTAAAGTTGTTGCACACAGATTACTATATAATCTAATAAAATGCAGATGCTCATTAGAGATGGCACTGTCATGAAAGAGTAAGACCACTAGGAACCTAAATTCTTTGGCAGCCTCTTGCTCTTAGACGATTCTCAGTTTAAAAGTCTTTTCACATTATACTTTCATGCTTGAAGCGCACAGTGTTACTTCACTGTTCTGGGCTTCACTGCATATTGCCAGGCATTTTTAGTGCAAAATGTTTGGAGAGGCTTGTGTAGCACTAGTCCTCTTTTTGTCTTTTGGCTTCAGCTCAAGGGACACCTCCTGCTGCCTTCGGGAGAGCTGGTCTTCAAGAGAGACAGTCTGCATGTAGGGAATGGGCACAGGCAACATTGTCCTTCCAGTTAATAATGTTCCAGGTCCAATACTGAAATGGGGGTGGTTGTTGACAGGGTGTGGATGGTCATAAAATAGCCCAAGAACAGCGTCTAACTGGAGAATAGAAATAAAGCTTCTCTCAGACCGGTGGTAGCAGATGCCATCAGGCTTGGAACAGTTGGAAGGGAGTATGGGCCGAGTGAAGAGGAAGACTGGAGATGCTCCCCTTCTGACCAGAGCCATGTAGTTGATCTGCTGTATTACAGATGACAGATTTCTCTGAAGCAGAGCTGATTTCTGCTTTCCAAAGCCCTGCCCTTAGCACTAATTTTGAATTCTTGGAGAATTTGGAGTAAGTAGGCAAGTAGTAGATTGACAGGAGAATCCTGGAGAGTTGGCAGAGTCGCATAACATCAAGTATCCTGTGTTGAGGTGTCAAAGACCCCTTGCTCAGGCAGAAACAAAAAAGTGGGATATGTTGTGCATAGGGAGCAGGGACTGAATCAAAGCATTTGTATTAGTACTAAAGCTTGTGTGGTGCCTTAGCTCTCCTGTATCAATAATCCCTTTAAATTCGCACAAAACTGTCATTTCCAGTTTGTTAAGAAGCACCTATGCTCTGAACCACTGGAAAGCCAGCACTGGTAGTTTTGGATTAGTAGCATGCTTCATTCCATGTACAACTTGGTCTCCCTGTCTCCTCTCAAGCTCAAAGTCCTGCGGAAAGTCTACTGGATTTATCACTGGAATTTCTCTGAAGGAAATCAGCTTGGCAAATGAAGCAAGATTCTTTGTAATAACTGTGTCATCATCTCTCCTCCAAAGAGATCTCCTGGAGGAAATGTTTGTGAATGTACCATTGTTTGGAATGCAAACCCAATTTTTTCCTTAAGAAATACAGGAGCCAGTGAGGCATGCTAAGTTTATCCCTTAGTGTTGACAGAAGGAAAAGGATTTAGTGTTCATTTTTCCTGTTTAAGATCAGTTTAAGATTCTGCTTACATTTGATCTATTTGTTAGGCTAGGGGGCAAATATTTTGAGGTTGGAGGGTGTATTCCAAACTGCACCTTGCTGCATTCCTATATTTAAGTTATTTGGGCACTGTTAACAAGGCATAGTCTTTAAATACCTGGAAAAGCTGCTGGCTTGGCTCTGTGCCAGCAGCAAGAGCACATGCTGGTGGTTTGACCAGGGCCTCCTCCCAGATTGCAGGCTTAAATGCATTTCCAGTCCAGAAAGAGCCATAAGCCCATAAACATCATCTGGGAACTTGCTTCTTAGAGATTTCCTCAAAAAAGGTTAGGTACTGGGGAGATCCACAACTAAGGGAGATGGTTCTGTCATTTAAATCATACTTTAAAATGTCTAAAGATTCTTTTAAATTGAAGTTTGGAAAACAGCATTTTTTCTGTATTTCCATCTTTAAAGTTCTCTTTTACTGTTCCATTCTCAGAGTATTTTGAGAGCGACATATAGGCTCCTACATGGAATTGTGGAGATTAACTGATAGGATTTTAGAAGTGAATTAAAAGGAATGCTTGGGTGTTTTTTATCCTTTTCATAGCTGCCCCTCTGCCATGGTTAGTTAATACCATCCAAAAAGGTTAAAAAATTCAAGAGGATGCAGCAAGTGCGTGAAACGTGATTGTGCATACTGTGGTCATTAGGGAAAAAAAATAATCTTGTGTTGCTGGGGCTTCATGAGTTACTTTTTTCCTATGACTCCTCCATTCATAATTAATTTTTCGGCATGTGGATTCTCTGACCACTTCTAAGTCAGCTGAAGTCATGCTACAGCTTTAGCAGTGGGAGACATTAAAATGGCTCTCTGTCACTCACTCGGCTGCTTTTTATCAGACTCTAAGAACATGGATAGAGAAGTCTCTCTCCTCCTGTCAAATGAAGGTTAAAATCAGCTAAGACAGAAAAAAGTGTTGTTGGGAAAGAATGACAGGCACATGTAACCTATTCACTTAACTCTCAGTTCCATAGGAGCAGGGTCTGTCAGAGGTTTGCAGCGTGTCAGCAAGTGTAGCTTCTGAAGGGCAAAGCTGCATTTCACAATTCAAGAAGTATCTTTAAGATGCACATATTTAGGAACTCCCTACCTGCCCGCATTCTTTGCAACTCATGAAGCTTTTGTGCTGAGTAACTTAGCTCACCACTGCTGCCTCAGGAGAGTGTGATTGCCTGGCTTTTATCAAGGGGGAGAAGGGTGGCTTCCCAAGCAGTACCAACTGCATGTGGCATTAGATGGTCAAGAACCACTCCTTAAGGTTCACACAGGAGCCATTTGGCATCCGCCAGAGATTGCAGGAGAGAGGTATAATGAGCCATATGGGCAGTAGGAGCTTTTTGGGTGAGCTGCTGCGTGGCTAAGCACTTATGCCAGCCCGCATTAAGGCACATATCACAAAACAGTTTGAGAAAGCATTCAAGCACACTTCTAAAGCTAAGCATTTTCTTGAAAACAAGGAGACAAAACCATATGCACAGTGTGTTTCCCTGAATAAAAGCTTGAAAAAAACCCTGAAAACCAATGGCTGCAAAGGTTTAAATATAATCACCAACTTCAAGCTTAACAGAGCTGCAGAAAAGACACATATTGTAATTTTCATTATCTGTGTTGTGTTTCCCTCTTGTTAGAAATTCATTCAAAGTCCAGAAAGGGCAGGATTTTCATTGGAAAATTACAGGAAAGGCATTTCAGACCACAGCATTTTCAGTGACTCAATAAATTCAGAGTCACCTGTCACTCATGGGTCTGAGTTCTATCTGTTTGACCCATATTCCCACTCTTGCACTGTGTTATATTCTGCAGCACATGTTCCAAACCCATGACCAAGGCAATTTCCTGCCACAGCTGTGGCTCTCAAGTCATGGTGCTGTGATCACAAATCCCCTTGTCATCCAGAAAAACTGTCAAGCTGGCAAAATGCAGCAGCATCAGTACTAATATCAGATCAAATTTGATATTTCAACCTCCACTGAAAAAAATGGACTGTCAACTCAATTATTGTTTGGAGCAAAACACAGCAGTACTGTTGGCTGCAAGCCATGCCGTTTTTGGGACAATTGAGTTTTATGCTGGGGAATAAAATATAGTTATCTTTAAGAGTGCCTGTCTGTGTGCATGCTGCACTGCAGACCTCTACACAGCCTCCACACGAGTGCCAAGACTGTTTTCCTTAGTGTATCTGTCCTGTGTCTTTCCAGAAGCTTCAAAGACCCCATGCAAAGGGGCAGGAAAGGTACTGCATAATCCTGCTCTCCTCAACTGCTGTTTTTAAGAGAGAGAGCATTCACAGCTTGCCTGTGTCCTGTGGATGAGTTCCTCTCTGTTCTTTCCATCTCTTCTTTTTAATTTATTTGTTTTCATCCACGGAGTCACAGAAAAGCTTATGTTGAAAGGGAACCTGAAAGTCATCTAGCCCAACTCATTCAAGAAACTGGGCCACTTTAAGTCAGCATCAATTTGGATGTGATTTGTTTCCACCAGGTATCAAGGGGCTTCTGTAAATAAGGATGCCTTCATCTTCTGACTTACCCAAACACTCCTTTGGTCACTATCGAGGTTCTCCTGAACTCAACATGATAAGAGGTTTATGAGTCCTTGTCCATGCACTCCCGTGTCTGTGGGAGTTATGTTGTCCATTTATTGTCCACTTTCTGTCAGGAAAGAGCATGTGGAGGCTGATTCTAGTTTTCAGAGTGGATTTATCCTCTGCCACTATAGCAGAGCACTGGGCTGCCTGCAGTAACTCGGGGAGGCGCAAACTTGTACTGAAATCCAAGGCCAGAGTGTGGTTTCAGAGTGGCAGTTGTCTGAGATGAGCATGGCTTTGCAGCCTTGCACTGTGAATACTGGTGTTCCGTACCGGTAGGCTCCTCTGCACATTTCTCCATCATTGTTGATGGATTTGGAGGTGTCACTTCATTTCACAGAACTCAGGTCACAAATGACGTCACTACAATTGCACTGCTAAGGTTTCATAAAGAAGCATTAAATGCATTAACCCCATCTTTCCAAATCTAGTTTGAAACTCCTTCTACTTTATACTCCGTTGGCATGCTCCCTATGATGCAGATAACTCCTGCAGATATGAGCATCTCCTACAGAAGCCATGGGAACCCCCTGAAAGAAAGGTTCCTGAGCCTTTGATCCTGCCTGCCACCAGCCCACTTCCCAGTGTTCTGGCTCTGGGGACATCCTTTGCCTTAAAATTACTCTTTTGGCTGTGGTCCCTCCTTCCACTAAAGATTTGACTCTGTAAGCACATCACACAACCCAGAATGTATCGGTTTCACATCGTAAGCCCTCCCTCACTTGGGTTTTATATTCCATCACTGTAGCACAAGGCGAGTTTTCTGATTGGCTCGGCACATTGTCTGACTACTCTTCCTCCTGGGATGAACAGTCATCACTCCATCAGTCTAACAGGTGGTTATCTCTGGAGGCATGCAAGAAAGCATGAAGAAGAAGTCCAGCTTTACAGATTCCCATGGAGGAATGAGAGAAGCTTACATGTGAACTCAGGAATACGTATATTTGCACCAGTCAGCCCTCATCCAGTTAGTCCCATCCTCTCTTTGGAGAGCAAGGACAAGAACAGGCAGTCTGCCACTCATGACTCGCACAAGCAGAAGTCTGGCAAGCCCTTTACAAGGCTGTGGACCTCTTTCTCACCACTTTTCTTCCATGGCCAAAAGAAGTATGAGACTGTAGTGTAGCATTGTAAAAATAAAGATGAAACTAGAAGAATGGGGGGGGGGGGGGGATGGGGGGGTAAAGAGCAGGAGAATTAAAAAAAAAAAACAAAAACACACAAGAAACACAAACCACAAAACAACCACAACACAGGATTGTGTTGGTTTTGTGTTGAATTGCAATGCCTAGATATCGGGAAACTTGATCAGTTTTTTGAGATAATCAGTCCTGCAGAAACAGGACATGTGCAGTTGGGAAGTATGACAGTCTGGAAGGTATATTGTTTGCTCTACCTCTAGAAGAAGAATTAGAGTAGCATTCATCTTCCCTGCTCTTAGACATCTGCAGTCTGCCTATCCTTGTCAATCCAGGCTTACAGGTTGCAATATAGGAAATT
Source organism: Cinclus cinclus (assembly GCF_963662255.1). Lineage (NCBI taxonomy): Eukaryota > Metazoa > Chordata > Aves > Passeriformes > Cinclidae > Cinclus > Cinclus cinclus. The sequence continues at coordinate 39,049,516 of NC_085047.1, forward strand.
TAAGATACAAATCAGAAAAGACTTTTTCACTCTGAGGATGTTCAGATGCTGGAACAGGTGCTCAGAGAGGTCATGGAGTTTTCATCTTTGGAGATACTAAAAATTCAGCCATTCCTTGAACCACCTGATCTTTTCCTCCTGATTTGTGCAGTTAAATGCTCTATATGCCATTCACATGTCCCTTCCTATAATTCACAACCTGAATTATACTAAATTTCTATGACTCTATAACCATTACAAAGAAACAGAACCTTCAAAGACAGGGCTGTCTGTTTAACAGATGTATCATCTAGGGAAAGATGAAGGTCTGCCAGAAATGATTTTATGATTTGATGTTTTTGTCTTAATTTAAGATTAGGAAATCAGCAACTAAGCTTGTATTTATCCATGGCAGGAAAAAAAAACAAAACGTTGTGATGCTCATAAACAGTCTCTGTTGCTACATTAAAACACAGAGAAATTGTCTTCTGAAGTCAGAGATGGGTATTGCTTCCTGAGTAGTGGCTGGTGGTGGTTTTTCCATTTTTTCTTTTGCTATTATCTGTGATATTTCTTTGCCATTTCATCTGTAAAGATTTTTTTCAGTCTCCTCAATATTCAAATGGCAAACAGCTCTGTTGTCATGGAAATCATTACAGAATTAGGCCACAAAGAGTGACAGTGACTCAGTAGCCAGGTATACTGGCACTCATCTGGGAAAAGAGAAATCTATTTTTCTGTCCCTGCTCCTATGCATACAATTATTTCTTTGCTAATGAAACAGATGCACTAGGAGGGGATATCCCAGAAAACTTGCCAGATATCTAAGTGCACTATTTCTTCTGGCCTGGATTCAGATCTCTTGCCCTTACCCACCAAGAGAAGGGAAAGAGTTGAATTTTGATTTTGCGTATGTTAGCAGAAGGAATTAATCTCTGAATGAGGAGGTGGGAGAGGCACGATGGCCACACTTGCCCATCCTTGCCCGGGTGCTTAGCAAGCTGTAAGCGCACTCACCCATCACTGCTGCAGCAAAAGCAGCTGATAGACAAGCGGGTGACTAATTTTACTTGCACCAAAACTCAGCCAGGCGTGAAGCCGTTTGCTCCTCACACAACAGATGTGGGCTTAGGAATGCAGGCATTGATGGGAATTTGTCTGAGTGGAAATGGAGCAGGAGTATTGGGTATCTCTTTGTATCAGCATAGGAGCCTGTGTTTATCTGCTGAGTTCAATGCTTCAGTGCTTGGTGTTGCAAAAAGAACTAGTTTAGCAAAAATTGACCCTGGTTTGCACAGAAGCATGCATTGAACATCAAGAAGCAGTCCCGTGGTGAAGGTGACAAAATGGATATTCTGAGGTCCCTTCCAGATGGAATTACCTGGTTTGGTCCTATATCTGAAATACCTGGCATAGTGTTGGGGGGTTAAAAATGCTTAAACCCTTGCTCACAGAAGAGTCCAATTTAAGTGCTTTTTTTTCCACTCAGTTCACATGAGAAAGAAGGAAGTTTATCTTGAGAAATCACTGTTCCTGCTGTCAGAAAGCCAGTTCAGATTGAAACAGCGTTTACTCTGGTTTTAGTAAATTTTGCTACTCTATTAATGATCTTCACAGAAGCAGTAAAATAAAATAAAAATACTTCATCAGGAAAATAGAAATTTGCATGAAAACTTCAAACAGATATATGTCCTCTCTTTGTTGCCAGACTTGTGGTGGGGTTTTTAATTTTTTTAATATCAGCTTTTAACTCAGTACTTTTTTTCTTGCAAGAAGTAAATGGCAGTGCAGTTCTATAACCTATAATCATTTGTCGGGGATGGGGGTGGTAGAAGATTAGCTCATGACACTGCAATCTCATCTGCTATCTATTTTTGGACAGATTTTGATTAATTCCCCATTAAGCAAATTCAGTGGTGTGCGTTATTATAGTGTCATGCTTTTCTGTAGCTTTCTACCTGTGTCATGTGATGAGCTGCCCTGAGGGCAAGAAACCAATAAAAATGACATTCTTGCTTCTTATTTGCACCACTACCCTTTCATAGCCCATCATCAGCCTATGTGTTGCCTAAGTTCAAAGTTAATTAGAATGACTGCCACTTCATGTCACATGAAAGATGATTACTGTGTGTGCAGGGGAAGTTATGCACCTCCTTATACGTGTCTGTCAGCAGCTCTACCAGTTGTGCCCCATTCTTCGTTTTTAATGATTTCTGTCAGTAGGAATAGGAGACATGCAACAACCATGAAGGTGCCAGGTTTAAATAGTTGGGAAATCAGCCACCTTCTCACTACAAATGTGACGTTTCTCAGGAAGGCATTAACTCCGCTAACCAAAAACTCTTCTTTGTATAAAATCGTCCTTTTAAAAATTATTTTAAGCTCTTCTATTTTATTTACGTCAGTCACTGGAAGAAGATTTGTGAAAAGATATCAAAGAACAATCCTTAAAATATGTGGTTATGAATTGTAAGATAAAAAACTTAATTGCAGTTTAGACTTCAGATTTATTTGAAAAGGGGATAATGATAGTAATTACCCAGTTTGAGTTTTGTAGAAGGCTAATTAGATCCCAAAAGCATTTGTATGCGCAAGGCAAACCATAAATACAAAAGACCATCTGGTCCTTATCAGCTTACAACACTACCACTGTCTGTAATTATTTTTTCTACATTGTTTTGATGTTGACATTTTATGATGCAATACATCTAGCCATGGTTAGGGAACAACCTGTAAATGCTTTTTTGGTTGTTGATGGGTTTGGGGTTTTCTCCTGCTTTTGAAGACATGGTCTGACTCTAGGAGTGCAGTGAAGCAGTCTGGAGTTCAGTTGTTTACACTACAAATGGGTCAGTGTTTTAAACTGAGTTTGATTGTGGGGTTTTCATCTAAATTGTTCTATCTGCTTTTTCCAGCATTCTGGGGGTTTAAAAACAATTTGTGACTATGATGATAAGGCTTTATCAGGCCATGAAGAAGTAGTTCCACAGCAATATAGGAACTAATTCCAACACCCTTTCTCTGAGTTTAGAGCTTGTGTCCAGAGCTGCCTAAGCTTTTGTTCCAACATGAAATCCATGTGTGGCCTTGTAAAAGTCCCTTGTTAGCACTGTGAAGTTGCATGTTTAGTCCATTCTGTGCTGTAGGGATGGCTCTCCAAACCTCCATAGCATGAGCCCAAGCAGGCAGGATGTCCCAGCAGGACCTCTCCCAGGCTGCAGACGGGTGCTGTGCTGCACAGGTGGCCACAGATCCATCCTGTGGACACCATTAGTCAGGCCCCACAAAACACAGCTCCAAGCCTTTGGGAGGTGTTGAGTGTGATTCAGTCTGTGTGATTTGCCAGAGATACAGAGACCCTGGCTGCTGCTTTCTGTGCCACCTCATTGGCTCTCTGAGCTTTTCTCTAAGAGGAAAATTCTTGTGCAGAATTTTAATCAATTCCTTATTTATTAAAATTATCACTGGTTTGATGCCTTCTGACAGCTCTCCTCAGTCAAACGAGGACTAAGCAATCAATCCTGCAGGTGCTGCTCAGGGACCCATGCAGGCTTCAGGGATCTGCCTGTGCAAATCCAGGCATAAACTGGACACACAGTTTAGGATCTGTTTCACTGAAATTAGAAGTGTTTTAATCCAGTCCTAATTCTCTTCATTCCAGATACCTCCTAATCAATTGACCACCTAAATCTTGTCTGGGGCCCTGCATCAGTCCAAATCCTAAAATTTGACAAGAACTACGTGTTTAAAGTAACAAATTCTCCTTAAACTGAATCTTGTGTAAAAAATTATCTGATGCTAGGTGCCTTTACTTCTCTTTGTTCAAGAGATGGGATTTTCTTTCCAAATATTTTTCTGTTACTCACAAGGTTTGTGATCTAGCATCTCTAGTGTTTTAGCAAGTTTCCTTACACTTGCATAATCTCATTTAATAGTGCAAAGAATCTCAAACCAGGCTCGGGCCTGGGTGAGCTTTTTGTTTTGAAAGGACAGAGCAGTAGTGTTGCATAGGTATGCCCTGTTATGTTCCATGGTTTTTCCATGCTTACATGGTCTTTTGTCTCAGAAAGCCTGGCCTGTGTGGATACCGTGAGTGTCACTCCTCTTGTGCAAGGCTTCACCCATCGGCCCCATCATGTCCTGGTGCAATCCTGGTGTCCAGACTCATACACCTTACCTCTGTACCATCAGCCTCTCAGTTCCATACCGAGGAGGATGAGCCTTCCTTGGCCACAGCATCAGGTTCTCCCAGCCCTCACAACCCTCATCCCATCACCATCCCAGGCAGGAGGACCCTGTTTTAGGCTGGCTTGAAAGAACCTTTATGCATATAGCATGAAACTTGGGTTTGAGTAAAGAAAATAAAGATCTGTATCTGCATAGGAGTTCATTTGTATTTAAGTAGCAAAACATGACTAGAAAATGAGTGTGTTTTGGAGGAAGTCTTAGGTGGGTGTATTGTTTGTTTCTTTAACTGCTTTGAAACACACTGTTGACAGGTTTTGTATAGTAGCTACAAGCTATTGTGTTTGGTTTTTTTTCAGGGACCAGGTTTACAGTAGACAGTGTTCCTTAAATATATGCCACTGAATGTCCTAAAATTTCATGCCTTATCTCATGTTTTCATTTGAGAACCATCTACTTTCCATCTACTTCTAGCCATTGAACCCTGCTCGTATCACTTTTGTGTCACCATGTTTTTGTAAAGCACAAGTAAAAAACAGAGAGCTCCTGGAGCTATCTGAGCTCCAGAGTCTGTAGGAAGAGAGTGCAGCTGGAGAGAATAACAATTTTATGGCACAGAAGCATGTCAGTTCTCAAACCTAGACTTCATGTAGCCCTGTCACCTCCCGTGGCATCCAGAAGGTTAAGATGCACAGCAGGAGCCACAAAGGGTGAGTTTGCTTTCTAATACAGACTGTCAGGAAAAAAAATAACACTTGTTTTACTACTGAAATTGCTTTGGAGATTTTTGTGAAATCATCTTGTTTGAGTGTTACAGCTGTCTGTGGGAAATTGCTTGGGATTAGCCTTGGGAGTAGAGTTGTGCATGTGAGACCGATGGACCTGTGTTGTGCACAGGAGAGCACAGTACGTGCAGTGTGCCCGAGGCTGGGCTAGGGCAGAGAAGGAGCATTCAGACTAGGTGGCAAAATGTCCCTCTTGTTGTCCCCTTCCTCCTCCTGTGGTCATTCCAGCTCTCCCAGCAAGCATCCGAGCATCCATCATCTGCTTCCCTCTTAAAATAATCCCCCAGATCATTGTGAGCTTCCTCCAGGCCACAGAAAATGTGATTTAGTTTTGTTTTTTTCATGTGAAATTAACACCTGGGATGGGATTTGCTTAACTGAATATGGACCTTTAAAAAGTTAGCATATCTGAAGCCAGGTTCCAAAGGCTGTGAAGGAACACTTGGATGATTACTCTGGTGAAACATCATTATTATATGCTTAGGCAACAGGAAATCTACTTCAGCTAATTGGTCACCAGAGGCTAGATCCAGAAAACAGCAGTTGCCTAAAATAAGGCTTAGAATTTAAAGACATAAATCTAATATTGCAGTCCCAAAGCCATAATGGCTTGCACACAACCCTGATGTCTCTTTTCAGCTTTCAGAGTTTTCAGCTCATTTGTGTTAATAGTGAACACTCACCCTGCCCCGAGATCCTGGAGTCCACTGTGGTCCACACAGGACCTATCAGCCTGGAATTGTAATTCACATATAAACTGGATGAGCTTGATCCATGAAGGTTTAGGAAAGGAAGGCCTACTGGATGGGTTAGGCAACCTGAACCTTGCCATTGCCAGGCTGTTTTTGAAGGGTGTAAGGGTGGAGGGGCTCTGTCTTTGATGAAATGATGCAGGAGCTATAGCTTTTACCCAGGAATCTTAATGTTCTCTCATCCCAAAGATTCAAGATGGCATTTTTCGTCTTCTTCCACGAGGTGAGTGTACTAGGTTAGATGCAGTATAATGATACCTTCAGTACCCTTTCTTTTATTCTGACTCTCAGTACAAAAAAAGAATTAATGATTTTCTGTAATGGAAGGAGAGAAGTAAAGCACAGCAAGCTTTGCAGAGGGAGCAAGAGAAAATACAGCTTTCTGTTACAGGGATATGACCATTTATATGGGGGAGGGAATGTTAAAATGCCCTTCTCTGCTGCTGAGGAAGCCCTGGTGTTTCTTGATTAACCACAATTGAACTAAATAGCCAGCATAAAACTGGAAAATTTCCAAGGTGAGATTCTTCACCAGAGAGCTCTGATGATCCAGTCTTAAGCACTCTCTCAGAGTCAGTAAACTTAAGGACTGTCCATCCCTGGCAGTGTCCTCTAGTACTGAGGCTTCAACCTGCTGTCATGGATAGATCCACCACCACTAGCCTCAGCTTGTTGTTCCTCACCTGTCTACAAGTGTTTTGTTTTTTTTCCTGAAATCTGTAGCAAGTTACATCAAATTAATCTAATTGAGACCTGTACTGGTCTGATAATTTTTGTTGAAATCACCTAATAAATATAGCTGAGGGTTTTTACGAGGCAGTGCAGAAGTGATCTTGGGCTTTATCAGGCAGTGCAATCTTGTCATCTTGTTACCTCAGAAAAAAAGGCTGAACTAAGGGTGCATTATGAGTGAACATCAGTCTGCCTGTGGCACTTGAATGTCAACAAGAGAAGGGAGGTGGGTTTTGCATCACGGTTTAGTTACTATACCTAGAATCCATTAAGTTTCATTACCAATTTTGATTTGATGTGATGATTTGACCCTGGCGGTCAAATCCTGTAAATAAAGCAATGTGAGTTTACCTAAATTTCTGCCTGACAGGAGCACTCAGTTGTAGCATTATGACCTATTATCTAACATTACTGTTCATGCGATGGTTCAGGAAAAGAATCTCCTTGCAGATATAATTTATTACATCTTGCTGAACTCTTTGAGTGACATTCAGACTTAAAGAGAGCCAATTACACTGCTTCTCACAATAGGCATATCCGCTTGCAGAGCCTTTTAATACTACTAAGATTTCTTGACTGCATTTGTCTTTTGTCTGTGAAGCTTGCTTTCAATGTCACTTCCACTCTGCTGCTGAAGATAATCTCTGGCATCACTTTTCCTTTCACTCCTCGTACCCCACTCCCTCTACCTCAATTTTTCTCACGGAGTTTGCCGGCGGCTGAGGGGTGTCAGCCATGGCTGTAGCTTCAGGAGCCTGAAGCAGTTATAGGAAGAGTCAGGACCATGAAGGCACCTGGAACCATTGCAGCCCCCCTTGCTACAGCCCTTGTTAAAATCTAAGTTCACCTGCCCCGTCGCTGACACCAGTTGTCATCAGTTGGCTGACTTCAGGCTGGCTGACTTCGTGTCTTCCTCTCTCATCAGCTGCTCGATAGCTTGCTGATCTGTTTTGTTTGCAGTGTGATAGGTTTGAGCATACTGTATTATTTATAAATGTTTGGTAATTTTCTGTGTCAGTGATGTATTCTTTGGGGCTGCTTCAGTCTTTCAGAAACAGGCTTAACGGAGCATCTCTGTTGTGGCGTTACAGCAGCATTCCCAACTGGTTACTCTGTACTTGTCTCCACTTGCTGCAGTTCTAAAAATGTTCTTGAGCACTGTGCTGAGTGTTTAATTAAAATTTCATGAGGGTGCTTGGTCTAATTCTCATCCAAATTACAATAGCATGAGTGGGAAGTGGCCACAGAGGACTCAGCAGAGTTAGGGTAGTGTAAAATTGGAGAATGAGGGCTGTTGTCTGCAGTTACATTGCCAAATAGTAAATCTTGCTGAAGATTTTTCTCCACAAAACCTAACAAATTGAAGCTAACATTTCTGTTCATTCACTTCTCCAGTGTTTTTATTATTAAACTTACTGTATTTATATTTAATGCCCCAGAGTCCAGCCTTGAGATGTGCTGACCCCCCTACAGTTTTCTGAAACTTGCATCTCATGTTTTGTTTTTGAATCAATAAAGATTGCTTGCAGTGTATTCTGTGTTTTGCAAGCATTAAGAGGAGATCTTCAGAGCGAGGAAGAGAGTAGTGCCTCCTAACCCCTGGTTTTGTCCCCTTTGTAAAGGTAGGCTCACAGTCCCCATCCATGAAACAGCTCAAGGCTGGGTTGGCTGGAGCTTTGTGTAGCCTGATTTAGTGGAAGGTGTTCCTGTCCATGGCAGGGAGCTTGGAATTAGATGTTCTTTAAGGTCCCTTCCAACCCAAACAATTCTATGATTCTATGGTTTTTTTCAGATCCCAGGGGTCCCGGCACAGAGCCACATTTACTGGAATGCATAAGGGAAGACTTTCACAACAGCTGTAACTCCACTGTTACCAGTGTTTTTGCTTCTCTCCACCTTTTTCCTACTGTCCAGGCAGATGCAAATATAGTTACAACTTTGAATAGAGATCTAGTGAGTTACTGATTGCTAGCTATGTTGTCTGGCTGTGACAGATCTTTTATTTGCATAGGTACAAACATAAATTACATTAGATCCTCCTGAAAAACAAAAAAAAAAATAATTGTCCATGTAGCTACAGGTTACTCACTTTTTTACCCTGTTATGTGTATGCGTGAGAACAAAAATATTCTGTGCTGAATAACTGAAAAACAAGATATGTAGATACAGAAGCTCAAAGACAAATTTGTGTGCATCCTTCCTCCTGACCCGTCATGGATGTCATATTTCACTAAATTGTTGCTGTGTTGCCTTAAAAGTGTTGGTAGTTAATTGTACTTTATATATGCCATTCCTATCCTTAATGTAAAATGCATCTTATCCAAAGTTGTTTTCCTTGGGTTGAGGATAGACTTTAGACTTCTAGAAACTTTCTTTGATAGCCCAGTGATGTAGTAGAAAAAGAGATGATGGGACACAATGATACTGTCCACCAAAAACCAGTACTGTCAGAATGACACATCACCCTTCTGATTTTGCTGTTAAAAGTATAAATGTGAAGATATATTAATAGCATAGGGATTTTTCATTATCTTTGTAATCCTTGTCTATAAAAGGGACAGCTTAGTATCTTCAAAGGAGGAAGCAGATTTCTGCATTGCTTAATTGTAAGGGCAAAATAAATTGATATACTCCTCAAGTTAGCTAGATAAGCAAAGGATGCATTAAGAATAAGGAGAAAAAAAAAGAAGTCCAAGAATTATCCCGTAAGACCAGATGGATAAGCACAAGTGTAAATCTCAGATAAAGTTACGCTGAGAAAATACCATCTCATTTACAAACAGGCACTGAACCGGTGGATGTGGAGCTACTGAGAAGAGATATGCTTGATCCCCAAATTTAAATAATGACTTGTAGTTGACAGCAGCTTTGATTACTCCTTGGAGCTACCCAAGCGAAAGAGAAACTGATGCATTTGTCAGCCTGATCACTGACTATCTGGACTCATCATGTTCTGACAAGTGTATCAGGTACAGATGTTTGTAAAATTTTCTTAATAGGAGAGTCAGACAGGTCTGTCTTACCCATCAGCTGCCTCACATGTAGGAGGGCACCATCATCATTGCTTCCTGCTTTCCTCCCATCCTTGTTCAAGAGAGAAGCCTGATATATTCTGCACAAGCTCTGTAAAGGTTGTAGCCTCAGAGCTGTTTTCTTGCATTCATTATTTGTATGTGTATACAGATATGATCATAGCTTTCTTGTCTGGATTCCTCTGCTTTTCTACCCAAAGAGGAGCAATAGTTTTAGCTTTTCTTCTCTGCTCTACCCCATTTTACATGCTCCCCAGGTTGTCTAAAGAGCATCAGCAGCAGCCAAGATTCTAATATTTCCTCAGTATGCATGAAGATCACTCAGGAACCTTCAGCTTTTTATCTCCCCGTGGATTTATTTTTTCCATTGCTGGCAGAGGTGGCCACTCTTGCCCAGATCTGCCTCGCAGCATTCCCAAGCATTGGGTATGAAGAAGTGGCTCAAGCACTAAGCCTGCTCTGCTGCAGTAGATGGTTTTCAGCTGCAGATTGTCCTTCGCTGTGAGCCAGAGGTCTGTAGCCAGAGATGTAACCATTGTTAATCACAGAATCATTCCGGCTGGAGAAGACCTCTAGAATCATCAAGTCATCAGACAGAAAGCAAAAATTTACATTCAGGGATTGAAAGGAGGAACACTGGACATGGTAAAATTTGTGCCTGACCTCACAGTGAAAAGAGGAGTTTAGCAGACAAGAATGACTCCTAGGAGTTGTGCCCACATGCTAGATAATAACACAGAAGTATTTTCTTTCCTTATTTTAGAGTTATTAGTTTAATTCAGACCAATTATGAAAGCAGTTCATTAGGAACTTTAGTTACTTCAGTTTAGGGGTGCCCAAAATGAAGCAATGATCTGATTTCAAAATATGTACTTCTTCAGGTTCATTTTTAAGGTACCTTTAATTATGGCACCCCAGATTATTACATCTGAAAATTAAAAGTAGTTGTTGAAATACTGCTTTTACCCTTATCCTTAAGAGCACAATAGCTCTAATTGTCCTGCTGAGCCTTAATGTTAGTTACTTAGAATTCCTTCAGACTTGTTTGCTCCATAAGCTGGCTCAGAGGGAGACATTGCCAGCATTCCAATGCACTGCTGCTATTCAGGGCTGCAGCCTTTTCTGGTTTCTAGCAACAGTTTGACCTAGATGTTTCTGTAGATCTTGCTTGGATATGGAAGAGAATGGGGCAGCTCAGCAGGTGCAAGTCCTGGTTATTGGTGATCACTCTTTTTAGCCTTTGGCTCTGATTTGGTAAAAAGGTAAAAACATCAGCAGGACATCAGTTCTTACTCCTATGTTAAGAAACATGATGAGATTTGACAGAATGGATGTAGGTGACAAATCATGTATCCCTTTGCCAAGTAGCTAGTGAGTTGATATGACAGAGCCAAAACTCCTACAGCCAGTATAACTGTTCACCATAGTTCTCGGAAGTGTTTTGGGGACAGGAAATACCATTATCACAGATCCAGCATCTACCCAACTTTTGCTCAAATTGGTAAAATAGGTCTTCAGTATCAGGATGGTCATGTGTGAAACTCTTCTCCTCGGTGCTAGTTTAAAAAATGGTGGTGATTTAAATGCTGCTTTTAGATCAGGTATTGACCATTTGTATAAGCAACAAATAAATGTTTCAGAAAAACATCACTGAATCATAGAATGTCCTGAGTTGGAAGGGACCCATCAGGATCATCAAGTCCAGCTCCTGGCCCTGTGCAGGACACCTCAAAACACTCCCAAATGCCTGTTTCTCAGTTTTTCCTGGAAATGACACACATTTTGTCTGGTTTTCTGAGTTGTGTCTGTAAATGAATCTTAAATTCAGTCATTTGGAGAGGATAGGAAGTATATGGTTGTATTTTATTTCCATTTAATATAGTGCATATCCTTTGGAAAAATGCCATCTCGTGCTACATGCACAGATAGAGGCACAGTGCAGTGAGATACAGGATCCAAGCTCATAATCTAGGTTATTCTAAAAGGGGAAATTTTGGTTATTAGTATCATGGGCATGAAGAGGAGGTCAGCTGCTAAGTGTTCCAACTTAGTTGTAAATTGTTTTATTATCCTGTTGTCTTTTTGATACTTAACAGTCGTCATTGCTGCAAATTGATAGTATTGCTGTATCCTGGGTTTACAACTAAAACAGAAGAAGCAGAAGAGAGTGTAAGTTGAGGACCTGGTTAGAGGGAAGGAACTTGGACTTGTTCTTCCTGAAATATTTACTGCCTTTCACAGATTTTTTATGGGCTCCAGGAGAGATCTGAATGAGGTGTTAGGTTGAAAACGGAACTGAGAGGCTGTTCCTTATGTAGGGGAAGATGGTATAAAGGAATTAACTGTTTGACAGCTGGACTTTGACTTTTGATGGGTATTTTTTATGGGAGGGTGCGAATCCCCCTGTTCCTTTTTCAGCTGCTCTAAACACAGGGTGCAGTGTGCAGAGGGTTGCTGCTCACTGTTCCATTCCTGTGCTGGGAGCAGGGGGATGAGGACTGTGTGGGGCTCTTCTCCTCCTGCCTCTGGGCTTCCCAGGGAGCCAGGACCCAGGGAGCTGTGCCAGGATGTGTTACTGTCATGGGTCCATGGTGGGTGAGCCATGATGCCTCCTGGAGCTGCTCTCCCTGGGGTGGAGGTTGTGTTCAGGTCCTTACTCCGGGCTTGGTTTACAGGCACCATCTGGCCTATGAAAAGCAATTATAACATAGCAAGTATTTGCCCCTAGCAACCCTTGTGGGCTTGCAGAGAGAACTCAGCAAATAAATCACTGCTCTTCAACATCAGCTTATACCCACCTCATAAACCCTTCCTGAGCTTGGCACCGGGAAAGAAAGAAAATAGCATTCAACCGAAGACTAGAGCTTTGTGTTGTGGTTTTATTTTTACTGTAAGAGTTCGGTTATTTTTACCTGACAAACACCACGATTGCCCCTCTAACTCCCTGCGTGCTGGCACAGGGGCTCTGCGGTGCCGGTGTCTGACAGCTTGCTAATAATGCAGCGTGGTACGAGCTCGTCCTGTGCCAGCAGCGATTACTGCGAGCAGGCGGCAGCGCGATGACAGCCTTGAGGAGCGGCAAGCGCAATCTGAGAGGTGGCATCCGAGGGAATCTCCCAATTATTTCTGCTTCGTTAGGCTTCTGGTGATGGGAAGGTCGCACAGCAAGCGCGCTCCCGCCCAGAAGGTGCAGGTCACCTCTTTCAGGCTTCTCAAAATGGTCCCTTTATAATTAGAGGATGTGATTTAGTTTTATTATATTTTTTCAAAGATAATAAACTATTGACAGCTGAGGTTGCAGGCTGAATTTAGCCATAATCACAACCGCAGATGCTTGTGTTTTCACACAAGTAACTGTACTCATTAAGTCTTCCTGTATAAACAGCTAAAATTCAGGACTAAATTGCCAAAAAGAAACCAAGACTTCTGAATACCAGCATGCTGCTGCCTAGGGTGTCTACTAAATATATGGAATGGGCAAGGGGAGAGAGGAGAGCAAAGAGTGATTAGGACAGCTTTTGTGGTGGTGATGCTGGCACTGAAGGATGAGATTAATCACAGAACAGCCTGAATTGCAAAGGACTCACAAAGGATCACCAAAGTCCAACTCCTGGCCCTGCACAGGACACCCCAAGAGTCACACCATGTGCCTGAGAGCCTTGTTCAAATGCTCCTTGAACTCTGTCAGGCTGTGACCACTTCCCTGGGGAGCCTGTTCCAGTGCCCAAATGCCCCACTGGGTGAAGAAACTTTTCCTGATATCCAGCCTAAACCTCCCCTGACACAACTGCAGCCCATTCCTTGGAGTCCTGTCATTGGTCACCAGAGAGAAGAGATTAGTGCCTGCCTTTTGCTTCCCCTGGTGAGGAAGCTGTAGATTGCCTCAAAGTCTCCCCTTGGTCTCCTCTTACTTAATTAGTGTCACTGTTTCTGAGCTAGGCTTCTGTTCTGCTAAACCAGGCATGCAGACTGATCTGTAGGTACTGGAGTGAGAGGCAGTCCAGACTGCCCAGCAGGCCCTTCTGTGTGTTTTACAGCAGAAGTCTGGATTACAGGCTTAGGCAGGACACCCAGATTTACTTAGCCAAAACCAGACAAGATAACTTTCATTGTCTGGGGTGTTTGGAATCACATCAACTGGAATATTGTTACTATTCCTGTTACGGAATGATGCTGCCATGACATAGGTCTCATGAAATTACTGGGAAGCTGTTGTCATGGTGGCCGAGTATGGAGAAAAGCAAGACAATAAGTAGATCCATTTGCAGCCCTGAGCACACTCTCATTCAAGGGCTAGTTGGGGTCTAACTTGACTTCTCAGTCCTTCCATGTTGAACCTATTTGTCAGGTGATAACAGTACTACAGAAACCAAACATTATCAGCCAAGAAACTACTTTTGTAAGGAGGATTTTCAGTTGGTGACATGCCTCAAAGTTACATGAAATCACAGAATCACAGAATACCCTGAGCTGGACTGGACTCACAAGGGCCACCAAAATCCAGCTCCAGGCCATGCACAGGACACCCCCAAGAATCACACCATGTGCCTGAGATCATTGTCCAATATATCACTGTAAAAAGCAAGGAGAGAGACTGAGTGGTTTTGTTGTGTGGGGTTTTGTTTTTTTCTTCCCATTAAAAAATACAAGTTTTATTTTTGGGGAATCAAAAGTCAACATTTAAAATACTTCTTTGTTCTTTTTGAGAAGCATTCTAAATGCCTTTACTACAGCTTCCACTTCCCTGGGATGGACGACCCACTGAGACAGCTTCCTCTGAGCAGTAGGTTTTGTCTCCTTGAGATTCTGTGAGAACTTGGATTACATCAAGGCATGAAGAGAGACTGTTAGACAGCACAGTGGGATCCTCAAATCTAAGCTCCTAGTTTTAGAGAAGAAAATACTGAAATTAAAAACACTGTAATGAAAAGGTGTGAGTAGGTTTTGGTTGTTTTTTTTTAAACCAGGAAAAAAGAATCTTCAGAACTGCTGGAAAGTGAGAAAAATACTTCCTTTGAAGCCCAGTTTTGTCAAAACCACTTGGGAACGAGTCTATCACTGGTGCTGAGCAGTGTAGGAAGGTATGAATTAGCTTGATGCCAGGTAGGATCTGGAAAACAGCCATATGAGACAAAAATTAAATTAGATTCACTTAAAGTAGGAACCTAAATTGTTCTTCAAATTATTTGCCCCCATCACTGTGTTGCAGGAGTGCGTATGAAAATAACATTTTCTTTTTATCCTTCAAACTGGGAGAAAAGCATTCCTGATGTGGGCATGAAGTGCTAAATGAGAAGTCCTGTGGGTGCTACGGCTAGGAGCCAGATGTACCCAAAGCCATAGATGGTTATGTGTAGGAAATCTAGTTGAACATGCACTGATGAGCTCTCTAGGTCACATGCAGACACCGAAGTTCAAGTGTCTCAGTCTCAGGATGACTCTCATCTGAGGTTTCACGTTTAAGGAATTGCTAATTTTTCCAACAGATCTGCTGCCTGTAAAAGAAACTTGTATTTGTGTTCCCCTCTTCTTCCCCAAGAAAAAAACTCAAAACAACTCCTCACAGACATTTGAGTATTTCCAGAAACCTGTTCAGTACATGGCAGTACCGTTCAGCATTTTCTGTGTTTATGCCCTACGTATTTCCAACATGACCTGCCCTTTTTTTATGCAAGCATTGCATGACCCACTCAGACATTTGGGAAAACAGAAGATGGTTGGAAATCAGGAGGCCGTGTGTCTAGTTGGTGTCTGTGCTGCTGCGGCATTTGTAACCAGTGCTTCAGGTTTTCCTTGCTTATGCATTTTTATGTGTTTGACCTCGAGGAAATCAGTAAGCCCCTCTGTGCCTCTGTTCCCCGATTGTCCTGTGGAAACATTGCTCCCTGTCTGCATTGACAGCCCATTTTTTTTATTAGAACTCTTTATATTTTTTTCTGGCTAAGGAATTTCGTGTTGTTTCCTGTTAGGTTGTGCTAGTATTATTCAGGGAAAAAAAATGGTCGATATATATCCATTATCACTTTGATGGGTTCAGCGGTGTCTTGGCAAACCTGGTTTAAGGGAAAGAGCAATTTGGTTTTCTGTGGCTTGAAGTTTGACCTATGGGGAGTGCTTATAGGAGATGGGGGTGTTTTTCTGGGATTGTTTTTGCTCCCTTTGTCCAGTTGCAGGGCACACTTTCTCCCAGGATGAGTTGACAAATACTCGATCTAAAGCAATCCTGATGTATATCCAAGCCTCTCTCCGAGTGAGGCCAAGCACCTTTGGCATCTCCTTGTTGCCGTGAGGTTCTCCAGAGCCGACAGCCCCGGCACTGCTGAATGGGCTATCACAGGGCTGGTGCTGATGAATGATGGAAGCACAGCCCTGAGGAGCAATGCCTGAGCAAACAGGGCTGATGTCAGCCCTAGCAACAGATGGCAGAGCCCCTTTTCCCGTGCTCCATGGGTTGCTCCAGTGCTCGGAGCTGGTGAATAAGGAACAATAAGGGTAACACAGGGTTAACCGCCACTTCTGTCAGCGTTTTTGTGCTGCCTTCACTCTTTCACAGCAAAATGTCACTGGGTGAATTGATTTTTTTTGTTTTGTTTTGTTTTGTTTTGCTGTCCAGACGCAAGAGAAAAGTGGCCACAAGCAACTTTTTGCTCTTGGGGCCTCCTGGTAAAAGGGGCACAATAAGCATCCTTCCCGCAAATGTGGAAAAAGCAATTGAAGGTGGAGCTGTTTTATAGAGGTTTCTGATGCTGTTGCAAATTGTTATGGGTCAGTTGCTGTTTCTAACACTAACCTCAGCCGCTCAGGATGGCTGGAAATGCCCGTGTTAATTACCATCAGGCTGAGGTCTTGGCTGTAGACACAAGTTGCATTGCTTTAGCTACACTGGTATCATTAAAGCAGTACAAATACCCTAAAGTGAATGCAGTATAAATGAGCTTGTTTATCTCATAACCTATGCTAGTATAAAGCACCTTTATACCCATATAATTGCACTCACTGGGGGTTGTGCCAGTGTAAATGTTTTGGTAAAAAATCAATAACTGGCATACTTGGAGGCTGTCTGGGGTCTGGCAGGCTGGACGGGCTGTGCTGCAGTAGTTTCCATACTGAATGCTCAGCTATTTTTGTTTTTAATCTATCATTCTTGTCTTGACCTAGAAATAAAAATTTAATGGGAAGTTGAATTTATGGCGGCAGCAGAAATAGGGGTCGCAGGTGCTATCTTCCCTCCTTGAACTCCAGTGGCTGGGGGATGAAGGAAGCATGTGAGCCACGGGATGGGAGAGGTCCCTTCCAGCACAGAGACAGGCAAGGAGCCAGCCAGCAGATCCTCCCTGAGAAGTATCAGTGATGGGAGAGTGATGTAGCCTGAAATAAGAGACAGAGAGCTGCTTCACAGCTTTCTAGGGCTGCTCTAATACATGCCATAAAGCCATGCTGGTAGTCCCAAATCCAGTAGGACCTGCAAGGGTAAGAGATAATCCCATTTTGCCTCTCTCATCTGCCTCAAGAGGATTTTTTCTCTAGGACACAGAGGCTGTGACTCCCTCTACCAAACTGTAGGGATCTGCACCATCTGTAAATTGCCTTTATAGTGACTGAAGAGAGAAAGATGCCTCTAAACTACATTTTATCTCCTCTGAGCTTGGATATCTAAAAAATCCCATTTAAATCATGCTTAAGAGGTGCCTGCTTCTCTGCTTTGATGTACGAAGAGGTAGGATGCAAGTACAGTGAGTCTTACCTGTCCTGGTTAATCAGGGTCCTTTACTGCTTCATGGAACCTCTGCTGGCCCATGGCTTTGGGAGAGGTTTTGGTGGTGTGGCTGCAGAAATATTGCTGACTCTTGGAGAAATCCATGTACTAAAAATGCATTAACTCTCAATTCTTTGTCCTTCTTCCTTTAACTGACAAAGCAAAACTATGTTGGGGCATTGGGTGTCTTTAGTGAACTTTTTAGTGAACTTTTAATTAACTGTTTGCTCATTTCACTTTTTAATGAACTCTTGTTGATTATTTTGTTTCTTTACTGTGTCTACCTTGATTCATTTCTGCCTGCTCATACAAGCATTTCTTCTGGAAAAGGGTATTGTAGCTCTCTGCGCACTCCTAATTTTGGACCACCACTCTTTGAAGTAGCCACAAGGATTGCCCAGGTCCTCAGCAGTTCACTCTGCTCTGTCTGTCACTGTTAGCAGATATGACAGCCCTTTTGAAAACAGCGGGGTTTAATTCCTGGGATTAGATCTATGACTGTCCTGACTCTGAAGTAGCCCCATCCCAGCTGCCAAGCAATCTCCAGTCTCTGTTCCCAGCTCCTGCATGTCTCCAAGATTCCCCACACAAGTGGCTCTTAGCTCAGTGTGCTTCACTAGGAATGGGGTGTTAAGAAGCTGCCTGATCGTAATTTAAGATTTAAAAAAATCTAAAATGTTTTAAAAAACTAATCCATTTGCCTTTTACTTCCAGGTGTTTCAATTTCACCAACTACTACCTACAGTAGTTACAACCTGATCCTTTTGGGTCCTGCAGGTCCATTTTCTAGATTTAGGGCTGCGCTATTGCTGTGAAAACAATACTGCAAGTAAAAAGAATAGTTTGGGTGAGTGAGGAGGCCTAATTGATTCATCAGGGGTTATACAGCACAAACACTTCAAAGCATCATCACAGGATCCTGCTGTGAAATACCACTCAGCCTCCTGCCACAAGGAGCCCAAGGAGCAAATGCTGTGCATATTTTAAGGAGGTACTGAGTCTTAGCCTTAAAACCCCCCAAAACTCCTGTTTTTTCTTTGCAAAGAGACTCCATGTCAAGTGCTGTTTGTATTATTTTTACCTACATTTACCCATTTTTTTAATCTCGAGGACTCTCAAAATTGCCCAGATTCTTAAAAACATGAACCTGAGAGACTGAAGTGTTTTAAATGTGCTTCTGCTATGCACAGCACCAGTCTTTAACATGTAGATTTACTTTTATAGCTAAGGTTCCTTATCTGCAAAATGGGAGAAATCTTTTTAACCCGAGAAGGGGCTAACCTCGTACCTCACACAAGCTTTTGGTGCTGAATTCATTGACATTTATAGGCTACAGTGTAATCTTTGTGTGCTAGATGTTGTTAAAGAGCATGATTTTTAGGTTCTTAGATTTGCCTGTAGTTTATTTTTTTTAGAATTATTTTAAGTGCATGTTGAAAACTATCAAGTCACTGAGGAATGAAGTTTTATTTCCAACTTAAAACATTCTGAAAACTATGGAAAACAGGTAACTTGGTATTGTTTTGAGTCCCATGTTTGAGGCAATTTTATTCCCTTTGGTACTGAATAAAAAAAATTTAACTGATCTGTAAATCAACCCTTTGAAGCAGTAAAACTGCCAGAAACCAAAAGTGATCTGGCTCAAATGATAGACACTTACTCTGGCTGACAACTTATACATTTAATTGGAAGCTACAGCTTTTGAAATGAATTGGACAGGGTGGAATCATCCAAGTCTCAGATGTAGACAATGACAGAAGCCAGTATGTTCAGTTCTCTTAACTGAGGCTTGTAACACAGAAAAAGCTGCTGATCTTACTAGATTGCGATTGAAGATATTTGCCCTTCACTGAATAATGAGCTTGCAATCACATTTTGCTGAAACAGGTTCTTTGTACAAATGAAACTTAAATCAGAAGGAAGTTAAATCTCATTTCTTACTGTTCGATCAAAACCTTCATGCTTGAATGCCTTGTAGAGAGAGGAACATTAGGCTCACATTTCTGTAATCTTATTTGTTATTCAAGATTTGCTCCTGATAACTTAAACTACTGGAAAAAAAAACCAACCAACCAACCAACCAACCAACCATAAATAAATAAATAAATAAAAGAAAAACAAAAAAAACAAACCCACACCCATACAGCCTTAAAAATGGAAAATCGATTCATTTTCACCACTTTGCAAAGCCTTTCATTATAAAGGGAGAGCAAAGCAAATAGAAAAGAACTGCATGCATGCAAAGTCACCAAATCTTTTCACTTGTTCCCAGGGCTCGGACAACAATGCCACTATGAAAATAGCACTGAGGAGGAAGAGCATGCTGGGTAATGAGATGCAAATGAGCACACCAAGCATCCCACTCTGCCTTGGAGCCTTTGTATCCAGTAGTGCAATAACAAACCAGCTTTTGAGTCATGATAGGTTAGCATAGAATAGGTTTCACAATGGCTGTATGTATTATCCTCATGGTTCTCCTCAGCTTGTGGTCAGCAGGATAGTTAAGTATGGCATCCATTTCAGTCAGAAGTTGCCTAGATTAAAACTAGCTGAAATAAGAGTGTTACAATTAACTGTAACAAACTCAGTGTGAGACCTTGTGAAGGGAGAAGGGTATTTTATTTTATTGTATTTTATTTTATTTTACTTGATCTGGAACTTGTTTTTTTCTTACACTCTCATACTCTGCACACAAAGGCATAGTGCTGTGGTGAAGATGATGCCTGTGGAAAACTGAAGTCCTCACTGTGTCTCTTGGGCTCTTCTTGTCTTACAAGGAACTGAACCTGTTGCAAACAGGTCTTCTGAAACAATTAGGACTGTTAAGTCCTGTTAAAATTGCATTGCAGTTTGGCTTTTTTCTGCTTCTGTAACTCACTGCTGACTCTCTTTGTCTCATCCTGGATCTCTGTAAGGCCATCATCTGTCATTTTCTTAGCATGGTAGTATAGGTGATGTGCTGGAATCTTGCTGCCCTCCTCCTGTTACCAAACCACAGATCTCCTGCTGACAGGTCAGCGCTGGGACCTTATCAGAGCTGTGTCCCCAGGTGTAAACAGCATGTTCCCCAGACATCTCCTTGCTTTAGCAGTCTAGACCATTCCTTTAAATGTGACTGCTGCTTCTCTGAGTGCTTTCACACATACGCGTTTCCATTCCTGTTTCATCCATATCCATCAGATTTCTCAAAGGGATCTGTGCAAGAGGGAGGCATTTAAAGAGGGGCAAAGGACTGGGGCACTGGGCTGGCTTCACAGAGAAAAGCAGCTACTGCTTCTGTTCAAGGTTTGCTGTGCATTTTTGTAATATTTTATGTGCTGAGCCCCTGAAGTGGGGGTCATACCTAATCCTGTATGTTACCCTTTGATAACAGTTTATAAATCTGTGCTCAGAGAAGCAGAAAAAGGACAGATTTTAGAAAATGTTGAGTGCTCTTATTGCTGAGCTTTATGATATTGTTATTTAATAATAATCTTACAGAACTAATTTTTTTCCTTTTTGGTCACAAGGCACTTTACAAAGACATATATCCATTATCCCAGTTTTATGGGAGGGGAAGCTGAACCATGGAGATGTAAAATGTCCTGTCTATGATTACAGACCAAAACAGAGGGCAAGCTGGAAATCTAACAGGCATCTCAGTATGCTTTCTTGGCCAGGAGACCACCTTGGGAAAAATGGCAAATCAGATCGTGGCAGTGCTGAGGGTGAGCTGCTTGTCATGAAAGGGGACTATATATCTTTTCTTTGAGGCTTCTTCTTCCCACAGCTCTGTGTTCTGCCTCCAAATCGGCAAGATCACCTCACCAATGAGTCATTTTCTTATTAGAGATGGAGATGAGATTGACTTGACCTGGAGTATCTGCAGGTAGAACAGGGAACCACTCTCACCACTGTGCTTTACTGAGCTGGAGACTGTTGATGGTCATGAGGGATCAGCACCTTTTTTTTTTGGTTTTTTTGAAACACATTTGGAGCAGAAGCTGGTATTGTTTTTCTGTTGTTGAGAACATCACTTGGTTGAGAGAAAAATGTGAAACCATTTCTCTTTAAAAGGTAATGAGGGTGTGTGGACTGGGGGAGGTAACTGATAGTTGCACCTGCATACTCTCTGTACCTCCTTCACAGCTGAGAAGGGGAAAATACCAGGACTTCATCACGCTGTGAGCTATGCGTTTCTTAGACAAAAGTGTACATTGGAAACTTTTTTGTTATTCTTTTTTCCTTCTTTTGTCATAATATGCCAGAAAAAGAGATCGAACAAGAATTCATGAGGTATCCAGGTCCAAGGGGCAGAATATTTGCATAGCCCCTTTCCACTGAAAGTGACACTACCACCACCATCCTTTCCACAGAAATTATATGTCTTCATTCCTGCAAACAGTGAAATTAATTATCATAAATTACATCCAGAGTCTAGTTAGGCTTAGTCGTTGCTTTTGCAGAATTATGAGGCCTTTGAGCACGAAAAAAATTGAAGAAGATTGTTTAATGATGATGTGTGCTGGTTACTAAGCTAGCCACCAGTAAGATATATTTACAGCTATTTTTGCCTCTAATAATGATATGCTAATTATAACCCAAATAGAATTCTGTAATTTCTCCCTGAAAATGGAAGTGATGCAGGCAGATATTAAAATCTGTGCTGAGGCATCATATTAGCAATTAGGTTTTTAGGTGGCACTGCGCTTCTGAAGGGAAGAAAGCAAAAGAAGATATGAGTGCTATTTCTATTCTTACGTATTTGTTTGAGCCTAACTAAAGGGTTTTAACTTTAAAACCTTCTTATCCTACAAGGCATGAACTTATCTATGAAGTGTTTTAGAAGAGCTAAGCCCCTGTGGGACAGTCTCTCAAGGGCATTTGCTCAGTTGTTCCAGAG
This sequence comes from Cinclus cinclus, assembly GCF_963662255.1. Classification (NCBI taxonomy): domain Eukaryota; kingdom Metazoa; phylum Chordata; class Aves; order Passeriformes; family Cinclidae; genus Cinclus; species Cinclus cinclus. Next base: position 39,071,619 of record NC_085047.1, read on the forward strand.
CATCACAGCCCCAAGAGATGACTCAGACGACAATGACAGCGCGGAGAAATTGCTCATCAGTTGTGCTACAGGGGCCAGTGCAGCTTGGGCACATGGAATATTATCATATAAATACTGCTGGTATGGACTGCACACTGTGTTTGAAATCTTACGGGTAGGTCCTCAAGGATCATTTTAGAGGGCAGGAATTTTGGGTTGCACTTTGAATTTCATCCCACTTGAGTTTGAGAAGCACATCACTGTGAGATGCCTGAAGCCATTTGCAGTCTAAAGTGACCATAGTCACATAATGATTGTGCTTTGATATAGCAACCTTTGCAGACCTTATCCTGCTGTCCACAGCAAGTTTGGATTTGGCTTCTTCCTGGCCAAGCACAACTCGCTGTCATCACTCTTATATCAAGTAAGAATAACGATGATAATTTCTGCTCCAGAAATGTGAAAGAATTGGTACCTTAAATACAATTCCTGCATCAAATAACTGCTGAGGGGTATTATAAAGTCTAAGATTTAAACCATGCAGCTGGGAGATAACAAATAAAATGCTAGCAGCAAAGAGTAGGAAGACAGGGTGTAGAAACAAGCCTTGCAGTCAGAGAGCTATTTGTCTGACCTCTGTCAGCCACAAGGCTTTCAAAAGTATTTTGAAGGACAGTATAATTAAAAACATGAAAATAAATAGAAAACGGGATAAAAGTGCTCATGGGTTTACCAGAAGTAAATCGTGTCAGCCTATCTTGATGTCATGGGTAAGATAAATGATGTTCTAAGAAATGCTTTGTATGTCATTTACGTGGACTTTAGTAATGCATTTGATACGGTTGCACTGCAGAATTTATGAGGCACGAGGACGCAGAGATTAATTGTGGAATTGATATTGCATATGGGCCTGGCTAAAGAGGAAATAAAAATGATGGGTCTTGAATAAGGAATTTTTATGCTGAAGGGCATACATTAACAGATTGCCTCAAGTGTTGGCTAGACAAATGATCTTATTTGGTGGTGTCTTCAGTGATGCTGGCTTTAGCAAAGGGAGTTTGTTCTCATCCAGTGTTGGAAGGCATCATCCAAACTGGAGAGTTTGGGGAAAAGAAAAAAAAAAAAAACAAAAACAAAGACAGGGTCTCTGGGAGTTTGAAGAGAAGAAATTCATTAAGTAAACTAAACAGTGTATTTGAGGACTAATATGAGATTGCTCCATGCTAGACGCATCCACAGGAATCAGTAGTTAGGCTGCTCTGTGTAGACATTATCTGGAGCACAGAGTGTTATCCTTCCATCAGGTTTAGGATGGATGAAGGTTGCAACTGTAATACAGGAAAGGTAGCAGCAAATTTAGTAGATGGGAGGGAGCCAATACAGCTTGTCTTGTTCAGTTCACCAAAATGAAGTTGCAAATTGTTCATGAATGCAGTCTGGAAACCAGGGTATTCAACAGTCACGTGTGCAAATAACCTTCCAGGAGGCATACACAGAACAGAAAACCTGGCCACTCCACAAGTGGAGAATAATATTTAGAAAAGTAGTGGCTTTGCCTGCAGTTCCTTGGGACTGCACTGTGGCTGAGTTTTAAGGAATGAAAGGGAGTCCCTCTAAGTCCCCTGTTTACAGGCGGAACAGACTGGCACACCATATTGTCACTTTAAACATATTCTAGGAACAAAAAAATAAAAAGCCAGAATCTGCCTTTAAAGGAAAGCATAATCCAAAATCTTCAGTGAAGTGAATGTTTGCTGTGCATTTTGTTCAGAGTTTTGATATTTTCAGCAATAAACTGACGGAACTCTTAACAAAAGAAGCGACAACGAAAGAACAAAAAGGTTTTGCTTCAGCTTCTCCCTTTTTTTTTTCAGACATAACCATGCATTAGAAAATGTAACTGTTTTTAAAAAGCAATCATTTTTTATACCTAGCTTGTTTTAAAAAGGTCGTTCCATTCTCATTGTCACCTCAGGAAAAACAATAAAGCAGCAGTCCTCCACGTAATTGCACAGGCTCGCCTGGTGGGTTCTCTTTCTTGTTCAATGAAGTATCATTCATTTAGATCAGAATACAGTCTTTCTAAATTAGAGGTTTACATGTGTAATTATATAAAATGATATGTTTGTTTACATCTCCAAGTAAAATGTAAATCGTTTTCTATCATTTATCTTTGAAATTCAATTTTGCTTTGTCGATCCCTAATTTATTGCAGGAGATGAATGTGCTGTTAGAGTGTTTACAATGCCTCTTGCTGCCTGTGGATAATAGAATTACCCTGGTTATTGCTATTCATTTCGACATTTCTATGGTTAAGAATACACGATAGTTTTACGTTCCTGAATATATGGTGCAAATCCTGATGCTGTTTATTGTGGCTGCCCTTTTTTTTTTTTAATCCATCTAAAGACTTAAATTTACTTTCAAGGAGTAGTGGGACAGTTGACAGCTGATGGCTGTATTTCTCAGAAGCTGTGTACTCTCCTCTGTGTTCATAAATGTGTGGAGAAGCTGTTTCATACCTTGGTGTGTAATGTTAATAAACATTGTAGATTCCTAGTAAACCCATAAACTCCCATATGAATTCCTGCCGATTCAGCCCTGGGGCTTTGGTGACTGAGCAGTGTGTATAACCAGCCACTGAATTTATGGAACATTTTTGTAAAAACAGTGTTTGTTTTACTTATTCCTTTTGTCTGTTTTAACTGTTTGGGTTGAAAGGCCTGCATTTCCACCAAACAATCCCAAGGCATTATTTTTCCAAGCAGAGCTTTCAAGGGTAACTCTATAGAATGTTTCCTTTGATACCTTCTTGTGGTTTTCTTTCTGTATACATGTTCCTTACAGTATTTGAGAGAGGCAGACTGGGACGTGCATCCATCCACTTTGGACTGTGACAGGATAGGAGCAGTGTTGCATGATGCTCAGAGTATCTCACAGGGCACAAGAACTACATGGAGAGGTGTCTAATTTTATATTCTTGTTTCCCTTTCAAAATTGTTCTCTGAAAATGAGAATCAGTATCTGAATGAGGAGAAAGTTTCCCTCCTCACCTAGGGACTAGAAATCTTTCAGATTAGATCTCAACTAATCCATCCAGACTACCTCTGTGTGTCTGTCATGGAACATATATATGTCCCTGGGCTGCCTGGAAGTCCCAAGCAAAGATCCTGACCCCACTGTGAGTGGGAAGGGTGTAAAGCATGTGCTGTTATGGCTTGGAGCCCTGCAGTGCGTTCTGAGCTTGTATTTAAACCCTGCATAATAACCTGAAGTCCCCTGTTACGCTTCCAATCTATGCATCCATCCCCCACTTGTATTTTCTTAATAAATGGTTTTTACAAATATGCAGAGCAAGGAAAAAAAAAAAAAAAAAACTAATGGACAGTAAAACATGCAGTAAATCGTATCATATTAATCTTTTGCCTGGGAAGGGGACGATGTTGCTTTCTTTCTCAGCTTCCTATCTCTATAAAGACACTCAGCCTTCATCCTGAAACAGAGAAATATATTTGGCTTCTTTTACTTTAGCCTGCTTGTTACCTGTCTTACCCTTTTTTCATATTTCACCTAAACAAAGTTTGAGAATGAAAAATCAATAAAGGAGTTCTTCAGAATTTCATTTTAAAAAAATATTCCTTCTACTGTAAAATTTGCAGCACTTCCAGAGATAGCAGTAAAATATGCTGTCTCTCCATAGCTGATTCTGTTATCTTTTAAGCTGTACTTCAGGAAACAGCTCAGGTAAGGTTATCCATCCACAGGTTGAATGAAAGTAATTTAATTTCATAAGGAGAAGGCTATTGAACTCTCCTTGGCTTCACAGCCATATTAGGGAAATTCAATCTGTGTCAGAAAATAGCCTATGGCAAACTAATTTTTGGTCCCTAAGTGCCATAGTACTGAAAAATATGTGAATTTCTTCTAAGTCGAGGGTCAGTTTAGTTACTATCACATGTACAGCCATGGGCTGTTGTGGATGTGTGGAGAATAAGCATCAGAAGAAGCAAACCCAAAGTAGTGCTTCCCTCTGTGTAATACTGTTGAAACTCTCCGGTGCTTCAAGATTTCCTCTGCCGTAGCCTTTGCACATAACAACTCTTTATGAATTTTTCTTCTGTGGCTAAGTCCACAGAAGAAATTTGAACCAATTAATTCATTTGTTTACAACAAAAATACTTCAAATAATGCATATATATGGAAAGAATGAACATCAGTAAACCTTAGAGCTAAATATACCTCTGTAAATATGTGGTTTTTCGGATAACTTTTAATATTCAAATTACAGGGTAGATGCAAAATGTCACATTCATGCATATGCATAGTCTAATATTTGACTGTATATACAGTATTTATGTATGTATTTGTATAGCACTGTCTGTCTGCTTTGGCACGCACAGGCACCCAGAGGTTTTATATCTGTGAAACGAGAGATAACTGAAGAGAGAGCAGAAATCCTTCACTTTGATCATGATCAAATTCCTTAAAAAGTTGTTTGGTTTTTTTTTTAATTATAAAGCATTAGTAATGCTGTTGAAATTCTAACTATTCCTGATTTTATGTCATGTTCAGTGATACAGACGCACATGCCTGGCATTACTCCTATGACATCAGGCCTATCACCAAGCTACTGTTTACTACCAATAATAATAATAATAACAATAATAATCCTAATAACAACATTTCTTCAATTGCACTGTAGTAACTGCAGGCTTCACTAATTGCAAGTGTGAAGTAACTCAGGTGGGTTTCAGCCTGTTTCTGATGAACTTTCCCTTTCATCAGCACATCTTAATGTGCTAAAGACATTATCCCAAGCATCAGTGCTAAGTGTTGCTCAATGTCTCAATCACACATCTGAGCCCTTTTAACTGGTGATTTGTTTGTAAGGTGATGCATTGGCTAAAGGTTGTATAGGCTGATATATTGGATGAATTGTCAGGATTTCTTTGTGTTGGTCTTGTTCTTTCTTCTGTGTCACAGGTCTGCCTTGTTACCCACCCTACGTCTCTGGTTGCCCCATCCACATTATAAAGTGATGGCATGAAGAACATTGTCATTTCTTCTCCATCTACATGCTGAATTTCCTTTTACAGGGGAATGATTTGGGGGACAGTGGTGATCTTATCCAGTGTACAGTGAGGTTTTGATAGGATGTTCCCCTGTTAGTGTCAACTGGGACTTGTGACTGTGTCCTGCAGGATTATGGGACATGTTATGTAGAATGAGTGTGTTCACCTTCCAGCGTTTCCAAACTCTGTAATAAGAGTAGAACAACAATTACTCATTTGTTAAGATGGGAAAAATACTCCAACAGCAAAAGTGACAGGCATCATAGAAAAACAAGTTGTATAAGACCTCCGAAGTCTTACATAGCAAATTATCCCCAAGCCAAAATATTTGGTCCAGCAATGTTTTGGAGTTTCATAAAACAACTCATTTATGTGGTCTGAGGATCAGATGTGCCAGGATGAAGAGGGAGATGTTTTAACTCACAAAATCAAAGAAAACTATGAAATTCTGTGATCAGAATGACAGGACCTTATTTATAAGCATATGGTTTTACTGTAAATAACTTCTCTATTGAATACAATTTGCCTCTTCACTTTTGTGATATTCTTAAAGGTGACAGTTATAAATATCTCCTGCTCTTAGCAGGACCATGATGTTTCCCTGCAAATTTTGAGAGAAACTATTTGAGAGATGTGCAACAACTTCTGAAGCTTGTTTGTGATTTTGACTATTTTTTGATAAATGTGTGCTGTATTTCCCAGGTGGCTTTGGAGAGTTGTCCATATGGCTGTGTCCGTAAGGGCTACAGCACATACTGAAGATAGAAAAAAAAGGAAGGGTCATTTTTTATCATTGTCCCCTTGTGACTTTCTCATAGCCAGGAGCACAGCCTAACATAATTTCCTTGGGTTTATTTTTCTCTGTGAGTTATTTTCTTTAGATAATGCCTTTAAACCATAACAGAGTATGACAATTTAATACAGTTAGATAAGAACTAAAACTGTGATATGGTCTCTTGTGTGAAGTCAATACTTGTGTGAAGTCTCAGTTGCCCCAGTGCCTGCAAAATAAAGTTCTACATCCTGCTAAATATTGCTATTATTATGTATCTGTGGCATGGAGTAGTGAACACAGGAGGGAGGAACACAGTAAGGTTTTCATAAAACCCAGGAAATTAATTTCTTTGAGACTGGGCTGGTAAAGTTGTGGGTAGTCTATAGCTGGCATATTTATTTTTTCAGTTTTGATGATTACTCTTCATCATTTCTTGAAATACAGTTTTGTAATCTGTAAGAACAAGATTCATATCCACAGCAATACATGGCAACAATTCAATAAATATTAATATCAATTAACTGAGACCTGATTTTATGTGTAGTTTTATTTTGAGCAGTAGAGCTGGAGGGCATGACCTGTCCCTGACATCAGGAATGTATGTGACAGTGAGCAGCCAGGATACTGCAGTGAGGCCATCATGGGTGCTGGGTGGGACAGAGAACAGGAGAGGAAAGTAAAAGCCTCAGAACTGCACACACATAGGAAAAGTTATTTCTACACATTAATTTAACAACCTAATGAAACTGCCCAGAATGGACGTTTTATGCAGAGCTGCCTTTAAAGCAAAACTGAGAAGTTGTGATGGTTCACAATCAACTTACTTCACAATCAGGTTGGCAGAGGTGGTGGTGATGGTCTCCTACCTGCCCACTTTAGGATCAGCTGTTAAGTCAGAGCCATAGATCTTGTGGAATCTGCTACATTTAAAATACAGGCAGTTCTGTTGTACAGACTTGCTATGTGTTCATGTATCTCTTTTAGAAGAGAACTCAGGTCGAGGGTACCCTGACAATTATTGCAGTCAAAAAGGCTGTACATTAGACAAAGGGAAACGAAAAAACCTCCTTTGTGATAGAACAGCAGATTTGTGAGGCAGAGTAAGTAGTAGTTTTAGTTTCACCAGTGAAAGACAAGTACTATTCATTCTAAGAGTTAATGAAATCAAGTTTCAAGTGTTAGCTCTTGGTCTTCAAAAGGAATGTGAATTTCTGTTCCTGAAGAAGATGATGAGGACAGAGACCTTCTATAATTTACAGCTAGAGATCTCTTGGTTAGGAAGAAAGTAGGTAGAGTTCACACTGGCACATTAGGAGTGAAGGAAGTGGAAGAAAATATAAAAATTATCATATTACGTACTGTGATTAGGTTGTGCTTGATAAATATCCATAGTGGCCATGCATACCATGAATAGGGATATTTCAAATTTGAAATCTTTACTTTAGCAATTTATTGGGGCTGAACTTCTTTCACAATTAGGAATTTCTTGCCTGGATCTTTGAGTTCTTTTTAGACATGGGGGGGATCTTGTGTGAATGACACCAATTTATCATTTCTGCTGTCATTTCTGTTTAAACTCATGCAGTGAGTAGATAGATGTCTCCCATATGGTGTAACAGTTTTGAATACTTAAAACTGCTTGATGCAGGCAATACCAGTTTTGTTTTTTCAGCTTTTTGCCAGCACCAGCTTCTTCCATGTAATTCTAATGATCCACTCTTTAATTTCTGTGACCTCTCCTTGGGTGTCACTTCTGTGGTCTGATGTATCTTGTAACAAGTCTGAAATCCTGGAAGCAGAGTGCACTTCCCTTTGCTCAGTTAATCCCATTACTTCAGGTAATATTTCTCCTCTCCTCACCAAAATAAGTAAACAGATTCCTCCAAGGAGAAGATGATAGAATATGAGCGGCTGTAGGGTAGAAGCCTTCTGGGACTACAGGTCTTACGTAGATGTTGCTGATGGGGTTTTCTAAGAATTCAGGGTCATCATGGATTTGTGTTTAGATGCTTGGCTGGTCTGATTAATTCAATAAGTAGAATAGTTAATCCAGGAAGATTTTATTTTCTTGTTTCCCTTGGTAGTCTTAAAGAAGAAAAATAATTGAGAACAACTTAGCCCACTGGCATTGTCTCCAAAATCAGCTTTATCTCTAGGAAAAGTTTGTCTGTCAAAAAACAAGCACATAATGCATTTTTCTATCCAAAGAAATGTTTTGTTATGAGGGAAAAGCCAAATCTGCCCTTTAAATCTCAAGTAAGAGCAAAATAAAAAAAAAGCTAAGCTATGTTCCTAAAAAGTATGTGTCACTTCTCTTGAGGGAACTTTGGAATTGTTTCCTTTTCTTTCTGTGGTATAAATCTCACAAGAGTTTCATCATTCATGGAATTACATTGAGGATACATGGGATACATTGCTTTAAAAAAAAGCTATCTTTATCATCCTCATGTAAAAAGATACTTTATTTTAAAGGTTCAATGTGAGCATGGAACAAATTGATGAAATTGTAGGACAAAACCTTTAATGCATTAGAATTCTTACATTTGGAAATCATTATGTATACAAGTAGTTATTACAGGAGTAACCTTCGTCAAGTATTCTTGGCGTGGAAGTAATCAGCATCCTATCCCATTAATTGTTTGAGAACTCTGAAATCTTTAGTGAGGTTTCTAACAGAAGGATTTCAGTCAAATGCAAATGATTTCTTGAAACTCTTAATCATAAGACAGATAGTGATTCTTTAGTGAGTTTTTTTCATTCACTGTAATAAATGTAGCATGTTAACTGTAGACACACAGTTAACTGTCTCTCAGTACTTTTTCTTCAAAGATTCATTGCTGGTCAGAAAGTTATAATGGTTGGACTGAAAAATAGAATGCTTGGCAGATGTCAAGAGATCCGTGCTGATACAGCTTCAAATAGATTTTTTTTTCCCTTGGAGTGTTTTAAAAATTAATTTGTATTCAGGTTGATAAAGATATATATTCCTCAATGGCTATTGACAATCAAATATCATCTTTTTTTCACAGGTCTGATTACCACAACAGCAAGAAAATTGGATCGGGAACAGCAAGCAGAACATTTTTTAGAGGTAAGTTTTAAGTGAAAATATATGTTAAGAGGTCAGCTGATATTTGTAGTTTAAAATCACTTCTTCCTGTTCCAGAAGAGTGGTATTCTCCTTTATTTTCGTTTATAACAGACTCGCACAAAGCTGGGAATTGCCTGATTATACAGAAGAAATAAGACATTTTGCAATTTGCAAGTGCAGGAAAACTTTGAACAAAAATTGATCACTTGTTTTCCACCTCTAATCTAATTCAGTTAAGTCTTTCATTGTAGCTCTTAAGTTTTGTTTATAACACAGATTTGGAATATCCAGATCAAAACGTTTTTTAAAAATTATGTGGAATGACCCCAACCCTACCAAGATTTTTAGTCTCTCAGGTTAAACCAGTTTAAATTTTGCATCTTGGATCTGATGTGCGAACTGCTAATTTGGATGAAAGCAAACTTTGAACTTTTTTACTGCATTATCAGAATCAATCTTTTTTTTAATCTTTCATTTATTGGGACTGTTAAAAACAATTTTCAAGTTAAAACTTGCCTACTAAGAAAGAGTAAGCCTTTCCTTTGGCCCTTGTGATGAATGTTTCCCTTTATAAGGAGCTCACATGTGTTGGATATGGAGTGATATCCTTGTAAACTACTGGTTTTGCCACATGTGTTTTCTTTCACGTTGCTATACACCATGCTGTGGGTTTTTTGGTTCTTTTTTTTTTTTCCCCCCTTTGGGTAAAAGTTCCTTGACTCTCTTCTTTATTCCTGTTGGTGCAAGTAAAAAGAACCATATTGTCCCACATAATCAATCATCCCTACTGTGTACTTTAGGAAATGCTCTTCAAATATATGCAAGCTAAAAAACATCTGGACACAACAGTTCCCAATGCAATCACTTTCTGTTAGCAAAATGTAGTAAAATATATATTAGCATATTCATTAGGTTACTTGTTTGCTAGAAATCCCAAATTATTTTGGTTAGTGCAGAACACAGGAGAGAAGGGTTAATTATTAATAAAAGGTTGGGTTGGGGGTTTTCTCTTGATAATTCACTGTAGATTCTTGCACACTTCATGTCATAGATAAGTGGAGGGAAATGCAAAGATTTTTCCTTTTTTAGGATTTAAGTTGTAAAGTTACTGAAGTAATCATGTATTCCAATAAGTTCAAGCTTTCCAGTTTATACTGTCAGAGAAGATCACAAATAGAATGAAAGGGCCATTGATTTTGAATTGTGCCTATTGATGAGAATCTCAGGTCTGTAAGTTTGCTTTGCTCCATGGAGAAGGACCAGGTTATCTTGGTGGACAGGAATTTAGCATAAAACACAGGAAGTTTCATCTGAATGTGAGCAAAAAACTTCTGTGAGGATGACAGAGCACTAGAACGGGTTGCACAGAGAGCTTGTGGAGTCTCTCTCTGGAGATGCTCAAAACCTGCCTGGGTGTGATCCTGCACAGCCAGCTGTGGATGAACCTGCTTTAGCAGGGCTTGGACTAGATGAGCTGCCCACGTCCCTTCTAGCATCAACCATTCTGTGATTCCATAATTCTGTAATTCTGTGATTTATGTCTTTGCCTCAGGGATCTCAGTGAAATGTGCAAAATACACATTTCCCAAAGGATTCCCATAGAGACGGGGGAGTGTCCTACTATTTACAGCAAAAAAAGAAAACAAAATAGTTACTTTAGGAATGTAGCTTTAGTCATCAATGCAAGTTAATCTGTTCTTTCCCCTGAATTATATCTTGCTTGAAAAAAATAACAATCTGCAAGGTTTTGGAGGCTGAAGATGCAGTAGAGAGAAATTTGTTTCTTGTGCCGCTCCGAGGCTTGTGAATGGGGAGTGAAGCAGGGGGCAGGCTACAGGGAAGAGAAACACAGGAGCAGGGTGTCCTGCAGAAGTGCAGCTATCACCGCATTGTAAAGCCCACCTGGGAACAGTGTGTGGGAAGGGAATTGGACTCTGGTGGAGACACGGCCCCTTTGAGCTGCTGCCCATCGCTCCTCCTGGGAGGCGCGTTCCTGCCGCGCATCCGCACATAGGCTGGGATCCAGAGCCAGGCTGGTCAGGCTGTGCTTGTTCTTGTGGCGAGCTGAGAAACCTTTTCTAAAATGCCTGTCTGTCTGTCTATGTGTAATTAACCCCCTGGGGAGGCCTTAATTGCCCAGACAGCCGTGGTTTCCCAGTAGTACAGTGTTTCCCTTCCAGCTTCATTTCATACCCTTCTTCCAGGAGTCTGTCTGGTATAAAGGAGCACAAACTTGGCTCCCTTTGAAAAGCTCTGATTAGTACTTGACCTAGCAACCCTTGCTCCCCTTTGCCCAGTGCCTGTGTGAACCACTGACAGACCTTTCCTAGACAGAACTTTTTAATTATTTTTAATAAGCCTGTCTTTGACAGAGATGCAATACCCTGTAAGTACCTGCCGGTATTTACTTAGCAAATCTCATTATTAACATTATTTCCACCTCTTTCAGCAAAGCTGTTAGGAAGTGATATGAGGTAGCAGATGTTAGTCACTACTTGTGTGTGGTGCCAGTGCTCCTCTCCAGACTACCACTTGTGGTGGCTTAGAGTTGTTCTTCTGGAGCTGCCTGTTCCTATGTATTCCAGAGGAAACATGAACTACCAGCAAGGACGTAGGAAAGGTGAAAAGTGGCTCCCCTTGTAAGTGCACAAGAATTTTGTTGCAGAGTAAGTACTGAGGCCCAGGTTAGATGTGCATTTCTTCTTCCTCCCTCCTTTAATTGTCTTCTTTAGATGCATGGACCTGTGTTGACATTATTTTTTTTTAATGGTACTTCAGGCTGCTGTCACAGGATTTACACTTACCAAAGAATATGTTCCAAAGTGGGTGCAGAAACATGTCTAGACCCTGAGCCAAAAGATGCATGAAGAAGTCAGAAATTGACGCCTCTTTATAATAATTGAGATTTGCTCCTTGCTTTGGTGGTATTTTTTGATTTTATATTTTTGTTTGTTTGTTTGTTTGTTTTGGCATTTTGGAAGGAGGAAATAAAAAAAAAGTCTTTCTTTTCACAGGTTTTTCATTGATTGTGGCATTGTCAATACTTTTTTTTAAGCTCCCAAGTTGAGGGCTTAATTTTTCTCTGACACATACCTTGCAAAGCTGCAGCTTGTATTCAGTGCTTGTTATCAGGTAGACTTTTGCTGCTAACGTTTAAATTGGATGTCAATGGATTTTATACAGGATGGTCTCTTGCTTTAGTGCATTCTTATTAATGGAATGGTTCTGCCTGAAATGGGAGGGAAATAACCACTTGATTACGTTGCTTTTTCACATGAAGCAAGACAAAAACATTTGTTCTATTTCACAGACTTTCTCAAATGTTTTGTAGTTAGAATGAAGTATTTAAAGAACAGTCTGAAAGAGGAAAGGTAATCCTGAGAGCTACTTGCTTGCTTTGCAAGTGAATGACAATAGTGATGTATTTCCAAGAGAGGTGCAAGTTTCAGATGATTTGGCTTTATTCACCTTCAGTAATTCAATACATCATCCCCTTCTTTCTTTTACTTCCTCCTTCTTCAGGACACGTGTTGTCTTCTAATAATTTCTATGTTAATACTTAACATTCTTGTCTCATGTTATGCTAATGTACTAAAAAGAAGAAGCTGGAAGTGGAGAATGTTAGTGGTGTTAAAGCTATGGAAAAAAGCCCTCACAAAAACTGTCTGGCTGGCTTTTTCTGCCTACAATTTTTGCAGGTGCCTCCTAATGCTGGTTGACAGTTCTAAAAACTCCAGTGATTTTGCTATATGATTTTATTCAAACAGCTGCGGGGGTGGTGGAGGTCTCAATAAGCATAAAATTTAAACCATTTCATGCAGGATCTGCACCTTTGCATGGTGTCAGCTGGTTCCGAGATGTCCAGAACATTAATAGTTCCCGGTCTGCTTTCCAGTGTACATGGGCAACTTTCTGGGGGAGGATTGTTGATTCCAGGCTACAGTTCATTGACTTGTGCATTCAGCCCAGAAAGTGGATCTGAGCACGTTTCCTTGCCCTGAGCAGTTTCTAAACACTCTTTTGCAGAGGCTTTATTACTCATGCTTCCAACACAGAAAGCCTCTGCAAAATGCACCCACCACTGAGCAGTTCAGCTTATTGGGAATTGCTGTGTCAAGACCTGTGTTTAGCAAAAGAATGAGCCAGAAGAGTTACAGGCTTCAGTGTGCAATTCTAGCAACAGTCTTTGGAACTTCCTGATTGAAGGGATGAATTGTCTGCAGTGAGAGATGACCTCTCCTTCCTCTTCATAATGGTATAGAATAAGTTGGTGCTTTTAAAATGCTGAGGCTTTTCAGTATCTCTCCGATGAGCACATGTGGTGTGGGCTCTTCAGACATTTAGCCAGTTTTGAAAATTGTATCCACAGTATCTGTTAGTCCAAAACACTGAAATAGCTATTTAAATTTAACACTGTCGATCCATTCAGAAAGTATCTTTTAGCATTTGTCATGGTGAAAAACCTGTCTATTCAAAGTGTCTCTAAAGAATAAAAGTAGCTGTTAATAAGCATGGTCAGAACTTTATATCTCTTCAGAAGTGACAAAGCAACTGAAGGCAATAGGTTTAAAAATAGTGTTACAGCAGCCTTAGCCTTTGGAGGTCCAAGTCATGCGCCCTAATTGACGAGGAGGAGAAATGGGAACAGAGTATTGGCTTAGTGCAGCTAATTTTTAGCCCACTTAGTACTACCAGAATGGTAACAGTGCCTCTCGAGTGCCCTGCTTTTGTCACAAATCAGTATACACAAGCTTCATCAATCTTCCTGCTGTGAAGCTCGAGCACAGCACTGAGAAGGATGGCAGTAACAGTGCAAGGGGTTGTAATGAAGACAAATTGCTAAATCTGATGTGAGTGTCAAAATACATGGGCTGAATGAAACACATTGGTTTCTATTTACCGTAGGTACACTAAGGGTACAATACGCTGTGTTACACGGCATGTATTTGTATGCAGTAATTAGAGGGAAACATGATAATCTGCTGTAATTGGAGCCTTCTAAAAAGAATTCAAATTTCTACTCATTTAATGGGGAGTTGCAAATGTGAGGGGAATGTTGATAGAGGGATTATAATTATATTCCACTTGGAATTTGGTTCACAATATCACTGGGGAAGTTGCTGCTGGAAAGTTTATGGCCACAGTTTGCAGGGGAGGAGGAGTTTAAAAACTTGCTAAATGTCATTTAAATATAGCACTGCCTCTCAGTTCTTCCCACAAACACCACACTGGTTGCTCAGCATTTGACCAGCCTGTGTTCTCCACCATCCTCCTCTTTTCCTCCAGCATCTCCCACACAAGAAATTAACAAATTTAGGTTTGTTTTGCTGTTGAGCCTGCTCACTTGGGGTGTAGCCCTTGCTAGCGGTGATGCCTGAAGCCAGTGATCCTTTGTGAGAAACTACAACATTTTCTGAAGAGTATAGGCAGCTGTGTGGCAATATGCTCATGTATATTTTTACAGGAGAAGTACAAAAGCTGAAGTTCATTGGGTTTATGTAGCTGTACAGTGTTCTACAGCACATTGATTGCTTAAATCCTGGATTACAAGTCTGTGTAAGCATTTGTTTCATGGTTCTTTAGCATTGCCCACATTTGGCAGAGAAAGCTGCATTTTTTCTCCGTGACATGCTGGTGATGGTGTAAAAATGAGGCAGTGTGTCTGATTGAACATTTTGTCTGAGGTTTAAATGGTTCCAAAGGCACATGCCTTTCCCTTTTTAACACTGAAGCCTATCAGAAAATGCAAGGAAAGTTTAAAAAATAGGTAAACAGTCTCTTCTTACCAACTTGAGTTTGAAAACTATTACTGGTTGTGCTTCCTGGAAATAAGAGAACTATTTTGATTATTTCTAAGACACCTGGAAGTATTTCTAGTTGAACAGTTGGTTTACAGAGGCAGCTTTCTAAAAAGACAATGAAAGATGTATCAACGTCATCTTCAAATGGTGGCACACTGAACTTTAATGTCAACTTCAAAGTTAAGGGGAAAAAAGAAAAGATAAAAAGAAGGGGGAAAAGAAGAGAAAGACGTTGGGGAGGAAAGAAAGGGAAGAAAACAAACAGTTCTAAAGTAAATAAAACACATGTTCATCTCATATTACCTCTCTATGGTGGTGTCAGCAGAGGGAAGATCCACCTGGCCAATGTGGTGGTAGATCTAGCAGAGACACGAGGTCTGGGCTTAGGAGGCATGAACCGAGCTCATTCACCCCATGATGAAGGTTTCCTTCCTGCACTCTGTGTTCTTCTGCTGCAATTTTTGAAAGAAGCCAACAGCTTTCCAAGGGCAAGAGGTGACTGGAGGTTAAAACTATCCTTCAGAGGCAGATTTACATGTGACATTGCCCACTGCTTCTCACGTATATTTGGGCAGAAAGCCTTACACAGCAAAATGTGGGAAAAGTCCTGGTGTGATTCATCTGTCTGCAGTGACAAGTGATCTCCTCTGCTAGATTGTTGTCTCTAACTTAAGTGATCTGGCAAGAGGAAGAGTTATCAAGTGCATCACTGAAAACATTACTAATTCCGTTGTTAAGTAAGTGGTCTCTGTGCAAGAGATATGAACAGAAATTTTAAACAGCAAAATAATTAAGGCATTATGTTTTTACAGATTACTCTCTTTCATTATTATAAATTTCAATAGCTCCCAAATGTCCTGTTATTTTGGATAACGTCTTGAGAAGAAACAGAAGCAACAGAGCCTAAGCATTGGGAAAACTGATTTTAATAACACTTTCCTTCATGCATGTGGAATCTTAATTCTGTTTTCTTATTCAGTGAAAAATACCTGCTTATAAATTTATAATAATGGGGCAAATTAAGCATGGATTCGGGAAAAAAAATAGAGTTGTGTGTTTAAAGTCCTCAGTATTCCATCTTAAATTCAGGTAGCCATTGGAAAATATGCCCACAATTCTGATGACACTATATATATCTGTATATCTAGATATCTAGATATATATATACCAAAAAGAAAGAGCTAGAATGGGACTTCTATATCAAATAGTAGCAGTGACCCTCAGCTCATTTCAGTTATTCAGTGAAATACCAATAGCCTTGAGAAACTGGGTGTGCAAAGAATGTCTGTGACATTTCCATAGAATTTGTAGACTTTTAAGTCAGCCCTGAGGATGCATTGTTTACTTTTTTTGCCTTTAATGGCTGATTTCAGTCTTTATTTTTTTAGATAATAATAACCTCATTCTTTTAACTTTCTCATAATCAGTTTGATTCTCTTAAAATGGTTTTGCACATGCTAACACCATGATGATTTCAAGGACAAATATTCTACTGACAGTTCCATCAGTGCATCATTTTTATCAGAGTACCTAACTCTGGCCTCTCTTGGAGAGTGCTTAAGCCATCAGCTAATCTGATACTGTATGGAAGTTCTAATATGGCAGGATTTTAGTCCAGCATTAAAAATCTCACACTTGTTTGGTTAATCTATTTATTTTTTTTTTATTTGGGATACCAATAGAAATGAAGAAAAGCAGTCCTCTTTTCTATCTTTAATGAGCTTCCTAAGTAAAAAATCTTCATAACTCAATATGCAAAACTGGGGTTTTGTTATGAATGCTTGATGATTACAGCAATGAGCCAGATATCTTACAGACCTTCTATAGGTGTAATGTAAGCTTGTGTTTATTTATTTGGTATTAAAATAAGAAAGCACAGCTCATATATTATTTATTCCGTCCTCAGCTCATGGAAAAGATTTTATTTGACTTTCCCAGTGCATTGATATATGATGAGATACCATGAGATACCATCTACAGTGGAATACTGCCCCAAGTGCATTTTTTACTAAATCATGTTTCATTGGACAGTGAGTCTGCTAGAAATGGGCAGGAAACAATTGCTATTATGATCCAGGATAAAAAACTGATTACCTATTTAGATGAAAAACTGGTCCAGTATCAAGATACAGATGATTTTGCAGGTACTCATTCAGGTTCTTGTTTTGAACAGCCGGGCAAGATTAGAGTCATCCAGGGCTGAAGCTTTGGTTCACACACTGCTGTCTGCCGTGGTGGTTATGTCTCATTAGAAAAATCACATTTCTGATTGCCTGGAGTTCTGCTTTGGTCGAGGAATGATTTGCATATATCTGACATTTGTGGAGGGAGGGTGGGAGGTTGTTTTACAGATTTCATGAATCACTGACCTGAAACATTGGGTCATGAAATGAAGAAATTAATATCCACAAAGGACAGCTCTATTGACTTTTTCATGCTGGGCATCAAATGCCTCTTTTAGGATTTTCCTTGTAGACCCACAGCAATCTAGCAGCAGGTCTTTGCCCTAAGCACCTCAGCATGGAAGCATGGAAGGAGGTATTCAGCTTAGAGACTTTGTTTGCTATCTTATCAGCCATTTTCCAAATCTTTTAAAAGCATAACAGAAAAGATACAATCATGCCAGGAAGGAAATCCAGCCTGCAGTCAGCCGCCCTGCAAGGTTCCAAGCATCTCCTGGGAGCCTAGGGGTGTATCAGCACTTCCTTGACCCTCTGGATCTAATTAAAATCTCACTGGACTCAGCATCATGGACTAGAGCAAGAAAGTTGTCTTACGATTAACTAGCACTATATTAAGATGTGTGATGTCACTGTGAAGAGGAGAGAGTATTATGCTGGGGGCTAGTTCAATTCCTTTGCTTATCCTGAGTGGTGTGCTTAGTCTGGCTTCAGTAGCAATGATTTTCCTAAATTTATCCCTAATAATCCAAGGATAAAAGAATTAGACATTGGTGCCCATGGCTGCATTTCCCCAGGTGTGTTGGAAATGGGTGAGTGAATACATGAGAGAAAAGCAATTTAAAATATACTCAATACCTTGCTCTTCCCTTTGCAGAACTGTGAGATAGCAGAGCATTAGATTGACGCAAATGAGTGGGAAAGTATTACTAAAACATCTAGTTTTATTGCCTGCTTCGAAAATTAGGTCTGCACCCATGTGTTAAATGCTGTTGAAACACAGAGAGATGTATTAGTGGTCTTCCTTCTTGTTTTATAAATCATTCCTCATGCTAAGCTTATGCGGGTAAATTCTGTGGTTGATCTATATCAAGCTTTTCTTTTCAGTCAGGATTTAGAAGGTTGGTCTAATGTTGCTTTCTCACTGAGAGATTAGCTTATAGATTAGCTCAGAGCTAACAGGTTTTTTGTTTTTTTTTTCTTCTAACCAGCACAATTGTATGTCACTTAAGTTCTGTAGCTCCCTTTCTATGGGCTGAAGCCCACCTACCAGGCCCAAATTGGTCAGATATACTCTTTCAGGATGTCTCTTTTGCCAGACTCCGTGTTTGGTGAAACAAAGAGTCATTGTGCAGGGTGCGCT
Source organism: Cinclus cinclus (assembly GCF_963662255.1). Classification (NCBI taxonomy): domain Eukaryota; kingdom Metazoa; phylum Chordata; class Aves; order Passeriformes; family Cinclidae; genus Cinclus; species Cinclus cinclus. The sequence goes on from NC_085047.1 coordinate 39,089,880, forward strand.
GCTTTCCTAAATCTTCACGTTTTTATATCGATGTACCAATGTTTTAATCTTCCACAAAAACCACAGGAAATCTTTCACATTATTTGAATCTGTTTTAGATATACAGAGCCTTTGTGTTATATGAAACGTCTGCTTTAGTGCTAGATCATGTTTTTTTGTAGCATGTGTAATACCCATCAGCTGCCAGACTGTTAATTTATGTCTGTAATGTTTGAGCATGCAAACATTCATGCACACACACACATTTTGCAGAGGTCTTATTTTCCTGCCTTCACTGCTAAGACCAAGCTGAGAGTTGAATTTAGGGCAGGGGAGCATCTTCTTCCTCAGTTAGGAATGCATCTTTACTAAAATCCTATCTGGGCATAAGAAGTCCTAGCATGCCTTTTAATTAATCCATCATTTACAAAATGCCCTTGAACAAGATTTGCATCCATTTGTTGTTTCTCCCAGGGTGATCTGTTCTCAGCTGTTCCAAACTCAGGCTTATTGCTGCTAAAAAAAAAGTTGATTCTGGGATTTTTTTCACAGTAACTTCACTTGGCAGCACCATTTATACGCACCAGTTCCAACCACCCAGCAATACTCTATGTAAAGATCCCAGCGATAATGCTTAAATTTTATTATATTGAGTGGCCTTTAGGTTGCTTTGACACGTGTGTTTTGTTGGTGCTCTGTCCTCTCTCTTTTTTGTCTTTCCCTTCCTAGTGGTTTTTTTATTCAGGGGTTTATCATTTCCAGTACTGGTGATACATTAAAAACTCAGCATTCCACAAAACTGCCCCCACCAGTCCATGTACTTTTTCACAATGATACACAATGAATGCACAACATTTTCTTTGAGCCTCATCATATCACACAGTCTTCTCACTGTAGCCTGTAATGTCCCTCAATGTAGTGTATTTTCCCTCTTTTTCTGAACTTTCAGATCTTTCCCACATCACCACACTGTCCCTCCACCATATAATCCTTAAACATTCATACCGATCAAGAAAGGACAGGATAGGAAAATGTCACACAAAGTCATGGTAGTTTGAAAAACACTTGCAGTTTGTTTGCTTTTTTTTTCCTTTAAAAATAATTTGTTATAGCAAAAGTGCATCACTGTGTGAAATGTGCTGAAATAAGATGGGAGCTCTTGGCATAATTTGTAACATGACTCAAATTAAGGTATTTACTAGATACCTAGAGATAATAAAACCTCTAATTGGGTTGAGAATCAGTTTACTAAGCATAACTGACTTTTTTTTCCTCCCTAAATATATTATCATAGAACATAAGAATCCTAATGTTTGTCTTATCTGACTTCAGCTTGATAATAATCAGAGACCAAACAGTTATTTTGCTTTTTATGAGAATATGATTTAAACAGAAAAGTACAAAGACCCTGAAGCATCAAGTGCAAAGAAATCAGCCCTCAAAACCAGTAATTTTCTTTTCACAGCCTAACAAATCTCACTTGTCAAGGAACAGATTAATCTCATCATTCTCAAATGTAATATTGCTGTTTGCTAATCTCTCATGATACAGAGACATTGAAAATGTTATTGTAGCAGTCCTAAAGTACGTTTTATGGTTTGGCAAAAAATAATACTTTCTTTGGCATTGAATATTCTAAGTATTCAAAAGCAAGGATTAACATGAGCAGTTGAGAGCAAAAAATGTCAGAATCAAAATAATGAGTTATTTTTTCTCACATTCCCTGGGAAAGTAAAAAATACAAATACTGCTAATAGCAGTCTGTCGATTCATGGCTTTGACTTTTCTGAGACCCAGCATGTTATCTTTAATCCAGATACCAGTAAATAACTTAATATTTTCTTCCACAAACTCAAATAAATCTAGTTTTCCCATTGTATCTTGTTTTCTTCCACTGTCCTTCCAGATAGTTACTAAGGTGTTGTATAAACTAAAACAAATGTTCATAACCCTCAGATTGTTATTCTGAAGACTTTACTGGGGAAAAAAAAACAAACCAGGGAGAATATAAACACATGGGTTTTTTACATTGCCACAATTTTTTAAAACCCCAGTACTTGACCACAATTTAAAAAACACTTAGAAAATTTCAGCTAAATCATAAATTTTAGACCACACATTTTGGCTAAGCTAAGAGATAATGCTTTATTATCTGATACATCAAAGTATGCCAAAATGGCATGATATCTGTTGACTGAGAGGGACAGAAGGCAGAGAGGGATGTGTGTTAGCTTGGTCTCAGTAGACCATAATTTGTAGCAGAAGGAATCAAAATATTAACTGACACATGAGGTTAATTTGCATTTACTCCTTATCCTCCTCAGCAAAACCCTGTTGTTCAAATGGACCTGAACAAATTCTTTTTGTGTAGCTTTGGACATATGTTTGTGGGATTGAATTGGATACTAAAGCCTATTTTGTCTTTTCCTCTGGAGTTTACCAAGTGTATGTGCAGATAAGGATCTTTCACTATTTTTGTTGCGATGCACTAAGTACTGCCTGAGTGCAGTCTTCTCTGCAGCACCACAGCCAGGGAGTGACATTTAAAAAGTGAAATACTACTTTCTTTGAATGCCTTCTCTTCAGGCATTCAATCCTCATAATATCCGACTCTCAGTGTGAAAGTATCAATTGAAAGCTGTGGCTTTTTTAATAAAAAGAAGTCTGAAGTGTACAGAAGATGTGTTATTTCTGTAGCCCTGGGAGGGTGCCTGATGATGGATCACTGTGGTGACGGGATGCCCAGCTTCCAGCAAGCTGCTCAGGTCCCAAAAGAAATCCTTTCTGCTGCAGCATAGTGCTTAGCATGAGGCAGTCATTTATCCTGCTTCCTGACAAAACACGTTACCCAGCTCAGAGCTGTGGGATGTTTTTCAGCTCATTCAGTTCTTGCAGAGCTAATTTGGTGCCCCTTTCCCTCTCCTCCAAGCTGTAGCTGAGAGCTACCTCATGCCTTCATCCTAACCTGAGATACACCCTTGGTTTCTCTGGAGTACTATACACTCAGCTAGCCCTTGAATCCCTAAAAGGTAGTAGCTGAATAAATTACACATTTGTGCACTGTTTTCTAAAGGTTGTTGAGAACGCATTTGTCAGACTTACGTACCAAAACAGGAAATGCACTTGAGCTTCACTTGATTGACAAACTGCCTCACTAAGCCTGTAAATCAGTTTTACATGTTTTGTCATATTAGTAATCTGTGGATTAGATCTGCTGCTAATACTCCATTTCAAACTGGATGCACTTTTGGAGAGCAAGTTTGTTTCTATTCCGTATGGAATTTCTCGGAGGGAGCAGTGGCAGCATCTCTAGGTAATGTCAAGCAAGACTCCACATTGTGGGAGAACATCTGCAGTAGTGACCCAGCACTGACCATGGGGATTAGTACATGGGGCTGCCACATCTGATTTGCCTGTGCCAAAGGGTCACGCCTCCTGCATCGGTCCTGACAGGATGTACTTGTGCTGTTCAAGACTTCCCATAAATCAGGAGCTTTCTCACGGCTGTTTCCGACAGAGTACCCTTCCCCTTTAACACCTCCTGAGACAGTCTCAAAAGCGAAGCAGCTCCTAAAACTTTTTCAATCTTTTCTGCTAAAAATCAACAAAGCAACTCATTAGAGGGACTCTTTCTGCTTCCTCCTTTCGCTTCCTTCACCTAGTGAGAGCTAATTGGAGGCCCATGAAATGAATCCAGGGAAATTTGCTGCCTTCTCCCATAGATCAGTCCTGCACTACCAAATTGGGCATATTGTCTTATGCAGTGTTTTATTGTTCCCCAGACCACATTATCAGGGAGGCAATCTCACAAAGGTTAATAGCATTACTTGGTTGTCTTTCCATCGGACATTCCTGGTCATCACTCTAAATCCAGTCATTTCACCAGTCGCTTTAGGCACCTCTACTGCAGTTAATTGGCTGCTGCTTCCCACTGACTTAAAACCCAGTTCTGTAAATTGTAACTACTAGTAACTGATTGTCCCTGCTCTTAACTTTCATTTCACAACTGGGAAAAGTATGTGTGGGTTGATATACCTGTCTTTTCAACCCCACTCTCTGACATTTGCAGTCCAATTATCGGTCACCTTGGCCATTAGTTTGGTCCAGCTGTCCTCCCGTTGGTATGCTATGTGTCAACACCTACCCCATACACTGCCCTAATGGGAAAATAAACAGTAAATTATGTGCCTGTATAAATCCAATAAAGAGTGACTTTGACTCTGTAAACTGTGGAAGTGAAACTGAGGTGTTTTATGCAGTTGTTAGTATCCCAGGCTGGAATTGCTGCTCTGTATTTTTAGAGCGTCACAGCTTACTGGAGTCAGGCAAGATATTTGTCTGTTTAGGACTGTGGTGCCCATGCAGTAAGAACATGAACCTTACGGGCTGTGCATGCTAAGATTTCTGTATTGCATTCTTGATTCAATGGTTGTCATCAGTAGAAAGCAGTAAATTCGTATTAATCATTCTTGATTAAATATTTCACTTCTGCAGATAAAAAGTATGTTTCCTAAGCTCTACTCTGTTTTTTCATTTTATTGACCCTTTGCACAGTAGTGAATGCCATCCTGTGGCTACAAAACCCAAATGCATGTTAAAGACTAATTCTGCAGAAGAATCAAAGTGCTGAGAATATTTTAAAAGTTGTGATCTTTTAAAATTCCTCCCACACTGCAGGAGTAGAATACCATCTAATTATTATTCCTACACATAAAGATCCCTTTCCAGGACTCCAGGCACTATGAAATTAATTAATTATAATAGTATTAATTGATTAATTAATATTAATAACCTCAACATTCTAAGTGTTACTCTGAGAAATAAAGGTTTTGGGACAGGATTTTTTTCTTTTCAGCACATTTGGGATATTAAAACTTGGGGACAGCTTTTCCTGTTGTATCGTTACCCCACGATGACTTTGTTCCCATACACACACCTACTTATTTATGTTGGCAGTATGGTCTTGACACATTCTGAAAATTACTCGTGTACATCGCTGTTCACAGGATCACTGGCTATGTGTGTAACAGATTGAACCAATAGGGAAAAAAATTGTGCTGAAGAAAATAATTGCATGTGAAGTTGCTGTTTCTTTAAAGCAAACAGAAAATCCCACATTTGCCTGGGTGCTAAGTAAGATTGTTCCCAGTCAGTTATCAGGCATAGAATGGTGATGCTGCAGTGGTACACAGCTTCCCTACCCTTTAGCTGAAGGCTCACAGCTTTCAGGTATTCATGCAGCTGAAGCCCAGGGCTGGGCAAAATCTCAGTGAGAATTAAAACCACTGAAATTAGGTTGTTGAGCTCTGGATGCCACCCAGAGTCAATGGGAAAATTCCCATTGATTTCCAAGTGTGAGGGTAACACAGCTGGCCAGTACTTACCTACCAAGAAAGTGTCTGTAATTATTTGGCTGCTCAGACTACATGAGATTGGTTCATTAAGGCAGTATTTGTCTTCACACTTGCTCTGTGTGTCCAGTTGTTCAGTATCTGTGTACCCTGCTGTCCATGTCATGGCTGGGGAGGCCGAGACTATTCTCAGGTGTTTGTGGTGACTTTTAGAGATTCAGCAGAGCTGAGAAAAGAGCTAAACCGACTTAATGAAAAAGAGGGTTACAGTGAACCTGTCCCTAAAGGTACGCTTAGCTTGTCAGTCATGTCTAGTGAGAAGGAGCAAGGTTTGTACTGTGTGTGGTAAAACACGGAGTCCTGTTGCACCCATCAGGGAAGGGGATCATAGCTCTCATTCCAGAGCTGAGTACCAGAACTGTTACCTGAACTTCAGTTTCACACCTTTGTACTGGACGCAACACCTGAGCCCGTTTTCCAGGTTGAGTTTTCCAAGCTGGAAAACCAATGTGGAAAAAGTAAAAAAGGTGATCAGTCCAAGAATGTGAGATTTACTTCAAAATTGGAATCTTTGTTACTTTTGTCGCATACTGATTGATTCTCAACCAGCTTGTAAAATTGACCCCATGCCTATGTAAATTGGCTAGTAGATATTTACAGGACATATAATATCAAAGACAAACAGAGGTTGAGATAATAAGGCTTGTCTGTATTGCCTGTTAGATGAAAGTGTGATTAAGTATGGCCCAGTTAATGCCTGTTATCTGTCCAAAATTGATTTGTAACAGAAAGTTGTGAAGTAGGCATTAAGAAGTAGAACTTGTTATTGCTAAAATCAGAGCAACTTTTGATATAATTTACTTTAACCTGGTCTGACAAAAACAGGATGATATTGTCATTAAAAAATCTGCCTTGGGTAGAACCCCAACAAGCAGGCTCCTTATTCATGCTTATCTCCTTCACCTTATTTTAATTACTTTTCATACTGATTTTCTGAGATTTTTTATACTATTTTTAACATATTTTATGATGGAATCCTCATCTGACTCCAAAAACTACTTTATTCAAATATGCATGAATAATTGCAATGATATTGTCCTCTAAGTTGATGAAAATTTTACTTTGTACCTCCTTGATAACCAAAGAAATTGCTATCAAGCAATTTGAATATCATCAGAAAAGAATCATATCTTCATTTTTTTCCCTTTTTTGTTATTGAAAACAGTCACTGCAATCTTCCTGGGTGACTATTCAGTAAGCACAGATTAATTTCTGAGGCCTAAACCATACAGTTTTGCTTTTTGCGTATTGAAAATATCTTTAAAGGATATTCAAAAATTGGGAAAAGCCTGTATCACTTAAAAGTCTGATTTATATACTTTCCACCCAGCTACAAAATCAATTTTTATTAATCACTTTTCTAACTGGAAAGCTTTATTTTTGACCATAAAACTGTGGAAGCTTCATTTTTTACTGTGAAAAAACTAAATTGCTTTTAAATGTCAGAGGCCACTTGTCAGTCTATCAGTTGTAAAACCGTCTTTAAATCATTTTATCTGTATCTGTCGATGGAGAGCACTCATTTCTTGCATATTGTGGAAAAACAGTGTAAGATGAAAATTGGGTATTTTTTGGCATTACTGATGGAACATGAAGGCTTTTACATTAATATTAATGGTTCTGGCTTTGCCCACTTTGGTATTGATCAAAGGCTTGTTTGTATGTGATGAGTTCAAAGATAGAGATTTTTGGTGGAGGGGTGTTGGCTGGCAGACTCTTAAGTTTCTATCAGTTGTAGAACTGGAGAATTTAATCACCAAAATTGTAGCTGTACACTGCACGTTCCTTCAGTGAGCAAACACTTGGTAAACTCGCCCCAGCCTGACCTGGGGAGCGGGCATGCCTCTCCTCCTTTTGTTCTCAATGCCATCACTCACTGCTGCCTGCCTTTTGGGTGGATTTGTTTTCCTTCGGGCGTTCATTTCAAACCCTGATTATTTTGGGAGCCCTGCTTGTAGCACAGATGCACGAACAGTTTATTAGTGGGTGCAAATGGATGACAGGGGAAGATGGGGCTGGATGTGCCTTAATCTGCTTTTCAGCCAGAGACAAGGTGGTGTCATCCCCAGTTAGCACATCAAGTGTTGCTTCAGGGGAAAAAAAAAAAGGAAAGTCTTGCCTTTCTTTTGAAAATCCCTGCTTCTGCTTTATATAGCAGCATAGAGTTTGGTTAGTGTACCTATAAAGTAAATAAACCTGAGGAACTACGGTGTATATCTTTCATCTCATTGCTGGCCAAATAAACATTTTATCTCCTCAGTAACAGCAGTATTGTTCTAAAACTGACCATCACAGACCCTCACCTGAGGATGGGTAATTCAACATCAGAAGGCAGTGGATGTCAGCGTGACAGAAATCGTTTAGAAGCAGGTTTTTATATTATAGTTTAGGACACAAGATGATTATTCCCTTTGAAGACTGAAAGTTTTAGTTGAAGTTATTGCTTTGTTGTAACAGAAGCTTCTGCCACAGGATGTTCAAAGGGTGTACAGAGCAAGCTCTTCCACACTCTGCCTTTTCTTAGAGGACCTTCAAATAGATGGAGGGCTATTCCCACACACCTGCTCTGAATCCAGGAGTTTCTGCTAAAAGACTTGGGAGTTAATTCCTCCTCAGCTTTGATACCTGGGGTCCCGTGCTACAAACTGACATGTCTGCCCACCTAAACAAGGATGTAAAGTAAATACTTGTTGATTAGTTAACTCCATGGTGACTAGTACTATAGCTTGATTAGATTTTGGCAATAAATCAGTGTGTATTTTTTGAGCAGGACATGTCTGTTGATAGTTAAAACATAAATTGTTAATACTAGGAAAATATGTCAGAAGCATGAATAACATATTGTGTCTTTATTAATAGGCAGATTTTTTTTTCTTACATGATTACACATATTGACTGGTCTAGTATGAAAAAAAAAATTGAAGTTGTAACAATATGTAACCATCTTCATCATTTTGGGTAAACTGAAGGTGTTTGGTTCCTGCTTATAGTGAAGATGAGAATCAAGTAGCTTTTGTGGATAGAAAATGAAGGGTAATTGAATCTTTGTGAAAATAGCTGTGTGCTGAGCTTACAAATTGATGCACACCTCTTTTGAAGCACAAAAACTGAGAGCTACTGTATTTCCTGAGTGCCAAGATAAGATTTTTGGAGAAAAGCATTAGGTGTAGAGGTAGATCTGATAAAGGAGAACTTATCAATATTTAATCATAGGTGTTTCTTATCACAAGAAAAGCAAAATCCACAAATGGGTGAAGTAGATATTGAGGTATGAATCAGATTAAAATCAACATCGAGAGTAGTACTAACATTAAACTGCATGCATATCTTGATTTGCAAGCTTTATGTTATTTAAACCTGATTGAAGTGAAATATTCTCACATTTGACTATTCATTTTCTGTTCACAAAACTCTCAGATGGTAATCTTCACTTTCAGCAGGAGCTAAATACCTTCTTCAAAGTTTACTGTGAAGATTAATAGGCTGCTTTTATCTTCTTTCTCGTTTAGGGTCTGTGATGGTAGTTATACTTCTGTTTAGTGATAGGTTGTTCCTCAAGAGGTTTCATATGCCTAAAAATTATTTTTAAGGATTTGCATATAATACTTTACCATGTTTATAAGGTGTCAGTCTGAAGGTGGGTAAATGTCCTTCGACAGGTATTGTCAGGGGACAGTTCAGACTGTATTCTGCTTTTCAATTCTTTCTTCATTATATATTTAGCAAGACTCATTACTGTAGCCTCATGAGCAAAGAGAGGAAGCTCACAGTGTACTCAAAAGACCTTTACAATTTTTGTTTGGAGACTGAGGTTGATGTTCTTGCTGTGATCATCTCAGATTTTCCGATCTTCTTGCTGCCAGCTTCGCAAACTGCTCAGCACAAGATGTGATCCGTGTGGTTTCACGCTGCTGTTATCACCTAGGAGGTCAGAAAAATTCCAGTTGAGTAATGCTCTTCCTTACCAGAGGATTTCTGCTGAGTCTTATGTGACTGTACACTACAGTTATGCAATAGAGGTAAAGCTTTTCTGTGTTTAATTCCACCAGTGGAGGTAAAAGGTGCTTCCGCTCTTCTGGAAAATGACTGACTTAGGGTCACTTCTGGACAGTTTAATCTGCATTTCATCAAAAGCATACTGTATTTGAGTAGCATTCCTAAGGATTATAGTTTTCTTTTTATGCTGGGAAAGGAGAGGGAAGGTGCTTTCTGAGATTGCCCGAAGGAGTTTCCTTTAAAACATGACAGGCTGCTCTGTTTTCCTGAGAAGCTAATGGAGTAATGGTTGGTTCTGCATTTAGCATGTATTGATTGAAGAACACTAAATAAAGCCTGATGCACTAAGGTCACCAGGATCTCCAAACTGTAATGAACTTTAAAAGCAATGCCTGTGGAAAATAGCTGTTTTTCTTTTAGAGGGTCACTGTCAAGAGCTATGCAGATTCTTCCTTTTGTTGCTACTAAAGCTGAAATACAAGTCTTCATTTTCTTTACAGAAAATTGTTTACTGTTTCTGTTTCAAAAAGCTTGTCAAATAAAATGGGACACAGGATAAATTTTGGACTTCCAAGTCACCCATTCTGATATTTCATTCTGCCAGGTCCTTTGGTTACCATCTATCAGTCTCAGCACTCTGATTCGAACAAAAGTTAAGATTTGAAGCCTCTACAGCTTTCTTCAGTACACTCTTCTAATATTTAGGTTTGCAAATACTGTAGGGAGCATTTAACTCCAAATGAAAAAGCCTGCCTTCCTTCCTTTCTTCCTGTCTTTTGGCAATACAGCACTGAAATTACCTGATGTCATCGTTAATTCTCAAATGGTTTAACAGACCATTATGTATCATTTTCTATCTTGAGTGTGGCTGGAAGCCATTGACATTCCTAATCAAACACCTAGAGTGTTTATGTCAGTAATAATCTGTATTTAAAATGTACTCTAAATTATTTATTTCTCACACCTGGCCAGAGTGAATGTATTAATTTTTTTTTACGTTTGAAAACAAAGATTTCCCAGATTAGCACATTGTAAAGGAAATAAGGAAAGATGGATCATATTGATATGATTGGAACTCTTTTGAACAAAAAGTGTAATTTGTCTTTTGGGACAGCACCACATCCCTTAGAATAAGTGAAGTAAGCCCTACCTATTTCTTTCCCAAGGTTGCTAGATAAAGGGTTCAAAAGAGAAGGTATCTAGTTTGCTGCAGCTAACTCAGTTTTGAAGTAAAAAAAAAAAAAAAAAAAAAGAAAAATTAAAAAAGTACATTTGTTTTTCTCTCGTATTCTGTATTTGAGCTACACTGCCTTCACTTTGTAGCAATAATCCGACATGTAGCTCAGTAACAGCGTGCATTTCAAAAAAATATTTCCTTGTAAGAATTTAGCCACGAGTTTAGTCTCTCTCTGAAGTAGGCAGAGATAGTAATTCAGTGCATCTGACTTTAAAGTTCTATTCATCCCTTGATGAGCTCTCCTTTATAATCTTTCACTTCTACTCGGGCTGAATTCCAGAGACTTACAATAGGTACTGCCGTTGGTTTACACTTTGGCAGAAGAAACAAACCCATTAGTCTCTAACAGCAGGGGTATGCCTCAACTCTCCCGCTCCCTTTGATCATTTTTCTGCCTTCAGTAACTCAACCGGATTCTCTTTTCTAAGGTTTTCTGAAGCAAAATTAGCATTTCTTGTTGGAGGAAAGAGACTTTTACCTGAAGACCTCGTTGTGCACACTCCTTTGATGAGGCACAAGCATCTCAGCTCACTTTATTTTGCATTAAGCAGTTATCACACTAAAAAATAAACAAGCAAATATGACATCTTCAGCTTTTTGCAATGTTAATGACAGTGATGTGGCAGTTCCTCATAACTTAAAAATAGGGTAGTCTGAGTACTTCCTCCTGCCAAAGAACGATATGGAAGAAGATACTTGTTCTTCTCAAGGCTTGATGACTCTCATTAAACACCTGCTAATTGTCTTGCACTTGTTGAATAACATCCCTGCTAGGTACTCCCTCCAGCTGAGTTAATAATTACTTTGCAAGTTATGAGCTTCTGTTAATGAGACTCAATATAGTACTCTTAATTCAGGAGGGTGGTCCTTACAGTTGTATTTGTATTCTGAATGATTCAAAAACCACACCTCCTCCAATTAAGTGTCACAGTCTGACTCATAGGAGGAGTGATGGTCTCAAGGAAAAATTCCTTTTGTCACCATTGGTGAGGTCTTCTAGGCTGGATGAGGCTGGATTATTAGGCAGTACTTCCACAGCAGATGTCTCCTCCATGCCTTCTTCATAGTCAGAAGGAATTCTCACATCTAACATTCCAGCTGTGGTGTGTTAACAGTCAGTGTCAGTCTTCATTTTCACTGAGAAGGTCCATTTCTCTGGAAGTCCCTTTGTAGTTGTTCTGTGGACAAGAACATAAACATTAATTTCTCTCAATACTATAGGGAAGGGAATGTTAATATTTATAGACCAAACCTACTGAAGTAGATCCTGCAGAGGAAGTGGAAATTGTTTTACTTGCCGAAAGTTCTGTTATTACACTGAATTTTTCATAAGCTGCAGGAGATATTTTAGTACATTTTTCTCAAAAAAAACCGTGTCTGATAGAAGCATAGGGGATTTGAGGAGACCTTGTCCTGGTCTATCCCTCTAAATGAAACATTGTAAGGGAAGTGTGACTGTTGTTACTTTAGCAAAGAAATTCTCAGGTAACCAGTGTCTGTAGTGTATTGACAAACATATTTCAGTAAAGTCATAAGCATTAAAGCCAATGGATAAATACAGATTCCTAGAGGAAAATGCTCATTTTGTGGAGGGAACTGTAGTGGAACTGTCTGTAGGTTGTGAGAAAACAGTAGCGATGCTTAGGATTTCACCATCAAAATATATAATAGTTCATATTATTTGTGTTGTCTGTTGCATTCAGGCCCTATTAAATATAAAATAACGTTATTTTTTAGACACTCCACCCTTGTTGAATGAACCAGCCCTTTGATTTGTCAGGATGTCCAAATTCAGCTGCTTTCCTGTCTGTATCCCAGCTTTGAGAGGTTGTATCCTCTGTTTAGGCAGGATGAGCAGTGATATCTAACCAGTGCAGCAGAGGGGACCCATGGCTGGGCTGGTCCATCTGAGATGGACCATGGTAAACAGCAGTTGGGTCTGGATACCAGACTCATCACACAGACAGGAGAAGGCACTCACCATTTAGGAATGCTGACCAAGCAGCCGTTCCTCATCTCACTGGGAAAGATGTGATTTTGTCCTTACCTTTCTCCCATACTGATTACTGTGACGGACAGTCTTGCTGGGTTTTTGATGGCACGAATTGACAGGCATGTATTGAGACAGTCTGTCTCAGACTGACAGATGAATGACAGATGTCATTCAGATGTCATTCATCTGCATTACCTTTCTTCTCTGTTTTCTTTTTCTTACCTTGCTACCTGCAATTTTCTAAACAAAAGAACTACACTGGTCCTAAATTACAGCTTCTCTCCTGCAAGCTCTCCTGTGCTTTGCACATCTGCCTTTTGCATTTCCAGAGATACCAGCTGTGAATTAGCTTTGTCCTATGAATATCCTAACCTCCATCCTCTCCCTGGTTACCTTTTACTGTAATTTCCAGCTGTTCAAGGGTTTAGCTAAGAACTGTGGTAATGTTTGAATTGAAATTGCCATGGTTAGAGGGGCCCCCAAGTGCTGGTGTGATACTGTGTCCTGGTGGAAATGGTATTTGCAGAGTGATGTGCTGAATGACCTCTCTGCTTCTCCCTGGTTTTGTCTGGGAACAATTCTGAACTGGCGGCAATTTCTTGGTTTGTTTTAATTTGTTGTCATGGTGGGTTTTTTCTGTAGAGGCAGAGGAAATTTTTGTAGCTCTTTTACCTTGTTTATGGCTGGAACCTGAATAGCCAGACTGTGGTCAGGATGATGGAATACAGAAAAGGTGTCAGCCAGGGTGCAGATTAGGGAAATAATCACATCACTGGTGTGAGGGAGACTTAATTAATTTGAAAGCCTGCAAAGAGGGAATTTCAACTCCTGTGTCTGGCACTCAGAGCTTTTTGAGTGGAGCTGCATCCTGTAATTTTGAAAAGTTTGGAGTATCACCCAGAGAAAAAGGCTTAGCTGGTACCTAACATTTTCCTCTCCAGGGATGTAAGTTTTAGCCCAAGAAGAACTGAATAACTTCAGGAATTCTTCGTTCATTTTTATTAATCAGCTGTCATTTTGTGTTACTGCCATTACTCATTCCTGTTAGCTGTCAGCAGATATTTTCAGTGCAGCTTTTCTGTTATCAAACAGATTTCCCCAAGTTCAGTCTTACAAAATAAATGCATGCCTGCAAATACTTGCTGCCACAATACCATGCTAGTCAGGATTTCAGCAGTTACCTGACAAACCGAGAATGTACTGGTAAGACAGAATGATGCTTCACTTCTGGAGCAGTTTTTTGACTTAGGTAGGGGTTTTTTCACTTTAGTTGTTTGACTTCTATGTGGTTTTCATAGATTTTATTGTCATTGTTGGTTGTAAACCCTTTCTCTCACTCATACACATTTTTTGTTAACTGCTGCTAGAAGGTTGAAGAAAATGTCTTTAAAATAAAAGAAAGAAAGAAAGAGTTGTATTTGTTCAAAGAACACAAGTTTCCAGAATCCCGCTAATATTTCTTAATGCAAGAACATTACTCTCTAAAAAAGCATTTTGTTGTGTTTTTTTGGTTTTTTTAGCCTGGATTAGTTGTGTCTCTGATTGTTTCTATGCAATGCAGCTTGTACTGCTTGTCATCAATGATTATTTTATCTGTGGAGAAACCCCAAAAAGGTTTTCCTTTTCTAAATTGTGGTCTGGCCTAGAGTTTGGCCAGTTGCAACATGATGATCCCAACAACTGCTAATTGCCAAACCTGCTCAGCACTTAGGAAACTCTACTTCAGTCTTGAGAGAAAGAGGCCTGAGAGTGGTGCCTGTTGTTGGGAGGATGGGTTCTACTCTCCAAGTAGGTTCTGGGCTGTTTCGGGGAATTTACATTGCCACTGTATGTTGCCACGCTCCTCACTTTTCTGTAAATTGACCTGTTTCAGTCCCTGAGGCTGTCAGTCTGCTCCCTTCCACTACATCAGTTTTTAAACAAGTAGTTAAATACAGGAAAGGAACAATGTCTTTTACCTTCCTCATAGAAAATGCATTTTTTTCTGCTGATCTCAGTATTAAACCGGGGTTACCCTAGGTTAAAACTTTATACAAGGATGGGACAATGCCAAAGGGTATTATTACCAGAAAATTTTGCTTTGCCTGAGGATTGGACATCAGGACTATAGGATTTGCAAGGGAACACAGAAACGTTTAAAGAAAAAATAAAACATCAAGAAGTTACCAATCGATGTGCAGTGATCAGTATGAGCAGGGAAGAGTATGTAATATCTTGGTTAATTATCGTCAGAAATTGCTATTGTGGGATTTGGCATGTTACCATATGTAGCTGAAAATGAAATTTGAACTTCTTTCATGCAAACAAAAATAACTTTCTGCCTTATTTCATTCTCATTAAAAATGTGATCGAAATATTGAGGGAGAAGTTTGAAACATATTGATTTCATTTTGAAGGCATATTATTAAATCTCTTGAGGGCTTGTTGATCTTGAATCATTTCATTTTTGTAGTGTTTCAGATTGAAAATTATTAGTAATTCTGTTTAAGTTGCAGCTAAATTACTAATTAACTTCCATCTAAAAGATTTTATTACTCAAATGTTTCTGGCAGCACAGTGCACTCTCTACACAATGCAGCAGAAATTTTTTTGTTACCTGCCTCTCTTTGCTCCTTATAATCTTATAAAGCAGGTTTGGAATTAATGAGCTGTCACATCTTGGGTAGTGAATGAAAAGAACTGAAAGAAATCCTTTTGTTGTTTAAGAAATTCCAAATAATTAATGGGGAAAAATGACAGAGGTTCTTTCAGGGTTTAAGAAGAAATGCATCTTTCAAATTCTTTCCGTGACAGAAGAAACTTTAAAATATGTATGCAAAAAATGCAGGGATCCCTGATTAATGGGTTAATTCCAGTTCTGTCTTCTGAGATAAACTTGAAGAATTCAAGATAAAAGGCTTTTATTTTTTGAGAAATAGCTTCCTAGTCTGCAGGTTCCTTATTCCACATTCATCTCAGAAGTTAAAAGTTTTCTGGATTCCTGGATTTGCCATTGTGGACAAACTGAGTTAAGCACTGAGTATGTTTATAGTAATCATGTATTGTGTACACCAAAGATGTTGTAAACTGCAGGTTGGCTTTGGGGAAGGCAAGGTGTTTCCTTATGCTTCATGTTTTTCTCTGATTTATGAAGTGCCACTGTAGCTGTTGAGAATAACTTGTACTGCTGTTTTCCAGGTGACCGTCTCGGATGGGGGCACATCTCCCAAGCAGTCCTCTGTGTGGGTGGTGGTCCGGGTTCTGGATGAGAATGATAACAAACCACAGTTCTCAGAAAAAGCCTACAAGGTCAAGCTGCCCGAGAGGGACCGTAAGAAAAGAGGGGAGCCAATCTACAGAGCTTTTGCTGTTGACAAAGACGAAGGCCCTAATGCAGAAATCTCATACAGCATTGTAGATGGGAACGACGATGGGAAGTTTTTCATTGATCCCAAAACAGGGATGGTTTCTTCCAGGAAGCAGTTCACAGCGGGGAGTTACGACATCTTAACAGTAAGCACTCATTCATTGACAGACAAACCCATGATTTGACTGACTTTTTTTTTCTTTCATTTTTTAAGAAGTAGGCCCTCCTGTATAAAGAGGAATAGCTAACCGTGGTTTTGCTCTGTATGTAAGACCTAAATTAAGGAATCTAGTATTCTTATACAACTACCACCAAAAAATTGAGTCTGGGAGATCATTCCTGCTATTGCAGGTCATGAAGTATTCTCTGAGTGTTAAGTCAGCTTGCAGATTGTTAGCATAATCCATTCCCTTGAATATGCAGAAATGAAGACCGAGCACTTGTCTGCTCCCAAAAGTTGTATCATGTTGACCTGGCAGATACAGCTACAAATGGGTACTTACCTTTTGTGTGGACACAGTTATTTGCCCTTACAGAGGTCATCTACTGTCTCAGTTGAGTTGCTGCACCTAAGAGAGAACTAGTACTTTCCTCTGTGTTGGAGAAGGTATTTCAGTTAAAAGAAACCTCAGTCAAAATTCTTCTTTCAGAACTAACTATATGGTGAAAGAAAGGGGGAATAAAGCATGGTTGAGTTGATATAAAGCCATATAAGACTGGAATGCGTGCTCTTCATCCACAGAAATAAGCCGACAAGTTGTAGTTAAGGAGTTGAAATAAAAATGTCAGAGGTTCATGATGTAACATCTGGAAGTGGGTACATACAGGAGTGGGCTGTCTTCATATTTATTCCTTTGAAAAGGAATAAATAACAAAACATTGAGAAATACCTAGAAGTCAGAGTAGAGGAGTAGAGCAGCCTTCAGGTGAGTGAGTACTTTTCCCTTTGATGACCCTGAAGTCATATTTGAGATCTGAGCCTTCTTACAATGCAACAACTGAAGATTTTCTACCTAGAAACTGCTCATCACACCTTCAGTATCTTTTCACAAAGGGCCTGCCTGCCTGGAATGGAGCAGAGTGATGGGTGTTAGCATCAAACCCACTTTAAACATTTTGAAAGGAAGAAATAGGGCATGATATTTCAGGGAAAAAAAGTGTTTCCCGTTTTTAAAAGATATGATAACACCATACTTGGACCATATAGTGGTCCTTTATACCCAGAAATGTTACTTTTTTTTTTTTTTTTTTTTTTTTTTTTTTAGAAAATCCCTTTGGTTAACATTGATGTTATCCTCCAAGGCTCCCATTTCATAAACTTCATTCAGACTATTCTTAAGCCCAGTGTTTGTTGTTGCTCGTCTTGTCTTTGCTATGCTAAATCCATTAAGCATGCCACACAAATATCAAGTCTATCCATCTTTCTAGAGGACTTTATAATAAGAAGAATTAGCACCAATCAAAGCAGCTTTTAAATGAACATGACAGACAGGAGAAAGAAAATAAAATATGGCAAAATTTTAAATTATGTTAATTATGGAAAATGAGAGAAATTACTTGCAACTTATTTAATTCGATTAAAGATCCTGAGGAAGGCAATAGAAGGAATATTTATCTGCAACAGAGATGATATTTGAAAGCAGTCAAACATGCTCTGGGTGAACATGTTTTGCAAATGCATGGTCTTACACAGGGCCATTACAAAGCTTCCAGCTTTGCTGCAGGAGGGAGTTGGGCGCAAGATGAAATCAGAGGGGGAAGCTGGTTCTGGAGAGGAGGATCTGTGTGGGGAGTGTTTGAATTGCATCTGCAGGAGGCTTCACACCAGCATCTTTTAAACAAAACATTTCAGTTTCAAAACAGCTTTTTCAGTGAAAAGTCAAAGCAATATGAAAAAAATAAAATCTAAAAAAAAAAAAGGTGCGAACTGAGGAATAAGCGTTTATCTTCCTCTTTTTTCATGAGATTTTACATACAGGATCACAAAGGCCATTTTCCAAGCAGTCACTGCACTGCAGTAGAATTAGGCCTGAACTGCCAAGCTGGGATGCTCAGCCTGAGCCCTCTTTTCTTTGTGCCTGCCAGATAAAAGCAGTGGACAATGGCCGGCCTCAAAAATCTTCAACCGTGCGTCTGCACATTGAGTGGATAAAAAAGCCTGCACCCTCGCCCGTGCCCCTGACTTTTGATGAGCCCTTTTACAACTTCACCGTCATGGAGAGCGATAAAGTGACCGAGATGGTCGGGGTGGTCTCTGTGCAGCCCTCGAGCATCCCTCTCTGGTTCGATATCGTCGGTAAGTTGGGAGCCAGCGCTGCGAGGAGGATGCCCCAGAAGCAAAGCGTGTGGCTGTGTGGTTTTGAGAGCGAGAAAACTAACTGTGAACTGTCTCCCTACCCCCCCACCCCCAATTAAATCCATTTTCCTAGTGATGAAATGAAAACACTATTTTAATGTAGTGATAACAGTAATAATAATATTCCTGCTTTTGTTCTGACTCCTCAGCTAAGCTTAAAAAAGCGCTGTATGGCTGAATTGTTTTTTTTCGTACTATGTTATTTACTGCAATCTTAATGTTGTCTGTCATTTAAATTCTATTGTCATACTTTGCTAATCTCATTTCTAAATGTATTTATGGTACTTAGACTTGCTGTCCCTCATTTCTCTCTTTCTTCACCTTTTTTTCTGCATTCTGTTCTTTTTTTTCTGCTTCCGACTGCCCTGCTTCAAGGTGGCAAGCATGCTCGAGAGATGTTCTATATTCTACAGACAGCTTGTGGGCAGAACTGTTCAACAGAAGGTACCCTTAGTGCAAACACATTTGCTAAAATACAACTATCCAGGCTGCCTTTTATTTTTTGCAAGTTTTTTGAGACAATTTATATTACATCTTTCATAAGTGCCTGTGACAGGATGCAATGCGACACATGGATGTGCTGCATTTCTTTCTATGACAGCTTTTACCGTATTTGTGTCCAATTATTATCATTTTATTCACGGATTTTCCACAGTTTATCGCAAATAATTAATTCAAACCTTTCACAGTCCAGTGCCATCCATTTAACTGTGAAACAGAATGGGATGCCTCAACATATGGGTTACAAATGGAGCCACCAAAAGTTTGTCTTGAATGCAAGCTGAAACAGAGAAATGTGTTTTGATGTGAGATTTCAACCACAAAATTGCCTTACATAAAATTGCTTATAAAAATTGGGAGGGAGATGCATCCTTAGTAAAAAGGAGAAGCCATGGAAGTCTTAAAATCACAGGGAAATGCCATTAGTTGCCAAAATGACAGGGAGCAAAGTGTCTCGCTTGGTTGAAGTAGAGAAATGGGAGTCAATGTTCCTAAGCATTTCTTCCCCACTTCTGCTGCTGATTCAGTAAATGTAATTTAAAATATCTCATTTAACATCTCAAAAGTGAGAATTTCCCCTGGAAAATTATTGTGCTTCTTACTATTTGCAGATGCTTGTGTGTAATGTTTGCATACCCTTAGATGTAAAACAGGGCATCTGCATGAAGCGTAGTTATTTAAATGAAGGGTTATAAAGCAAATGCTATAAGGAAGATTAGAGAAACAAAAAGCCTTTGCCATGGACTTAGCAGAAAGTGTGCATCAGCAGTCTTTATTTACAGGGATTGAGCCTGGCTCCCATTTCAGCATAGTTATTTGCAAATGGGTTTAGCCAACAGGAAGGACAGGGACCACAGGAGAAAGGGTCTGTCAGAATTGTTTTCATCTACTTTTTATTGCCAATTTGTGCAGATGAAAGACAGAAGCAGCACCAGTTCCTCTCTGAATTTGTAGCACAGTTTCTGATGTGCCAATCACATTAAAATTAAACCTAAAGCCACTACCATGTTCTGGGGCTCCTGCTAGTCCCTGGAGGAGGACAGCATATGCTTCCTCCAGTTTTCCTGCCATTTCCTTGGTTGCTTCAGTATGCTACATGCAGTTTATCAGCTAATGTTTACATTTTTATTCCCTTCCTCACTGACCCTTTCCTCCCAGGACAAATCCATCTTTTTGATGTTATTGACAGATTTTTTTTCCTATTTGAACCTCTTGCTGGACCTCTTTTGGTCCTTTCCATGGCAACTTGACCAACAGTCATTAAAATGCTGCCCTGAGGGAAGCCGCTGCTCTTCTGCTACCTTCTTTTTCATTATGAGAATCACTTTCAATCAAGCAACACCTTATAATGATATTTGATTTTTTGCCTACCAAATAGAGATGATAGGGAGAACATTAGGAAATTTCAGCCTCTGTCATTTAATGTGGCCTTTATGCCTAAACCAGTCCAAATGGTTTAGAGGATTTTTCGCTATTTCAACAATTCTGATGATTTCCCTATAGTGTGTAGCTTCTGAAGTTGCAAGATACTGCTTCGCTGCAGATGTCACTGAGACAGAGCTTCCCTAGATGTAATGAGAAATCAGTGACCCTGACCTTCCAGTTTGGTTCTGTTACTATAGGAATGTTTTTATTAAATATTGCTGCTGTTTCAAATAATAGCTCTCCCAACAGCACCAGTTTCTGCAACAGGAATAGCCAACAATCCTGGGCATGACCAGACACTCAGCATGCAAGGAGCAATGGCAAAACCCATCCTAAGAGTTTTACAGACAGAGCACTGCATATTTAGATTACCGTTGCTGCCTTTAGCCAGTGTCAAACCCCACTTTTTTTTCATTGTTCCTTGATGTCATCAACATTGAGGTCTAGTGCTGGAAAGCCCAGTGAAAGACATGGGGTATTTGTAGAAATTAATCAACATATATAGAAAGCTGTATGCAACTGCTGATGCAAGAGATGGTTTCTGTCCTGCTGTAAAACCAGACCTGATCCTGCTCCATCTGGTATTTCATGATTCTGTACCTCTGTGCATAGTTCACAGTAATGTCAGCAAAACCCCTGAAGGCTTATGTAGAGACATGGTTTAATATAGAGTTTTGCAGCTTGACCTTTATCTTTATGACCTTTTCAAACTAAATGGGCATTGGAATTCCAGACGATCTCTTTTTTAATGCATAACATGCACTTTCTCCCAGCTAAAAAAAAAAAAAAAAAAAAAAAGAGAGGGAGAGCAGATAAAGTTTGGCTATAAAATACTCTGTCTGCCTAAATTATGCACCTTAATTATATATACCTTAGGTAGCTGTTTTAAGTTCTTGAGTTAATAGCTCCAAGAGAGGATTATGCTCTACAAGCAGGAAGGTCGTCTTCCATGGACTAGAGAGGAACAGGATATTTGATTGTTAGTCTTTAATTGTGAATAGTTGAGATGTCATACCTGTTTTCTGTTTTCAGACTGCATTCAATGTCATTCTCAATTCGTGCAGATCCCACAATGGGAAAGACATAAGCATAAGACATCGTATCAGTGGTATTAGATTTATTCAGTCATTAATAAGAAACTAATTTTCAGTGGGAACTCCAAGATAAGTCAGAGACCTTTACTTGCACCAGGTAAATTGAGCCCTTTCTGTTTTTTCCTTTGTTACTGATGGGAATGGTGAAATGACTACTTTAACACTAGAGCTAAGCTGCATGGTGCTAGTTTTTGCTTAAGTAGCATGTTGCACAACATCTCTCTGGTTCCCCAAACAGTCCTTCCTCTATCTTTGCTTCCTCCCCCAGCCTGTGCCTTTATAACAGCAGCCAAGCTTTGAAAGCACATCAGAACTTTTCACCAAGCGTGCTTAAATGCCAATAATTTTAATACCTATTCATTTTAGTTAATTGTCCATTTAATTCATAGTGCTGAAAGTTTTCATTAATGTCAAAAACATGCAGCTCCTTAGCCTTCTTTGAATAATCTTCTCTGAGAAATATCTGAAGTACCTTCCTGATTTCTTTTTTGCTTTGTATGCCTTTTCTTTCAGCTTCTTAGCAGCAAACTCAAGGCTTTGACTCTCTTTACAGTAGTTCTATCTAAAATTCAGTCTGCATTACTTTCTTCTTATGATATAGTAGATAAAAGTGTAAATATTTGCCTGTTATTTTACTATTATTTATTATGTTATGATTTAAAAAATCTGTAGTTGAAGTTTTATTTCTTGACACAGTCATTAAGTTTATTTCATCTTCTTTGAAAACAAATTATAATTTTGGCTTTGCTTCTTTTTCTGAAAATCTTAGAGGTACTTTAGCCTCACTTCTGAGTTTGAGGCTGAATTAGTTTCCTGCTAATTTCCTGATTCTCTTCCCTGAGCAAGGTGACAATTATAGCAATTGGCCCTGTTGATCATCACTGTTCACTGCTGTCAGCTTTTTTTGGGACAAGACAAGTAGGAATCTTTTCTGCACTGAGAAAATGTGGTTTAGAGGACTGTTCTCTAAATCAGATCATCTCTAGTATTTCTTTTCTCCATTGGTCCATCATAGCATGGTGGGCCAGATGAGACTTGTGTGAGGATATCTGTATATCATGGCTCTATTAAGTTTGAACATGGAACATTGTGTGCTGTTTGCTATCTGCCAGTGAAGGAAGACTCCTGCTAGGTTTTAGCAATGTTTAAATTGGGGATGTCCTCCAGAGCTCAGTGTGAGCTTTGCATCACATCTTTGTGTCATCTTTGCATCCAAGACTGAACAAGTGTGATTCTCTGCAGTCTTCAGTTATTTCTGAGGTGGTATTCAATCCCAGCCTTTTTGATCATCCCACTGGAAAATATGGAGAAAAGTCCTCATATGGGACTCATTTGCCGCCTACAAATCCTCCAGATTTGCTGCCATGTTTTTGGAGAAGAAAATTTTTTTGCCCAGCAGCATGATCCCATCTTGAAGTGTGTATCAGCAACTGATAGGAACATGGGGATGCTCAGCATCTTGACAAAAAGGAACCACATCTAGGAAAAGCCCTACCAAGAAAATTAACTGCTTGCAGTAAAATGCAATGTAAGAAGAACATGCTTGAAAATTAAAAAACCCAACACTGCAATTAGAAAGGGACAGAGATACAGAGCTCACGTCCTGTGAGAATACAAGATTCTGGATTGTGTCTTGCCTTAGGCAAATTCTTCAGCTGACCCCCAGCAGTCCCCTGTGATAGTTCAAGCTTTCCTTGGCCTGTCCATTGCAGCTCTCTTGTTAGCCTTGCAAGGTTCAGTGGTTCAGGGTTTTTATCATCTTCTTTATAAGAGGAAAATTAATTCTTTCCAAAGTACACAGGACTTCTGTCAGAAGAAAAATTGTTCATAGTGACTGTGAAGCCAAGAAATAAGCTAAGAATGAAGGTAACAGTCCGGATTGAGAGAGAAAATGTAACCAGCTCTATAGCAAGTACACAGCTTAGAGTCTGTTGTCTCAGAGGTGTCTCAGTTCAGTTTCCTGAGATCTCTTTCTTAACTGTACTATACCATCTGTTAAACTGAAAATAAGGGCTGTTCTGGAAAGTTATAGTGAGGGCCAGCTAATAAGATCTTTTGTACCAGGGGCTGTTTCTACAGCTGTACTGACAACAGCTGGAATTGGAAAATCATATATAAACTATGACAAGCTTTTAGATGACATGAAAAATCACTAGTTCTAAATATTTAATGCTTCCAGGGCTTATGCAAAAGCATCAAGTTCAACATCGAGGAAGTAAGGGTAGAAATCATCTCACTTAACTTTAGGTGTCTGAAGTGTAGACATAACTATCTGCTAGGTGACTTTGGGAATCTTAAAAATCAGTTGAGGGAGAAAAAGTACTTTCTGGATGAATTTTTATCATTCCAACATTGCACGTCTTCTCATCCAAAGACAGTATTTAAAGTAGATGTGGCCTTTTCATAAAATCTTATTCAAATTCTTCAGTGTAATCAGATTATTTTAAGGAAAGTCTTTAAACTATATTGAAGATGTATCAGCATTACATTTTAGCCTGAAATGATACCATAGACAACAGCTAATCCACATCTCTCTGGGGCTATTCAGTACTAAAATGCTTTCTCAGGACAGCCTGTCTAGCCAAATTGTCAGTTCAATCATCTTGCTTTCTTTGTCACTGATTTTCCCAAAGTGCCTGAGGAACTCACAAGGTATTATCTTCATTTGAAATATTTCTTTCCTAATGCAATTGCAAGCACATTAACAAAGACAGCTTCTATGTGTCTTGTATCTGAAAGCAGGGTTTAGTAGACAGTAAAAAGAAAAGCATGTGCCAAATGCTGGAAAGTGGAATAAGTAATGAAAATTCACATTAATAAAACGGAGTAGCTGAACAAAATTCAATCATCCTTAGCCCTCTTTCATCTGAAGATTTTGATCAAAGAAACTGTTAAATGGACAATAGTAAAATTGTTAAAACTGATACTGTGGGAGCTTATGGCACTGCAGACAAGCTCACTTCCAAAGGGTTGGTACAGACACAATGTCAGGCTTTCAAAACCAGCCTCCAGTACCCCAGAAGCCAACACCTTCTCAGCTGTGACCTCCTAGGGCCTCAGCCCTCCAGCCTCTACATGGGCACCTTCAGAAGGAGATGGTTTCATGTGGAGTTCCCAGCTGCAAGAGTTTTAAAGGGAAGATTCCTGTTTGTTTGTACACAAGAATGATAGTTCTCTCTTTGTGCGACTACAGCACCCGTCTTTCAAAGATGATTGAGGCAGATGCTTCCAGTAGGCCTTGCATAGACTTAACTCATCTATAAGACTATTGAGGTTTAACTTTTATAGCATTTTTATGCAACCCATTAATTCTTCAGTGTTTAGTGCAGCTTCAGAAGCATTTATCATATGAGGACCTGTCTTGAGTGTATACAAAGGCCAAGGAGCAGCACAAACCATCTGCAGACTGCCTCTGGTACTGCAGATGAGAGGCAGGACCAAATATCTCGGGTAGTATTCCCAGAAGTTCATCCATCTGCATGGTTCGTCATCTGCCCATGGTTAAAATGTAGAAGACTGAATCATGAATAATTCAGGGTTTGACTTCAAAATAGATTATAATCACAAATCTTACAGCAGGATGTTCTCTGATCCATCTCTGCCTCAGTGTTTGATGCAATTTCTGCCTCGTTTAATAGAAAACAATTCAATGTAAAATGAACTGCATTGCCTGGTTAGTTACAGGTTTAGGCTCCGGTCGCTGGCAACGAAGATTAATTTGTTTGTCACTAGACCATTTTGGAAGATGTGAATAATGTATAAAAAATTCACATGATGAATTCAGTTCTTCTTTAAGGGGAAGAGTATGCTTCACTTAATGGAAATGGCTTGAAGAAGTTGGTCTATTTGCAATAGACTGTATGGTGCCCTGAAAACCCAACTCTGAGCCAGCAGAAGGTCATTTAAAACATTTATTGCTAATCCTTCCATGTTACTTCTTGGAAGTTTTAAAGGCAGGGTTTTTTGGAAGTGTGTGCCAGTTGATAGCATATATTTTTTGATTGCTCATTAAGATGGTTATTAAGCATCTCAAAGTATAGACTTGCACTTTGTTTTCACGGTTATCAGTATGAAACATTCTCTTTGTAAAGTGCCTACTGTCCCAAGGCTAGTTTCATTTCAGCTGAGATTTCCTTGCATGAATCTCAAGCCCTTTTCTTCAAAGGAAGTTTTCATGGTGCAATTTTTCTCAAGTAAATCAATTTAAAACATTAATTGGGGGAGAGAAACTTTTTCTTCCAGACTAACTTTTTAAAAAAAAAGAGCACCAGAGATACAATCAATGTCCAAATACCTTGCTATTGCTTAAATATCAAGGACAACTTGCAAAGCGTGAGTAAGGAATAAGCAATGTTTCTATCTACCATAAATGGCAACAGATCCAGTGGCTGTGTTTTCCTGGAAAGCCACAACTTCATCTGTTAGGCTTAGATCTGTATATATGTGCATATATCTCTTCAACATGTGGAAATCTGCACATCTGAAATTACTACATTTGGATCATTTCAGGGGGTAGAAGTTCATCAGTTCTGCCCTTCCTCTGCAGCAGTCACCTGCATTCTTATTTATCCTCCCATTTTCTTCTACTCATCCCTGAATGTCTTTCAAGGCAGATATGGATAGGGCAGTGTTTCTTCCCTTTCTTTAGCCTGTCTGGGAGGTAGAAGTGAGGTTTCCTTCATATTAAGGTATTCAGGGGCTGTGATTTTGCTGTGTTACCTCCTAATATTCGACTTCTTCAAATGCCAAAACCTTCTTCTCTCACTAAATGCATGACTGCTTCTAAGAATAATTCCAGTTCCTGGTCTGCAAACCATGCAGGTAGGAGAGCATGGAAGACTCTCCTCTCCTCTCCTCTCCTCTCCTCAGTCCACAGCCCTAAAATTTCAAGAGCCATTTTGTGACACTTCCAGCCATTCACTTATATCTCTCTTTATATATATTTCACCAGAGTTAAGTCAATAGGATGGATATTTTTCTACCTGTGGATCTCATCTCAAGAGGTTTCAGCAGCTGTTCCACAAGTCTCATAACCAGTGGGGTTTTAAAGGCTTTTCTCTGTAGAACTGGGCTGGTATTGAATTGCTGTGTTATGAATATATCTTAAGAGTTTGTCTGTCAGCAGTGTTGTGTCCCACCTCTCCCTGTCCCTAGCCTCCAAAAACTTCAGACTCAACTAATACTAAATTACACTTCATGGATGAGTGAGTAAGAAAAC
The DNA here is from genome assembly GCF_963662255.1 of Cinclus cinclus. Lineage (NCBI taxonomy): Eukaryota > Metazoa > Chordata > Aves > Passeriformes > Cinclidae > Cinclus > Cinclus cinclus. The sequence continues at coordinate 39,116,436 of NC_085047.1, forward strand.
AGCTTATCAGCAGGGAGTGTGTGCTTTGCTTTTGAAAATAATGAGTGGTTCAAATATATAAACTACAGCTGTCGCTGACAAATCTTGTAACCCTTCAATCTGAAATTATATTTGAGATTATATTATTTATAGCCTTATTTTACTTTTTACTAGATTTTTTTTTTCTTTTCTTTCTTTCACTCAGTACTCTGGAGGGTTTTCCCACTGTTGCATCATTCAGTGTGTGACAGGAAAAGGGGATGTTAGTATTAGAACAGTGCTTTGTGAGGTTTTTTTTTGTATTGAAAAGAATTTAGGTTGTGTATCCTGTCAGATCTATTTGAATAATTCCTAAAAGACTGGCAGGATTTGACCTTTGCTGCCAGTAATTATCATTGTCCTTGGTATTAACATAACAAATCTTTTATTTGCATTTTTAAAATTGATAATAATTGTATTTTTTTAAAAAGCTCAAATGATGGTATTTCCACCGAGAAGTATCAGTGAGGATTTCCTGAAAATAAAATTTGTAGAGTAAAACCCCTGTTGAAATGACTTTTATACAAAAATATAATTACTCTTGTTCGTTATTCAAACTACAAGGGCACACATCTTAGGAGCTTATAGATATTAGATTTTTATTATAGATTCAGCTATAGTTTACTTAAATGTACTGCTAGATTTTTATTCTTTCTTTTTTGGCAATGCATTTTAATGATGTCTGCTTTTCAATATACAAACTGTGCTTTGAAATATAAATGAGTTATGAACAAAGAAGTATCACTAGACATACTGTGTATGCTATGAGAGGCCATTAAGATGGATGGCACTAAACAGATATGCCCACTTATAGGAATACTTGCAATGGCAGTTTTCAAGAGATGGCTAATATGATTGTATTTTTGTGCAACAATTAGGAGGGAATTACGATAGTTCTTTCGACGTGGATAAGGGAGTGGGCACTATTGTCGTTGCAAAGCCCTTGGATGCCGAGCAGAGGTCAATTTATAATATGACTGTGGAGGTCACCGATGGAACAAACATTGCCACAACTCAGGTAGAATATCACATTCCTTTCTTGGCAAGTTATTCATTTGTTACTGGGATGTATATGCTATAAAAATTACTAGGTTTTCCATTCAAGTGAAACTTCATCCTCTGAGACCATCAATAACTAATGGAGGGGATATTTTTCAGAGCCTTTCCATCTGGCTGTAAAGAATTGGCTGTTGAATGTTTCAAAGCGTTATTTCTCCTTTTGTTCTCTTCCTGCTCACATGAAAGTAATTTGCCTTCCTCCAGCTGAGGGAGTCCCTATCACAGGCAGCAAAGCCTAGATTTTGACAATTGTGTCGCCCCATAATGGTCCAAAATACAATAGTGCTTCCATGGTGTTGGGGAATATTGCTATTGATTGTGTTAAATGGAGTTTATACTTCTCATCCTCCAAAGACCTGAATGTGGGACGCAAGATCAATTGTTCAGAAAAGAAATTGTTCAGAGGCAAAACTTAACATTCAAAGAATCCCTCCTTTCGTGTCACTGCCTGTGATTACACGGTCTTCTCCAAAGCAGCCCTGCTGAACCTTTATAAAACAAGGCTTGCTTATCAGGCTCGTTGCCTTAAAAGTTGGGTCAGATAAACGTGATGGTCTGGGCCGTGCTGGCTCTGACACATCTTTGTCAGAGAGACCCTGATGCAGAACCTAGGTATCTGTTCAGTGGGAACCAGTCTGGAATTGGGTCATGGCACCAAGACAGGGACTCTGAGGTCCAGGTGGCACCCTGAAGATTTCAAATGGCAAAATCCTTTGATATGAGGTGGAGTTGTGGGCTGTGGCTGTAATTACTTAGGGCCTGAAATTCTACATCTGAGTTACTCCCCAAGTGTAAATGTAAAAGAAATTGGTTTGTGATGTTATTTCCTTCTGTATAATGCAGAAGGAAATCCTGAACATTTTTTATGTTTACATATATGCATGCACATGCAGATGCTTCTGTTGTACCTTGCCTTTTTGCTCAAATGCTTTGGCTGTAAATCTGTATTCACTGAGCCACAACACCAGCTTTCCTAAGAAATTGTTAAATCATTGAGTGGTTTCTCAATCTGAATTCCTGTTTGTATATCCTGTTTATAACCCAGCCCTAAAATGTCTGATGTTTTCTCCCAGTAATCCACTCTTGGTATGAAAACATCAATTCATAGTAAGTTAGGTGGTAGGAAATCCACTGTTTTCCCTGTTAGTTTCAGAATTAATTGCATCTCTCCTGAAGACATCCCTTACTTTAAGCTTGATTATAACTGGCCCATGTTCCCCATTATGCCTTTCCCTCCTCAATTAAGGAACTCTTTAAAAACAACTATTTTCTCCCCAGGAAGGCACTTACTCAAAATTCTCAAATCACTTCCCTAGTCTTCTGGTAGACAAGCAAAGGAGAACGACTAACCTCTTTATGTTCCCTTTATATAAGGCATTTTCGTCAACTCTTGAGTAGTTTGTTGTTTTTTTTTTTTTTGTTACACTGTGTTTTTTAATCTTAGCTACACTCTTAGTCCACATTTCAGATGGTGTTGAATGCCTAATGTGACCTTTTTTCTTTCTTGCAAACATTTCAGACAAGAAATATTAAAAAGCTGAGGGAATTTCAAGCATGCTGGATTAATGTAGTTTCTCATGGATATTGCATTTATTGTTTCTGCTGCTTTTGATTTAAAAAATTGACCCATATAACAGTCCTCAAAACCTAGTTGGATGAAACCCCTACATTTTTAATTAAAACATATGGTAAAACATATTTCAGTAAAGCTGTTGTGTTCTAAAAGAAGCCTGAGCATTCTTTTTAAGAGTGGTGTGACCCATTTAGGAATATAAGATAGTTTCAGATTGCAACAGCATATAGCATTAGTAATCACTGGTGGGTACAGACCCTTCCCTCCCCCCACCTTCTTCTCTCTGTGTGGATACTGTTTAATTATTTAATTGCGGGTAGGGCATCCAACCATGTGTTTCTTTTGGTCTTCACAACAGAGATTTCAAATGTGATTGTTACCTGAAAACTGCCAGAATTATGGCCTTCCCATTTACTGGTCCACTTTGCAAAACTTTGCTACTGTGTTTTTGGCTGTACTTTGGAGCCTTTTGTTACCTTCTTCATCTTAATTTCCTTTTAGAAAAACAATAAAAAAATGTAAAATGATAGGTTTAGTTAAAAAAATGTCATAGAATAGGTCATTTACTGATAGCTCTCAGTGGCCTTATTCTGAGTTTTGATAAAACAACATTTTAAGTATTTTGTTCTATGTACACAGTACCACCTGCATTTTTAACTGTAGCTGCAGAAACCTATGGTAGAAGACAAAGCAGGTAGAAAGCAAGTTTGTAAAAACATCCCCTTGAATAACAATAAAATAATTTAAAGGCCCCCTCAAAGTAGGATGGCTTATTGTGAAACAGCTGATGATCACCATGTGCAATGGAGCACTCTTACTTTTATTCCACCCCAGCTGTTTTCCTTTATCTCTTCCTTGCCTTTTGTCTATTTTGCAGTTGGAGGTGGTAAAATACAGCATAAAAATGCCAAAGATTTTTGTTTGGGTAATATGATGCCTGGCATGGACTTGGTGAAGTTTCTTCAGCAATGTTCCTGCATGCCTTAAACTCCAATGAACTGTTCCCTTCCTTCATGCTTTACTGTGCACACGGTTCATTACTGTGCCATGAGAGGAAATAATTTTGATTTAAAAGTTACATCTGTTGTAATAATGGTTCACTGTTCTGGAAAGAGGGAAAAAAACCATAAGGAGTGTTAACAAAAAGAAAAAAGTTACAAACATTCTGTGTAATTAAAAGTGTACTTGTTTTGGGCATGATCAAGGTTTCCAAAAGAAATACAGTCTCCAAAGTGAGAACCAAAGTGCCAGGAGTTTTTGAGCCACTGCCACTCACCATGCTGCCTATCCATCTAGCCCAAACCAGCAGTTGGAACAGGAAGGGATGGAGAACAAAAAATATGAAGAAATGTTGACTTGTTTGATTTATATATTTGAAGTGTGGGTATAAAGCTTCAGTCACAGTGATTAACTTCTAGAATGGCTAAGTCTCCTGACTTAGCCAGGGAGAGCTTTTGCTTTTCGCCTTTCTTTTATCCATCATTGCTTGAGGCCATGCAGCCATTTATTACAGGCTGAAGGCATACATTTGCTCTGAATTCCCACGAAATACAACTCCTGCAGCTGCCAGGCGAGCTGCTGGTCTTGCAGAGGGACTGAGGCTTCTGTATCCCATGTTCTGCACAGAGGGCCAGGACAGCAGCTCTGTGCAGTCACTGCTCCCTGCCACGGCCATCACCTCCCTTTGGGCTGCAAAAGGGTCTTGTGCCCTTGCTTGAGCAGAGAGAGGTTTCTCCCCACAAGGAATCATTTTAATGGCATCTAAATGCCTACTGCAACCACAATTTTGACTCTGAAACACTGGAAATTCTCCTGGTCATGAATCAGGTTTATCCCAAACCCCTTTTTGTATTCAACAGCTCAGGTCTTTCACATACAGGCACAACAGAAAGTAACTTTTATTTAATTTACTTATTTGTACGTTTGTAACATTTAACATAACTTGTAATGTTAACTTACTTATTTGTAGTGCATACTCTTGAGTTTTCCTAAAATATCCACAGAAGCAGAATACGAGGGGGAATCACTGAACTATCATTTAAGTTATTATAATGTTTCACTTTTATTGAGAATTTTGTTCTAGAAGATAATTATATTTTTCTAAGAACAGCCTCTGGAGTGATGTTACTGTGTGTAAAAGATGGTTTTACTCCTTATTTTCCTACGTTCTCCTTTTTTCTCATAATTTTAACTGCTGTAGAAAAGATGTGTTAGGGCATGAAGGCTGTTACTTCCAAGCTAGGAGGCAAAAAGCAGTTCAGTTTCACTTACTGCAAAACCACCTGACTGTTTCCCAGTAGAATGGGCAGTCAGAGGGTAACATGCACTTCCCTCTGAAAAGTTCTTGCAGATCAATACATGCTCATTTACAGTACCTTCTGCTGGAGCCAACCAGACTGGTAGAGCAGACAGAAGTTGCTGCTCACTGCCCCTTTCTGTCTCTCCTTGCAGAAGGTTTTGGAATTTAATTTGTTCTTGTGCTGAGGATTAACTTTGAGTTTCTGTCTCGCCTTTCAGAGATCACCTTTCTTTACAACATTTTCATAAGAGGAGCTGATTAGTCACCCGGAGTGAGGGTGGTTCTCTTAAATGAATGGTGAAAAGCTCTTCTTAGAGGACCATGGCCAAAATGTAGATAAGACATTAGAGCCTGCCAGAAGCAGTTCTGGGCTGTGGATTCTTTTAGGGCAGAAGAAGAGACATGGGGATTCAATTCAATTTTTCACTTTTGCGCTCTTGAGCATTTCCTCCAAACTGTAATCAATCCAATCCTTGATTTATTTTTTTTTCATCCAATAATCTCAGCACTGCCTTGCCTGTGACGCAAAGATTTTTCTTTCAATTTTAACATAACACAAAGAACACAGTAGAGTATACAAAACTGGCCACTGAGGTTGATAGGGAAACTGAACTTTTTATGTTAAAAGTTGGGGTTTGGAGGAAAGAAAAACTTGTCAGGAAGTAGAAATTAAAGCTATGTGGCAACACCATTGAAAGCAGCATTAAATCAAAATAGATTTCGTATTTTGAAAAAAAAAAAAAACAAAAACAAAACACTGTACAGAAGTGTAACCTGTATTTAAATAAGTCAGGCACTTAATAGGTTGTACTGCAACATGGTGCCCAGACCAAGCAATTAGCCAAGCAGATTCTTCCAGCTTCAAATGTCTGTAAAGCAGCTGCTGGCATTTACCCAGTTTTCACTCAAATACGTCTGTGGCTAAACCAAAGGTATTTGTTATGGGCAGCATTAAAAACAGCTTTGGAGAGACTTCCTGCATTAGGTTTTGTTCTGCTTTGATTTGATTGTATTTCTCTAGGCCTTTCACTTGCCATTTTGAGTACAAAGTCTTTGCTAATGCTCTGTTACTTTGCCTAATTTGTAATCTTGGAGGCCCGTGATTCCTTTATTTGAAACTTGCTTTAACTGTGGGAAATAGGAAGTGAGCAGGGAGAAGCAAATCTTTTATAGTGAGATGCTTGTTCAGACTATAAATTAGGCTCCACACAATGGACACAGAAGGAGGCAAGCCTGTCTTTCTGAATCCCACAATGCCCTGGAAAAGATACGGGCTTTCAAGAAGAACCAGGCAGAGACTGGTTTGCTGCATGTTGGCTTTATGAGCGTGGAAAAAAAGACTTGCAGCTAATGTTAGTCAGTGAAGAGTAGTTCAGTCAGTAATCTTGAACAGTCGTCAGCAAAGAGGAATCCCTACTTAGCAGCCAACAAATAGTAAACATTTCCATTCATCACCTTTTGGAGATGTGTTGGGAAACATTTAAAGCCTGGCTTTGATCCTCTACAATGGGTATTGTCACAGATTAACACCCCGGGCACCTATGCAGTAATACAGAATATTTATGCCACACACCTCATCCTTGACGTATCTTCCATTTGGTAATAAATATGCAGAGAATATTAAATTACACCAATACTGGAAGTCTTTGAGTCACTTCAGTAGTTTAACACTTAATTTGAGGTGGAAGATGTGCTACCAGCTGGCTAAAGCATAAGACTTCAAGACTTTTGCTGACCCTTTTGAAGTCAATGGGAAATCCGCCAATAGTACCAAAATTTTATGCCTAAAGTTGGCAGCCATCAAATGAATTGGAGAAACTTCCCTCATATTAACAATCTGGCGGCACTCAGTTTGCTCAGTTTTGTGTATGTTTGTAGGATCAAGTTTTCTATGAGCCTGGTGTTCATGTCAGTGGCACATTTTCCTTTCTTACTTTTTAAGTGACATCTTACTAAAAGTTACCCTGCTGGAACAGGAAATCTGCTTAGGAAGAATGGCATTTTAAGGTGACCTAATAAAAGGTGTGTGGCTCAAAAAATAAACTTAGAACACCTAGCCCAGCTTTACCACTGCAATTCACTAGTGATTTTGTTAACCTTGCTGCAAGGCTTTGTTTTCCTGGTCCAAATATGGGGATAATAGTAACTCGCTCCTCAGAAATGTTGTGAGAACTAACGGAATAATGTCTTTTTAAAATGGGACTAAAACTCCATTTTCTTTTACCTGGTTTTGTTTCAAGTAACTCCCAAGATAGCTCAATTTTTAAGGAACATTAAAGAGTTCCATTTATAGGTTTAATAGAGCTCTGTATAATCAGTATTCCCATATATAACCTAACTTTCTTTTGTTGCAAAGAAAATACACCCCTCCTCTATTAAAGGAGAGAAATGTTAAAATTACGCTTGCCTCTTGGGGATTTTGAGGGACAGATGACAAAAATTAGAAATACTCTTAACTGCTTAAATAGAAGAAATTGTGAATCAATAATGACTTCTTTATTCATTAGCATCTCTAACCCACTGCCTTCCATCTCCAGATGGAAGTGGCTGTTGAAGTGCAAAGTATGTAATAAATAATGTGTATTTCAATGTGGATCACTTGACAAATCATTAAAATACCGGCATCTCTAGGGAGGAAGATGCCTTCACTTAAACAAGCACTTGATCAGTCTTACAGTAGATGTGAAGTGACAGAGAGAAGAGAAAAAGAAAGGAAAATAAGGATTTTTTTGGCAATGATCAAAGCCATTTTTAGTGCATTGCTCCCTCTAAGTTTGATGATCACAGTGAATCAGGGCCTCAATTTTTTTTTTATCTTTTCCCCCTTCATGCCTCACACTCCCCAAGCACAATCATATCCGTATGTGTGTCAGGGCAAACACACCTTTTTCAGTGGGAAGAAGTGCTTCTCTGTGAATCCATGCTGTAATTTCACAGTCCTGTGGGTTACCCTTGGTCTCTGATGCTGATCCAGTCCCACCCTGTTCAGTTTGTGCAGTCTAGAGAAGGCAAAAATCATGGAACCATGGCTTGGAGAGTCATAGTGCAAGCCTTGGGATGGATAAACCTTCATGCCCTCTTCTGCTTTCTCAGTTTGCTAGTGATCTCAAAATGCATTAGTTATTACAGGAAGTGATTCACTGCTGTGGGGTGATTGTATACCATGCAAACAAAATAGCATGTCACTTTTGTAACAGTACTTTTAACACACATTGATGTGTTTCTGTACATTTGGGGTTTTTTTGTCTTCCAGAACAGCTTCAGCTTTTCACACACCAATTTTAAAAACAAATTCCCAGATACAAGCCTGTCCCTCACATGGAAGGTTACTTATTCAAGTTAGGCTGTGCTGTACTAGCGTCAGCGGAGTCAAGCACTCTTGGTGTTTTCAATCCATTTGAAAAGTTTTTACTTTTTTGTTGGATTACCTAAAATGATACATTACATGGTTTTGGTCATGAACAAAAAGAAAAATAAATTATCTGTGTTAACAGTGCAGCAGTAAAATAATCCAGTCATGTTACAGTGGTACCTGTCAAAGACTGTCAGAGTGTCAAAACTGCCCAAGAAAATATCTATAAGTATTAAACATTGATTAACCCCCAACTCTTATTGCTTCTCTGTCTCCACCTTACACTAAAAAAGTGTTTCAGCAATGGTTCTGTGTCCCGTTAGCTTGTAGTTCAAGCCTTTAATCTTTTCCTCAGGCTTCCTTTCATATCTTACAACTAGCTTCTTCCCATATTTTTAAGACATAGATTTGGGTGGGCTTTTTTCCTCAGTCATATCAGAAACATGCTTTGATATATTACAGCAATAAAAGTATAAAAAGCTAAGTAACTCTGCATCATTATTATAGGCCTAGCAATGTGTATTTCCCCCCAGTTATATTGCTATGTGTCCAACACTGAAGCATAACTTAATATAGGCTTCACCCTGCTTCACTCTGGCGTGCCATAATCTGCTGAAAATGAAATTGTTTGGGATTCGAGTCTTATCCCATTTAACTTACAGAGCATTTTATTTCAGCTGTCTTTTGAACAGTGCCCAGGCTAGTTCATTACAACTGCTTCTTACAACTGCTCACGTTCCTTCTGGTAATGTATTCTGCAAACCCTTCCACATATTATGGAAATCTAAAGTTTCATTTCTCTCTGAGGTCAACATCTGTTTGTGCAATATTGCAGTAGAAGTATATCTGTGTTTCTCTTCTGTTAAGAAAGAGTGGGTGAACAGGGCTTGATCAAGCAAAATAATAAAATACTTGCTTAAAAAAGAGCCAAGTAACAAAGCAACAAAGAAAATATGAGTGATGGGTTAGGTCTCCTAGTCTGACCAAAGAGTCCTCTGCATGGTTGGACTATTTCTTATTTCAAAGCCTTTGAATAAAAAGACTGTTCCATTTTGCTTAGTGTAAAATTAGATGTGTGCTTTCACTGGCATATTCTAGAAAAATACTTTTTGTTTCTAGCACTGAAAAGGAGTCAACTCTTCAGATTTTGGCTTGCAGTATTACACAGTTTGTCAAGGCTTTTGCTGCCACACTGCCCACAGCAATCCATGGCATACAAAGTCTGGAAAACACATTTTCCCCAGGGAGTGACTTCTCCAATGGCAAAACCCACAAAGTATCATCAGAGTGATGATCTGCATAACAACTTGTGAAAGGCAAAGCTTAGAAAATAGTGATTCTTGTTATTTTTCAGAGTCAGTTTGTGATGTATTGAAGTGGGTGTAATAGGCAGCAAGAGCAGCACCCTGGCCTGTTCTCCCCCTCTCCAAAATTACTTAAGGATCAATACTGAAGTTTTAAAGACATACTTGAGGCAAAGAGCACAGGATTCATTCACATTTTTAGTGCTCTACCATTCATAAACTGCAACAGGAAGGAGGCAGATAGGTGTTGGAGGGGAAAGTGAATTCGTTGGGAATAAAGACAGCCATCACTGGCAAAGGAAGAGCAAAGATGTAACAAGAAAATTAAATCCTTCTGTGTCACCAGTGCCCCGAGATCAGTTGTCCTTGGTGGTATGTATTGATCTGTGTGTGTTGTGCTCCTATGGTAGTGAGGTTGTGTCTCCTGTGCCCACCTCAAGTGGCTTAAGAGCAATCTGAGGTGTCACAGCAATTTGAAGGCTCCACTGTTGTCACAATTTGATGTTGCCAGTATGCCCCAATGCAATATACTGGGCAGAAAACACAGGATTCAGCTGAATCTTCATTGTGTAAAAACAGGTTTAAGCAACATGAAAAAGATTCTTTTATAGTCCTATTAATAGTGAAAGGGAAAGGAAATCAGGTAATAGTTCTACAAGTCTCTTGTAACCAAGGCAATTACAAGGGAGGATTAAACTTTTCCTTATGACCATTGTAGAAATATTTTCCAGTCTATAGATACTGAAAATATGGGCTTCTTTATCAGGCTCTGAGTAGGTCTTTCAGTTAGGAGTATTTTACTTCCGAGGTCAAGTCCTTTCTATTTCTTTTGATCTGAAAAGTAAGCATTTAATATATAATGTTTCTCAGTCCCACCATGCAGCAGCATAACATCTACAGCCATTCAAAGTAAATTGCATTTCTCTAGGTGCTTACTCAGTAGTCTGACTGGACTTCAATAACTCTGAATTTATTTTCTTTATTAACTGTAGGTTCTTATCAAAGTGTTGGATAACAATGATAATGGCCCAGAATTCTCTCAGCCAAGTTATGAAGTCACCATTTCAGAGGACATCCTCCCTGATACTGAAATTCTGCAGATTGAAGCTATAGACAGAGATGAAAAGCATAAGCTGAGCTACACTATTCACAGCAGCATCGACACAGTCAGCCTGAGAAAATTCAGAATTGATCCCAACACCGGCGTTCTCTACACAGCTGAGAGATTAGACCATGAAGCTCAAGATAAGCACATCCTTAATGTCATGGTAAGAGTGCAATATCCCCTTGGGTATGGCCACAGTCATGGCTGCTTCAGGTGCATACATACAGTAGTCTTCACTTGAGCAAAGGACTTAGTGCAAGAAGTAGCCACTAATTTAATCTTGCCTGCCCTGCCATGTATTTATTTCACAGTTTTTATTTCGGCTGTTTGGGAAACCTTGTTATGAATTCATTGTATGGAATGTGATATGATTCTCTGTCTCAAGGGAGAGCAAGCAGGAAATTATTTAATCTCTTGGCATCTGGTCCTCTCCCTCAAGGTAATTTTCAGAGGTCCCGAAGTGAGGCTGAAAGTTATTTGAGAAGTTATTCACTGGGAGATAACTGCTTTCTTGCCATGAAGAATGCTACAGCCTTTCTGAATACAAGCCTCAATTATAGCTTACTTTTATGGACTTATTTCAGTACATAAACTGTTGATATACAAAATAGCTTTCTTTTATCTACATTTCCAAATCTTTGGGTATGCAGAAAAAAGTTAATGACCAGTTTTTGCTTGGTGTGCCTAGACTAAAGAACATAAATCTGTCTGTTTTCAAATGGAGATTGTGTATCATGGAAATAATTCTTTTGTTAATTAAAAAAAAAAAAACTAAACAAAAACTGTTAGTTTAAACATTGTAGTCTACTGTTTTCTTTAACTGCCTAAGACTTCTGCAGCAGAGGCCTTTAAAGGAACTACTGGTTGTGTGTTAGGTACAGGGGCAGCTTTGGCTGGCATCCTAGGAAGCAAAAAGCTGCTGTGAGATGTAGCAAGGAGCTGAGTGTGGTCTCAGCTCACAGAGTAAAATGTTGCAAGTCCTTTGGCAAGCAGACTAATAGCTATAAACTGAATCAAAGAAGCACATGACCAAGAGAGGTAATTCCCTGGTGCTTGGTTTTGATCTTCACCTGATAAAATAGGTCCTTTTCTCTGTTGAAGAAGAACCAAAATTTTGGTGAGACCATGGTGTCAGGATTATCAGTGAAGCAGTGCTGAGGTATTTTGGATGGAGTTGAGACAGATACAGTAACTTACACTTCTACTGGCACCTACCAGCAATTCATAAAGTGTTTTCTGTTCTGTTTACTCTTGGTATGGTCATCTACATATTTAATCATGATGTCGTCCATTGGCAGCTAGAAGCACTAGACTGACATGCCTATGTGCTGTAAAGAAGGCAATGGCAACATAAAGGCACGGTCATTCAGCAAGTATTAAAAAAAAAAAAATATTGCAAACCTCCACCCAAATTTAAGATCTCATGTGATTGCCACTTCAAAAATTCGTGTCATGAGGGTTAGTTCCAATGCATTTTTTCACAAGTGAAAAATAAAAGTTGCTAAGTTCTTTCCTGTTTCTTTGATTACAGTAACTGCCATCCTGTGTGTTTATGTATTTCAGATTGTTCTTTGGGACAAATAGATTTTTTTGCTACTTTGTGTTAAACAGCACTGAAAGTAGTATTCACACTCAGATGAGTAATATTTGTGAAGTTTTACCAGATGACTGTCAAATTGTGTGTTATACAATTGTTCTATAGGTTCGAGATCAAGAGTTCCCTTATAGAAGAAACCTGGCCAGAGTCATTATAGATGTGGAAGACTCCAATGACCACAGTCCCTACTTCACCAGCCCATTGTATGAAGCCTCAGTGTTTGAATCAGCAGCAGTTGGATCAGCAGTGTTGCAGGTCACAGCTCTGGACAAAGACAAAGGAGAAAATGCAGAGCTAATCTATACTATTGAAGCAGGTTAGGACAGAGGCCAAAAATTAAGTATAATGGATCATGCCAGACAGAGAACAGTGATGTGATGGTGATCTGTCTTGACACAAAATTCAGCTTCTTTGCTCTGCTTTCTCCTGTACAGATGGACAAAGGAGACACCTTGTTGTTGTTTTGTTGCTTTTGTTTTTTTTTTTTTAATTTTGTTTTGAAGCTACTATACCCAAAACCTGTCTGAACAAAATCATTTTGGAACAGGTTGCCCAAGAGAGGTTATGGAGTCTCCTCTGGAGATGTTCAGAACCCCACAGGATCCTGTTCAACCTGCTGTAGATGAACTTGCTTTAGCAGGAATGTTTGACCAGATGCTCTCCAGTGGTCCCTTTCCAGCCCAGCCATTCTGTTATTCTGTGACTGATTCATCATCACCAGATGGCTACAGAGCCTGTTACCTCTAAGTCATTGGGTCAAAGCCATCACAAAAGATAGTTATTCAAAACTGCAGCCAGTGACTTGTTTCCAGGGTTCTGGTTTCAGACTAGTGTACAGTGGTTCCTCCATAAATAAATGCCACAACAGCTGGTATGTCCTGATATCTTTGCCAGTATTCGAACCAGAGGAGCACAGAGACTAAGAACAGGGCTATGCTAAAACTTCTGCCACAGCATTTTAATGGCACAAGGTCTCTTGAAACTAAGAGAGGACATGATGATACCAGATGAAAATTGCTTTTGCTGTTAACTCTGGATATTTACATTCAGCACATAATCTGTACCAGCAAAAGCATTCTTCTACTGGTGCAGCAGCACAGTAGTAAAACCTTTGCATTATCTCTCATACATATGCAAGTCAGTGTAAGTTTCTGTGGGTCACATGAATCCGAAGTTAAGAATTATCTTTGAGATAAACCACTCACAGATATGTAAGAGGGGCATGCCTGGAAAAAGAGAGAAAGAATTAGAAATTCGTAGCCTCAGAATTTTGTAATGTTTCATTTGTACTTTGGAGGTTTTATTCATAATATGAATCTTTCCACTGTAATAGTAGCAAAACTTGAAACTTATATTGCCATAAAAAGAGGTCACAGGTATTCCAGATTGTACCCATATTAGGCAGATTACAAGCCTTTCCCAGCATTTAGCTCTGATCCTACTGGATCGTTATTTATCCCTATATTATTACAAAGACTTGCTACTAGCTAGGATAGCTTATGTCAATTAGGAACAGGCTAAATGACAAACAACTAATGAAACACGATTATCTACACCATCTCATGCTGGTTTAGCTTCCTTTAATTCAAGCTCACACCTTAAATTAAGATAATATAACCTGAAGTTTAGAGAAGACCCAAGGAACATTTTTTCTGTCATTATCTTGTATGCTCTGTGAAAGGAGATTACCTTCAGCAAACCAGAAGGTGAAGTCTTTTGCAGCTGAAAGTGTTGAATTAGGGGAAGATGAGGAAGATGTTAGCACTCCAAACCAAATATTTCCTTTATGCACTGTGTTTGATCTTAGCAGTTATTTCTCAGTATTCTCCAGGGGCCTTTAACTTAATTTAGGGGCAATCTTACACATGCCCAGACAGGACAACACTGTGCCTTATGAAATAAATTCTGAGCAGAGTAGATCAGGATGCTGGGGCAATGTTTTTCAAGACTATTCCCAGCTTTTTCTTGACACCTTATTACTATTACAGGTTCCCAATCCTCTAGAGGTGCCACCACAATGTAAAGTGCATCCTGACATCTAAGGAGTATACTTCCCATTACACTGGTAATAGAATCATACATGATGCAGACAGAAAAAAAATATTATTAGAAAAGATGCTTTAGCTATTAGATGATTTCTAGAGACTCTTTTTTCATTACAGCCTGTTTCTGTTTCATCATGAGCTTTCTCTGCAATGTCAGATCTCCAACTTCCATTTACTGTAAGGCTCACACTCCTCCAGTTTCATTATCCACAGATGTCCCAATCTCAGATGCATGTAAATTCAGTATTCTGCTGTAGTTTCTGTGATCCATAAAATGTGCAGTTGAGGATATTGATTTTAACTGCAGAATTCAGATTTTACACAGCCCTTTGATTCAGGGGAATTACTCACCTCATCTTACATTGCTCTGAGGAGAGCAGTTGGTAAAGAAAGTAGATTTTGTGTAATTTCATAAGAAATTCCTAAAGGAGAAGAACAAGCTCTGGCCTTGCAGGAGGCAGTCAGTGGCTCAAAATTATTTATATTAGCAAACACTTACAAAATAACAGCAGCAGCATTTGTAGTGTCTGTAAATGTGACAGGTACCATAAATTTTTATGAGAATTTGTAGCTCTGGAAGAATCTCACCTCCTGGGTGAATAGCACAATTTTTGGTTTAGCTAGTAGAGTAAACTTTACTGATCTGAGAGGAAGGATATAAATAGAAAGCCACTACCAGTATTGAACTACATTGAGTAGTTAGTATGTAGCTTAAATTAGCCTCCAGAATTTACAACAGATAGTGAATCATATCTTAAAAATAGTTCACATTACCTCACTTCATTGAGGATTCCATGTATTTGGCATTCCAGCTACAACTTACACATTTATTGCTCTGTACACAGTACCTGTAACTAACACTATTTAAAAAAAAAAACCTCTTGTGTATCACCTGAGATATATTTCTGTCCCAGCCTTGGATGGATGCATGGCTGTAGATTGGAAATAGTTCTAGATTTTCAGATGTGAACTACAATAGAGGAAACATGGTAGAGTGATTGAAATCACTGTAACTCAGCGTATGCTGTTTGCATTTAGAATCAAATTCAGAAAAAGTCTGTATGCTTACATATGCCATATATATATATATGCAGCATCCCATAGTTCAAGCAAGCACTCAGTAAAACAGCAAAAGAAGGATTGCCAATTAAAGGTGATCTCTAATTACAGGGTAAGAAAACATACAGGAAGTCTTGAATCTCATCTTTCTGAAGAAGAGGTTGGCAAAAAGACCAAAAAAGAAATAAAGGCCCCCAAAAAGTTCTCTGGTCCAAACTTACTGTTTTCACCTTTATGCAGTCAGTGATATCTGTGCTTTCATGACATTTTCTGCTAAATCTCATTCATCTGGATTCATTCTCCTCAGAGATCATATGATAAGCCTTTGTGCCACAAGACACTTGAATATCTTTTCTATGCTATTTGCTCTGTTTTTTTTTTTTTCTAAATGCCACTTTAACCTTTTTATATTCAGTTCTTTGAGTCTTGAACTACTGTAATCTCCTGTATGGTTTCTTAATATCCCATTCAATTAGGAGCCTGAGTTGTTATCCATTAGTCATGTAATTGGCTTGTTAGCCTCTGATCTCATTTCTTTGCCTTAGGTGTACATGTATTTGACTAATTTCTGTAATTTAGGGATGCTTTTTCTTACTTCAGTAGGAGTAATATGCATGCAGTTCTTGCTCAGGTGATGGTACTGAGAATCAAGATAGAGGTAGAAACACCTGAGTTTCTGAGGCATTGAATACCTATACCATCTACTGAGCTCTCTAATTAGCAGAAAGAAAGGCTGGAAGGACCTTTAGAATACTTCTGCATTGGGGGTTTTTTGGGAGCTTTTCTGAGTAACTGCCTTTAAAAATGCAGCTTGTCACTCCTGGTCTAAGTTATCATCAGGTGAGTCATACTTAATTTCTAATCTCATTCCAATATTTTTGTTTTAGGAAACACGGGAAACACATTCAAGATTGAACCAGTTTTAGGCATCATTACATTACTCAAGGAGCCGGACTTAACCACAATGGGACAGTTTGTTTTGTCAGTCAAAGTGACTGATCGAGGTTCTCCAGCGCTGTCTGCAACAGCAATTGTGCGGATCTCTGTGACGATGGCAGATAACTCTCACCCTAAGTTCACTCTAAAAGAATACCAAGCAGAGGTTAATGAAAATGTGGATATTGGTACTTCTGTCATTTCTCTCTCTGCAATCAGTCAGTCCACATTAGTTTATGAGGTTAAAGATGGCAATGTTGATGGAGCCTTCACCATAAACCCATATTCTGGAGTGATCACCAGTCAAAAGGCCCTTGATTATGAGCGTGCTTCCTCCTATCAGCTCATCATACAGGCAACAAATATGGCAGGCATGGCATCAAATGCCACTGTGAACATTCAGATCGTTGATGAAAATGATAACCCACCAGTTTTTCTTTTCTCTCAGTATTCGGGCAGCATAAGTGAAGCCGCTCCTGTGAACAGCGTGGTCCGGAGTGCAAATAACAGTCCCCTCGTGATACGTGCCACCGATGCTGACAGCAACCAGAATGCTTTGCTTGCCTACCAGATTGTTGAATCAACTGCAAAAAAGTATTTCACTGTAGATTCCAGCACAGGTGCAATCAGAACAATTGCAAATTTAGATCATGAAAAGATAGCCCACTTCCATTTCCATGTTCATGTTAGAGACAGTGGAACTCCCCAGCTTACAGCAGAGAGCCCAGTTGAAGTGACCATTGAGGTAACAGATGTCAATGACAACCCACCAGTCTTCAGTCAGGCTGTATTTGAGACAGTCTTGCTCCTGCCCACGTATGTTGGTGTTGAGGTTCTCAAAGTCAAAGCTTCAGACCCAGATTCAGAGATCCCTCCAGAACTAACATTTAGTATAATTGAAGGCAATATGGACCATTTTTTAATTGACTCAAGCACAGGGGTACTCACCATTAAAAACAACAGTCTCTCCAAAGACCATTATATGCTAATAGTAAGAGTATCTGATGGAAAATTTCATAGCACTGCTATGGTGACAATAATGGTAAAAGAAGCTATGGATAGTGGACTCCATTTCACACAAAATTTTTATTCCACTTCTATCTCAGAAAACAGCACCAATATCACAAAGATCGCTGTGGTGAATGCTGTTGGCAACCGCCTCAACGAGCCTTTGAAATACAGCATATTAAACCCAGGAAACAAATTTAAAATCAAATCCACCTCTGGAGTCATTCAGACCACTGGCATCCCCTTTGACCGAGAAGAAAAGGAGCTGTATGAGTTGGTGGTGGAAGCAAGCCGTGAGCTAGACCATCTCCGTGTTGCTCGAGTCGTGGTGAGAGTTTACATTGAGGACATAAATGACAATGCCCCAGTGTTTGTAGGGCTTCCATACTATGCTGCTGTGCAGGTCGATGCTGAGCCTGGTACCCTGATATATCGGGTGACAGCTATTGATAAAGACAAGGGTGACAATGGCGAGGTGTCATACCTGCTGAAGGAAGACTATGGACATTTTGAAATTGATAGAGAATCTGGTAGTGTCACTTTGAAAGAAGCCTTCAACTCTGATTTGTCAAATATAGAGTATTTGGTAGTCATTCTTGCCAAAGATGGTGGTAACCCATCGTTGTCTGCGTCGGTAGAGCTCCCCATTACTATTGTTAACAAAGCAATGCCTGTGTTTGACAAGCCCTTCTATACAGCTTCTGTCAATGAAGATGTAGAAATGCATATGCCAATTTTAAGTATAAATGCAACCAGTCCAGAAGGCCAGGGTATCATTTATATCATTGTTGATGGAGACCCCTACAACCAGTTTAATATAGACTTTGATACTGGAGTTCTGAGTGTCATCAGCCCCCTGGACTATGAAATAAATTCTCTTTTCAAGCTGATGGTGCGAGCCAGCGATGCTCTCACTGGCGCTCGTGCTGAGGTAACTGTGGACTTGATAGTTAATGATGTTAATGATAATCCTCCAGTTTTTGATCAGTTAGCTTATAATGCTACTCTGTCTGAAGCTTCTTTGATTGGGACTCCTGTACTGCAGGTTGTTGCTACTGATGCTGACTCTGACAATAACAAGATTGTACAGTATCAGATAGTTCAGGACACCTTTAACAGCACTGACTATTTCCATATAGACAGCAGCAGTGGCCTAATTTTGACAGCCCGGATGCTGGATCATGAAGTCATACAACAGTGCAGCTTGAAAGTCAGAGCAACTGATAATGGGTTCCCACCTCTGAGCAGTGAGGTTCTCATTAGTATCTCAATAACAGATATGAATGACAACCCTCCGGTTTTTAACCAGTTAATATACGAATCATATGTGAATGAACTGGCACCTCGGGGTCATTTTGTGACTTGTGTCCAAGCTTCTGATGCCGACAGCTCTGATTTTGACAGATTGGAGTACAGCATCCTATCAGGAAATGATCGGACCAGTTTCATTATGGACAGCAAGAGTGGTGTGATCACCCTTTCCAACCATCGCAAGCAGAGGATGGAGCCCATGTACAGCCTGAACGTCTCTGTGTCAGATGGGCTGTTCACCAGCACGGCTCAGGTACACATACAGATCCTTGGGGCCAACCTCTACAGCCCTGTGTTTTCACAGAGCATTTATGTTGCAGAGGTTAGAGAAAACGCTGCTCCTGGAACGAAGGTAATCCATGTGAAGGCAACAGATGGGGATTCTGGTGTATATGGCCAGATCAGCTACTCCATAATAAATGATTTCGCCAAGGACCGATTTTTGATTGATGCAAATGGGCAGATTCTGACAACTGAGAAGTTAGACCGTGAGAACCCGCTGGAAAGTGATATCGATATATTCTTGAGAGCCGTTGATGGAGGTGGCAGGACTACGTTTTGCACTGTGAGAGTAATAGTAGTGGATGAGAATGACAATGCTCCCGTATTTATGACGGTCGAATACAGAGCAAGTGTCAAAGCAGATGTTGGGAAAGGTTACTTGGTGACCCAAGTGCAAGCAGTAGATCCAGATGATGGAGCCAATTCCAGAATTACCTATTCGCTATATAGTGTAGCCTCTCTTTCAGTAGCTGATCTGCTTGAAATAGATCCAGATAATGGATGGATGGTCACCAAGGGTAGCTTTAGCCAGCTGAAAAATACTGTTCTGTCATTCTTTGTCAAAGCAGTTGATGGTGGCATTCCTGTAAAGCATTCCCTCATTCCTGTCTACATCCATGTTTTACCACCAGAAACTATTTTGCCTTCTTTTTCTCAACCCCAGTATTCTTTCACTGTGGCAGAAGACACCCTCATAGGCAGTACTGTTGACATTCTGCATGTTTTGCCCAATCAGGGTGCTTTGTATAGCACAGTTAATGGTGAGCTACCCGAAAACAACAAAGATGGGGTTTTCATCATAGAGAAAGACACAGGGCTCATAAAATTGGATAAGAGACTTGACCATGAAATAAATCCCGCCTTTCACTTCAAAGTTGCAGCCACAATTCAGTTAGACAAAGTAGACGTTGTGCTGACCGTGGATGTGGAGGTGAAGGTGTTGGATGTAAATGACAACAAGCCTGTGTTTGAAACAGCTAGCTATGATGCTATCATAATGGAAGGGATGCCTATAGGAACAAAACTTATGCAAGTCAAAGCAGTTGATGCAGACTCAAGTGCGAATGGGCAGGTCACGTACACACTTGCGGTGGAATCGGAACTGCAGAAAATCACAGAAGTATTCACCATTGATAGCAACAGTGGATGGATCAGTACACTGAAGGATCTGGACCATGAAAAGGATTCTACTTTCACCTTTGCAGTGGTGGCCTCAGATCTGGGGGAAGCTTTGTCCTTGTCCTCAACCACCCTGGTCTCAGTTACTGTGACAGATATAAATGATAATGCACCTGTCTTTGAGCATGAGGTGTACAGAGGGTCAGTGAAGGAGAGTGACGCTCCAGGGGAAGTTGTGGCTGTTCTTAGCACCTGGGATGAAGACACATCTGATGTCAATCGGCAGGTTAGCTACCATATTACAGGTGAGAAACAGCTTGCATGCTTTCCATGCGTTCTTCCATAACTGGCTTACTGAAGACCTGTGCATGTGTCCAGTGTTAGGTGAATGTTTAGCAGAGCTTCAGCTAAATTATCACTGGGATTGAGTCAATTGCATTCTTCTTTTCTTTTTTTTTATTTTGACAGAATTTGCAGCAAAGCTGAAAAGAGAGAGAGAGGAATGTGTGTGTGTGTGTGTGTGTGTGTGTGTGTCTCTTTGTGTTACTCTCTCAATTTTCCAAGATGAATGCTTCCTGATTTGCTGCAGTGCAATGTGGTGTAGCTATCAACCCATCATAATTGATATGTCAGCTTGAAAACCCATCGCGACTTAATGTTTCAAACAAGGGAAAAGGAAAATTTTCTTCTTACAGAGAAAATCATTATACTTACAAGCATTTAAACTTTTTTTTGAAATAACATTTTTCTTTTGAGATAGGAAAGTAGATGCCAGAGCTGTTTTGAAATACCACTATTAGGAAAGGGGGGGGGGGGGGAGGGGTTTGGCACAAATGAATTTTACATTATGGTGTGAGGGGATGCAATTTCTTATCAGCACAGATTTCTGGCCAGGGAAGTAGTAATATATTTAGAAGCACTGGTTAGCTGCCATGCATTGTTATATACAGCATAAAGAAATTTTGATTACTTTACTAATATATTTTTCAAAGCATGGTAATGTTGCTCTTTCCTGTTGTGTAATATTTATTATCATTATTTTATTCTAGATTCAGCCTGGCTTTTGTGGAAGTATGTTATGAGTGATGGGTGCTGCGGTTATTTTTCTCCTTCCATCTTGCATTGTCCAATAGATTTTAATAGGGAACAACTTTTTCACTCCCCCCAGCCTTAGCAATTCAAGTGCTAGTATTAACTACCTAGTAGTAACCAAATTATTGGAAAAATTCACTTTTTTTTTTTTTTCACTGGATGGGATTCAGCATCTCTAAGACTGCATGTAGGAAGCAGGCTGTGGGCAAAAATTACTTAACTAATGGGAAAACAGTTTGTGTATTTTGCTCTGGAGGGTAAGGCTCCTACCCCTTTATTAGGCTCCTACCCCTATATTATTTATTACCCCTTTATTAAAATGAAAATGGCTGTGGGAAGGGGTGTGGGCAGAGGTGTGACATCCAGTTAGCCACAGAGTGCCTGTGTTACACATCACAGGTAGCATCATTTTCAAAGCAACCCAGAAATTTGTTGATTCATTGTAACTTGAAAGTTTGGATTCACTTTAAAGATTTCCAAAGACTATGTATTTATAGTGTAATGTACTGTAAGACATTAGAAAGAAGGGCAAAAGCAGTCCTGTGTGTAAATGTCAAGATTTAGGGGCTCCGGGCAAGGTGCATTAGCTGCTGGTGGCCCAGTTCACACATATATAAAAGCAAATCACTTCTGCCTCATACTAGAGATTTTGGGATATTTGAAGGAGTTTGGGGATCCCAGTGTAGAGAGTACTGTGTGAGATGAAAACACTTAGGTTTATAAGAGAGATACGTTAGTGATCATAGGCTTTGTTGTGAAGTCTGGCAGTCGTCTCTTACAATGAATTGCACCTTTAGTTAATGCAGTGCTTTTTCTTCACATACCTGTGCTGTTAATTTAGCAAAAACTGGGCTTTTTAATAACAACTGTCAGATGTGACTCATGGATCATTCTGTACCTTAGCTTCTGTCACAGTTCAAAATATGGCAGATATTTTGCTGTTCTGTTAGCTTCTGAATACATTAGATGTCAAAGCCCAAAACTTTCTTACTGTACAATTACTAAAGTACATGGGGTCAGAAGTTCCACTTGCTTTGAATATATCATTTGAGCTTGGGAAATGCACAAGGAGAAATTAGGTTCTTTTGATTAAAATGTCAAAACATGTTAATATATGGTTTCACTCACAAAATAGTCTATTCACACTTTACCTCAAGTTGATCTCAGGAAGTGCACTTGAGTATTTAATGGAATCAGATTAGCTTGATGATTATTCAAAAGCTGTGGCTTTCTGGAGGCATTGATTCATAGAAACTTCTGTGAATACAGTAAACTCTGAGTAAAAATTATACATTAACAAAAAGGAAGAAGAAAACAAATTATGAGATTGTTGTGTGGACTCACCAAAAGCAATTTTGTGAAAATGCATCTGAAGAAAAGTAGCACATAGAAGACAGATAGAAGAAATCATTATTTAGAAAAGAACTAAACATTCCTGGGCAGGTGTTATCTCTGAAGAGTCCTTTGTGCTCTTTTGAGAAATAGAAATACCTATTGCAGCCTTCTGGTCAATATTGAAAAGGGCTACATACATTTGGGTGGATAAATAAATATTCTGCTTGGATTCCTTCAGTTTATGATTATTTTCCATGATTACTGGCAGGTAGTTGTCATTGTAAAGTCCACCTTCATTTGCATTTGATGCTGAGGGAAAAAGTTTTGCACTTACTCTTTGTTATTTGTAGTTCAATAGCAGCTGGAGATGTTCACAAAGCAAAAGCACTATACATAAATCTTAATAGAAAATCAATAGGAAGTGCAAATGACACAAATGCACTTAGGAAGCACAGTTTTCTTTTGAAGGCTCATTTGATGTCATTGCCTATATGATTTGAGGCAGTTTGCCTAAAACCAGGGCTCTTCTGATGTCTGGCCAAGCTACACCCAGCCAGATATTACCAAGATTTAAGAGTGGTGAACCATAAAAAGCCACCAGAAAAATGTCAGTTGCCAAGAATTTGGTACAGTAAAGTGTTTTGTGTTCCTCAGTGATGTTAATTGGGTTACATGAGGCACATAAAGCTAGGGAGTCAATAGTCTTTAAGCTTGGTTCAGCTGAACACAAGGAAGATGGACATTGTGTTCTGGAAGAAAGAAGTGGTATTGTACACAGTAGGTTATTTGCTGGGTTGATTGCCCAGTGTGAGCAAAGGTGTGGCTTCTGTTAGTTTTTATCATCTATTTAAGATACTGGAATTCTGGAGAAGTGGATGTTTCAGTGTTTGGGAAGACCTTGTGTTGCCAGAACACTGAAGAAGTTTCTTCAATTTTATGGTAGTGAAGCTAAGAGGATTGGATTTATCATTTCAGAAGCTCAATAAACATGCAACGTCTTAAACTGGGAGTGGAGGATAAACCTATTGATTTTGTGTGACGAAAATGCCTAGAGTTCCAACTGGGAATTGAAAGTACCTAAATAAATGCATAAATGCAAGACAGAAGCTAAATAAGTAAGTTAGTAAATATTCAGTTCCCCCTCCCAAATGGGGACATTGCAGTGAAAACTGATACTGTTGGCTTCTTGTTTTCCATTCCCTTTTAGTTGCTATAATGGCCTCTGTGTGTGCTTTAGTAATGATGTGTGTCAGGATTTGTTTATTTTGGATCACTGTGTCTCTGCATTTCATTTGTATCTGGCTGTTTTCTTTCTTTACTTAAACTTGAGCTTGATTTGGCTTTGTACTGTTTGCTGACTAGGGAGGGAGGGAGAGCATTATTTAAACTTCAAGTAACAAAAGATAAAAGATACTGCTGATTCTTTTAGCCTCAAAGCCTTTCTAAAAAGTTACTGGAGTGGTTTTTTTTTTGTAGCTAGCACTTCACTGTTGTGACATTCAAAGTAGAACATAAGAAAACTGCCAAAGATTTTAAAGAATCCATTAATACATGTAGTCAGGAGGCTTCCGTTTAGAAAAGCTACATTATTCAGAGTGAAAAACTAATTAATTAGAATGCCCCTAGGAAACTGAATCTGCTTGCATATATTAGTGAAAAAGTTAATTAATCACTGCAGAACGAGATCTGCATCAAGACATATGTATAAGTACTGGGAAACAGTTTCCTGGGCCACAGTGTGGATTTTTTTTTTTTTTTTTGCCTTTCCATTTTTAGAGAATATTTTCATGGTGTTTTTTTAGTTTTATATCTCACTATTTCTCTTACACTTTATAGTCCACCTTTGCCTTCCATCAGCAAAGTATAGAGTCAATCCTGAGAAGCAAAAAAAAAGAAGAAAAAAACACAAAAAACCCAAAAAGTGCTCATGAAAAAGACATACAGATAAACCACTATTCCTGCTTATTGCACAGGTTTCTTGGTCATTCAGATTGATTCTTTTCTAGTGGAGTAAAGGGAAGGAAAAGCGATCCCAAGGACCATTTTTAAATATATATTCCCCAAATTCCTAGGTATTATTTAAAAGCCATTCCATTGGCAACAAAGCAAACATGATTTTAAAATTGCTCCAAGGTACTGTTACTGCTAACCATAAAAGCCACCAGCTGATTTTAATTAGATTTTACCTCTCCTCTTTTCTTAGCAATGGGATGCCTATACCTTGAGCGTATCACTTCCTAGTTGGTCAGGACAGTTAATTATTTCTTTTTACAAAAGGACTAATATGCAGGAAAGTCCTGATTAATATCATGAAGCAAAATAAGAATATTTAAGACTACTTTTGTTAATGATTGAAAACATTAAACTCACTATGACAAGATTAAAGCTGTTTATAAAGGAGAGTTAAGCTTTTTTTATGCTGGCATTGAACTGACTGGAAGGAATTTCATGTCAATCAGCAGGGGTCTGCCTTCTTTGAAGTCACATTCAGACTCAAGTCAGTGGACAGAGTCTCATTTCCTTGGATTGTATTCAGACCTGGCCAGTAGTACACATCAACACGCTGTGTAACCCTCTTTAGGAGAAATGTGTGTTTGTATGACACAACAGATTAAACAATGTGTCCCCTGGTGATTATTCCAGACTGTCATAAGAATCAGTGGGAAAACTTCTTGATTTTGTGATCAAAAAGGGTGGTTTTCTATCAACAGAAAATATCTGTATTTGGTACATGAATTTAGTGCTCTGTATGATTCAAAAGCCTTTTATAATTATAATGCCTATCTGATTAATTTTCTGGAAATCCTGCTCATTACAACTTGCTTTTTTTGGCACAGTCACAGCTAGCACAAATGGTGACTTATAAAGAAAGATTTGCTCAGCCTGACTCAAGTAACTTAGTTTTCATATTAAATAGAAACCAGTCTATCTTGTCACTGGTAGCTAATGAAGAAGGCATAGATTGCAGCCTGTGACCTCTTTCGTGCTTTTTGTTGTAGCAAGAAGGTATGGAATGGATATTAGACTTTTTTGATTGGTTTTAAGCTCAACTTCAGACCTTCTCTGTGTTCTTATTTTGACAAAAAGGTCCCTGAGAGCTGATGAAATTGTGACAACAGAAGTAACATCAGAGACACTAATTCCCTGACCACAGAGCCAACACCAATAAATTCAGCCTTGCTTTTTGTTTTTGTTTTGAGGGGGTTTCTTGGCGTGTTTTTTTGTTTGTGTATTTGTTTTTGTTTGTTTGTTTGTTTGTTTTGGGGTTTTTTTTGGTTGATTTTTTTGTTTTTTTTTAAATACTGACCTGTGCAATCAGTCAGTAGAAGTACTAGAGGGGAAGGTTTAAGAACCTAGTGTTTCCATTCAACTTGTACAGATCCCATGATAAGTCAGAACCTTGATTAATATGTAAGCAAATGTACACTAGCATGTTTGACATTCTTGAACGTATTCCAGCAAAAAATAAGCATTCCCTTAATAGTTTTATGCCACTTCTAAACATGAGGAACATGGAACCTAGTTCTAAGATTGAATTCCTGCATGGAGACCATAGGAGAAAGCTTAATATGATGGGCAAAGAGCTCATAGCAGGTTAGCTGCAATTATAGTTCAGCCAGTGGAGCATCATGATGCTTTTTAATACAGCCTCACGCAGTTTCTGTAGCACATGAGTTTGCTGTGACTATAGTGCTCTATCCTAAATTATTAAATGTGCACGTATTTTTTACAGACCAAGATGGGCACAGAAGACTGGGTAGTTGGCTTTACTGGCTTTGGCTTGGGATTCTACGTTTTAAGTAGAATCTGCTGTGAAGCTATGATTTGGATTTGTGATGTCACAGGGATGTTTTAGTTACTGCTGAGCAGAGCTTACACAGTGTCAAGGCCTTTTCTGGTCCTTATGCACTCCACCAGTGAGGAGGGTAGGGGTGCACAAGGATTTGGGAGGAGACACGGTTGGGATATCTCATCTCAATTGACCACACGGATATTCTACCCCTTATGGCAGCATGCTCAGCATATAAAAGCTGAGGGAAGAAGGAGGAAGGGGAGATGTTTGGAGTTAATGGCATTTATCTTCCCAAGTAACTGTCAGGGTGACAGAGCCCTGCTGTCCTGGAGATGGCTGAACACCTGCCATGAATTCTTCTTTCTTTTGCTTGTACACAGAGCTTTTGCTTTACCCATTAAACTGTCTTTGTCTCAACGCATGAGTTTTCTTACTTTTACCCTTCAGATTCTCCTCCCATTCCCACTGGGGAGGAAATGAGCAAGCAGTTGTATGGGGCTGAGCTGACTAGCAGAGTAAAGTCATAACACTGGTTTAGAAGATTCTACTGTCTGGTCTGAAATGAGGTTTGGATCAGACTCAGAATTATAAAGGTGATTGAAGGTGTTTTCTTCATAGACCAGGCAGGAGACTGTACCATTTCAGATAAAAGAGTAAATAACTGTTGGAAACATTAACAACTGTGACCACCTTAATTATTGCACACTTCTATATGTTACATGTCCTTCCCTTCCCTTCCCTTCCCTTCCCTTCCCTTCCCTTCCCTTCCCTTCCCTTCCCTTCCCTTCCCTTCCCTTCCCTTCCCTTCCCTTCCCTTCCCTTCCCTTCCCTTCCCTTCCCTTCCCTTCCCTTCCCTTCCCTTCCCTTCCCTTGTCCTTCCCTTGTCCTTCCCTTGTCCTTCCTTTTCCTTCCTCCTGAGGATGATGTGGACCAAAACTTTCCCTCTCCCAACTTCTTTTTGTCACCAGGCAATTGAATGATGTGGAAGAGCAACATTGCCAGGTTCAGTGTCAGTGTTATGGCATGGTAAAAAACTCTTCTGTTTTATCTCCTGCACACCTTTCACCAGCTTTCACTCCTGGATACATTTGATCTATTTGTACTGCTTATCTTCTAACTGTTCCTCAAATGACCTCTTGTTAGGACTATTTAATACTAATGTGTCTTCCTGTGTCGTGTAAACTTCTTTAAAAACTAGAATTTTAATAAGCACAAGAATGGCACAGCTGTATGATACAGCTTTCATTAGAGGATTCCTTAATAGAACCCACTTCCAGTCCTTGATTGCATAATCAACAGCTAATGAAATTGTCTTGGTAA
This sequence comes from Cinclus cinclus, assembly GCF_963662255.1. Classification (NCBI taxonomy): domain Eukaryota; kingdom Metazoa; phylum Chordata; class Aves; order Passeriformes; family Cinclidae; genus Cinclus; species Cinclus cinclus. The sequence goes on from NC_085047.1 coordinate 39,144,043, forward strand.
CAAGAGCTATGGTGTATTACATCCTCTCCCGAGACTAAGTGGAAAGACAATTGTACCAGCCCGAGAGGACTATTGATTGTTCACAGTTTGAATTTGATTACCCTTACGGGGAATTGAACAAGAGATCATCTTCAGCTCTGCTAAATGGATTTTTTTTCCACTGAAAGTTACTGGTTCACTTTCATACAGGGCATTCTGGGGGTGATAAACACAGGGAGTGTAATTTCATTACAGATTTCATGAGTCTGCAAGTTTGGAAGCACCCAAAGCTGTGAAAGAAATGATGGCTGCTTAGTGATGTGTCCCTTTGTTTAAACCAGATGTGAGCTCTGAAGGGACACCGCAGCTCATTGTGTGTTGCTTGTCTTATTGCAGGAGGGAATCCCAAAGGGAAATTTGCTCTGGGACTGGTTCAGAATGAGTGGAAAGTTTATGTTAAAAGGCCTCTGGATCGGGAAGAGCAAGACATTTATTATCTGAACATCACCGCCACAGATGGCCTCTTTGTGACCCAAGCTGCTGTGGAAGTGACTGTCACTGATGTTAATGATAATAATCCAGTTTGTGAACAGGTGAGTTAACACCACCCATGGCCATGGGCGGCTGTGTTGAGAGCGATGCTTTCCCTACAGGTGTCTCTTGCTGTTTGCAAGTATTCAGAGTGTTCATAGGCAATGCTGATTTTCATCCTTATGGTCTTAGGTGAAGAATCTGCAGTGATCTGGGAGAGAAGCAGGACAAAGCATTCCTGTGAAGCCAAGGCTGAAGGATAATAATCTCATGAAGCTTGCAAAGGAGTTTTGTACACAGTGGCCTTAGTTAGCTTTACAACAAATTACGCATTTTGAGGTGGCACTGGGCAGCTGCTTCTCCCCTGCAAAAAAGAGTGTGCTCTCCCTTCACAAGCCATGTGGAAATTTCATCAATTTAGTTTAACTCTAGCTTTCCTCAACTTTTCAGATACCAGGCATCCAGTGGAAAAAGCAGAAGAATGTAGCTTGCTGTCCTGTTGTCAGGAATGCATGCAGTGTGGCCTGACCACAGCTTTCAGAGGGCTAGCTGTCTTGTATTCCGTGGAAAGGCAATCCAGGGAACTGATGTTAGTGCAATAGAAAGGCCTGTGTGAAAGAAAAGACATGATAAAACCCAGAGTTACTTAATGGTACTGCTCACAGAAAATTAATATATATATGTGTGTGTGTGTGTGTGTGTGTGTGTGTGTGTGTGTGTGTGTGTATGTGTATGTGTGTGTGTGTATGTGTATGAGTGCATGCATATACTCATATAATTCCCATCATTACATTATCACTCACTGATGGATTACTGTTGTTGTGAGAGCCACTCTACCATTCTGGGGAATCACAATCTGTATTTCCCTCAAAACTGCTGGATGAGGTGATAAAAATAATTGTTTCTGTTAGCACACTCATCAAGATTTTCATTTCATGGGTGTCAGTGGAATAAACAGAAGATACAAAATGGTGTATTGCATTAAGCATCTGAGAAGATTCAAAATAGTATTGCATTGAGACCTATTCACAGTCATTGTTTTTCTGTGACACCTCAAAGCTTTACAGTGATTCAAATTTCTAGGAATGTGTTGTGTAAAGGAAAATTGTTTCCTGTATAGAAAGATGCACTACAAATAGTTTTTTTTAAAAAAAAAAAACGTAGTTCAAAGACTGTAAAATACTGCTACATCATAACTTACATGTCTGTTTTTGACTCTAGGTTGCATACACAGCATTGTTTCCTGAGGACATCCCACCAAACAAAGTAATTCTCAAAATCAGTGCTAAAGATGCTGACATTGGGTCCAATGGTGAAATCCGCTATTCTCTGTATGGCTCGGGGAACAACAAATTTTTCTTAGATCCAGAAAATGGTAAGAAGACAACCAAATTTTTTTGGATAGCTTTTACCTCTCGACATCTGGGTACTGGTTTCCTTAATTATCATTAGGCTACACGTGGCTATCAGCCACTTGTTCCAGTTCTGGCAGATGTGGGTGACCATTTGAATGGTGCTGGCAAGAGGGAGAAAGAGAGACATCTTTGCTGGCCAGGTTGGATGTTATAACCAGAGCAGTGGATATCGATTATTTTGTTTCCCTGCAGACTTCAAGTTAGTACAGAGATTTACCATAGAACCACAGGATATTTTTGGGCTGGAAGAGAGCTTTGAAGGTCATCTTGCCATATGTAATCTTCAAATAGATCATATTGATCAGAGACCCATCCAGTTAAGGTTTCTAGGGCTACCTGTGCCAGTGTTTCACCACCCTAATCATAAAAAATGTCTTCCCATATATCTAGTCTAAATCTACCCTCTTTTAATTTAGAATTACTACTTTTTGTCATATTACAGCAAGTACCGCTAAAACGATGTGTTTCTGTGTTAAGGAGTCTATAAACTTTGAGATTGACAGAAGGATAGACCCAGAAAAATATGGTGGTGTTCATATGGGTAAAGCTGTAGGCTGGTGTTAAAGCCACCATGAATGGCTTGTCATCCCTGCACGGATATTGACTAAAGAGGAAGGGGAAGTGATGCTGCTGTGAGTTTTTAATCTGTTCATTGGAATAAGCAATGTTGGTTTTGCTTTCTCTTTCCTATTTCTGTGAAACACATGGTTTTGAGACACTTAGGCTGTCTAGTATTAGTGATGTTGCTACAATAATAATGACAGCTGCTGCTTTAAATAATTTCAGGTGAGCTGAAATCTTTGGCCCCTCTCGACCGAGAGAAAATCCCTGCATACAACTTGGTTGCCCGAGCCACTGATGGTGGTGGCAGGTTTTGCCAGTCAGAAATCCATCTCATTTTAGAAGATGTTAATGATAATCCGCCAGTGTTTTCATCTGACCACTACACTGCTTGTGTCTATGAGAACACAGCCACTAAAGCTTTGTTAACAAGAGTCCAAGCAACTGATCCTGATGTTGGTAAGTGCATAACATTGCAAAGAAATAAATAATGTTTCTGAAAATTCTGTGGGTTGGTGGAATTACAGTGCAGATTCACTTTTCTATTGCTAAATGTCTTCATTTTCTCTTCCTCCTTCTTTATCCTCCCCATTTCTTTCTCTTCTCTTTCTTTGCCTCAAAATGTGTCTGACCTTGACATTATGGCATTGCAGCAGCCACAGAAGCATGTAGTCTCTTGATCAGCAGTAGCTCTGTTTAGGGGAAAATAATCATTTTGGGGCTAAATTGCAGCTTTCTTCCTTCACTAGTCTCACTTCTTTTCTTGAGCCATGATTTTGAATACTCATGCCTCTATTTATGCAAATAATACAGTTACATGCCACAGGGACCTATACCTGATTAATCACAGCTTTTCTAGAGTTTTATACTGCAATAGCTCCCATTTGTTCCAGCTGGTTACTTTAGCATAAAACTATTGTACACTGTGAATGTACATTATAAATGTTCTGGTTATTTAACTGCACGTTCTTTGGAAGTGTAACTGTTTATTATATGAGGACCTTAGACTTGAAATGTGGGCCCAATTACAAATATTTAAAGGGGAGTCTTTTTGCATAATAGAGTGGTAAAACCTACTGAATATTAGAAAAAAATTTAGGTCATTCACTTGAGCTGAAATAAATAACTTTGTTTCTTTTTCTTCCTGTGTTTTGGAGGTGTTTTGTAAAACTGTAGCCTGAGTAGTTTCATGTAAAAAGCAGATCTTTCATTCAATGAAAAAAAAATCATTTTTTTTTCTGAGTAGAGTACATGCTGGAAGTCTCAATTACTTGCAAGGCTGATAGTTTAGATATACAGGAATTCATAAAGGACCAGCAAACATTCATTAATGTGTCTATGAAGTGCTGCATTATATGCCATGGTTGAAAACTCACAATTAAAATTATGATACTGTCCTGCAGTGAAGAGCCAATTATTGCCAGTAAACTAGTGAACCGTCTGGAGAGACACTGTTGTTATTTTCCACTGTTGTATTAATTACCATTTTTCTTGTAGGTGGGATGACATTCAAGGAGAGGGGGGACACAATTGGAATAAAAAGTTGTCAAGAAAAGTTCTTGCTAGCACCAGCTTTACATAATAAGATGGTTAACAATGAAAAAGAAAAACCACAAATCGTGAGCTAGTTGCTCTACCTTCCTACTGAAACTAGAGATGTTAAAGGGAGGGATGGATATGTTGAATGAGAAGGGGCTATGTACTTCCTTAATGCTTAGACGTGAAAATCAAACTATTCACTGTGTCTTAAGTAAATGACTAAAAAGCCTCTAAAACTGGATTTTCTTCTAATTACTGTTCCGTTAGTCCCTACTAAATCACTGATTCCCTATTGCTAGATAATGAATGAGTTCAGGTAGTGTAATGTTCCCATGAGAGAAAAAAATGTATTATTGATATTCCTGATGGGTTGTGATATTCGTCTAAGGCTTTCTGAAGTGTTATCCTGGAAACATCAGTGGAGGCAGTACTCATCATACAAATAAATTTTTAATATTCAGGAAACATCTTGTGATCAGTCTTAAAATTTGCCTGCTCTGCTTTGGGCTTGAAGGCCATGTACTGTAAGGACAGGAACATGATTATTGAAGCCATTGAGAGAAAACTTGAGAGAAATCCCTTTGTGGTTCACAGCTAAACACAATTAAACAGAATCCTGAGAATACTGTGTTCAGACACTGTTCAGACAATTTTCAGTTAAGAGAAGAATAGTGTTATATCTGCCTTGTGCCTTTGACATCTGTTGAAATTCCTGATGTCATAATATTCTGTGAAATTATAGGACTGGATCATAAATTGCTGTTTAATGTATTTCTAATTTGTATCAATACTTAGAAACTATCTGTACCAGCTGGACATAGTGAGGGAGAACTGTGATCCTTCTTCACAGTATTCAACACAAGAAAACAGTTTTAACTGTTTAGTAGGGCACAAATTAATTTTCCATAACCTCTACATACAGCTGGGGATCTTAAACTACATGATCTCCTGAGGGAGAAAGAATATACATAAGTCTATTTGTTAGGATGTTTTAGTAGTTTTAATTGAAAACAATTCTTTCTCCTATACTGCTGCAACTGGAAATTTTTAATATTTCCACAGTATGGTATTTGCTACTTATTCACCACCAGTAGGTTTGGAAATGTTCAAACTAAGAAATGAAAGCAAAATGCTGGTTCTATGTTTTTCAAGAGGTTCACAGAAAGCTGTGAATTTTTTACCTCCCACTGTCTCCAAAGCAAAGTGCCAGATTACTCCATTTTGTTCAATTTAAGGCACAAGAAGAGCTGGAATGAATGCTGAGGTGTAATTACCTGAGCAAACCCATCACACAACTGCAACATCAGCCTGTTTCAAAAGAATTAGGTTCATGCAAGGGCAGCAACTCTGAAGAAACCCACATGGAAATTTGTGGCAAGTATGATGTAAAAAAATGTATAAACTTCAGAATAAACATGGAGCCCAAAGCTGAGGTGCAGGCACATACTCATTTCCAGTGCTGCTCATGTTTTCTGCATGCACAGAGTGTTGTGGCCTCGCTCACACAGCACAAGAATGAATGACAGCATCATCCAAGCTCAGTAGTGCTTTAAGCGATGGTTAAATCCTGCCTCACTTGCAGATTCTGTGTTTTGTGAATGACCTCTGTGCTGAGGCCTGTTTCCATGATGATTGATGGTGTAGTCTACCAAAGGCAGGAGCACTTACTGTACTAAAAATGAACAGTGCATTATCCATCCTTCTGCAGGATGGATCCGACTTCCTTCATCACTACTGGGGCATCAGCCATCCAGATCTGTAGTCAGTTTAGTGATTTCACTGACCAATTGATTTTTTTCTTGGTTTATGATGAATATGAGATTCTAATTTTGCTCAAAATGGTAATAGCCTTGCCAAGCAGCTCTGTCTTGCCTGCCACTGCTGCCTTCCAGCCTCTCTCTCCATTACCTGATGTTTAAAGCTGTGGCAGATCATCCCTGTTCCCTGCACTACCAGCCAGTACACATGGACTTTGAGCCAGCACCTTCTATTGCATGCAGCCAACGTGCAGGAAAACACAGGCATGTAGGTAAAAAATTGGCAGGAGTGGCCTTTATTTGTTTGCAGAGTTCAGCAGTGTGCAGACTGCCCTGCTCTGTGCTCAGCTGCCCCTCACCTCCACAGCACTTCGCCAGCCCAGGGCCATGCCAGTGCAGCATCCAGGAGATGTGGTAGCATACATGCTGCTAGGAGCCATCTGGTATCCATGTTTTGGTTTGGGAAGGCAAATCTGGGGGCTTCTAAGAGTCACTGATGAGACTGATCTGCTTCTTCCTTGAATAGCAGGGATTTTGTGCAAACACCCTGCTCAAGCAGTGACACTTACAGCAGGTTACCTAGGACTCAGTCCAGATGACTTTTGGCTACCTCCAAGGACAGGGAGTGCTGTCCTCCAAGGCTTGAGTACTGTGCAGCATGAGCACCCTGGAGATCCTCTGGGAATAACCAGAGACCTGAATTGTGGATACAGAAAAAAGTGTAACATCCTCACCGTGATCTGTTGTATATGAAAGGAAGTGTAATTTCAGGAAATACCCTCCCATATCTTAAAGCAGATTTAATAGCATTGCCTAATGCAACCAGAAAAACAATATGCAGCGTGCTACCTTATTCAAAGCGTTTTCTCACTTTTGTGCATAGGTTGCCCAGAGTTTCAGATGTGTCCCAGCTTCTGCAGGGCTTGTTGTCTCACAATCAGAATGGCCTAAGGTTAATTCATCAGTTCTGGGAAAAAAAAAGCCAGCTAGTTTTGGAGTCAGTAGATTTGAATGATGAGCCTGGATTTCTGTTCTTTGTTCCTAGTATTTGAAGCTTCAGTACTTGGGTGGATGTGAGAGAAAACATTGGTGTTGAAAGCCTAATTCAGGATGCCAGAATAAGATTTGAGACTTTCCCGCAGATATGTTTATACAGTCAGGTTGTATGAGTTAATTGTGCTTGAATTTGATTGTGTTCTTTAAGCAGATTTATAGAGTTAAATATCATTTGGACCAGGATTTATGAGAAGGATTCTTTTGTCAGCTGATTAGTGCATTTGTGTTTAATCTGGAGAGTTTAAATCAATCAAGTCTCTAATCAGTCTGATTCTTGGTGTGGGGAGCTAATTTTTCACCTTTTCACTCAAAGTGGAAGAGCTGCAGCAGAAGAGACTCAGCCCTTCTGGGGGAAGTTGTTTGACCTTCTTAGTAGAAGACATCTGCTTCCTAAACCCAAACTTCTCCAGCAAGAATTGATAGGGGAACTGGCAAACTGGGGAAAGGAATGCCATTTTTTTCAGGTTCTGATGAAAAAATTTATGTTGAATTTCAAAGAAATCTGTGTCCGAAAATTACATTTTTCCTGCAAGGTTTGACCTCACTGATTTTGATGTTTCAATAAAGGCTTGCTTTGTCAAAAAAAGCCCAAACCCAAACCCTTACCATGTGTGCTCACAAGGCACCTCCACAGGAAATAATCAGTTTCTTTACTGGGGAAGAATGGTAATATGACTTCTCCTTCAGGTTTCAGCCAGTCCAGTTTAGTATGTAACTACCTCCAAGAGAATGGGGATTCAAGCATATTTTTTCTTTTTCTTCCTGTCCTCTCTTTGTGTCAATGCGAAAAAGAGAAGAAACTACTAAAACAGTAAAAATTAAATAACTGACAGAGGTTGAAATACCTGTCAGAAGTAGCAACCAAGGAATATAGATGGTTCTCTGAGGTTTATCACTGGTTTTTAGAAAGTGGCATCAGAATGCTGGTGAGCCCAGCATGGAAAAAAATCCCTCAGGCTATTCATTGGGTCACTACTTGCAATAATACATGCGTGGAACTAGAGTACAGGCTTCAGCCTCATCAGTGGTGGGCTTTACTCTTGAAGGAATTAGGGCAGCTGAGCCTGTTGAGTCAGAGCTGCCTCACAGCTAGACTTGGGGAAGTGTGAAGTGCTGCCAGGTGAGATTGCAGGAGTGTCAGACAGAAGTTTAAGACAGTCACAGCTTGATTGGAGAGCAGCACTCTGAATCAAATGTAATGGTGAGTTACAAAATAATGAAAATGCTGAAGTAGATACTGATTTTGGTATTTTCTGGCAAAACCAGTACACAGCAAGCCTCTGCTTTGCATGTTTGTTAATGTTGGTCATGTCCCTTAAAATGGACCTAGAAATTTCTGGAGTATTTAGGATCTGAAAACAATGAAAGCAGGGATCAAAACATGAATAAAAGAATAGTAGAGATAATAGGACAGAAGATTTACTAAAACTCAGCAGCTAATAAATAGTTAACTTTGGGAATGAGCCCAGCTAGATGGCATTTCTGGGTATTGTCTTGAGTTTTTGTAAAATAAATATTACAAGATATTTTACAGAGGATGACTCATTCTCTTTAAAATATACATGGTGCTTCCTATATCTTCAGCCACATCATTGCCTCACAGACTTTTAAAATAGTACCTGGGTTAAGGCTGTAATGCAGGATATGAAAGAGACATGAATTATTAATTCCTTTTACTCTAGCAATCCAAAACAACATTGCATAAGAGGTATAGTTGAAGTAGGGAGGCCTGTCCACTATCACTGAAGCTGTTTTCAGAAAGAATTCAGGAACCAGCAATGGAAGAAAAAAAAAAGCCAGCCAGTCAACCAAAAGACCAAAAAAAACAAAAACAAAAAAAAAACCAAAAAAAAAAAACCAAACAAAAAAAAGCCAACCAACCAAAAAAATAAACAGAGCATGAAACAAAATGCATGAGTGAGCATTGCTCTATAGCCTTGTGGGTGATGTGTTTCTGGGTTCTGTTCCTCCATATAGCAGTAGTCTTCAATGAATAGCAATAGTCCATGATGAAGTACCCTTGTACTCCTTTTTCCTGGAAAAGTGTCATTACCATTTAGACTTCTCTCCAGTCTTCTTTAAGGAGAATGGAAGGGCAATGCCCCACATTCCCCACTTGTCTGGCCAGTCCTATGGACATTTGCAGGTCCAAATTCTCTCTGTGAGCTGTTCAGGAGAAACCCTAGATTCTGCCTTCCTAGGAAAGGCAGAAGCACTAACAGGAATGCAGAGATACAGCACACTGACCCCTGAAAAATTGCCAAATAAAAAAATAATAGTCAGGCTCTTAGGAGTTTAGACTTGACTTACTGTTAGGAGGTAAATAAACAAGGTATTTGGGGATTTTGAAAACTATCAAAACATTCAGCATGACCCTGTTGAATCCCTCAGAGGGCCATTTTTTTAAAGCTTCAGGAGTAGTCAGGGGAATGCAGTAACTCTCCTTGCATTAAAATAATGAGATGTGTGTATCAAGATGACTAAAAGCTTGTCTGTCTTCAGGACCTGGAAGTCATCAAACCAATCTCATTTCCTTCTGCAACATGTGAGAAGGCCATATTGAAATAAATATTATGGGTGCTATGGCTTCAGTTTAATGAGTTTTATGGCACTGTGCTGTACACCATGTTTTTATGTGTGAGCCAGGGAAACATGGTCTGCACCAAACTGCTCTCAGGGGAGTTTGTAGTAACCATTATACTGGAGGGGTAAGTAAAGAAAGGTACTGGGTACAGCACTGCTATTTGGATTTCTGAATACATAAGTAGGCATATGGACTGCATTGCTAAATGTCAGAAAGCAGAGTGGTGCTGCAAGTTACCGTGGATAGTGTTGAAGCTGCACTTGTGGTATTTAACAGCTGGAAAAGTGGTATGGAAAAACCCAGTGCAAGTCATCAAGATAAATGTGATGTCTCGTGTTTAGGCAAGAAAACCAAGTGCACTGCTATCGTCTAGGTGGTGACTGCCTGGGCAGCAGAACTGCAGAGGTGCAGCTGTATTACTGTGACCCATGGGCTGAAGGTATTTGCACTTTCATACTGGTGTAAAAAGGAAAATATTTTAATGAGATGGGTAAAGCAGAGTAATGCTGGAAAAAAAAGTAGTTCTTTTTGTTTGTTTGGTGTTGGCAAATCCTGACCTGAAAGGTTGTGTTGTTTTGGGTACAGCACTTCCAAGAAGATGTGGGCTACATCTTCAAGGAAGATGTAGGAGATTGACAAAAGAGATCACAGGTCTGGAAGAAAGGTCAGGAAATATTGAAACAGTTGAGAGGGTCTGCCAAGGAGAAAAGAGATGAGATGATAAAATATAACAGTCTTCAGCTATCAGATAAGTAGCTCTGAGGAAAGAAGTTGACCCTTGTTCTTTTTATTTCCCCTGCTTGTCTTTTATTAATTTTATTCAATCTCAGCAAAAAGTCAGAACAAGTTTTTTAGTTGTAAGAAAAGTGAGGCACTGGGGTGTTATTCAAGGAGGTTATGCAAGTTCCTGATCAAAGGATAGACCTCTGTTTGGGGATAAATTGAATCCATCTTGTCTTTGTGCAGGGATAAATTAGAAGACCTCTCAAGATTCTGGATCTCTTTGCACTTCCTCATTTCTAGTAGTTTCTTCACTTTTTAAGATTTCCAAGACATTGTTAACAACACTGAGGCAAAGAACTAGACAAAGGAGAGTTGTATCTCTTGGATTATGTTGAGTGAATAAATCCTGTCTTTAAACTGGATCACTTAAAGATATATGTATATGAATAGTCTCTATATATACACATCCATATATAAAATATAATTTACAAACTATTTGAGCACCTGTCTGATGAAGAGAGGCTGAAGGAGATGGGGTTTATCCTGAAGAAAAGGAGACTGAGAGGGGACCTTCTTAATAATAATCTAAAAGGAGATTGAAATGAGGTGGGGGTTGGTCTCATCTCCCAGGTAGCAAATGAAAGGATGAGAGGAAATGGCCTCATGTTGTCCCAGGAAAGGTTTAAATAGGATATTAGGAAAAAAATTTATTCACAGGCATTGGAATAGGCTGTCCAGGGTGTAAGTACTACTCCTGGAAATGTTTAAAGCATGCATGGATGTGCTGCTTGAGGACATGGTTCGGACCTGGGGTAACAGTTGGACTCAATGATCTTAGAGGTGTTTTTCTATCTTAATGGTTCTCTTCATGCTTATAAATATGTATTTATGTTTTTTATCTCTCTCTCTCTCTCTCTCTCTCTCTCTCTCTCTCTCTCTCTGTGCATTCCACTGCTTCCAGTTATATTACCCTATGTTCCTAGCTGCAGTGTATGACCCTAAATCAGGTATCTCCAAAATCCTGACTTCAGAAAAATTAACTCAGAAGTACTGAAGAAAACAAGTATATATGTTCAGTGATATAAGCCAGCACCCAGAAATATGTAAATCCTTAGCAGGAAAGAGATGGAGGGTGAGCCAACTATCCAGATCTCAACTTCCTACCGAAAAAGACAACACCTGCCCCAGCTGGAATGTAAAGCAGGGTTTTAGACACCCATGGATGGTCCCATACTGCTAACAGTTTATACCTCCCATTTCTGTCAAGTATTTCCCTTCAGTAAGGGGCTGATTATCTTCAGCTCTCCCCTGCGCTCATCCCATGGTGCCCTGACTCCATTGGAGCAGTGGTGTGAATAAGTGCCTTTGGGGTTAGGGCTATTTTTTTCCCTCAGAAAAGGGAAAAACAGTGAAAGACTGTCTTGGTAGCAGTGTTATGGATTGAACTCAGCAAAGTTTTCTGTTAAGTTGTAAAAATCACTTGAAATTTTCCCTCTGGGGCTATATATTCTACTGTTCAACAAGGTACTTCTGGCAAGATTTTTCTTTCATCTCAAAATGATGGAATAGAGTACTATAAAATCTGGTTTAGAATTCATCTTTTGTCTTGTTTGCTGCTAACAAAATTGTGGACTTTTATAGTAATTGGCCTTGTGGTTAACATTTGGGTAGTCAGGAAAAATCATAGATACATACCAGTATTAATAATCACACCACAAAAGAGGCAAGAGGAAGCACAATAATCAGATAGCTTGCTTTGTATATTTGCAACCATTGCTAAACCAAAAAATATATTTTTTTCAGCCTGCTTTCTGATCTACATCTTGTTTGTTTATTTTTAATACTTGCCATTACTTTTATTTTCATTGGTTTTCAAGATGAAAATGAGCAGATAACAAAAGTTAATAGTAATTTTTCAGACATAAACAAAAATGAGTGGTCGAGCTGTACTTGGGGAAACACATTAAATAATGAGTTCAGGGTGACAGATGAAAACAGAAACAAGAAACAGTATGTGTGGTTTCTAGGATGACTAACTTTTACTTTATGTGTGATGCATAAAGGTATTGCCCACTGCAGAAACTTACTGTCATATGTAGATTGTGCCTATTGTGCCTATTGGCTCAGCCCTTTTTAATTGGTGTCAATCTGGATCAAAATGTGTTGTAACTCCACCATTTTCAGTTGAGTTGAACCTCAAATCCTGTGTTCAGTTCTGGGGCCCTCACTGCAGGAAAGACACTGAGGGGCTGGAGCGAGTCCAGAGAAGGCAACAGAGCTGGGGAAGGGTCTGGAGCACAAAACTGATGGGGAACAGCTGAGGGAGCTAGGGGGTGTTTAGCCTGGAGAAAAGGAGGCTCAGGGGGGACCTTTTCTCTCTACAACAACTTAAAAGAAGGTTGTAGTGAGTTGAGGGTCGGACTCTTTTCCCAAGTAACAAGCAATAGGACAACAGGAAATGGCATCAAGTTAATCCATGGGAGGTTTAGATTGGAGAGAAGGAAAAATTTCTTTTGTGAAATCATTGTCAAGCACTGGAACAGGCTGCCAACCTTGAGTTACAACCTTGGGAAGTATTTAAAAGATGTGTAGATGTGACACTCAGGGATGTGGTTGAGTGGTGGCCTCGACAGTGCTGGGCTAATCAATGATCTCAGAAGTCCTTTCCAACCTGAATGGTTCTGTGATTCTGTGCTTTATACAAGGAGGATATTGGTAGTGCTGATTATGAAGTGAGGTTATTATATATTCCTGATGCTTTTAAAAGTAGTAATGACATGGAAGTTGTCATGATGTAACATTCAGTGTGTGCCCCTTTGTTTTAATACTGAAGAAACCAAGAGTAAAAGCCTATTTGAAGAACAGCATTTGAGGTACTAGGTGAATGTATGTTTTACAAGCTCTTCACACCAGAGATTTGGCAAAGGGCGGTATTCTATCATATATGCTAATACAGGTTTAAATAAGAAAATGTGCTACCTTATTCCTTTATTTAAAAAAAAAAAATGTGCTGCAATTTTCTTATTGTAACAGTGATTCCTGCAAAGGCTTTCTGTGTTCAAATAGGTCATGTTCATGATTGGCACTTTAGAAATATGAGAAGTTTGAGTGAGTGAGTTGACACAAAACAGTTTGCAAACATTAATCCCCCAACAGCTGTAGGCAAGCAGTGTGGGAGGATTGCTCTCTTTACCAGTGCAGGAGCCATGGCTTGAAGCAGTTGTTTCCTTTCCACAGAAGGCATCTCCTTTATAGTCATAGCAGAATCTACCATCACCTCTGTGGTAGGGATGCTGTTGACACACACTGAGACACTTCTCTCTCAGGAGAGGGTAACCTCTGGACTAAAGTATTTTGAATTTCAGTAGAAATAGCTTCCTACCTCACCTTTGCCTCATGCCCATTTCTCTCCCAGCCGTGGGTCCGAAAGCTCAGTGAAAAACATCTGTTGATGTAACACACTTTCTTCAAGGTGCTGTTTCTGCCACAGTCTTTCACTGATTTTATCCCTAAGAAGCAAGTATTAAATCCCACCCCTCAAAACACTCCATGAAAGGATCAGCACACAGCAGCACACAGCTAAGATCTTCCTCTTTATGTCTCCTTTTTTTTCTCCTTTTGGCATTTGGGCCAAAAGCCACCAAGAGTTGGTATCTGTATCCCCAGTCAGATCTTCTGACTGAATCTTCTGTCTCTCCTTGTATAAAGTGGCACTTTGATATGTAAGAGCTTTTCTTTCATGTCCCATGGGAAAAATAAGACTGTTCATCATACCAGATTGGTACAGGATAACCCTTTTCTCTGAAATTTCTGTATTTCTCTCTCATTTTCCAGGAAGGAAAAATAAAAGCACTTACCTTCAAGATTTTACTGTCTCCATTTCTGCCTAAAAATCCCATATATTGCAGTGAGCAATCAGAACTCCATAATCTGTCTCCATTGTAGGAACAACAGTAATCCCTTACAAAAAAACCCATCATTAATATTTTGTTAATTCATGGACATCACTTTTAGGAAGTAGAATGCAAGAGGAGGGGCTGGATTGTATGTCAGATTGCCTTTATTGGGGTTATTACCTCCTGTACACAAACTTGTCCTCCGTGGTGCTACATGCAGCAAATTCTATCTCCCCATTCCCCATTGCAAGATACACTTGCTGAAGTTTTGTGGTGTTTCAAGGCACAAGGCATCCATTGGCCATCTCCTTTCTAGCTGTTTGTGCCCTTAAGGACTGTGGTATGTGAGTCTTCTGTCTTGTGCCTGGGTGTGCTGTAGTGAGTATCAAAAAGGGAGTTTGTGCCAGAGAAGAGTGCAAAAGAAGGCTCTCCTGCAGTCACAGACACATAAAAGGTGTGTGTTTTAGGGCCTTTGCCTAGGAGGAGTGTTTGATACTCTGTAGAAACTGGCAGGCACCAAGAGTGGCCAGTGCAGAATACTAAGTAGTTTTACAGTTAAAACTCATGTGTAGGTTGGGTGCTCAGCAGCATGCTCTGAATCAAGGGGGAAAAGAAATCCCATTTTCCAGCATCCCTGAATTACCAGCTGTTATTACTAACTCATTAATTGTTATGGTCAGGTCTGTCCTGTTTTTGTGAATGGAAGTTCATGGAGGATGTCTAGCTGAAGATCATCCCCAGCTGGAAATGTAGATACCTCCAACCATTCAGACTCTGAAAACATTCCACTTTCTAGAAGGCTTTACTCCTTTTTAATGTTTATCAGTTTGGTTGACTGTCAGCTGGCAGAGTATGCATGTATCAGGAGGCTAAGGAAAGGGGGGTGAGTGTGCTCTCCTGCAGCTGTAGGGTATTCATGCTTTAACATGAAGGAATCTCCCATGAGTTCGTGGGCTGAGCTCAGTTCCTCATCTGTAGGACAGGAGTCACTTCCTTGACTTCATTGCTGTTTTGCTGAAGGTGGGACATTTTATTTTTCACATTTGTGATGCCGTGGTGAATAGAGAGGCTCCACTGTGATTAAAAAACTGAACCAAAGCAACACAAAAAAACCTAACAGCCTGGTTCACTGCAATATTGCCATTTAATTTGTTCCATATTTTAAAGACATTTGAAGCTTTTAAATATACTCTGGTATCTCAAGCACTGCATAAAAACTTCATTCTTTGAAAAGCCAAATAGGAATTCCTAATGCCCTTCAAGTAGGGTCTGGGACTTTGTAGTTACTCTAGCTTTTATGTGTATGTGACTGAACAAAGAGTCTCCCAGCTCCCCCTTGTGTGGATGCTGAACTCCTGCTACATCAAGCAGAAAACAACTGTGATTTTTGCTGGTTTTGATCAGACATTTCTACAGTGCTTTTCTGCTGCAAAGCAGAATAATACTGTCACAAATTTTAAATTAACAAAATATGCCTAGAAGGGATTGGTAGCTCTTGTTCATCTGATTAATGTCAGGCTTGTAAAGTCTGTTCTCTAACAAAAACAGCAGCAAATGCTCAACTGAGAGATGTTAAAAACAGACTCTCCATTTTAGTGGATCTTTTTGTTTTAGTTATAATCTCCTACTGAAGCACCCAGGACGAAATCACAAAATCAACTGGCATCAAGGGAGTTGAAATAGCTTATATCTGCATTCACTTTTAATTAGACTTGAAATGGCTATCCCACTGTAGTGCAGAAACCAAGTCAGTACCATCCCCTCAGCCCTTATTAATGACAACAACCTTAGCATAGATCTGCATATTCAGAAGCTGGGTGGATAGGTGCTTTGTATTGGGAAATATGTGCAGGATTTTTAAAAAGTGGGATATTTTTTGTACAACTCAATTTTTACTCTTAGGCTGGGAAACAGAGGGGACTTTCCTTTTTAAAATGTTCTGGCAGGAGTTTTTTGATGCAGCTTTTGTTTAACAGGTATCATCCTATGATATTTTTCTGCTCAACGGTCGAATCAAGTCAGCACTGGTACAGGTGCATTCTGTGCCATCTGATGTATTTCTATGGGTTTATCTTCCCCTTATGTACATTTCTATTCCTTCAAGATGTGCTTTGAGACATTTCCAATTTCAGCATTCTGCTTGTCTCATCTAATTCAATTATAAGCTGTTCTGGGCAAGGACCATATCTGGATTCTGCTTTCAAGTTTCAATACACAGCAGTTTTGCAAGGTAATCTTTAAAAAAAAAGTATCATGATGAGGGAAGGAATTTAACTTATCCACAGGGATTTGTCATGTGAGAAAAGCATGTCCTGATCTCCCAGACTTCAGCAATGTTGTACCCACAGGCACTCCTATCCCCACTGGAGATACTCAGTGTGATAGCACATTTTGCTTAGGGTTTCCGCTAGATGGGGAGAGATTTTTCTTTTCTTTATTTCTCATTTTCTTTATCCCATTTGCTTCTCTTTCAGGTGTGAACAGAAAAGTCACCTATTCCCTGTCAGACTCTGCAGATGGTTTCTTCTCAGTTGACCGGTCATCAGGAATCATTATTTTGGAGCATCCACTTGATAGAGAGCTTCAGTCCTCCTATAACATCACTGTAAAGGCCTCAGATCAAAGCATTGTGCTGACCTTATCCTCCTTTGCCACCGTTACCATTACAGTGCTAGACATTAATGACAACCCACCCGTGTTTGAAAGAAGAGATTATCTTGTTACAGTACCTGAAGATGCTTCACCTGGCACTGAGGTCCTTTCTGTTTTTGCTACAAGCCAAGACATTGGTACAAATGCTGAGATTGCCTATCTCATCAGATCAGGAAATGAGAAAGGGAAGTTCAGGATTAACTCCAAAACAGGTTTGTAAAGTGGCTCTTATTTGCAGTGCTAAATTAAAGCATCAGAAAAACATGAATGCTTTGGGGAAGGCTCTTGGACCAAAAAACTTCCAAGGCCAGAGGCTCGCAGCTTGTCATTGTATAATTAACTGCACAGTTAAAAAGCAATTTTAGGTTGGAGAGTGATGTCAATTACGGTCACACATGGCTGCCCCAACTCAAGTGGAGAATACTTTTCTCCATTAGTAAGTCTTTTAAAACCAATATAGATGTGACAGCATATTAGCCAAACGATGCAAAACACTTCTAAACACTTGCAGTGTTTACTTGCTTACCAGCTGAGTACAGCCTCAACTATCTGTCCCTTAGAAAGCATCAACCAGTGCTACCAGGACCTGTTAGGACCAATTCAGTCCTAATATGTGATTGCCATTTAGGTAGCTTTATGCAGCTTCCCTAACTTAGGTTTTTCAGATTTGTCTTTTTCACTTCAGCCATAGCTTGCGTTGAGGTCTTTTTGGTTATACATCAAAAATTTTAGAAGTACACCACTGCTTCCCTATAAGAAATACCAAGCAAAGGTATTATATTTGGTGTAAATGGTGCATTTTCTTTGATTTGAATTTCCTTAGTGGGATTCTTTATCCTCACTGAGGTTTTGTTCTATCAACTGTAAGCTATTTCTTCTGTGCTTCCTGTAGTGGATCCCCTTCTTCTCATAGCATTCAGGATGACAAGTACAAATCTGCTACCAGAGTCTGAGAGCAAAGAAGTCTTGATTTTAAAAGATGAAGATAGCACTTCTTTGGGTGCAACTGTAATATCCAGTAACATGAAAAATCTCAAAATTATGCATTGTATCATTTCTATAATTGTGTGCAAAAATGGCTCTTCACTCTGCAGGGACTGCTGCCTCTTATGCGAGGGACTTAACTGTGTTGTCTGTCATCTTCATCATGTTGATTAGTGCTAGCAAAATTTAAACATAAATATGCCTAGGCAGCGATACTTAACTTCACATTTGACAATGAAGCCAAGGAAATAAATCAATAAAAACCCATAATGAAGCTTAATCTCACAGGAAAAAAACCCAAAACTAAACCTATATATTATTCATTAATGTGTGACAGCTCCATTACTATCTGTTTAGAGGCAGGAGCTCAGTTTCTAAACAGCAGAGTGGTGATGTAGCATGCCTGATCACAGCTTGAAAAATAATGTCCTTCACACCATTTATCAGTGGGAGCTCTCTGATAGCCACTTGGAAGCTTCTCTTCAGGGCTCCTGCTTTCCACAAGTCATGCTGAAAGGTGGAAATCGTTTGGAGAGAGCCCAGACAAGATTAAGAGGAATGATCTGATGTCTGTAAAATGTGACTTACCAGGAAAGACTGAAGGAATTAAGGTTGTTTTAGCTAGAAGAGAGAAGACATGCTGTTAATTTTCATGCCTGTAGAAAGTACCTGTGAAGAAGAGGGGAATAAAATGGACTCCATTCCCAGTTATAAGAGAAGAAGTTGTGAATAGGCTTAAATTACATTCGGATTACTTTGGTTAAATGATAGGAAGAAATTCCTAACTGTAATGAGGTCCTGAAATACATTTCCTGAGAAGGTTAGGAAACTGATATTGTAGGAAGTTTATAAGAACACTAGAAATCAGATCATTTCTATCCTAGAGGGAGTCTGGGTGCATGGAGTGAATCAAGTTACAGAGAATCCTAATTTTGGCTGTGTGATGAAGTAACACAAGATTTATAAACCTATTTGAGTGGGGAAGTCTCTGTTTAATCACTTAAATGATTGACAACTGATTTCTCAGAGGTATTCATATCCTATTCATTTGTATATAATTCATGAGAAGTTAATTGTGTGGGAGTGAATTTCTGTTGACTTGTCAGGGCTTATTTCCAGAGTTGGCATCCAGTTCTCCCAGTGGCTCTGTGGATGAGATGGTAAATGGGTGGATATGGCCCCCACTTATTCATCCATGATACTGACATAATGAAAGCTATTTTCATGAGGAACCATTCATTGCCTCATGCCTTGTAAAGGTCCTTTCTGCAGAGGCAGCCCAAGTGCAATTGGCATCATTCTTTAATCAAACGACAGCAGTAGAAACCTGAATAAACATTTTTATTGGATTGGGCAGTCTTACAGTTAATGTTGTATGTGTGCCACGGTGATAAATAGCATGCTGTACTGTTTACTACAGTCAAATCCCTTACTCTGTGGCATTATTTATTTTTTGCTGGCTGTTGACATTCCCTCCTTTGCTTCAAAGGAGTGATTTCCATTTTTGAAGCTTTGGATTTTGAGTCGTGCAAGGACTTCTACCTGGTAGTGGAAGCGAAGGACGGAGGCAGCCCAGCGCTGAGCGCGGTTACGACGGTGAACGTGAACGTGACGGACGTCAACGACAACGCGCCCGCCTTCAGCCAGGCTGTCTACAGCGCCGTCGTCAGCGAGGACGCGGCCGTCGGCGACTCTGTGGTCATGGTCAGTGGGTGGAGTGGGGGCCTGCCCACCATCTAGGTGCTGCCCCTGAAAAAATAAAAAAGTGCTGCACTGCTTAATAGTGATAATTACTACGCCCTGAAGCCCCCAAACCATTTTCTAGGCAATACTCTGCTGCTGCTCTCCGAGCTGCTGTCAGTTTCTCCGCAAAAGAAAGTAGCAGCAGTAGTACTGACCCTTTCTTTCTAACCCTGTTACGCTGTCAGAGAGCAATGGCATATTTAAGGTGTTGCATTTCGTGAGTCAGCTAGAAAGAAACAGGTTTTAACAGAAAGGCAGGATTCAGCTTTTCAGTGAAATGCAATCATAGAGTCACAGGGTTGGATGAGATCTTAAAGATCATCTTGTTCCAACCCCCCTGCTGTGGGCAGGGACACCTTTCACTGCACCAGGTTTCTCAGAGCTCCAAATACATAGTATTTGTATAGTCTGGCACGCAGTGTGCCATCCCCAGACCTCACAATATTCTTGTCTTGCAACTTGTGGATCTAGAGAGAGAGTGTTGTATGGAATATTAAGATTAAAATATTCTGAATGTTTTCAGACTAGAATTTTGAAAAGGCCCAAGTGAAGCCTCCTAACAAAAACCAATTGGATTGATGCTGTAGAGGTGTGCAGTTCAGGTATAACTAGTCGGATGAAAAGTGAAGTTTATTTTCTGGAGTGTTGAGCAATTAATGTATCATACAGATCACTTAATATTTGTTTTACTAATTTTTTATTCTTCTCTCAAAACAAGTTGATAGCAGAAGATCTGGACAGTCCTCCCAATGGTCAGATTCATTTTTCCATAGTGAATGGGGATCAAGACAATGAATTTTCAGTTGATCCTGTTTTGGGACTCGTGAAGGTTAAAAAGAAATTGGATAGAGAAAGGGTAAGACACATGGGAGTTCTTAACTCACAATGACTTACAGATGTGCATCAATCTCCACTCTGCTGCTAGCTTGTGTTGAAGGAGTTTCTTTTATGTGCTGCAGCAGTCAGCCTAAGATACTCCAACAGGTCTTTCTAACCTTTTCCCACTTGTTTCCATGCCTGCCCCGTCCCCAGTCTATCTCCAGGCCAGCTGCCCTGCTGCCTCTCCCACCCTGCACCCACACAGCAGCCGGGGTCCCACCAGGGGAGAGCGGCAGCTCTGGGTTTGTCCCGTGGTGCCAGCAGGAGCTGCTGCCGCGCTCACGAGCTGCCCGCTCTCCCCTGTGCGTGCGAGCACACGCGTGTGGCTGTGCGTGCCACGGAGCGGTGACAAAATGCTCCAGATTGTGGCACTGAGCACCGAGCTGAGACCCCAGCCATTAATTAGTGCTCTGCAAAACGTGTCACTGGGGAGGCGACGGTATGAAGTGGCCAGGCTGTACCAAAAGTGAAAGAGTGCTTCATTAAACAGATTTTGCTGCTTTGTTTGCTCACTCCATTATTCATTCAGGATTATTTATCACCATTTTGCCATAACTAGCAATTGGCAGCTTTTGGGGCAAAAAAAAAACAAACAAATGCAGTTGTCTGTGCTACTAGCAGGGCAGGACAGTGCTACATGGCTTCAGAAATCTTGCAACACTTAAGGAAATCCGTGCCTCCTGCCTCCCAGCAATGCACCCACAAAACTGGGAAGCAGATTGCTACCTTCAGAATATGGGCTCAGCTGGAGAAGCTCTTTACTGGAAGCAGACCTACTTCTTAAAACACTGGCAAAAAACCCCTTCTGTATTATCACAAAGGCAGGATTAAATTGTTAGTGTTTGGCGGTAGAATGACTCTACACAGACTGTCTACAGCAGGGGAGTTACAATGGCCGTGCATGTTACAAGTTGGCTGCAATAAAAGCCCAGGCTGAATTTCTTAATATGACTTTCTTTTAGTTTCTGAAGTGTACTCATGTGCAGCTGCATTCTTACCCTCACAAGGCTGTGCATGTGTAATGCCAGCTGTGTTAGGTCTGCATTTTCCAAAATTTCCCTCAGTTAAAATAAGCTGTGATATTATCTTTTTCCTTTGCTTCCTTGGCACATTTCTTAGACACAGGTGTTTCTGACCCCTTCAGGGAAAATTATATATGATGCCCCATCTGCTGTAGATCCTCAAAGGCAGTGCTGACTCCCAGGTTTCAGTGGTTTAAGGAGACTTATTTCCAGAGCTGTAATCACATAGAGACCATGACTTTTGCCATATACCTTTCTGGGACACATTGAAATGAAAGCAAACACAGAAAAAAATTGGGAAAGATTCTACAAAACTCTCTGTCTTTAGCTAGCAGTGGAAATTATCATTAAGAGAATATTGTCTTCCTCAAGTTTCTTGACTTGCCCTAGCTCAGGATTCCTCTTCTCTCTTGTGTCATTTTGCCCCTGCCAAATCACAGTCTATATCCTCCATACAACCCCCCAAAAAACATGTTCCCTTTTGCTCTGTATTGGTCCCACATCCCAGAAGAGCCGCCTTATTTTGTGTGCTCAGTCTGTGCTCCTCCCTACCACAAAAAAGCTATTATTTTTCAAATATATTTGGATTTCCTTCCCTCCCACCCCCCTCCTCAAAAAGCCCCTTTAACATTATCTTGTTCCTCTCTGCAGGGCCATGCTTTTTCCCTTTCCAGCCCTGCACTGAGAGGGTGGAGCAGAGTGTTGTATCTAGCATGTTTTGCCCTTCACATGCTCCGCTGTGGGAGGATTCAGGGGCAGACATGTCAGCAGCTTTCCCTGCAGAGCAAGGAGAAACATACAGTAAAAAGCAGTTGTAAGACCTGTGGAAGCCAACATAAGGATGCAGTTCTGAAAATCCAACTGTCATCCATAAACTGTGCATAGACAGAACTTTTGCAAGTTGTCACATATGCTCACACCTCACACATGGGCACATATGTGTGTAGAGAGCCCATGGATAATGCCTGCACTGCACTGAATTGTTTGTGTCTGTTGCAAACAAGCAGACTCAAGCCCACTTATCTTCTGCAGAATGGTGGATACTATTCTGTTGCTACAGAAACTGTTGTCCCTCATACTCCCAAATGTTTTCCAGTGTGTTTAAGCCAACTGCCTGTGAACTTTTTCTTGGCTCTCCATCACCATGTTAGAAATAGTATGTGTCAGCCTGACACTAGCTCTAATAAGTAATTTATATAATATCTTGGAAACCAATTGTAAGATAAATAGAATCAGGTCAC
The DNA here is from genome assembly GCF_963662255.1 of Cinclus cinclus. Taxonomy (NCBI): domain Eukaryota; kingdom Metazoa; phylum Chordata; class Aves; order Passeriformes; family Cinclidae; genus Cinclus; species Cinclus cinclus. The sequence continues at coordinate 39,166,605 of NC_085047.1, forward strand.
TTATCCTAGCTGACACCTAGGAGAGATGAAAATGTAAGTTTACAGGACTAATAGCTGAGTTCAGATGTTACCTGTCATTTTTTTTTTCTGTCTGCCCCTTTGTTTCAGGAATGCTTTATCTGGTACAGTTATTTTAATAAAATGAAGCTGTTATGTTTATTGGTAGCCTTATGAAACAGAAGTTGGGGGACAATGTGACAATAAACAGGATAATGTTGTACTAAGGGCAGGAAGATAATGAGGCCAAACAGCTTTCCTTAGAATATGGAAGGTGGTGCATTGAATGTAAAGAACCTGGGTTAAAATTTAGGACCATTTTCATAATGATTTAATGTTTTCACCTTTTTTCAGATATCTGGTTATTCATTAGTTGTCCAGGCAAGAGACAGTGGTACCCCTCCTTTGTCTTCGTCTGTGACGGTCAATGTGGATATTTCTGATGTGAATGATAACAGCCCTGTGTTTACTCCAGCTAACTACACAGCTGTAATTCAGGTAAGTTTATCCTGCACATCAAAAGCTTCAGTGACTTTTAAAATGCATGGGCATTTGGTTTCAGTTAAGTACCTTTTGATGATCTGTCTGCAAAACACTTATCAAGTAATCTTATCTAAAGGAAAGTATAAACAAATCTTTCTTGAGTCTTTTGGTAAGTTTTTATTTGCTGAGGCTCTTTAACCACAGCATCTGTCCCACATTTTCACATTCATCCTTGCTGCACCAGGTACTCCAGCCTCAAAATGTCTGCTCTAGGATAAATTCACACTTCTTTACAACTTGCTCTGGGTGTGAGGCTTGATTTTTAGTCAGTCCTGATCAGAGAAAATATCAGAGAGAGCCCAGCAGGCCCTGGAGGTGTGGCAGGTACCTTAATCTCTGCCACTGGTCTGTGGGACATAAGCAGTGTCAACAAAACTCAGCTTGTGAAATGACAGCTTGGGCAAAGGGCATTCAGTTGAGTATTCTCAATAGAAAAATGTGGTATGTTATGATTGCAATATGTATCATTTTAATCCTTTTCTTTATACGCTGTGTATATGTGTAAAGGAAAATAAACCAGTGGGCACAAGCATTTTGCAGCTGGTAGTGACAGACAAAGACTCTTTTCACAATGGCCCCCCTTTTACCTTCACCATCCTCACTGGCAATGAAGAGGAGGAGTTTACACTGGACCCTCATGGCGTTTTGAGATCTGCAGTCATCTTCAAGCACATGGTCTCAACTGAGTATGTGCTCTGTGTGCAGGTAAGGCTTGACTTTTACATCTACACTGAAACAATATAATCTCTTAAGGGTAGGTTACCTGTACCTTGCCTGTATGGGTTGGTTTTAATGGACTGTAATCTACAAGTAAATATCACACATTCCAGTTTGCAAATGCACAATGCAGAATATTTTCTTTGATGTTCTTAAACCTGGTTTCTTATAAATATAAATATAAATAGGTAGCCAGCCACCTTTCCAATTTCCTCGGCATGAAATGAATTTTCTGAGCAGCGACCGTTATGGTTTAAGATTTTCATCTTTTTTTTTCTGTAGCTAAGGAAGGAAAATGAGAAAAATGCATTATATACATATAAATACACCCCAGAACAAGTGACTGCAAAATACTGCTCTAGGAATGAAAATCATTTTGGCTTTTAAGCCATAAATTTAATCATAAATTTTTGGAAGCCTTCCAAGAATTCATGAAATCACATTTCCAAGGTCAGCTTAGCTTTTAAAGAATGTCAAAGTAAGACATGCAATAGAAGTCCAGCTCAAACTTAGCTTTAGAATAATCACTGAGAAGCTTTGTAACCAGGGTAATTTTGATTGCCAAAACCTGTAAATCCAAAAGTAATTTGTCCACATTTCTCAGATCTGCCAGAGAAGTTGTATTAGGGTTCACTAAGTATGCAAGTCTAGGGAATGACCCTCTTCACTGAAATGAATGAGTCATGGTCCCATAAGCTGTGTCTAAAATTCTTGCTTCCTCCACTTGCTTTGCTGGGGTTGATCTCTCTAAACAAAGCCTGTCTGTTCCTTTACAAGCACATTTAGTGATGTTCACAGCAGTCACATCATCCTTAGATGAAATTGTTGGTTACAATTCACAAAGTATAAACTCTGATGCTAATTAACAGTTCAAATCAAAAGTTTTGCAAGTTTGCCATTTATTATCCTTGAAACCTATTTTTTAGCCTTGTAGGGGAAAAAAAAGTTGTCACCTTTATTTCTTACTATGCCTTAATCATAAAATATCCTGCCTTCAGGGTAATTCGCTAGCTGGAGTTCTAGTGCAGCCAAAACTGGGCATGAGAGTTAAATTTGAGCAGCATTCTCTAGCTGTAGAGATCCACGTATTTCATAGAAATGAAATATTAGACCACCATGTCTGTGATGTACCAACAGGATCAGGAAACTGCGCTGTTGGGTTGTGGAGACATGATTCCTCCCAGTCTTATTTTCTAAAGAGATTTCTGTAGGGGAAACGTATTTTATAGTTTCCTGTTGTGTATAAACCATCGAAGTGTTTCTTTCCATCCATACGTGCCAGAGTGCTACTTTCTCTTTTCCACTATCAGGTTTCTCCTCTGTATTTGGTTTATTAAGAATTAATGTAACATAGAAAGTGGAATGAGATATAACCTCTTTTGCATGTACATGAGTATTTGTCTGCACATATATAAAATATATTTTAAATATTCCACCCAGCTCTTTTAGGAGTGAAGATGAATGAATTTTAGAGTGTCTCAGAATTACTAATCTACTCCTAGTAGTGTCTATATTACTGTTGTCATCCTGCCATTTTTTCCTTTGGCTTGTAAATTTTCCTCCCATGTCCAAATACAAAGATCATTGAACATGTCCTACATGTCTGCCTAGTGGTAGTTTAGTCTTCTGTTCTTCTCTGAAGCAAGTAAATGTGTGGAGCAGTATATCATAATAGGGACTGCAATAAAACATTTTTCTTATTGTAGGCAAGGACACTGATTCAAGTTTGCATACCTTTCTGTCAAGATGGCCTTGGGTTTTTTGTCATACTTGCTCTTTTGCTCTCTACAAAAAAAAGTGCAAATGTTGCTATAATACCTGCTCTGGGTCATCCAGCAGTCGGTCCAAGTGCAGTGCTGCTCTCATATTTTATCATAAGTAACAGCACAAGCACCTTTTTCATTTTTGGAGGATGATAAATTTTATTTACGTCAAGCCATGTTTCTTGATTGCTTCAAGTAAAGAAGTACAGAATGTTGTAGAAAAATTCCTAACTCCCTCTAATTCACACAAGCTAAGCAGGGTCAGAAATGCTTTGGAACACACCAAGCAATGCAGAAGGCTGATATTTCACTGGAATTCAGTCTCTTCTCCAGGGTAGAAGTGAGCCCAAACTGTGTTTGGTGCAGATTATACCACACTGTTTGTATATTCTCTGTTGTGAAGATGAGAAGTGATAACTGTGGGATCCTGGGAACATTTCAGTTTGAGTAATGAGGCATTCTGCTGACACATTTCTCTCTGCAATCCACTTAGAGATCTGTGCTTCCCTAAAGAGTTTGTAAGTTCTCCTGCTAGAAATGGCTGAGACACTTCTTTACATATGTATTTTGCAAATGCATTTGAGCGTTCTTTTGAGAATATCTTTTCAGAATTACTGATGCTCTGAGAATATACATAGCAATAAGTTATGGTTGCAGGCTGTGTTCTATATGTGGTTTTTGTTTTTTGTTTTTTTTCTAAATTTCATTAGGCAAAGGACTCTGGGAAGCCTCAGCAGGCTTCCCATACCTATGTTCAGGTGAGGGTTATTGAAGAGAGCATTCACAAACCTACTGCCATTCCACTGGAGATTTTCATTGTCACCATGGAAGATGATTTTCCTGGGGGAGTCATTGGGAAAATCCATGCCACAGATCAGGATGTGTACGATGTCCTTACATACACGCTAAAATCAGAGCAGAAAAGTCTGTTCAAGGTCAACAGCCACGACGGGAAGATCATCGCCCTTGGAGGGCTGGATAATGGCAAGTACGTCCTGAACGTCTCCGTCAGCGATGGCCGGTTCCAGGTGCCCATCGACGTCGTGGTCCACGTTGAGCAGCTGCTGCAAGAAATGCTGCAGAACACGGTCACCATCCGCTTTGAGAACGTTTCCCCGGAAGACTTCGTGGGTCTCCACATGCACGGGTTCAGGCGCACCCTGCGCAATGCGGTGCTGTCCCAGAAACAGGACAGCCTGCACATCATCAGCATTCAGCCGGTGGCAGGCAGCAGCCAGCTCGACATGCTCTTTGCGGTTCAGATGCACAGCGGTGGTTTCTATAAGCCTGCCTATTTGATTCAGAAGCTTACCAATGCGAGGAGACACTTGGAAAATGTGATTCGTATTTCTGCTATCCTGGAGAAGAATTGCTCCGGACTGGATTGTCAGGAGCAACACTGTGAGCAAAGTCTGTCTATTGATTCGCATTCCCTGATGACTTACAGCACAGCACGGATTAGTTTTGTGTGTCCCCGCTTTTACAGGAATGTGCGCTGCATGTGCAATGGTGAGTACTGCTCCCTCTTCCCTTCCCATTGCCGCACATTATGTGATGGGATCCATTTTATTCCTCTGATGCAGATTAGAAGGGGCATTTCAATTCAGTCCACTAAAGCACGACTGGCTGATGCGTTGTGTGAATTGATTTCTCGGGCTCGGAAAGAATTGTTCGTGTTTACTGATGTAAATGGAAGTTTATGAACTTTGGCCTTTTATGACAAAGACCGCTTTCCTGGAGGCTCCGCAATCAGAGCCATCAGCCAACTTCCAGGGGAGGGGAGGGAGTGGGAGGGGAAGAATGAGAAGAGGGAGGGATGTAGTTTCCCAATCATTTGGTGCCACCACTGGAATAAACCTGGATTGTGACTGGAGCAGAGCAGCCTGGTCTCCAGCAATGCACCAGCAGTCTCCAAGGAGAAGCACCCCTGACCTAAGCCAGGCAGGTGGAAAGGCCTTTTCCAGTCCTGTTGTTGCAGAGAGCCAGAGAGACCAATGAAGTATTTTATTAGCAAGCTCTTTTCCTGACCTTTAATGCTACAGTAGGGGACAGGGTAGGTTTTGGGCAGCTCCACATTTTGGCAGAGATTTCACATGGGCATATGACAAATAGCCTTGCGAGCCAATCTTCTGTATGATTCTGCACTTGGATTTTAAAACCTCAGGCAGTTATAATACTGGCTCTGTTTCTTTTGTTTGCCAGGCTGTTTGCTCCTCATTCCTTTTCATTTAAGAGCAGAGAAAAAAGCTGCTGTAAAATCAATACATCTAAGTCTCCCTCATCTTCAGCACACATGCATACACAGAGCAATACAAGAATTCAGCAGTCATATCCTGCAATAAACAACCTTTGTTTCTGCAACAGTCAGCAGTGCTTCATGTTTTACCACTGACATTGGTGGGGATGAAAATCAGCATAAATCGCATAAAACTTAACCAGAAATAATTTTTCTTCCTGTGGCACATGGATAATAATGCCATAGAAGTTCAATTCTAAAAAAAATACCATGATTCTCTGAGGTACATTCAAGAGCAGACTATCTGTCCATTTTTTAAGTAAGCATCTTATAAGTTTCAAATAGACATATCTATTGTAACAATAGTCAGCATTTTGTTTCACATGAAAGGCTCTGAAGTAAAGGATTTTTGCAGATTTAAAAGGGACAATGCTGCAATATCCTCCAGTCACGTCCAGGAGCCAGTGCAGGAACACTGTCTGCCAGACTTTTTTATATTCTCTAAGTTATAGCTTGGTTTCACTTTTGAATCAAGAAATCACAAATCCTCATGTCCATGGGGATAGTGATAGTCCTCACAGTCAGAAATCAGTTTTCTGGCAGCCAAAATTTTCACTGTTTATCATTTCATTTCACTACCTATTAATATCAATAATGATGTATTATTCCCTCTGCCTCATAATCCCTTAGCTTAACTCCAGAAAAGGGACTTTGCAGTGCAGCACAGTTCTGACCCAGCAGCTCTCCTGGCACAGCAAGTTTGCAATGGAAGCACAGAAATTCAGCTGGGACAGCGATTTCCAAATTCTTCTGTCATGTACCAGTCAATCCTCAAAATGGATGGCAGGCTGTTGGAAAGGCAGTGTGGTTCTGAGGGCCACTGTGGTCCCCAGCCTCTGGGCCATTTATCATGGCCTTGAAGGCTGCTGTGTGGGAACACTTGCAATAGGCAGCTTGTCCTGGTTGTCCCGAGAAGCTGGAGGGGTTCCCACTGCTCCCGTTTGAGCCATTAGGTGAAGCTTTCCCATGGGGGATCCACACACGTTTTGGGGTGGGGATGAGCACATCCAGCCTGGCATACTGCCTGTAGTAAAAAATTGTCCAGAGCTGCTGAGTTAGGCATGGATGCCAAAGAAGTGAACACATTGGTGTCTATTAATTGCACAAAAATAATACACCTTGATGGGAAGCAAAAATTCATGTTTTGCAGCTTCTCCTCATTAGTTAATGCTTCATTGTCTTCTACTGTTTTTAATTAAGGGAACCACAGAAAATGTTTTTGGTATTTAGGTAAACAAACTGTGTTTTCTCACACAGGAGATAACACAGACTTGTGAGAATATAATACTTAGAGAATGTATGGATAGTTTTGCTTTCGTGATAGCTACAGACTAGAGTAAAAGAGTTAGAAAAATACAAATACTTCATCCATCAGCAGTTCTTAGAAATAAATACACAAATGCAGCAATTCAGGAAAAAGTGCACAAATTTATTTTGGCTTGATTAATGAGACAGCATTAGCAAGATATTAGCAGTATAATAAAAGTATTGTACTTCTTTTGTTGCTAAAAGAGTTTCACATCCAGTAAATATTAATACCTTGAGTTATGAAAAATCCATTAAAATATTGCATATTTTTCCAGAGATCTGATTCAATTATGGTCCAGAAAGCTTGAGATTGAACTAATTCACTCATTCTTGAAATATGTATCATACTTGGAGTGTTTTTCCCACTGGCAGATGTCACAGATATGCACAATTTATGCATGCCAGCTGTGCATAACTTACCTTGATTACCTTTGTGAGCAAACAGAGTTATCTAATGTGAAAATGCAGGGAGACTGTAAAGTAGGCAGTGGGTGAACTTCAGAGGTTCAGCAGCTCAGCTCTGAAAGGATAAGTTCAAAAGTTCACATGCATCAATCGTAGCTTTTAAATCAATAAAATTGAACTAAAGAGTTTTCCAATAACAGACTGTCCCCTTAGATTTTTGGCTCATCTGTTTGTGTTTGTATGAAAAATACTGTCACAGACTGGGGTTTGTGTCAGCATGACCAGAGGGGCTATATGATTACCAACCTTCCATCACATGGCACAAGGTAGGCAAACATCTGTCAGTGCTGGGGAAAATAAAAGTAGGACAAATGGAATAAATGTATTCCTGTAAAATAGTTCTTATGGCATTCTCATTTTTCAGAGGCAAAAATCTATTCCATATTTTTTTCACAATGCAAAGTAATTCTTTTTTTCTTGTTGTGACAAAGGTCCAGGGTCAGAGCAGGCTTTGTTGGGACTACTTTGCTCTTAGATTTGTTCTGCATTTTAATCTTAACAAAAGTGATGGTACATTAATATGTTCACAGGATAGGGATAGATTGAAATAATCTTGACAAATATGGGCATGTATCTACATCTGTGCTGGTCACTCCAGGCTCTATTTGCAGACAGTGGGAAGAACAAGGTATTTTCAATAATGTGATACATCTCTCCCTAGATGTCTAAAATCAGTCAGATTAATCATGCCCTAAAGTTAGATGAACTCCATTTCAGTGGAATTTCAATGTTTAATGTGGTTGTGGCCTAATAGTTTGAAAGAATTTTTCTAATAGACCCAGGAGCATTCAGCAAAAGTGCAGACACATCCATGTCATTTAAACAAGAGAACAGCAGTCTTGGACCACTTTCTCATGAAACAAGACAATTCAGACTTTATGAAGACACTTCTAGTATTTTGTGAATGCTCTGACAGAAGGAAATCATGGACTCTGAGAATATGCTGTTAATACAGGACCTATTCTTCAGAGCTGATTTTTGGCCTCAGCTCCACAGAGCACACACTGCCTCTAAAAGATGTTTGGATACTTTGAAGGACTGGGCATCAGCAACCCGTTTCTTAGTGTACAACACTGTACAGCTTTTCCAGTTTTCAGGAAGCACACACACACAATGAGCCTGGGATACGCCTGGCAAGGAAAATTGAAGGAAAAGGTCTGTTCTTGGGAACAAAGAACTGCAGATAACTTGGTTAGATCTGCCTGTAGTCTGTTTAATGTCACCTTTGTCCAAGGAAAGTTTTCTCCCTGTGAATATCTCCAGCAGTAAAGCCCATGCTGAGAATGCACAAGCTCATATAAAAAGTGGGAGAGCTGCAGCAAGAAGTGGGATTATGACTCTGGAACCAGGGCAAGTGGGAATTGCTGTCTATCACTTAAGGAGTCCTATTGGAGTCTGGGATCAAGGAGGGGGTGAAAGTGTTCAAATGTCTTGTCATTTAAAACTGAGTCTGTTTCAGTGGGACGTGCTATGTGACACAAAGTTTTCCAGGGGCACCTGAGCCAACTGAAACCCATTGCTGGCTTGTGCAGAAACAATTCTGTGGTGTTTGCACTGACATACATAGAATAGTCACTGCCTGCAATACCTGGTCACTGTACTCCAAAAATAAAAATATTGCAGATCATGAGTTGCCAGTCTTCTCTCCCTAGTAAACTAATTATTATTTGAAGTAGCTGTTTGGAGTTTGTTTTACAAGCTTCCTGCATCTCTGGCTTTCAGGAATCTCCCTCCTTTCAAGCTTTTTTTCTACAGCTGAGAAAAACAGTATTTTTAATACTCAAACAGATTCAGAAGACTGGGCTGATAGAAAACCACCAAATATCACAAGGCTTAAGTTAAAATTGCCGAAGCACTCAATTTTTAAAATATATTTGCAATCCTAGAAGTGCTCCATTTTGAAGGAATAGGAATTAAATAAATCTCTCATCTTGCAATGGAACAGTGTTTTCTTCCTCGGTATATTGGTTAGAAGATTGAAATACTTTTATCTTCTTTTAGAGAATCAAACTGAAGATGATCTGTCAAAATCAAGTAGGTCTATTCCACCTTTTCCTGCCACGCACTGGTTGATGCTAGCTCATGTGTTTCTGTGATACCATGTAGAGAACCGTTTTATTAATACTAATGTGAGTTTCAAGAGAATGCTGTGGATTGTCTGGACCTGCCTAGAAAAAAAAAAAAAGATCAATTTGAAGCTATATTTCTTGAATCTTTTATTGGATGGAAAATAGACTGCTCTTTGGAGTGGAAATGCAACATTAGAATAATTTTATTTAAACTCAGGCTGTAAATCTTTGATGTGGACAACGTAACCTTGAACAATTTTGCAATTTTGCTCCACATAGTTGTGAAATCAGCCTGAAAATGCGTGTTAGCTGGGGCAATGCAGTAATGCCGATTTGTAGCTTATGTACTTAGAGCCATACAGACAGGCATAAAGCACTTCTCACGAGTCTGAATATTTTAAAGTTCTGTGACAGCTATGAAATGCTGCTGCAGCAGGATGAATAAAAAGTCGGTTTCCTTGTAGTTTACCAGAAGGAGTGTTTTTGGCTGTTCAGGATAAACAGCTATCTCCACTGTTGCACGGAGTACGTTAGATCTTTTCCATCTATTTTTTTTTTTTTATGCAAAAGGATGGCTGTAAGGTATGAATCAGAGTTTGAATCAGATAAAAAAACCTGGCAGAGATGGATAAAAAAGTAAGCTGTTCCTTGACTGCTTCATGTCAAAGATACAGTCACAGGTTAGAGGATGTGAAAATTTGCTGAGCCACATTTGGAAATCTCAGTGCCTCTTTCTGCTGCACAGTGACAAGCTGTGGGGCTTTAGTCCAAATGGCATGTATGTCAGCTACACAGAGGCTCACTTGAACTGCAGCCTCACAAAAGCTTTAAGTTTGTTCAAAGAGCATATACACTCTGCAGACACCAGAATGCTGTGTATTTGTCACATAAGAATGAGGTAAAATAGCTAAAACAACCAAGACAAAAATATAGCCTGTAGAAAAAAGGCAGCCTGTAGAATTTCTAACCACTCACTATAATTTCAGAAATAATTGTTACTTGCCATTGAATTCTAAGAAATTAGTTTTATTCTTTAAAAAAGTCAAAAAAACCAAAGTATAGAAAACATCATATTCTCTGTTAGATTCTACAGATCTCAATGGAATATAAATCTCTAGTCCAGAACCCCATGACATTTTTTTGCTTGATTCTATAAGGCCTAAGGTGTGACTGTGTATTGCAGCTGTTATTCCTGCTAATGTTACCTACTAATGTGATTAGTAAAGATTGCCATGCATCATTTTCTAACAGAGCTACAGGCAGAACTGTAAATCTTTTACTCCACAGACCTCTCAAACAAATGTTTGATAAAGGAAGGGAGGATGTTAAACATTAAATTGACTGTGCTGTAGATCAAGGAAGACATTTACAGTAATTGCCATATTTGTAGTCAGCCCATGTCCACTTTGAAAGCTACAGCAGTCATTTTTCTTTTCCCAGAAAATACTTACAGTGTCAGGTAATTTCAGCTGTGCTTACTATGAGCCCTGCTTGGCTTGTACAAAAGTGTGAGAGCAATAAGATTCTTTCTTTCATTACTTTTGGAGATGTTCTCCATGACAGGTTGATTCCTTCCTTTATAAACTGTAAATAAAGCAATGTGTTCAAAAGCAAACTAGTTTTTGAATATGATAAAGATCCTGCAATATACAAGAACTGCCAATAATCAGAAAGCAATGGGTAGGTTTTTATCATTAAATTCATTACCTGCATGTCTTAAATAAATTAACTTGATAAACAAAAGAAGAGGTCTCTGTCCATCCCCAGCAACTGCCTTTCCCTCCTTTCATGCCAGGGCTACAAATCAACAAAAGCAAGGGCAGGAGTGCCTTTTTTCCTGCACTTGAAGTCTACTTTCATAATAGCCATACTTACGTGCTCAAATGTAGAAACTGATCCTGCATCTCCCAAGTAGCTCATTGCAACCAAGAAGAGGATAGCTGTTGTGGAAGTCCTGTATTTCTGAAAATTCATATATTAAGCAGCAATAGTTGTATCATGTTTTCCATTATTATAGACAGTGTGTGCAAATCTTTTAAGATCAGGGCAATCAAAACAGATTTATTTCGACACTTTTAGAAGTTAAATGGAAGTTTTAGCCAAACCCCATGAAATGCAAAAAATTCTTTTGACATTGACAGGCTTTAAATACTAAGTCCTTGACATGCTCATCTTGATAGATGTCAAGAATTTAGGGGGTTTTGAAAAACCTGCCTATAATTGTGTTGCTCAAGTATTTCAAGCAAATTTAAAAGTCAGTATAGTTCTGTCCCTGCAGATTATAAAAAAAAGGACGGCAGGTTTTGGTAGCCTGGGCAAGCTGGATAGGATGTAAGATCTCAGAAATGTCAGGAAGAACAACGTAGAGGGGGAGGGCAATTTTGCCTGTGAGGTATGATCAAGCCAGCAGCATGTCCTGTGTAGTGTGAGAATGAAAAATCCAGGTGTCACTGTATCCCCAAGCATGGCTTAGAATCACAGAATATCCTGAATTGGAAGGGACTCACAAGGATCATCAAAGTCCAACTGCTGGCCCTGCACAGGACCACCAAGAATCACATCATGTGCATGAGAGCACTGTCCAAATGCTTCTTGAACTCTGGCAGGCTTGGTGCTGTGACCATTTCTACCTCCTTAAATTTGTTTCTCATGGATGTGCTGGGGGAAAAGGAGTGCATAGCTTCAAGCAGTTTTTTCCCCTCATATCTCTAAAGCCCCTGTGCAGAAAGCTTTGTGGGAAAATGAATGGCCTGAGAGTTATCACACCATTTATAAACTACTACTGCTCATAATAGTTCGTTTTTGTAATATGTTCACATGGGGTTTAGGGCAGTCTTTGGAAAAGAACTATTGCAGTTCTGCTGTGTGCTTGTCCAAAAGCTGTTCCTTTCTATGAAGGTTTGTTGGGGCTTTTTTGTTGTTGTTAATGTTAAGCCATTTTTTGCTTGTACTGAAATGTGCGATCGATAATTGTCTTTCATTACTCTTTTATTGCTGCAGATCATGCTTTGCACTGTGGATCCCTGACAGTGTTTTAACTTCTTTCAGGAGGACTCTGCCCAGGGTCCAACGATCCCTGTCTGGAGAAGCCATGCCCAGGGGACATGCAGTGTGTGGGGTATGAAGCCAACCGGAGACCGTTCATCTGCCAGTGCCCACCAGGAAAGCTTGGCGAGTGTTCAGGTGAATGTCACAGCCATAAAGGGGGATGGATATACTTGGACAATAACGTGCTGCCATTCTCATTTTGTAGGCAGAAGTGCCAGTGAAGTCAACAGAAAGTGTGCTGTTTAACCCATCTCAGCATGGAAACTTGGGGTGGCTGTTTATAAGCTCTGTAAATGCTTATCTTTATCGATATGGGGCTGTGATCCAGTTTCTGTTTGGAAATTCCCACTGGCTTGCTTGAATACCAGTCCAGTAATACAGGCTGCTGAGAAAACAGGATTTTTCATAGAGCATGTTATGCCAGATGTTTTCCTGCCCATGGGCAAAGCTCCATAATTAACTCTTCTGGTTGCTATTTAGATTACCAAAATTCCAACCTTTATTAATGAAAACACTACACTATCCAAAAAGAAAGTTTGAGGACATCTGTTAGTTCACTACATCTGTGTTGTTCCCTGGGATATGAAGAGCCAGGTGGACAGCCAGTGAAGTAGAGCTTTCTGTTGACTTCAGTGAATCCCAGGCAGCAGGACAGAGCATTTGTGCTGTTTGCCTGATGAAAGCACAGCAGATACTGAACTGTGGTCCTGGGCACTGGTTGCAGGGGCTCACTTCAAGGGTTTGGCTCACATCTGCCCGTATGAAGCTTGACACCCATATCTCAACTGCCTGATGTACAAGTGTGGTCATCTTTGATTCCCTCTGTTATCAGTGAGGCAAGACTGGTGCCTCCAGGAATGTGTGAAAAATGCTGAATACTTGAAGAAACCTCTTTTTTTTAAGTATGGAGAAATAGAACTTTCCTCCATCCCCTGAAAAAATAGCTTAAAGTGCAAAAAATATTTTGTAGTAGATGCTAACTTTGTTTTCTCTCATCAAAAATGGTCTATTTATTTCTTCCTAGTCATTCTCATTAACTTTATAAATTATTTAATTACTTTACAGTTCAGGAATTGTTTTATGTATCACTAAAAGCACGTGTCTTTTCAAAATGGTTGTTTCAGGCCACACTTCCCTTAGCTTTGCTGGGAATAGCTACATTAAATACCGTGTTTCTGAAAATAGCAAGAAAGAGGAATTCAAGTTGGCTCTCCGTCTGCGAACACTGCAAAGCAATGGGATTATAATGTACACCAGAGCAAATCCCTGTATAATTCTGAAGGTAATTAAAATAACTTATCTTCTCTGCAGTTGATTTTCTTGATTCTATATTTTCTCTTGGCTCTTGATTTGGAGAATGCTGTTCTCATTTCAGCTGTAGATTGAGAAGATGAAGTCTGATTCTAACAGGGAAAAACAATTTCAACAACAGCAGCAGCAACAACGATCAGAAAAGCAGCTTGTTAGTGGTACTTTACTTGGAAAATTCCCCACTGGGTGCTGTTCATTATAAGCACATTATGTGTGTCTGTGTGCAGGAGCCAGTCTGCACGAGATGCAAGATTTGGCCATTTATATGACTATGTAGTCAAAACGAAGCCTGCTGAAATTGCTGTTCTTCCCTTCTGTCCTGTCTGTGGTTAGAGGATATGCCCTTACTGTTAGTGAGCTAATTCCAGAAACCAACTGCTTAGAACATGTCTTCCACTGAATATGAAGATCTCTGCGCTCTGTGGATTAAGATTCTTTGTTAAGAGAGACATGGGGTCAGTGGAGATTGATACCAAATGAATATTGAATCAATAAGTTTCCATGCCTTTTGTTTGGTTGGTTGGTTTTTGTTTGTTTGTTTATGTTTTTTTGTTTGGTTGGTATTTAGTTTTGTGGAATGGTAAATAAATAAATGCTGGATGGAAAGGGAGTACAAGGCTCATCCAAGGGCCTGCACATGTAGTATTTCTGCTATAGTCTCTAAGGAACAAAATGAAAACATTGTGATTTGTAATTCAGCCACATCCTATAAGTCAGCAGTGGGAGAAATGGCACAGAGCCTTTTGTGCCTGTGTTTGCAATCTAGAGTACTTTTGTCTGAATGCTTAAGTAATGTTAAAGTGGGTAGATGAGTTAATAATGGGCAACAAATAATTGTATAGCTGTTAGATGAAGTATTTCATGAGCAAGTATGTCTGTCATGTACCAGGAACTGTCAGTATTGTTCAGATTTACATAAGACAATTAACCCCTGCTTTGAGATGTGTAGCAATGCAGTTTAAATTTTCAAGCATATGTTTTTGTGTAAAAAAAAAAAACAAGCAAAGCTTCAGATTGGAAAACCTTATTTGAAGACCTATTTTATGCTCTTAGCATATGGCAGTAAGTAATGTTTGCAATTTTTTAATTTCAAAAAATACCTGGGGAAAAAAACAAATGGTCCTGGTGGAAGGTGCCACTTGAAAACAATAGGAGATGATACAGAGATGGCCTGAATTGGACTTAGAATGCTGATAGTAGAATCCATTTTGATAGAATTTTGTGTATAAGGCTCTCATCATTAAGGAGCACAGCATATCCAGATCATAAACAACTGAGTGAAAATAGCCAGTTGAAGCAGGGAAATTTTGCTACCAGAATAGAAAAGGTGATGCTACTACTGTTGCTACCAAAAAAAAAAAAAAAAAAAAAAAAAATCCAAACCAGTAAGAGAACTCCCCTTTGCAATCACCTGAATTCAGTTTTAAGTTGTGAGGTAGGAATCATTTTTTCAGTCCATGCTTCACGTTATCACCTAATTATTTTGCTTTGAAAGATGCTGAGTTAATACTTCAAGGAGCACCAATGAGAGCTGTGGTCCAATCTCAGTCAGCAGCCTATATATATGTCAAGCTGTTTTGTTTCCTTGGTCTAAGAAAGAGTAAATAGAGAGCTTCATAAGCAGCTGCTACCTCACGTATCTGGCGAGGTCCAGGGTTGTGTATGGATGCAAAGCTTCTGCTTTCTCCCATGCATTTATCAGGGGAGGACATAGGGAGCTGCCTTCTCAAAGCCTCGTGCTCAGCTTTGCAGTAGGGCAGGATTCACTGTTGCAGTGAGTATGTCCTTTTCCCAGGTCTGGCACTGGGCTTTTGCATACATGGGGTTTAAAGGAAGAAAAATCATTACATTCAGCATCTTTTTTTTTAAGAAATGGTATCACTTAAAAGATCAGGAATTGTCAAGAGTTTAGTTCATAAAGGTCTTTAAGCCAAGGAATATCAGGCTAAGTTCTCACAAAAGTGCTCTGTGGCAGACAAATGTCATCATGCTCAAGGGATTCAGCCCTATCAGGTCTCTTCATGGATGGCAGCTGGCTCATGGACTGCACTTTGGGGATCCCTGACTCGGGTGTTTTCAAGGAAGTTATGCTTGGACTTTATAAAATAAGACTTTCTTTGATTTATAAACCAGAGGTAAGGCTTCCTTTTTTTCCTTTAACCAGGTACATATGTTGGGAGATACTCAGGAATGAGGCCATTAAGCAGATTAATTAGAGGTCTATAAACATGAAGTTGTTATCATTTGAGCATTGCTTTCAATTAAATTAAACATGAGGAGAAGCTTTCCAAATAGAGGATAAAGGATGAAATCCCGTGTTCTTTTGAGCACTCTGGCATCACTCCAGCAAAGCACTTAATCACTTGCTTAACTTCCTGTATTTGAAAGCAGTTGGAACTATTCACATACCTTAATATTAAGCATCTACTTAAGTATCTGCTGGATTAGCACCAGAAGGCCCAGCACCATCACTGAGCTTCAAATAAAGGCAGAGGCAGAAGAAATTTAGACCCACAAAGTATGAGCCCATGGGAAGACAGGCAGAAAACACCTGTGCTGTCAGGGCGTAGAGTGGCATTGATTGTTTTGAAGCAAGTCTCTGCCATTGCAGTCTGTTTAAACATTAATGCTGCAATATGCCTTTTTGGTGTTTAAATGACCAGCTTAATTTTGGAAACTCATACATTTGTGATAACTCCAGGGATGGAAATATTTCATCATCTTAACATAATGTCCTTCCTGGATGAATAAGCAATTCCATAGAGCAAACTGCTTGTCTACTACTTTGCTGAAAGCCTACCAGCTACACTGTATTGATATAATAAAATAAGGGTGTTATTTATTCAGCTGTTTCAAATAAAGCAACTCATCAATTGATTTTGAGAGGCTGGGCTTTTCTTCTTGTTTTGGTTTTTTTTTTTTTTTTTTTTTTTTTGGTTTGTTTTGTTTTGTTTTATTGCATGCTCTTGCTTTTAAGACAATTGGAGCAGAATGAGATTCAGGTCAGTGTTGGCTTTTTTTCCCTTGGAAAGACTGCACGTCCCAAAACCAATACCACCATGTCTTTTTTACCTATGTAGCAGCTAACTCAGAAAAGTAAGATGCAAACATTTTAACCATTACAAGGCCATTGCATCAGAGAATTCCATTTCTTTTTCCTAGGAATATAATGGAGATTAATCTTGTTTTGTGAAATTTTAAGGATTAAAAATAGGTAAAGAAAGACTTTCCCATCATGCCATAAATATGGCAGCTAAACAGTGAAAGGCAAGCATATGTTCTTCTGTCCAGGCAGTTAGTGTGAAACTTTGTGTGGTTTAGTTAAGTGTTTTTTATACATTTTAATGCATTACTTCTGCATGGCTTATGCTGGATAGAACTGAAGTTTGGATATGATCCCAGTTGTGGCTGGAGTTGAAACAAGTAATATTTTAATTAAATACACCGTTTTACACAAACGAACCTGAAATGCAATTCAGCTAACAAAATATTTCCCTAGATAGATTAGGAGGCAGCATGCTGTATCCATGGTGTTTGACTGCAGATGGACTGTGTGAGCTGGAGGTGGTCTCAGAAGAACCATTTGATCATTTTATTACCTATGTTGATACACAAATATGGATGTTAGCCAAACATCTTAGCCAGACTAATATTCTAATATAATTTACAGTATGTGTTTGGCTCCATTCTGCTCATTGAATGAAATTGTTGAAATGTAACAGATTGCATCAGCTTTTGGAGTCTTTACTGTTCTTTTAACTTCTCCACAGGTGAGGAATCTTGTGGCACATATGCTTAAGTGTACATTAGCCTCCCTGTCACAGTTGTTATAACTGAAACTGTAACTAAACTCTGGGAAGTGGAAGCGTTGTGGGAATTTTTTGCCCAGCTAGGATGAAGGAGTGTCTCTCTGCTTCCATGGTGCAGAGGGTCTCTGCTAGTGCCGTGGGCTGCACTGGTGAGGGGTTGCAAAGTTTGCATGCCTCTGCTGTGAGATGGAGTAACTCAGGCTTTCTGCTGTGTTGCACTACATAGATGGATGAAAAAAGCAATGCCACCTATTCAGTGCTGGACTGACAGTCTGACACTACAAGCTGTCAACCAGACCAACCATGCCACTGAGGTTATTGTCTGGGTAACTGCTGAGCCTGGGCAAGAGCCTGGGTATTCAGTGGATGTCCACACCTTTTACTTGGATGTCCCTCTTGAAGTTCAGCTTTTCTTGGTACTGAGGTCCAGGTGATAATTAAAGAACTTCTGAGGACTGAGCAGTGAGCGTGACATCTCAGTGGTTACAAGGAATCACAGGAGCACTAGGGATTAATTGCTGAATGATAGTTGAAATCTCTGTGCTTAGCAATGAGGACAGCAGTTTTACCTGTTAGGTGGAAGAACCTTTTCCTCCCTGCCTGGCCAGTCCAGCTGCTAAGTACTCAAGAGTGGAGCCCTTTGCATTATCTGCTCCTTGCCGGCTCCTCCCGTTCTTCCTACTCCTCCTCAAAGTCTGTCAGGGAACAGTATTTCCTCCCAGCTCCTCTACAGCAAGGCCCCTGACCATCTGATTAATGAAAGTACTTTTATGGTCCCATTGCTGCGGGTATCTGGGCATGTCACACAGTCTTTAATGAATGTATCTGTAAAGCAATGGTGTGAGGTAGGGAAATGACGTTACCCCTCTTTTACTGATGGAGACCTGAAACTAATCGCTTGCCTGAGATCTCAGAGGAAGAATGTTGCAGAGTGTGGATTCCCATGCAGATCTGTCATGTCTTAGGCTAATACTGCAAGCATCAGACCATCCTTTCCATCTTTCACTCTAGTTAGAGGTTACTCGTGTTTCTTCAATAACAGGAAGGAAACTTAACCCTTCAGACAATATATATATGCTGTGTATGTCAGATCATCTGCTGGTAAAAAGAAATAAAAGTGGATGAGGAAGATGTATAAAACATATTTTAATGGCAAATCTTTTAGATCATAGTTTCCTGTATACAAATGGTATAATATTTATCCCAGGTGCTCAAATGTGGTGTTGTATTTATAAAGATAATTGGAAAAACATGTTCTGTGAGTAAGAGTAATAGACATGCAGGCAGTAGGTCCTTCAGGGCATAAGTGGTCATAGGGGAGGTATATGTGTATTATACACAATCAGTAGAAGAGTTTCCATAGGAAAAGCCTTTTGAGTAAGCAGCAAGTTATCTGCTTATTCAGGGATGGCTGTTTTTCAAAGTGTAATATGTTGGCATGCATTTTGCTGTTTGATTTGTATTCCTGGTGAGACAGGCCACACTTTCTGAGCAGCACCTTCAATGTTTATGAAGTGTTTTGTTGCACAGGGAGGAAAGAAACTATTGCTCCATCTCTAGAGAGAAAAAATTCTCTGTTTATCAAGGCATCTTGTTTACCAAAATTCCTCCTAAGAAAATGCTTTAACAGACCAAATTTCAATCTACAGAAACTGTTTATGGCTGAGTTTTGAGTCCTATAAGAAAATGTTTTTTAATGAAAAATTATCCAGACCCATTATTCTATACACCCATTAGCCTTAATTGATTGAGCTGTAGGAGTATAAAGCAGCATCCATCCCTTAAACGTGTAGTACAGTCATAGATCTGATTTCTTCTCCGTTTCATTACATCCTACACATCAGGGACTTTCAAAACAGCCAGGTGTTCATAGCAGGGGCTAATTCTAACTCCTTCCCTTGGCTCCTTCTATGTGTGTATTCATTTCTCTACACCCCCTCAAACCATGCAGACTAAGTGAGCAGCTGGCATCTACGGGGAGCTTGCCCCACGCCTGGCACCTCTGTGTCCATGCTGCCGAGCATAGCAGAGGAGTGGTGTGCTTTGTACCCCAACTTTCCAGTGTGTTTGGCTTGAGGTCCAGTTCAGCATCAAGAATCATCAATCCAGTTCAGCATTCTGTCCAGCCAGACAAGAAACCAAGGATTTGCAAGAGAAGGAAATCCAGAGAACTACATATCTCAAGATTTTACTCTTAGCTTTTCTCCAGGTAGTTTTGTCAACCTCCAAAGACATAAAATACTGATAATGGCATGACAGTCTGCTCCTGTAGATTTACACTTTCCTGTTTACCTTCAAGCCACGTCAGGGAGCCTGGCGGAGAAGAGTTTGAGCACACAGTCACATGCCAAGGGATGTCTCCATCTAACATGACTGTTCATGCTGGAAATGGCCAAAAATGGCCAAAACCCTGGGAGGTTCTTGCATTGACAGCTGTGTCAGCTCTGCTCTTACTGGGGGGAGCAGTCAGGCTCTGTAAGAGATATGCCAGTGAGAGGACAATGTGAGCTGCCTGGTGGGATGAAAAATGACACAGCACCTGAACTTTGGAGGGGGATAAATAATGGGACAGAGCTGTCTTGAAATGGGGTTTGCAGAAGTAAATACTTCCTAGAGCATGACATAAAGGTAAAATACTTGGAAGAGCTTTCAGAGAACTTGAATCCAATTAATGTGTCATAAGAAATTATTTCCAACCTTGTCAGCTGTTTTAAACTTATATGCCATCTGTTAGGGAAACCTAAAATCTTTCGGTAAATGCTAATTGGGAAAGCAGCACTTCATACCCATTTCTTCACTGCACTTTGCCTGCCCCAGTAGATAGCACAGATTTTCCCTTTACGAGGACTTGGGATTAGTGAGGGACATGAGGGAGAGTGAGAAATCCCCCTACAAACTCTAAATCCATGAGTCCAGCAAAAATATTAGGAAAGAAAGGAAAGTAAGACCCATCTTATATCATCTGTGAGGTATATACACGGCAGGTTGTGTAGCATCTTTGGGAAGTAAGTGACTTTTGGTCAACTAGTATCTTAATGTTGTAATTAGAGCTACTGAACTTAGGATGTTTAGAGGCAAATCCACACCTCGTTGAGATGCTCCTAAAGGTTACAGAAGCGCAGGACGTGCTAACATCACCAGCTGAAAGTGTGGCCACTGACTTTGCCACAAGCCTGTCAAACACTAAGAGGTGATTCTGTGCCCTGCCTGTCCTTTAAATAGCATCAACCACTGGGAGCAGAATCACAGCTCTCAGACTTGCTAAGAGAGAGAGACACAGCTGTTCAACAGCAGAGCCAAGAGCAGAACGAGGGTCCTCAAGTCCATATCCTGCCCAGTAAAACATATAATTATCCCAGTTTTCACCTGTGTTCTGCACCCATGTGGTCTTCTGCATTTTTAGTTTTCCTGCAGTAATTGGCTTTGGGCAAATTCGAAGTAAGCTGGTATTTTCCACCTTTTTTTTTTTTTTTTGCTCATGATAAGATAAAGGCACAGCTTTTTTCTGTTTTAATGTCTTGCAGGAGAGCAGCTTTAACAGTGTGCAGACACTGTCTAGAAGTTCTCTGTGCTTCCAGATTCTCTGTGAGAGCGTATTATGAAACAGCTGAGCGCCTGAAGCAGTTTGATTTCTGTTTTCCTCCTGCAGATTGTCGATGGCAAACTCTGGTTCCAATTGGATTGCGGAAGTGGCCCGGGAATCCTGGGAATTTCTGGCAGGGCTGTTAATGATGGAAGCTGGCATTCGGTCTTCCTGGAGCTGAACCGCAATTTCACGAGCTTGTCCCTGGACGACAGCTACGTGGAGCGCCGCAAAGCCCCCCTGTACTTCCAGACGCTCAGCACGGACAGCTCCGTCTACTTCGGCGCCCAAGTCCAAGTGGATAATGTCCGCAGCCTGACTGACAAGAGGACAACGCAGGTCCTGAGCGGCTTCCAGGGCTGCCTGGACTCTGTAGTCCTCAACAACAATGAGCTGCCGCTCCAGAACAAGCGTAGCAGCTTCGCAGAAGTGGTTGGCCTGACGGAATTGAAGCTTGGCTGCGTCCTTTATCCCGATGCCTGCGAGAGACACCCCTGCCAGAACGGCGGCACCTGTACTGCCGTGCCATCTGGTGGTAAATGTTTTCATTACGTTATGGGCTTCCCCATCCCCGTTTTCCTCTGTCATTTATTGCCAGAGATGGTTTTATGCAGCAACGTGCTTGAAAAATCTCATGAACTCTATAAAATTCTGATAGGTATTGCGAATTGGGTAAAAGCTGTTTGCTCTATAAATAACAGTGAAATGGTGCCCCTTCTTATTGCATTAGTGTTCCAGGAGGAAATTGATTTATTGGCTGTTAGTATAATCCCATTTCTATAGAAACCAGTAGAATTACAATTACTGTAATGTTCAGCTGGATTTTTCAGAATCCATTTACAGCATCCTTGCAGCACTGAGGGCTGTACACAAAGATGGTGATTTGAAACGTCCATCACAGATGCAACAGCAGTGTTGCATTCCTCTGTTTCCAAAGCTGTCACAAATAATTGCTGAGCTGTCCGCAAACACCTTCGTCCTTTTGTGAGTGAGTAATTTGATTACATGTCTGTATGGAAAATAGCAAGTTGGGCCCATTATAACCCCCCCTGAACTGTATTTTACAGCTTTCTCCGAGGCCTGAGTGCTCTAAGGTCTAAGTAATATTATCCAAATTTTATAGGGCATTGATTTAAACTGTGCTTGTATTGGAGTTTCCTATCCAGTGGTTATGTGGTGGTTTGTGTGATTTGATACCAGTGACTTACTGCAGTGCACAAGTTACCAGAACAGTCAGCATGTTAGCAGGAGAAAAAGTGAATGGGACACATGTAGAACATTCCCTCTCGGGCAGTTCTCTTTCTTTAATAAAGGAGTTTCCCTTCCAATTCCCCATGCTGCATTAGCACACAGCATTGCAAACCTTTTCTGGCAGAATAGAACTTCCTCTGAAAAGGACATTGCTCAACAGAGAAGTTTTCTGCAAGTTCAGAGCTTTCCATCCACTTACTGTCAGTGAGTTTTTGTCATGGCTCTCTAGGGAAGTTCCCACTAAACTCTTGCTTTGTGGAGCATTTAACCACTGTCACAGGGCTTTCTACTTTAATGCGTCCATGCAATTCCCTTGTACCCATAGTTATTATTTCTGTTTTTCATTAGTTTAAGCCTGACTCTCGTATTTTCTTTCTGAGTCCCTCCCCACCACACAGATTTTTTAGGCCTACCTAAACTTCAGATCAGCTCAAGGCTGACATGTGGTGAGATCTGAGCAAACTGTGATAAGTTTCTCAGTTGGGTAGCCCCAGGCTTATAAAGTAAGTCCTGAAAATGTGGATTTGTCCATGCCGGGCTGTCTCAGCTAGCTAGCATTCCCTCTGGATCTTTGGCTTTGAGTCAGCGACCTCTTCTCCTATGCTATCACAAATGATACATCAGGGATGCTATCAGCTTCACTGTTGATAGAAAGAGATGGGAGGACAGTTAGAAGGAATGAAGCACAGCACTGGCAATCCAGGATGTGTTGTGGGGCGTGAGTGGAAATGTTGCTGCACATGTCTTTGTCCATAAGGGTCTTTGTTTACCAAAGGAAGGAGAGAAAAGGAGGGCTGCACAACAAGGGCAAAAGAAAATAATTCTGAGACAGAATGATGCTGCAGCCACTGGAAGAATTGCTAAGCATGATTATTGAAATTCCTAGGAAATGTGGCCATAGTATGTACAGGAACATATGTAGGATGGCTTTGATTCAGAGTCCATACTTAATAAATGAGGTTGACCACTTGCCTCACATCCTAAGAAGCATGAGATTAGTTCCTTCTATTGATTTTATTTGAGTCTATTTACAGTATTGCTCAGCAATCTCATGATGAGTAAATTGAAACCTTTCTAACAGAACTCCTTACAGTAATTCTTTTTTTTTCCCAGCACTATGTGCATGCCAGTTCAAACTGAGGGGAGACACGGGGTAGGGGAGAAACGAGCTCTGAAGTTTGAACCCATCTTATCACTGGAATGGAAAATACCAATTTCATGTCAACAAAATTCACTTCTGGAAAGCAGTCACAGAACTGATTTAACGTGCCTGTGTTCCTGCCTCGGCGAGGGGCATGTGCCCTGCAGGGATGTTTTGGCTGCCTGCCGTCAAAAAATCTGTTTGCTGTTTTTACTGTCTCAGCAGTGTGTGTAAATAAAGGATTGTTATAAAGCCATAATTCCAGTGCAATGGGCCCTGACTGTATGTTGGTGGTTCTACAGCCCAGCCCTTAAGAAAAAGGCATGAGCACTTTTGCTTCCACTAGGCAAAGCAATTCTGTTGATAGTGTCCTCCATATGCTGAAAGGCCACATAATTAAATACTAAGAGCACAAGAGTCAAACAGCATTACAAGTCCTAGTTGCAGAGCCACAAATTGCAATGTGCATTTAAGAACCATCAGCCATTGCACTTGCTGACATAGATGTTAGCAGCTGACTTCCATTTAAAATAGAAAAAAAACCCAACTTTGTTCTTCTAAGAATTTTCTTAAGAATGAAAACGGCAGCTTTTTTTTTGTGAGGGGCAGAATGCAAAAATATACCACGCAAAGGTCCTTTTCCCAATCACGGTGCATTCAGTACCATCAAGATTTCTTGACTAATATTTTTTCTTGTATTATCCTCCTTTTTCAGTTTTTGGAGAATAATGTTCCTTTTCCTAAACAGAGAGTATTTGGCATAAGATTTGTTTGAATAAATACACCCTCTAATTCAAATTTTACAAAGCAGATTTTGTATACTGTTAACATCCTTTTTGTTATGGACAGCCCACTGTGCTTTACAGGAAAATTAGGAGAGAGGAAAAGAAAGCTGAGATTTACAGCTAACTTCAGAAAACAGCCAAGCAAAGGTTACCCAACATGATAACATGGAATAGTTGCTGGCTACATACCAGAAGTCATAGAGACCATGTCTGATTTACATATAATTTGCCTAAATTGAACATCTGTGACACAAACCTCCATAACAATGTTCCTGTTGTGAGGTCTTCCTTTCAATAGAAATGCCTACTGCCCTGTTTGCCATTAATTAAAAGAAGTGCTTCAGTTGCCTTTCACTTCATCTTGTGGTTATGGGAATAGGGTGGCACCATGGCCCTGTTTGCAGAAGTGCTCTGTATGCACTAGGAGTGGGTCCATGCCACTGCTGTTAGGGTTTGCATGGATACATTCCCAGAACCTTCACAGCACCTGGCACAGGGCAGGGCTGTGCCTGGGCTGCATGCAACTCAGGACTGACCACAGAGGTGTTGCCCCAAAGCAGGGCTGGCACAGGGCTAAGCTGACCCACAGTAGCTCTTTCTGCCCAACCTCTCTGTGCAGGAACAGGGCAGAATGGGGATCTCTGTATGAGAGGGCACAGACACCTCAGGTGGGAGCTCCAAGAGTAAAGAAAAGCCTCTCTGCTTTCAAACTCTGGATTCTGAGCCAGCAGAAAGTGACCATGATGTGAACCTTTTCTTGCTATTATAGCAGCAGTGTTGGCCAAGTGATGTCAGTGGTTCAAGAGGTGGGGACTGCCTGTCCAGAGACCCTATGGGGAGATGCAATGCATACTTAAATAGGGGTTGGCAGAGGAAGATGAGCACTCATTAGATCTGACAGCTCAGGAGACTTGTAGCAGAAAGAGACATACTCAGGGCAATTTTCTTGGGAGACAGTGGAAACCACAGCCCTGAAGTATAGGCCACATTCTTCCAGACTTTTCAGTCCCTATCCATAAGTATGGGTCAGTAAAGCTATTTTTAAAGAAAGTTAACATTTTAAAACATGAAGAACAGCATGACTTTCAGAAACAGCTTGGTTCTTTGAACTGAAATTTCCCAAGAAAATTCAACCAAGTGTTTAAAGTGTGGTTAAGCTACAAGCTGCTGAATATGAGGTCTTAAAATGGGAAATGTCACACAACCTTAATAATAGTGTGGCACTTCCAGGGCTGCCAATAGTAAATGTATGTTTATCTGCATGAGTAACAGCACAAGCAATCTCAGCAATAGAAAGCTTTACTGTAATCACATGCAAAGACTGCACCAAGGTTTTCAACCACAGAGAGAAACCTCATGCTTGTAAAGCCTGCAATTATAAGTATAGTTACTTCCTTTTAATTTGATCAGTCCTATATACATCTGGCTTTGATTAAAGTAAATGGCTTGTATGAGTAGGCGATTTTATTTGAACATGAAGCATTTGAGCTGAAATATCTACTGAGTCAAGGACTGTGGGCAGATTGTGAGGACATAAAGTCATTTTGCTTTCCCCACACTTGACTTTCTTCTATTTTTTTCTTTGTCATTTTTTTTTTCTTTTTTTTTCATGAACAGAACTAAAATCCAAAGGGAGGAGAAAATGCAACATGGCACTTGGGTGGTGTGATTAATACATGTTTTAAATGCTGTTGGCAACATTACTTACAGCTGGTTTTGAGGATCAGGTAGTTCATAAGAAAGAAATAAGGAAAAAATTATTGTAATACTGCAGAACTAACCTGTTCTTACTAATGTTCTTGACCTTGCTTTTTCACACACACAAGCAACCCAGCATTCATTCTGTGATGTGGGTATGCCAAATGCACATCAATTCTTTTTTAAAAGCTTTTTAGAAATTTTGGGGGTGTTTAATTTTTTTTTATAGCTATGATTTTAGGCATCTTTTCTTAAATTCCTGCTTTAAAAGCATGTACATGCTAATCCTCACATAGAGAGTACTGGTTCAGCAAAGACTGAGGTTCATTTTCATACCAACAAGAGGCAATCATCTGTTTGAAGGCAGGTAAGTTAAATCTGGAGTGACAGGACTGTGTATGGCTGAAGAACACACTCTTCTTGAAGGTGGCAGGTTTTGACTATAGATCTACCAAAATACAGATGCTGGGAGAAGTCCTCTTCATCTTCAGTAGTTCTCATAGGTTAGCTTGGTGTGTAACACTGTGTGGTCAATGCCAAGTGCAGGACTGTTTCTGGACATCGAGTTTGTCAGGTCTAGCTGCACAGCAGGGAGAGAAACTACACAGAGAGACCAGAAAAAGCCAAAGGAAAATAAAAGAAACCAGGAAAAGCCAAAGCACGTTAACAGATAAAATCCAGCCTGTTTTGCATGGGGTAGATAGAAACAGGAGCATACACATGTGAAAAAAGAAAGAAAAAAAATTGGCAGCAGTTCAGAGCATCCTCTTTAATAAAGCCAAGCAAACCTTAGGATAGACAGACATTCAGATGCTCAGGCTGGGAGTGCTACCAACAGAGATGTTCACTACATAACGACACCCCATCTGCTGATGGCAATGTGCCTGCCTTGTGCTGCTGCCTCTGCTTCTGAAGTGCCAAGCAAACATAGGTGTAGGCAGGGAGTCTGTGTAGTGTCCTGTCTTATTGCACGCTGCTCTTCGGTAAGGTCTGGGATGAAAAGCAGCTTTTCCTCTGGATAGGGACATGCCAAGGGAGCAGTAAGAGAGGCTGTTTGCGTCACAGTGAGAAGGTGAGATTTAACTAGGGGACTCAGATAAATAAAGGAGCATGAGAGAAGCCTTATAAAACAACCAGTAAGGCCAAGACAATGTGTAGATCTATGTCTACATAATGTTTCAGGTCATGAGTGATATTTGACGTGAATCTTCTGATCGTTATCTCTCCCTGGGCTTCGCTTCCCACTGTGGAAAGGCAAGGTCTCAGAGGGCAGGACCAGGCTGAATTGGAAGGCAGCTGGTCCCAAAGCCCTGAGCTGCATACAGTGAGGGTACTGGGTCCTCAGCACCAGCTGTTTGTCTCCACAGCCCCATTGCTGCTACTCTGCAGGACTTGTTAACATAGATACAGCCCAAAAAAAGCTGTATTCTTGCTCTTAGCTTGTTGTTGCTCTTAGGTCAGCTATTGGTACATGCTGCTATGGCACATTCTGAGAATGTTGTGGTCCCACCCTTGAAGCATTTTAGAGGTGTTTTCCAGAGCTTCCTGTCTTTTTCCACGGGTTCCCTCTGAAGAAATCATAAGATTTGCTGCCTTGGAGAATACAGATCAACATTTCTAGGAATGAAATATTCATTCCTCTTGGAGGAAGTTCAGATGGACTGTATGATATTAAATGTTGATGATTTTCCAAGACTTCAGTGCTTTCATTGTGAGCAGGATCAAGTCCTACATTGTCTAAAAGAGATTTTTCATCCCTTCCTGAGAGGACAGGACACTGAGCTTTTCTCATCCTTGAATGTGAGAAGTTTTCATGTTATTCTAAACAGGAGCGAAGAAATGAATGGTACATCAACAGGATATTAAATTATATAATAAAAATCCTTTATCAGACCAAGATGCACTCTCAACCAGAAGCATTTTCTTTACAGTTGACCTTTGTCCACAGCCATGTGGCTAAAATATGCAGTTGCCAGCAAAATTACAGCCTCTGCTGAGAGGTTTGGAGAAGGATTAAAGGTCTGGCAGGTCTTCTGGCTGAGCTGCTATATGCTGTCTAGTGAGCCATCATATCAGCTCTTCTCTTCCCCACTCCATGAATTTTGACATATGCTTTGCTGTGTTTGAGACCTCTCGGGTGAATGCTCTGCAGCTCTGAGCATGTGTGTCACAGAAAAGTTCTGTGTCTTTTGCCAGTGGCTTGGACTTGGCAGGTGTATGGCAGTGAATCCAGTGAGAGGAAACACCAGTGATAAATATGGTAATTTAACACTGTCTTCTTTTAGTGGCTTTTTGATTTCTAACTTTGATTCTTAGACTTAGAATCTACAGTGAATACTTCAGTCTTCTAATATCTGATGTGTGTTACAGCATCATTAAATCAAATTGTGTGAAAAATGTAGACTTTCAGAAGCAGACTTTTATTTTGATCCTCTTCATACTCTGCTGGACAGGGCTCTGACCTATCTGGTGCATTCAGTTTCATCTCTTCTTAGTATAAAATGCATAAATCTATGCTTCTTTTTATAGTTGGTGGTAAAAGTATTTTTTTAATCAAGTCAATACTTCTCAAGTTTTTTATAATGAAAAAATGTAAACAGAATATATTACAGAACTTAGAACTTAGCTGAAACAGACACAAAACACAAAAAGAAAGTGATTCAAAGGCTTTGACTTACATATGGTTGGCACCTAAGAACTTTGTTAAAAACAGAAAAAACAGAAACAGAAATAAAAGCAGAAAAACAGAAACTTGGTATTCAACGTCTCTTCAGAGTTATGAAGGCTTATAAAATATCAGGTAACAAATAGAATAACATCTATTCTGCTGTTACATAAGGCAACAGAAATGATCATTAATAAAGTGGTTTATATTTGAATTGAACATTCTCCAGTTGCTTAATCTCATTGAGACTGTAAAAGACATATAAAACATTACTGTAAAATTTTGAACTATAGATGTCACTGTTCAGTCATAAAAAGGTAGCACTGAAACAGCCTTGTTTATTCATGTCGTGAATTGTGCCTGCAGTCACAGGTTTGTAATTCTTCAGACCCAGATCACTATAGGTCCAGAAAGCTGTTCACATTGTCTGAGTGGGATATTTTTAAGACATAAAAAGAAATAATCCCATCTTCCTGATGCTGACTAAACGTGCTTTCTGGAAGCCCAAAAAGTTGAATAATTTATCTTCTTAACTCTGTAACCTTGAAAAGGTCAGTGTGTCTGTCTCCCTTCTTGTAGCAGGACAATGAAACAGCGTGATATTTGAGTATTTCATTTATCTTCAGTTAAATAGCACTGGACTCTTGACTGAATATGCCAGCAATCTGGTTCCAAGTTTATTCTCAAGAGCCTGTCCTCATGAAAGAATTCAATTAGAGTAACTGAACAAGGCGAATTGAACCGTATAGGACATAAAAGATGTGGGAATCTTGATGCAGAATTGCTTTTTCCTTATGTCTCCACTGGGTTTTTCTATATTGTTTCCATGAAATTCTTTTCCTTGTAACTGTGCTAGAAATTCCTGCCATGTTTGCAGAAAGAGTAACTTTAAAACAAGTATGTGGGTTTTTTTCCAGATGTATAGGTATAGAAAGTTTTTAAAAATATGTTTAAAAGGCTCACCACTGAGAGATGATATTTCCACATCATCAGCTTGATTGCCAATAATTTTGATATTGATTTGAGTTGCACTCAACCATTTCAGCTCTAACTGCAGCTGTATTAATGGCAGGAAGGTCCCTTGTTTTAGCTCCTTAAAATGCTATATTCAGTAAGTATCTGAACCCCATAACTGGAACTTGAACCTTGCCTACATACCTGTTTAGGACATTTGGATTATATAAGGAACCTTTTAAAAGGTCAGCCAAAGTTTTCTTACAGATGTCCAGGAAAATTTTGCTGGTTCAACAGCTCTAACTTGGGAGTCTTCCACTTCCAGGGACTGCCTTAGCCATCTCATGGCTTTCACAGCCTACGTGTTCCATGCTCTTTTGAAGCGAAAGAGCAGTCAGATTTCCATATCCCGTTCACAGCATTAAGGGATGCACTGCCTCGCTGGATTTCTTTATGACCTTAAATAAAGGTTTTATCAATGCTGCTGTGCCATATGAACTCACAAGAAGAGAAAAAGAAAAAAGGTATTTGTCATTTGATACTTGGTAGGGTGAACTGATGTGTTTAAAATCTTTTTTTTTGTTGTTGTTTTGAATTTTGATGTTGCCCCTGTGTTGGCAAAAAAAACATAGAAATGGGACTTCAATTCCCAACAGGGTCCCCTCTGTAAATGTTGTTGTGTCTGATGAATTGCAGTCAGTGATTAATCAGAATGTGATGTCATACACTGAACATAATCAGCTCTGATTAGGGCTGGTATTGCCCAAGTCAGCTGGTATTTTGAAGTCTATGGTGTCTGCCTTGATGATGCACTTTATAAAACTGGTGCTTTATTACTGTCACATCCCCATTGTGTCATCCTTGTAAAGGGCAGAAATGGAAAAGCTCTCAGCTGATATATTTGGTCATGGGTGAAGCCCCAAAAGGAGAGTAGACTGCCACTATCAGCAAACATTTTCAAAAAGTTGGGAAATACATCCTTGATCTAGAATATTTCTTGTTAACCTTTCTTAAAAGGTGTTAGCAAATTGCATTTATTCTTAACTGAATCATGGAAATTAGGATGGTCTGGGCTGCAGCAATTCCTCTGGTCCCTGGTTGTAGACATGAGCTCTGATTGTCTGGGCATCTCAGATAGACAGACTCTTGACTAGCAATGTGTGGACCATATGGAACAGACCACAATGAATGTAAACATTCCCTTGCCCGCACAGTACAATTTATTTTTCTGTGTAAAGCATCCAAATGGGTCCTCTTGCTTTTAGACAGACTCAGTGGTAGGACTCTAATTTCCCTTTCTCTGTCCTTTACCTCTCAGGGTACCATTGCAATTGCCTCTCCCAGTTTACAGGAAGGAATTGTGAGTCAGAGATCACAGCCTGCTTCCCAAATCCTTGCCGGAATGGAGGCTCATGTGATCCCATCGGCAATGCTTTCATCTGCAGCTGCAAAAATGGCCTGACAGGAGTAACGTAAGTGTCCCTCCCCAGGTGGGGCAATGGGAGCTTTTTGGCTCCATGATGGTGGGCTTTTTGATCAGACATTTTGTATCCAGAAGCTATGATTCACTTCACAAAAAATAACCCCAACCTTAGCATTTATTTCAAGTGTAAGCCAATGACAGCTGAGAAATCCCTGAGACTTGCTTGCTCAGAAATGTTTTTTTCTGAACTTGCCCTCCAAACTGTTGATTCAGGATGTTATCTTGAGACAGTTTTCTCTGAAATAGACCTAAGTGTTGCCATGTTTTTTGAAAAATCTCATAAAACCTGTGGAAGCTGCTGTGTAATCTTTGTTTTGAAAATGGATCAATTATTTAGCCACTTTAGCCCTGACATAAAAGGCTAATTTATTGCAGTCATTTTTTTAAATCCTTGTCTTGATCATAAACTTGGTGTAGACATAGAAAATGCCAACCTGCCCATCAGCACGCTTTGTCCCTCATCTGTTTTGTCTACTGTTTGTACTTTTTCCTCTGCATTTTACTACCTCTTGTTCTTTCCGATTCTACCATCTCTTTATGGTTCCTGTTCTTTTTTTACCCCTGCTTCTAATATTTGTTTATCTCCAGACCTGAATAATTTTACATAATCAGTATATTCTTCTCTTCTCTTCTCTTCTCTTCTCTTCTCTTCTCTTCTCTTCTCTTCTCTTCTCTTCTCTTCTCTTCTCTTCTCTTCTCTTCTCTTCTCTTCTTTCCCTCCTCTCCTTTAATAAATTCTCTTTTTTTTACTGTATTTTTTTCAGCTATTTTCTCCTTGAATCCCCCTCAAATATTATGTATTGAAACTCAAGGGGTAGTCAAAAAATAATGTAAAAAGCAGATGCTTTATTACATTCAGTGAGCCTCATTAGAGTCAAGAATCCTTTTCCTATCAAATGCTTTATTTCCTTCTTGGTATCTATCGAAGCTTTAAAATCTTAATTCCTTCTTGATATTTCCATTTTATTGTCTTTAAAAAACCCATGGACTAGCTGTATAAAAAAATGTAATGCCACTAAATAATATGATAATAATAGGATAATTTGCAAAGTACCACAAGGTGTTAACTAATGGCACCCCTTTGATAACATAAAGCATTCTGCAAAAGCTGTACTACTTCTTAGATGCTCTCCAGATTCCAGACTCTCCTTTTCTTATTTTAAGGTGTGAAGAAGACATCAATGAGTGTGAAAGAGAAGAATGTGAAAATGGTGGCTCCTGTGTCAACATCTTTGGTTCCTTTCTGTGTAACTGCACCCCTGGCTATGTGGGTCAATACTGCGGTCTTCGCCCTGTGGTGGTTCCCAATATACAAGCTGGGCATTCCTATGTTGGCAAGGAGGAGCTGATAGGAATAGCTGTGGTCCTGTTTGTCATATTTGTGTTAATCATTCTTTTCATCATTTTTCGCAAGAAAGTTTTCAGGAAGAACTATTCCCGCAACAACATCACGCTCGTACAGGATCCGGCTACTGCAGCCCTGCTCAACAAGAGCAACGGCATCCAATTCAAGAACATCAGGAACAGTGGAGACAGCAGAAATATCTACCAAGAAGTTGGGCCTCCACAGGTGCCGGTGAGACCAATGGCCTATACTCCATGCTTCCAGAGTGACTCACGGAATAACCTGGACAAGATAGTGGATGGGCTTGGTGTGGAGCACCAGGAGATGACGACGTTTCATCCTGAGTCCCCTCGAATACTGACAGCCAGGAGGGGGGTGGTGGTGTGCAGTGTAGCTCCAAACTTGCCCGCTGTGTCTCCCTGTCGCTCCGACTGTGACTCCATCAGGAAGAGCACATGGGATGCTGGGACAGAAAGTAAGTAGCACTGCGTGCCATTCTCATGCTTCACTGCCAGCCCCAACCCCTGAAGGGTTGCCTTCAGGGTGCAGCAGGTACAGTGGCACAGTTACTCTTAATGCTCCAGCCTAATACATGTGAATTGTTGCATTTCTCCAAGAAGTGATCTGGCTGAATTTTGAAAGGTTATAATTAAACCAGGCATACAAGACCTCTACTATGCATGAAGTATGACTAAAAGCATTTCTTTCACTTGTTCGAAAAGCATATATGAGTAAGTGCTCTGAGCATTTTTCAAGTGATACAATGCAATCATCTTTCTATTGGAAAAAAACAATTTGGGGCAGAATTATCAAATATAAGTTCTGTTAAGTTCAGGCTGTTTGTTTCCCAAGGGAGTTAAAAATATTCAAACCTTCTGCATGAAGTGGTTCTGTTTTGCTTCAGAGAGAAACTACTTTCAGAGTCTGTGAAGTGAAGCAGAAAATCACGTACTGCTTGATATATGGGATCACCTTTTCAGGCCATTACATTCCCCTCTGCATTCAATATCAGACCCATCACAGAATTTCCAATCCCCACGCTTACGCTGTTTGTGCTCTGATGGTTCCTCACCTGATAACACGGTGCTCCCTCCATTCTTGAACCAAGTTGCTGGAGATGCAGCAAACTTAACATCTTCTGTCATGGCAGGAAATACCAGTTTTTTGGAACAGAGTTACAGCCCTACATCATCTATCCTTGCAAGTCAGAACATATCATATGGACTAGGAGATGTTTGCTTTACCATATATGAGTTTTTGAAGGTGTTTTCTCCTAGTAGGTATTTTTTCTAATGCATCTTCCAATATCTGTTGGAGGTGGCTTACAAAAAAGTCTGGAGAGGGACATTTCACAAGGGCCTTTAGTGGTGAATGGCCTTAAGCTAAAGAAGGGTAGGTTTAGATTAGCTATTAGGAAGAAATTCTCTACTGTGAGGGTGATGAGGCACTGAAACAGGTTGCTCAGAGAAGGGGTGGATGTCCCATCCCTGGAAGTATTCAAGGCCAGATTGGATGGGACTCTGAGAAACCTGGTCTAGTGAGAGGTTCCTTTCCTACCCATGGCAGGGAAATTGGAATCAAATGATCTTAAGGTCCCTTCTAGCTCAAACTGTTATATGACTCTATGATCTTCAACCTTATTGCAAAACAGCTTTAACTAAAACTGCACAAAATCTGGTCCTGTACTTGAAAGCAATAGGAACTGAGGAATAGAGAGAGCAATCTGGCAACAGGTCAAGAGGACAGCATCACACTGTGCCAAGAGAGATTCAGGATGGACATTGGGAAGAATTTTTGCTCTGAAAGAGTGGTTGAACTTTGGAATGGGGTACCCAGGGAAGTGGTGAAGTCACCACCCCTGGAAGTTGAAGAAATGATTGGGCATGGCACCATGCTATGGTTTTGTTGGCATAGTGATGTTCAGTCAGAGGTTGGGCTTGTTGATCTTCGAGGTCTTTTCCAGCCTTACAGACTTTATGATTCTGTGCCTGTGCCCTGATCCACACACATCCTGAGGCAGCACATTGGCTAAGGTCATGTAATGAAAAAGTGAATTAATTTTCATTTATTTGGGCTGTATTTCAGGGTTGTGTTGTGTCTGACCTTTTAAACCTTTAAATATAGTTACGCTGATTGAAAGCATCATCACACTAGCCCCCACACATGCTCTGTTCTATATTCTCCTGGGTGTTTGTTACCACAGGCAGTGCCGATACATGTATGGGTGTCTGCACACCATGAGGCCGTACCAGGGAGACAGACTTCAGCTGTCACGGGGTGGGAAGCAGTGCAGCTTTGTTACTGCAGCACTCACTCCATCAGCTCCATACCCTGCTGCTCAGCAGGAGCACATCAGCTCTTACCATGTGGAGGTGTCCCATGCTGGGTAGAAATGCATACAGCTGGCAAGTACAGAGCTGTACTTTCATGTTGATAGTGCCTGTAATTGGCTCAGGTATCTCACTGCTTACAATGGAGGATAACGTTTTGTGTTCCTAATGATTGCCCATATAATGTGTAGTTGAATCTGTTTATTTATATGTGCTTAATTACAGGAGAATTTATACCATAGGTTGCAGTTACATTTCTAAACAGTAGAGTTGTGAAGACTGAATGTCCCTGATGAAAAGCAATGTAAATTGAAGCATAATCAATTATATATCAGTGGTGGAGCTATTAAAATCTGATCCAAGGCCACTGATATGAGTAACAAGATGCACAGTAACTTTAGCAAGCACTGAATGAGCCTTTAATGAGGCTCTCAAATTAGGAAATGAACAGTAAAGATAAATGTTACTGTAATCTCTTGTATAAGCTGTTTATACCACCATATAC
Organism: Cinclus cinclus; assembly: GCF_963662255.1. Lineage (NCBI taxonomy): Eukaryota > Metazoa > Chordata > Aves > Passeriformes > Cinclidae > Cinclus > Cinclus cinclus. Next base: position 39,201,671 of record NC_085047.1, read on the forward strand.
CTTTAGTCATCATTTTCATTGCTTTTGAGACTATATGTCATCTAAAAAAGACAATACTGAATACAGATGTTTCTTCCTTGATTACAGTGCTGTCAGCCACTTGAAAGATTCTTTGGGTTTCAAACACTTCGAAAGTCTAGGTATCTTCACCAACTGCCCTCTTCATGAATAGATCATGTCCTCAGTGTGAAGGAAGTAATTTTATTCTGATTCAAATAATAGAAGGTGGGATTTAAGTGTGTCCATGGTATAAATAGATAAATGTGCATACCTAGAGAGTACCATTTTGCTTTGTCTTTGCTGTCAATGAAGGTAAAGGGGTTGATGACGCTGAAGAAGTGACCTGTTTTTCAGGAAGTAATAAAGGCAGCAACTCTGAAGTACAGTCCCTCAGCTCCTTCCAGTCTGACTCTGGAGATGATAATGGTAAGAAATGATTTCATCTTTATTATGCTAGGGGAAAAGCTATTTATTTCTAATATTATTAAAACATTTATGTGACATCTTGAAACTCTTTAATGATGCCAAAAGTGAGAAAGTCGTGGGTTCAAACACTCACTTGGTGTTCCACTTACTAAATTATAGGAATGTAATAAAAATCTTGGTGCTTGGGGCTGTTGTATCAGGACCAAGCTTTACAGCATATTACAGGTATGATACACCAGAGTCACATTGCCAAGACATAAGTTGACTAATAGGTTGCAAGTGAAACTGTAGAATTTATATAATTTTCGTTCTTGGAAGAGCATGACTTTCATGTTTCACCTGTCAAATAAAGGGGATTTCTGTGCTATTTGCCAGGTCTCATTCATGGTCCCAACAAAACTCTGCTGGTGCTCAGCCACAGCAATGAGTGGATGAGACAGTCCCCGGCATCTTGGCTTCTCCCTGGCAATCACAGCTCAGCAAACAATGGAGCACCATTAAATCCTTGTTCGGTGCATACTCAGTGCCTGCCTTTCATGTTCTGCATCATCATCTCAGTGGGTGACACAGGCAGAGCTATACACAGCCCACAAAGAGGCCACGAAGTCAGAGCAAACCTTTGATTCCTGCGGCCCACATGTGTTGTGCCGTGGCCCCGAGAAAAGTCAAGCTGTTTGTGCTGGGGAAGGATGGTAGATGTCAGGGAAGCTTTATTCAGACACCCAGAAAAAGACTAGCACAAAGAAATAGTACTTGGTTTTCTCAGCCACCAGTTAATGAACTGTCTGTAGACTCAGTTTCACAGTCATGTCATGCAGCTGTTCTCTAGGAACTCTGAAGTGCTGGGAAAAGCACTGATAGCAAAGTACACTTGCAGTTCCTTTTGGGCGCTGTGACTGCAGCATTACAATTATTTTTATCCAGCTTCTCAATACTTTTCTTCCCCTGCACAAAAAAAAAACTCTTTAGCCTATTTTTAGGATAAGTATGATTTAATGATATATATTTACATTACAGTTACCTTTGGAATAATTATTCAAGTGATCACTTATTGTACATTGTTACTTTTTATATCTCCCAAATTCTAATTAGACATTTCAAACTCCTCATCCTGTCTCCTCAAACTCTTCATCCTGCTGAAACCATTGACACAGTACCCACAGAAGTGGGATTGGACCTTCTCTGCCCACTCATTTTTTGTGAAAGCTGCATTTAAAATATGGCCTTTAGAGATAACATTTCTAGTTCAGGGTTCAAAGGGAAAATGAGGAAAAAAACTTAAATCATCTGAGTAATTTGCAGAGATCGATGCCAGACCACATGCTCTGGTTTGCTTGAAGCAGCAGGGAAGGTTTGCAGTGAAAAAGCCTAAAGGCAAAGCCAGGCATAAGTACGCATATACATAATCACATGCCTGTACTTTAGGGCTAATGGATATACCTCCTGAAGCCATAAATCCTTGCTCTTCTTGTCATTTTAACTCTTTGTACTTCACGTACCTGCAAAGGTTAGAAGGTTGTCAGTGAAACCACAACAAATGCAGTGCAGCATCCATGCTCTTTGATGAGACAGGACGGTGGCTCCTTCTCCAAACCCCTTCCTCCCAAGCCAAGATCCGTGCTGCTCAGGCTAGCAGAGGGGACAGGCCTGTGCCACACAGATGTACAAATGGCTGTGCTGACACTGACTTGCAAAACTGGGGAGCAGCTTCTGTCTGGGGAAACCTAATTTGAAGCAGTGGAACACTGGTATGAATTCCACTGAAGGTGCAGGCAGCCTCCACTCCCTCTCCAGGGTTCTTGGAGCCTTCTGGTGCTGTGTCAAGGGCTTGCCTTACCATGAAAACTCACATGGTGAAATTTTGAAGCTACTTTTTGTCTCTCGCCTTATTTCTCCTGCATTTAAATTGCTTTGCTTCCCTAGTCTTTCTATGAGTAGTTTGCAGAAATTTCTGTAGTCCAAAACCTAACAAAAAAAGCTGTATTTGAGCATTGACTTGCACTGAGCTGTGTGGGGTGGGATTCCCTCCTTTCTGTGCACGTGCTCTGCACAGCTCCCACCAGAGCCAACCCATAGTTGCAAAGAAAACTGAGCTGGCCCTGGTTTCTGACCTGGTTTTCACTCTCAAGTTTTTTCCCAACATGGTTTACAGCTGCCCTCCATCTTTTTTTTCCCAGCGATGCAGCACTAATTGCATGGAGACACTTATTTTTCTATAATGTTTATTTTGCATTAGCCACTACAAGTCTCCTGTGTAAAATTATCATTGCTGTTGATGGCATAAATATACTGATCATAGACACAGAGCATGGATCCTTTGGTTTATCAAGGCTCTTTTTGCTAAGTCCTCACTAGAACTGAGGAAATTGGATTATAAACCTGATCCCCTGCCCAAAATCTAGTAAAAATGTGAAAATACTCAACGTATGTCTACACTGTTAGCACAGTTCTTGTGACCTCTAAGTCTCTTGGCTGTGTGAAGCAAAAAAGTGTTTTGTCCCACATTTCTGGTTCCCATTCTCAGCCTGCTCCAACCAATTGGTTTTCTGATAATGAAAGACAAAGGAAAAGGGAAGGATCCAATGCCCACTCATCCAGAGCTTTCTCTTTAGTTTTGATGGGGTTTATTTCATGTTCTCAGAGGCAGTGCTGTTAGGTGGTGCAAAATCATTTAGAGCACCACACAGTATAGGCATCCACATCAAACAGCTGCACAGTCTATATTAATTACTTCAAGGGAAAAGCATGTTTTGCTGGAATACCTGCAGAGAATGCACAGAGCATTTGTGAAACTATTCTGTCAAACTAGGGTCAAAATTTGAACCTCAGCTACAGGGGTGTGTTCTCCTACTTACAGCTGTGCTGCTTAACCTCCCTGAGGTATTACATGGCATGGCACAGACAGTAAATAAGTAAAACATTCCTTTTAGGAAATAGATTGAGCTTAACACCGTTCCTGATGGTGTGATGGTCTAAAAGATAATGATCCCTGGAGCACATGGCACCAACTCCAGAGACCTCTAATCAAGAATGCATTAGAAATTAATGTCAGGTATACAAGATACTGCTTTGCTTAATTGAATCAGCTGACTAGTCTGCTTGAATTTATGAGGTGATACACATCATCCCATATGCCTTTCTGGAAACGCTGGTTTGGAATTTATCACCAGTCTGGAGATATATGGGATTATCTGAAATGAAATGTCCTGCAACCCACTGCATAAATCATGCATTGGTCAGCTGCTTTTTTTTTTTTTGTTTGTTTGTTTTGTTTTTCAATGTCAGTTCTGTCTTTTGAGACAATTTATTGTGGTAACATACAATGTGTGTTTTAAATACTAACCTGAAGCTGTCCTTCCCCTCCCTTTATTTTCTACTTTCCCTCCCCTGCAAGCTTCCATAGTGACTGTCATACAGCTTGTCAACAATGTAGTTGACACTATAGAAAATGAAGGTATTTACATTTTTTTCTTTCTTGTTATACAACAATGCTTCCTATTTTCATTGTGAAACATTCCAGCAGAACCTCACTAATCTACACTGACCAGCAGTCTTGTGGCAGGGATTGGGTTTTGCAGATCAGCATGTTCACCAGCAAACATGAAAATGCCAGAGGAATGTACCACAAAATATCTGTGGGTAACTGGAGGTGGTAGAAAAGGTGTGAAGCCTTCATCCTCTCCTGTTCAAGTCAGTGTTTCTGTTTGTTTATTCTCATTGTCTTCAGAGAAAATAATAAGAGTGATAATGGAGCCATATCATTGAGATTATCCTGGCTGCAGAGACTGGGAAACAGAAGATGGCACAGGAAGTCTGTAAAGTATCCCATGCTGCAGCAGAGCTGGGTTATGTACTCCAGTGGTCTTACACGGAGAGGAGCACAGAGGTGGTTGGCTGGTGGCTGGTTTCTCCCAGGAAACACTGCCAAACAGCACGTGTTTGGGCACAGCTCCACGGATGCCATGGCTCTCCTGTGGTGTTGGTGTGCCCATTCAACAGAGCATGGCAATGTGCTCCAGCACTCACCTCTTCCACTGACCTCCTGGGTAACCTCAGGCATATCATGTTATAAGTGAACCTGTAATGCGGGGATATCACTATTTTCTTTTTTCCATAAAGCACTGAAGAAATGTCTTGTTATCATAAATAAGCATTACTTTTATTTATTTTACATTTTTCCTACCCTTGGGCAAATGTCAATTCAACATCAACTCGGGTTATCCACAAGTCAAAAATTTCATCTGTCCTTAGCAAATTTAAGACAGATTTTGCATACTTCAGCTAATCTAGTCTGCATAATACATAAAGGTGATTAAGTAAATTATTTTTGTGAAACTACAGATTTTTTTTCTTTGGACACTGTTACAGTAATTTTGAAAAACACTTTTATTCCTAGCTGGTGGGGCCACTTGACTATTTGTTCATAGTACATTTATTGATTTCTTGAAGTGTAAGAGTGCCGTTCTCACTAAAAAAAAAATTACTAGCAGAGGTTAATTCAAAAGAAAGTCCCATTCAAAAACAAACAAACAAACAAACAAAAAACCTTTAAAAGAAACCACTGCAAATAACCTTGCCTTCCTAAGGGAAAGGTTAAGCAAACACACTGGCTCATTAACATCCTGTACAGGTCAAAAAAAGCCATTCTGACAGCAGTTTAAAGACACTGTCACAGAAAATGCTTTGTCCACTTTCCAGATCCTTATATGAAAGTTAGGATCTTTGCCTGCTCTGCAGAGGAGCTGGTGGAAGTGGTGAATAATTAGCCACACTGGAGCTCTGGGCAGAATCCCTGCCACGGAGTCATGGGAGGATGGGGCTCCTGCCCCAGGGACCTGCCCAGGGCTGTTCGAGTCAGCAAATTAGTGAGGTTCTTCTGGATTCTGATCCACACAACTCAGAAGGGCCTGGCACATCTCAGGTGCAGTGCCATCACACCCACCCAAATACAGCAAAATCCACTGTACAAAGAAGAGAGACGTGCAGAAGAGAGGTTAGGGCCGGTTCAGACACTGTTGCTAAACCTGCAGTAGCCCCAGCCCTCCTCACTGCAGGACATGGCAGAGCAGGTGGAGAGCTCCTGCCTGGCTGTTGAGCTACGGAAGAAATCACCATCACCATATGCAGCATGTGGTGATGAGCAAAGGCAAGTGTGGTCTTAGTAGGCGAAGGGCTGGAGAAGTCTTTTCTGCCCTCTCCTGTGTGTGAGCCACAGAGGCCATGAGCTATGATGCCATGAAGGTCTGTCTCTACTGCCAGACCTCCTCCAGCAATGTCATCCAGAGACTTTGCCCGATGACTTCTTGCATGAAGCCCGATAACATGCAGCTGAACAAGAGCATATCCATCTAGAAAACGCTGCAGCTTATTTCCCGCTCTTGTCTCACATAAAACCTCTTTCCTTGCTCTCTCCCCCACCCCTGCACCCTCTCCATACTGGAATGCCTCCCCCCCCCCCACCAGCTAGCATGGCAGTGCAGGTGGGAGGTGGGTGTGGGGTTGTGGAGCATTGTAGCTGATAGCCCCATTAAATGGCTTTGTATTCTATTCTATTCAGGTTCTTATACCGTGCCCATCACCATGGTATCTGAGCCCAGGTGGGCCCAGATTTGTTTGAACCGGCCCTGAGAATGGTAGATTCTTATTTTTCTGTTTCAAAGTGAACAAGTGAGAGAGAAATGTACTTTGCAATTATAAGCCATGTCGTTGGTGGATAGCCCTTTTTATTTTAAGAATTACAGCTCTAATGTAATTCTGTATCTGTTCAGTGAGGGTAAATAATTAAGAAATTATAGAAAAGGAATATAATACACGACATAAACATTTCTTTATGTGTGTCTGCATTTGACAGACAAGCTTATCTTGTACGTTAAAATAAAGAATAATTAAAAATCCTTCTAAAATGACACCATGGCAGCTGTACTTTAGAAATATGCATGCTGATTTTTGTATTTTCACATGTAATACAATGCTGGTGACAAGCTCCGAGTTACCAGTTTTTGCTTTTCACTTTGTATCTGACAGTGTCTGTTATGGATCAAGGACAGAACTACAACAGAGGTGATTTTTCTGGGACACCTTCTGCCAGTGGGCTGGGGTGGGCAGAGCACTGACTTGATCTATTTGTTTTTTTTCTTGAACTGCTTCATGTGAACTCTTTTGTTTGAATTCTGTTGGATTCAAAAGATGCATGAGAATGGTCAGCCACTTTTTTTGTTTCAAAATTCAGTTTTCAGTCAATCGGATTATTTGCTTGCACACTCTTTTTTTCTTGAAGTCCTTGGAGGTGGAAGGGGAGATAAGATTCCATAAGCATGATGACTGCATTTAAATATTTTTTTTTCATATAACTGTGAAAAGCAATAATTCAGACATCTTGATTTCTTGGACACATAGTCTAATACAACCCAGTAGCATCTTAAAAAGCAAAATGCCTGAGAGAGGCTGTGTTTTGTTTCTTTGCTTGTTTGCATTAGCATCATAATGCAATTTATTCTCCTCCTCTACCCCTCTGGTCAGAGCATGGCTGACCTGCATCCGTGGCCTGTGGCGCATGCTGTGATTTGAATGTTCTATGAGGACTCAGGCAAGGGCATGCAGGACGCTCTGCTCTCCTCTGTGGTCTCATCCTAACAGAGCACTGTGGTTCTCTCCCTGCTGCAGCGTATCATTGGGATACCTCTGACTGGATGCCCAGTGCTCGCTTGTCCGACATTGAGGAAGTGCCCAATTTTGAGACGACAGATGGAGGCTCGGCTCATCACGGCAGTACCAGAGAACTGGAAACAGATTACTACCTTGGTGGCTACGACATCGACAGCGACTACCCTCCCCCTCATGAAGAGGAGTTTTTGAGCCAGGACCAATTACCACCTCCTCTTCCAGAGGATTACCCAGACCAATATGAAACCCTCCCACCCTCGCAGCCAGTCTCAATGGCAAGTACTCTCAGCCCTGACTGCAGGAGACGGCCGCACTTTCACCCGAGCCAATACCTCCCTCCCCACCAGTTCCCCAATGAGACGGACACCACAGGATCTCAAACTGGGAACGAATTTAGTACTTTTGCTGTTGGCCCAAGCCAGAACACAGAAAATGTTAGTGCAGGTAAGATGCCCTTATCCTTGCACAACTCTCTCAACGCCTCCTCCTCTGACGTCTCAGCCGGCTGCGGCTTTGATGACTCCGAAGTAGCCATGAGTGACTTTGAAAGTGTGGAGGAACTCAGCCTAGAAAATGTTCACATTCCATTTGTGGAGACCCAGCAGCAGACACAAGTATAAAGGAAGCTCCTTTCTTCTTCTTCTTCCTCCTCTTCTTTTTTGTTTAATTTTGTCATTTGGTCCAATTAATAGTATAAATATTGAGAAGAAATTTTGCTGAAGGTGTGTCTATATATATATTGGGCAAAGAAGAGTACAATATAACCCGTTATTAACTTGTTCAGAAATGATACTGTATGTGCAGACATTAAGAGACCAATTGTGTTAAGAATTATACATCACAAAATTGTTACAGACAATCTGGAGAGTGTGTACCTTCTATTTATTATCGAGAATAAAACTCAGCTTTTGAGGCAGGGGAAAAATAACTGCTAAATGATTTCTTTCTTTCTCACAAAGTTGGGTTGTTTTGGGTTTTTTTTTTTGCATTGTGTTATTAAAAGTGTTACAGTGTTATGATCTCCCCACAGTATTAAGAATGTGTATGCATCAATCTAGGATGCCCTGATGCATGAAATTTTATGTCAGCAAAGAGTGAAAGCAATTGACTGCTGGGGCTGTTGCATACAACATCTCAGCTGGCTAAAAAAAGCAACATTTATGAATTGACCTATCAAAGACAAGTGACCAGGTATTTGTCCATAAATATGTATTTACCCTTTTGTTTATTACACAGCTTTTCATTCTACTTTGTGTAGAGTAACACACGTACATACAGTTTATGTTTACTCCAAATTGGCTTACTTTGGTTGTCATTTTTAAAACCTGATGTCAGGTACATGTGCATAGCTTTGCCCATGAGGACTGCCCGAAATGCCGGAGTTTGGCTCAGGTGTGGCCTTTTTTTGCCCCAGCTGTGTATGCACAGCCTCTCTTAACTGTGTGTGCAACGTGAACATCGATCTGAAAACATGGGATAACCTACACAGCTGATCATTTTTAGAGATTTCATGCTTGGGCAATCAGCTCTTTAACATCAGTCCTCATGCTGCAGTTACTGCAGTAAAATTAGTTGCAATTAAGTTACATATAAGGCTGCTGTAACCTCACATCATTAGTTTAACATCTTTTGGCAAATGTCCATCCCTAGAGTTCACAGGATGAGTTCTCAGCTGCTGTAGACTGACTCAGTCAGTGGAGTTGCATGATGGACTGTGGCCAAAGATCTGTTGCTAGATTTTCAACTGGGTGCATGATTTTTGTAGGATTTGAGTATATCCAAAGGTTGTTTGCAGACTTCAGGATATTGATTGTTGTGGAATCAAGAAAACCATGGCATCTGTATGCTTTTATGCTTCCCTCAGCCTGATTGGAGTAAATATGATCATTCACACTGATTTGGTCAGAGCAGTCAAGTGCAGTCTGGAAATATGGGATTTTCATTCGATGTATTAAAGCAGAGTATACACACCTGTTGCTTGGTGCTCTGAAAATGTTTTTTACCGCTGCATTTTACAGCGTCTGTGTACCTTACCCATGAATGTGAGTCTACAAGCCTGCATTACTGTTACATTTTCATCCGTTGCTTCCATGGCATCATGCTGTCATTCTAAAAAGCTACTGTATACCTAAATCATGGTGATAAGTGAACAGATTCATTAGCAGGTTTCCTATGCTGCTTTCCCTGTCCTGTCACTTGGTCAGTCGCCTTAACTGGATAGTTTCAGTAGTTGCATGCCAGTGCATGTTCTTGACAGCCATGAGTTTCACACAAAATTAAATTGTGGGCCATTTCTTGACATACAGGAAGGGTTTATTCAGAAATTTTCCCCAACACAAAGAAATTACTAGTAGAATGTAATTTAAATAACTACAGCTTGTAACACTTTTAATAAAATGGGATTTCCTGTATTCTTGGAGTAGGTACAGTGTGTTGCTGCTTCCCTCCAATAGCTTGTATAGCTATGAAAGATTGGTGTGGATATTTTCTTTGGGATGATGCAGCAGCTCTTCAGTAGACAACAGTTCATTATGCAGACATATGAATAAAATGAGTGAACTTCTAGAATGAATGTACTGCACATACAAGTATTATCAAGTACTTGTCTGCAAATAGATCCTGTCCATTGAATTTATGAATGTCACTTGGTCTTCTCAAAGTAAACATGCTTCTGTAACAGTGATATATTCTGAATGTGCTCATGGTGTGTTTCAAACCCTTTCCCCTGAAATTATTCCTGTGTTTTTAAGAAATAAAAAATACAGAAATTTGTATTGTGATTGCAAGGAACTAGAGTTTTGCCAGAAAGCCATATAATGGTTTGGCAAGCCTAGAGGCACGGATAGAGGATAACTTGTATTGTTCATGAAATCTGTGTTACAGGAAAGGAAATGCAATTAGATTGATGCCTCTTCAAGAGTTAGGAGCATCATAGTTGGCATAGCAATTCTGCAAATTTAGCTGCACTTTTAAAGCTCGTATGACCTTCTGAGAATGTGATACTCTCTTAGTATCGGGCTGCAGTTTACGTGAGGTTTGCTCCTACTCAGTTTTGGTTTGAGACATTTTTATCCATTATGCAACTAATTCTGTTCAAGCCCCCAGCTAGTTATTAGGTGTACTTGTCACCTGTCTTCTGTAGTGAAAGTTCTTGCGTAAGCCTGAGACACCAATATCAAACCTTAACTGGGACATATCAAAAGTGTCACGAGGGACCACAATGGAAGCCTAGTGATTGCCATTAAAAAAAAAAAAAAAATCAATGTTTCTTACCAAGCTTGTTGCCTCAGTAATACATTGTTGGTAGTGAGTTTTAATAGTAAAATATGCATAAATGCAATGTATAGTACTTTTTCTGTTTGATGTTGTTGCCATTTCATTTCACTGAACGCCTACTTATTAAAGTGCTGTTGGGAAGGTGCCAAGGATCACCTGTTCAGCCTTCTCTGTCCTATTCATGATTTCTATACCTCAATATCTCCTCCCCTCCAAATCCATCTTCAGATAACCCTCTGTGAATATTGGTACTTCTGTGGCCATTCTGGTTTTGCTCAGGCTCTTTTTGATAATGATAAGACCCAAATGCAGATCTAAAGGTGAAATACCTCTTAGGGAGTAGGATTTTCATATTAACATCTCTTGTTAAACCAAGGCATTTTATTTTCTTTTTAATTACTACTCCATATGAACAAGTCAAAATCTTCTAATTTGGAACATCCCTAGACACATTCATAACATAATGTGAGAATTACTGTTCATATTAGTACTTCCAATATCTATTTCCTTTTTCTGTCATATGGTGATTTTTGTGTCACTGCTGCTGTGGGCCCCTGGTTCTGCAAGAGCTACGCTGCGCATTTCTGCTTATCCTGTGTGTCTGTATTTCAAACCACATCCCTGTAGATGGCTCCCACTACACAATATTTTCTCTCAGAATCGTCTGTAACAGATGAGTTCATATGCTTAATGAAGTATTTTTGAGTATCACTGGCTTATAACTTAGGATCCAGAAAGTTTTTGCTTTTTGGAAAGAAGCAGCAAGAGGGAAAAAAAGCAACTTGTTAAAATGCAAATATGCATTTAGATCAGAAATCACAAACTTTGTTGGGGGTATATGAGTCTAAGTAAAAGGGTGCTTGTTCTTCTGTATTTTGATAAATTGAGAATGTCATGCACAGTGCTGGCCTTTTTAATTACACTGGGAATGGAAAGAGCCTTACAGTGAGTATGACATGATTTATTCTGCCAATATCACATTAGGTGGCCTTGTGCAAAAGGAAAAGTTAGGCTTATGTACCATTCTTAAGTATGTTAATTACTTTGCCTTTGTATTATAAACTTAAAGTGGAATAAAGGGCCAAATGTGACATCATGGTCCTGCAGAATCACTTCCCTCCCATGGGACAAAATGGACAACCCCACTAGACAACCCCAGCTATAAAGTTGCCTTCCTCTAGGATCCTCCTATAAGATAGAGCATATGAAGGCAACCAGGAGGACTTTGGAATGCAGAGATTCACTACAGAACCATGATTTCCTGTCAATCAAGCTGTTTTCCTTAAGCTCAGTGACATCTTTGATCCCAAACTATCCCATGGGTCTCTTTTAACATATAATTCCAGTAAAAGGCTGGAAGGCATCAAAGGCTTCTCAGTGCCATTGTTTTCCTGAACCTGAAAGTTGTGTGCCCCATCTGTCAAGCAGGGTCTCCACCTCTGCATGTCCCACAAAGAGCTTAAATTTTGGTATTTTGAATTTTTTCTCCTGTTCTCTAAATTCTCTAGTAGTAGTGAAGTAGTGAGAGCCTTGATGTATCGGAACCTTCTCTAGTCAGAAACTCAGCGTGGCTACAGCACAGTGAATAAAAGCATGTCATGAAATGCTGATGAATGGGAAGGCAGCAGCCTGTTGTCTCTGTGAGCCAGGCAGGGACATTTTGAGAATATGACATAAAAGTTGCTGCTCTTGTCTCCTATAAATTCTATCATAAAGAAAAACGTGGGCTGAACAGGACCAATGGCTAAGAACACACTTTACTCCTCATCGAGCTCCTGCTTGAAAAAGCTAAATGGATGCTATAGTAAGTATATTCTTACAGTCAATAATAACTGCAGTCGTGGGAGAGGAGTTGAAGGTGCCCTGAACCAGTTCTGCAAAGCTTCATTTGAAAAGGAAGCATCCTTAATAAAGGGGGAAGCCAGCTCTCCAGAACCAGTATGAAAGTACATCTGTGCTTTGTAGATAATGTTTGGAGCTATTCACTCAGTAATAATAGGCATTTCATTGGTTTCCAACAAGAGAGTAACATCTTCAGCTTCATTCCCTGATGGTTTACCATCATTTACCTTGTGGTAAAAACTGTGCTTTTTGCCTGTTCACATCTCTGCTCCTCTCAATACACCAAACTGTGATTTGAGCCTTAGAAATTTAGACCATTGCCCATTACTCATGGCTTTTAGCCTGTGTTCATGAACTTGACATTTAACATCTCCATTATCAGAAGGGCCATTCACTTAGTAAATTAGCTGCATCATCCAAGGGATGGGCAGATGGGGAGGAAATTAAATTAAATTTGTTTCTCTATGTAATAATGAAAAGCAATAATTGCAAATATGTCGTATTACACAAAGGCCATAAGTAATCTTTACCAGTGTTAAGAGTGCACTTGAACTGTATTATGGAAAGAGATTGGAGCCCTCAGAGCTGTAGCATTCTTTTGTCATAGGAATACCTGAAACACTATTAATCAGCAATGCAATGAGCCCATACTGCCGCTTTTCAGGAGATGACAAAAATGTTTAGGAGTGAAAGCAGTTCTCTTTAAAGCACTGTATTGGAAAAGATTGTCTTGTAAATTTTACCTGTCTCAAGCAGGCTGGTTTGTAAAGATGTATGTTTTGGTGTTTAAAAAGAAGTTTATAAAATAATGTATATAATGGTTTCAAATTACCAGGCTTTTGTAGATATTTGATGCCAATCAGGTTGCTTTCATTTATTTTGTTTGTTCGTTTGTTTGATATAATTCTAAAGAATCATCAAAGTTGGTTTAAACTTCTAAGATAACAGAAAAAAAAAAACATTTTAGATCTCAAGACTTTTTAATCATTTCAAAATGTACTGTAAGTTTCCTTTGGGTTGAGTTCTTTTTGTTTAACTTCTTTCTGGTTTTAAGAAGATTTTTTAATTGAATTTTTTAAATGAATGTTTTGCACAAAGAACCTAGAGATATGATTTTTATTCCATTTCAAGTAGGTATTAAGAAATGTCATTTTTCCAATGACAACAAATTCAACGTTATGCAAAAGGGAAAGTTTATCACTTTGAGTGGGTATAGTTCTTCATCTGAAAACTAATTGTTCCTTCATAATTGCTGTTGGCAGTATTGTCTTGTGTTCTTTTGCTATAAAAACAAAACAACAAAAAAAAGTGTACAGGTTTGTAACTGCCAAAATTTGCTAAAGTTGATGGTTAAAATAAGTTTTCCAAGTAAACAAAAAGAAAAGCCCAGCTGTGTTGACTGCTTTTTGATTTTTCTCCTACTTTCAAAGGAGGGAGCAAGATGAGATACACCAGTTCTTCAAGGAATGTAGCATTTCATTCCGCCTCTGTGTTGCAGAAAATGCTACTTTTTTGGACTCTTTAAATTAACTTCATTATTACACGGAAATTCCTCCATAGGGGCCCCTGCTTGCAGTGCAGAGCACTCTTGCCGGGAGTTGCTTAGCTGTGTGTGTAAGCTAAGGCAGTTCCCTGATTAAACCCACATCTTCAAAGAATGCAAAAGGCATCATTGCATCATGTAGCCAGCTAGACAGTGAGCTCCATCAGTGGAGACAATTTCAGGGGACAGTGCAGCTGTCTGGTTGCTTAGTGGGGGTAGAAGGAGTGGGTGTATAAAGCAGCATCCCACTCCACAATGTGCCTGCCATGGGCATCTCTGGGCTCCAGTGTCATGGCACTGGCAGTGGGACCAGCTAGGACAAGTTCATGTGTGTTAGCACTGCCCCTGGAAAGAGATGTCGTCGTGCAGGGATGATACTCAGTCTGGCCAGGGGCTTGCATTCAGGGATACCCCGTTCCTCCTTCATCACACCTTCTCAGCTCCACAGCCCCAGCTGCCCTAGCTGGACTGGACTGAAGCATGGCTTTGGAAGCTCACTGTTGGAAAAAGGGGAGCCAGTCCTTCCTGAGCTCTTGGAATACCCTGCCATGACACAGCCAAGAGCACCCCTCATGCTGCTGGGGAGGAGGGATGCTGCCTGCAGTGTGTGTCCCATTAGAGCAAGGACTCAGAGCAGTGTTTCAGTCACCACCAGTCAGCACACAAGTATCCCTTCTCTGCAATTTTGAAACAGAAGTTTAAGCTGCAGAAAGGCAAAATACCAGGTCAATGTTAGAAGTGTCTCTTCCCTCAAGAATTGCCTTTTCTTTTTTTCCTGGCATGGATGACTACCTTATTTTAGCCAGTTTCCTGTTTAATTTTATATTTCTGCTTGCAGAGGATCTCTTTTTTCTTTTTTTTTTCCTTTCTTTTCTACCATTACCAGTAGATCTTGACACAATCTCAGGGAAATACTTGTGATGGCAGAAGTAGCCTGACAGTTCAGTGAGGCTCACTGTTACAGTGAGATGAAGCAGAGCATTATAAGAGAAAGTGAGTATAGTTCAGAGAACATTCATGATTAAATGACGTGAAATTCTTGCTTCAGTTTAAAGTGCAAATCTAGAGATATGAAATGACATCAGTATTTCTATTAGGATGGAAAAGATGAGAATTGAGATGGCAAACAGGTCAAAATGCACCCAAGTGTTTTGTCAAAATGGAACCACCACTGATTTTCCCCTTAACATCAACCAAAAATAAGTTATTTCTTCCTTCCATGTGTTTTGGTAGCAGGTTTTGAAAATATGCAGTGTTTTCTGTTCACAGTGGAAAGTGCTGCTGCTACATAAGTCACACCAGAAGCCTGTGTGGTCTAAAAACTAAGGTGGGAACACCTATTGAGAAAGTATGAAAAGGAGAAGACACTAAATGACAGCTCTTTTCATTTCAATGGACCTGAAGTTTTTCACACATAATATTTTCTTTTATTTGCACAGAAACATCTATAGTGCAAAACAATGCGAATCAGAGATAGGTGTTTGGCTGTGGCATTTCCAGCCCTTCAGAAAAACTTGGGAGGGCTTGTGCAGTATTCTAGGGATGAGTCAGGTGGACATTAAGAAGAAGGAGGCAATCCATCCTATCTGAATGAGCAGTTACTAAGAGTCTTCATTTTCAGATCACAGACTTTCCCGTGCTGGTAAAACCTTTCCTAATTGCAGTTTTTCTGCCTACCCCCACTCAATCATGTAATGGGGGACAAAACATCAGTGCTGTGACTTCCTCTAATGTTCAAAGTAAGCAATTTAGAAACCCCCTACTCTTCTCAGCCAGCAGTCATAGCCACAAAGAAGAAAGCATTTTGCAGAAAGTACGTCAGCCTGTTGCAGGAAGGACTTCTGGCTGTGGAGAGAAATGTGTGGTTTCATAGGAGAACAGGCAAGGAAATTGAAACAGCAGGTGAAAGTCAAGTTCTTCCTCTACTAATTTAACTTCTTCAGATGTATGTTCTCCCCAGTGGTACCAATGGTCTTTCTGTGCATATATTAACTCATATCCCCATTTAAACTTGCTTTTCTAGGCTTCCAGAGACTACATAAATTTCTTCCAGCACCTGAAACCATGCCCCTGGTTCAGGTGTGGAGGAGAGCTCCTTAAAAGATTTAATGAGCCAGGCACTAAAGATGTGTGACCAGCCCTGGCAGTGAAACCCTACAGCGTCCCTTAAACCACTGCCATGGAAGAAACTTCTACTGTGAGGCTGGTGGGGCATTGGCACGGATTGCCCAAAGTAGCTGTGGCTGCCCCATCCCTGGAAGAGTTCAAAACCAGGCTGGATGATGTTTGGAACCTGGAACAGTGGAAGGCATCTCTGCCCTTTGCAGGGGGTTGGACTAGATGATATTTTAGGTCCCTTCCCACCCAAACCATTCTGTGATTCTGTGTTTGTTTATCAGGGAGGCATGGCCAGAGACAATCAAATTCACACCAGTTAAGGGAGTCTTTATCCACAGGCATGTGAGTTGTAATTTAGCCAGTGCTTTGATGTGATTAATAGCTTCCACTACCTTTGGAATAACTTTCTGCAGCACACATAACTTGAGCTTCCAGGAGCCATTGGATAGCCACCGGCACCTCCTGCAGGAGAAGGACTTTAAAAGCCAGAGTAAATCCATGGAGCTCAGTGGACACTACTGCTCTGAAGCTATTGGCCAGTGAAGACAGAAAATACAAAGAACCAGCTGCACAGGAGCCAATTCCAGCTGTCCCACTTGGCTAGTTCTTGGCTTGCTCAGACATGTCACGGATTGCCCTCCAGGGAAAAATGCTGCTGCAATCAGGCCAAGCAGAGAGAGCAGCTGCCTGCTGCAGCCTACTGAGCAGTTACATGGCAGTGTTTGTAAGGTCATTGATGTGGCAAATATGTATTAAAACAAACAAACCAAAAAAAAAAATATGAGAGCGAAACTGTGAAGATAATTTTCAAAGTCACTTAAAGGCATTTATTTCAAATAACAGAAAAATGAATGCATTAAATGTTAACACAGTGATAGAAAGTGATTGTATCTGTACAGAACAAGATGTGAGGATTCAAGCAGCATGAGTATTTAAGCCTTAATCCACATAAAAGGTCATGTGCTGATTCTCTTAAGTCTGCTAGGTCACTCCAGTTATCTTCAGTAACTTCAGGGGTCTCCCTGAAGGGAATGGGGTATTTGCAATCCACCTGTTGGGGCATTAGCAACGCCTTAATACAAACAGGAAGGATTTCTCCTGGCAATTTTTTGCTAGGAAAACTTAAATATGCTATTTAAAGTTAGTTGTGAATTGATATATTGCAAGGAGAACAATTTCCAGTCATTCTGCATCCTGCCAAAAGCAAAGCACAGATAACAGTTTCTGTGCATCTTGAGGTTAAAGATTAATACCTGGAGTAGTGGAGCTGCTGCCTGCAGAGCTTCCAGTGCAAAACTGTGCCTTGTGTTTGCTTCCCAGCACAGACTGGAATACAACCCCAGGGAGAGGAGTGCTGTCATCTACCCTCAGATATCTGCAGTGGCAGTGCTTCCCTCTGAGCCAGTCATCCTTGGATGCTTCATATTCAGTGATCAGATCTAAGACATAAAGTCATCTAACCTAATGTTAGTATCGACTTTAGGACACCTTCTGAGAACAGATTATTTGTCTTCAGTGACCGTTAAGGATTCCAGATGATGATCATCTCAGTCATGAACATCTATTTGGATCCTAGAGGTTCTGCCTCCAGGGCGTAATTTCCTATTGTTATTTCATTTAATTGCTTTAATATTTAATTAAAATTTAATTGCTTTAATATTTAATTCAATATAAGTATTTAAAATTTACTCCTACAAAAGAGAGAGAGATTAGCAAACTGGGGAGAGGTCAGAAGAGAGCCATTAAGAGGACCAGGGCCTGGAATACCCGACATATGGAAAGAATTTAAAGGTTTCAACTTACTTTCTTCTGTGATTCTATCTACTTCAGTGCTTTCTGTCCTAAGAAATGTTTTGTATTCTACTGAAATTTCTCCATTGCTATGTATAAAAATTATTTTCCTTTCATTAATTAAGTGTAAATCTAATTTAGTAGGTCTTCAAGAAAAAAATCACTTTATATTATTATATTATCCCTGTTTACTGTTAACTTTTAATAGTACTAATTAATTAATGCAAACATCAAAATCCATGTTACTCTACAAGAGAAGGAAAAATTTACTCCTGAAGAAAGAAGACAATGCTCTGATCAAGGCCTTTTTCCATTTCAAGGTTTTGCTGTCACATGCTGTCCTACTGTTTTTGAATGCACCCACACGTAGCCTGATGGAACTAGCAGCACTTGAGCTGTGTATCAGTGCAGCTGGTGAGGCAGGGAGACCTAGTCAGCGCTCAGGATTAGCCAGGTTGACCAGAAACCCACTTTTCCTCCTTCCATCCCTGGAAAATGTTTTAGGATTGTTGTGTTTTCCACTGGCCTACGGTTGTGAACCAAGTTCATACCTGGAGATACAGGATTTCTTCAGTGAGCAGCAGAGTCAAAGCGAGAGGTGTCAGGACAACAGCAGTGCTCTAAGACTGCAGGAAAATACAGCCCTGTAACATTGCTGAGTGCCTGGCTTGGTCTGTGCTTTACAGCCCTCTCGTTTTGGAAAATGGTATCATTTTTCCTAGGCCACAGCTAATCAAATTCCTTTGATTGTTGTGTTCAGTGATAAATTTGAGACATTTAATGAAAAATTACTTATGAGTAATAGCAAACTGAAATACATTCAGAAGAACATAATAATTCCCCTCTAAAAGTACCCGAAGGCCTGGTGAGTTGGAGTGTTGGAGGATGTGGTTTGTCACCCTCTTCAAGGAACTACAGCCTCTGTCATGTTGTTCCCCAAAGGCTGGGCATAGGTAGGTGTGGGAGCAGCGCTCCCCAGATGAGAGTCCGGAGAACACGGAGATGTACATTGCTCCAGCTGGTGGTATAGAAGAGGTTGTGATATTCAAAGCAGTCTCTACTTAAAGAATTTTATTTAATATAACTGTTGATTATTGATTCAGATAGCAAGGTAAGAAAAGAATATAAAAACACAGCAAATTGCACAAAAAGCTAGGGGGAAAGCTGCTTTACAAGGTGCAGTCCCTCAGGGTTGTCCTTGCCCTTGCATGAGTAGCCCAAGGCCACAATTCCTCAGAGGGGATCATACCCCAGCATGGGTCACCCACAGCTGCAGTCCCCTGGGGTGGACCATGTCTGGCATGGAGCAACTCTTTCCAAGAGTATTTCCAGCCATTTTCCCAACGTTTCCTTCCTCATACTTCCTTATTGTCTCTTATCATGTGTCTCATACTTCCTTATTGTCTCTTATCATGTGTCTTAACCCTTGCAGCTCCCTCCTTAAATACATTTGAGCATGAGTTTTTTGGCACCTGTGAGTTGTTATTGTGTCTCAGTGAACTAAACTCAGAAACAGTGTAATAGATAATCCTTTGGATAAGTGCTTTAAGTGTGATGGTGGGAGTTTGATCTGTGGCTGAGCAGCAATCTGGCTGCGTAAGACTGATAGTAGGTAGATGATATTTCCAGCTACTAACACTCATTCAAAACATAAAAAGGAATGTTGAGAAGGTGGAAAGCATTCAGAAAATCTGCAAAAATGAAATAAGAGTTGAGATTTCAACTTTGCAGTGACTCTTACTTAGCTATGAAAAGGCTGCTAAAATTACTAGGGAAAAAGCTTTGTCTATCTCATGCTAGTTCTGTAGCAAGGCTGTGAATTGACATCAAGAAATTACTCACTTAGAGCTTGGATTGAGTGCCTATCACTGGGTGTCTTTATATCTCTCTGATCTTAAATCTGTCTGTTCTTAAACAGGACTCTATCTGTATCTCTGAAAGATAAGCTATCATTCAGGTCAAAATTACAGAACTGACAGTGCACCCAGGAAAGTTGTTTGGTTTGTGATAAACAAAAAGCCAGTCAATGTGGTCAAAACTAATCCCTTCTACAATTAAAAAAAAATTATTCATGGACAGAAAAAATTAGAAGTCCAAGAGATACAAAATTCCCCTTGGCATTGAGCAGATCCTGTCTGGAAACCCGGAGTGTGTCTGCCTTGTGAGCACCATGGCAGCGCTCCTGCCCTGGTCAACCAGGTCTGCAGCTGAACTTTGCTAGGAACCACTGAGGGAGACATGAGTGATTTATAAGCACTAATCCAAAATTTTCAGTATTTATTTCTTATTTCACCACCTGCCTTTTTTCTTTTTTAAATCATATTTTTAATCAAGGGACTGTTTCATTTTATTGACTGCCATACTGTAAGCATGAGACTTCAACAGTATTTCTCCAGAACACTTTCTGAGGGAATTTAGCATTTGCAAAGGAATTACTCATCATATACCCTGTAGGAAGAAATAAATTCTCTTCCAAATTGCCAATGAAGGTGTTTTTAATTTTTCTTTTCCTTCTTTCTTGTTTGCTCTGATTTCAAGAACCAGAGGTGTTTTTGACATTAGATCACTGCTTTGACGTGGTTTCTTCACAGGGGACTAATTTTAGGGGACAATAGAGTTTATCATGCGAAGGAGAATTACTCATTGCTTAGAGAAACTAAGAAAAAGATAAAAACTTCAGATTGTCAAAAGCACTCACTATAAGCTCAAACTACAAATGTTTTAGATAACTGAAAGGGATCTTCCATGTTCCTGCACAGATATATTAGAAAGGATAATGGATTCACTTTTGGCAGCACACAAGACAGCAGCTGCAGGGGCTTTCAGGGCTTTCAGCTAGGTCATCAAATTAGAGTTAGCTGTAGTGATAGAGCAATGACATCTTGAGATTTATTATAGGGAAAACTGCTGTGTTGGGTGTTCCTGCTGCGTCCCACAGGACTGCTGTGGTAACTGCTGTGTGAGTGCCCACAAAGACACTGTCACAGCCTCCTGGTCCTCAACAGCAGAAACTAGTGACCAAGTTTTGCATAGGGCTACAGCAAGGTAGGGACATATGTTTCACTGTATTTCAGGGTTGTGCATCTCAAAGAACTCAGTGTTAATACAAGTTTTCAGGATTTGGAAGAAGATCTTTTAGCATGTATATCTCGATAAGTATTTGAAGGCTTGCAGATAATGCAGAGATACCCATCCTTGTTCTATGATGGCCCTGAGACACTGAACAAAATCCAAGCTGTAAATTTTAAGTTAATGCTCTCTAATGGACTGTAAACATGTCAGCATATCTCAGCTGAACTTTCAGCTGTCTTCCATGTTGTCAACATGCCTTTCCAGTTGGGAAGCAATGTGCAGTAATTTAAAACTCTTACTAAAGTGTGGTCAAGTTCCTAGTATGGGATAGGCAACATTGAAATAATATACATTGATTTAATAATCTCAAATTTTCCCAGACAAAACAACATCTCCCATGAAATGTTGTTCTCTTGGTTAGCTGCTTCAATGGCAGTTAAGAGTATCTATCCTTCTCCCTGTTGCTTTAGGGCCCTTCTGAATTCTCCTCCATAGAATCACATCAAAGCCCAAAGATGAGCAACTTGTACTCCTTCTATCCTTATTTATAAGGAGAGGTGCAAATCACTGAACTGTCATATTTTCCTGCCCTCCTAGCTAGAGCACTGAGCAACCTGGCAGGCAAAGAGCAATTCTCCACCAGCCAGAGGAGCAGCAAGGCAGAAGGTGCTGTCCGTTCTGTCTGGCAGTCAGACATCTCCATGCTTACTTGGGTCTTTTTGTTCTTGCTGTATCAATATTCTTATATCTTTTTTACCCTGAAAGGCTGGTCCTTGCATCAAAGCCTACTTGAATTGTTGTCCTTTTCCTAACCTTTGCTTTCTTGTCTGGATGAAGACGCAGATGAATATATAAACAAAGTACAACAAGATGCGTGGAAAAAGTAGCTCAGGGAAACCACAGAGGCTGTGTATGAAAAGGCAGCTTTAAAATAAGGCTCCAGGAGGAAACAACAGTCAAGTTGAAGCAGCTGTTTTCTCTGCAGTGTTTTGGCTAGTTGGAGATTCTGGCCATGACCTGGGTGAGTCACAGCAGTGGAGGCTGCTCTCTACCAACCAGGGTAGTGATGTTGGCACTGGTGTGGGTCCAATGCTGAAACAGAAATTGTCTCAGTGACCAGTTGCCTGTATATGCCCTCTCCTTTGCATCCTGATGCCTGGTTCCCTCCCACGTGCTTCCATCTGTGCAGGTCCCTCTAATGAACAGCCTCTGCACCACCACCTATTGCAATGGCATTCTGCCAGGGCAGGATCCCAGGACACCTGCTTTTGTCCTATAAGCTATTTTCAAAGCTAAGCTACTTTGATTGTCTGAGCACAGAGAGGAGCAAATTGCCTGGGAGATGCTGCTCTGGACATGATAAGATGGGGCTATCAGGAACCAGCATGCCTGTGGTGACTGTGATAAGCAGAAGCATTCCTCCTCTCAAAGCTCTTTTTGCCTGAGGAGATCATGTGGGTTGTTATTCGGATGAATATGTTGGATTATTTCTTAAAGCATGGGGTGGCAATTCCTCTGTCCTGTGAATGCAGTGCAAGCAAAAGCTGGAAAACTGCAGTGGGGCTGATTATGGAACTGCTGCTGGGTGTACAGGCGCTTTTCATCTTTTGCCCTCTCCCAATTCCTGGCTGCAATACAAAAATTTTACTTCTCAAAAAATTACTATAGTTTGGGGGTTTTTAACTTTCTCTAAAAGCAGATTATAGTGGCTAAAGCACACTCCAGTGCCCACAGAAACTACCCCAATCCAAAGTGCAATGCGAGCAGGAAATAAGTGGCACTTGAAAACATAATTTGTGAATTCGGTTAGAATGCAATTTAATACTGGAGAAGAGACATCAAGCATGGAAGAAATGTTTGTGCATGGCCATGACAGAAATGCAGGAACTTGCATGTCAGACCAGCATGGGCTTCATAACTGTATTAGTAGTGATTTCCTGAAAACCTATAAACATTTTGCACACACGGGCTTTGGATTTTCATTCAGTCAAAATGGGCAGTTTGTGAGATCCCTTATTACCAATAATTTTTCTCATTTTCCTCTTTCAATATCTAGAGTTTTGCAATGCAAAAGTTCAATATTCAGGGGGAAAAGAATTTAAAAATGTGTGTGAAACTGAAAATAACATGTCATCTTTATTGGAAGGAGCAATTTCTGGTGAGTAGAAAAATACTGCTGAGAG
Source organism: Cinclus cinclus (assembly GCF_963662255.1). Taxonomy (NCBI): domain Eukaryota; kingdom Metazoa; phylum Chordata; class Aves; order Passeriformes; family Cinclidae; genus Cinclus; species Cinclus cinclus. The sequence continues at coordinate 39,224,585 of NC_085047.1, forward strand.
CAATAGAAGTTCTGATGACAGATGCTGATCACCACAAAAACATTGTTTATTATCTTGACATGTCATTTTGGTGCTCTTAATATCTTTAATCATTGTCAAGCAAGAACAAGAATCCAAAATAACTGAACAGCTGCTTGGTTTCATTTTTCTTGGTATGGAAATTAAATCTTTGCTTTTACTTCAGCTCCCTGGATAAACAGTTTCTTTCATGGATTTTATTTCATTCTAATCCTCCTGGTGTATATGTGAAAGCAATTGTGTGTATAAATACACAGAGCAGATGTAGCCATATTGGATAATAGGCCTATAATTACTTCTCTGATTTAAAGCCTAATAGTTTATTCCACAACTGTTGTGAAGCATTTTTATTAATATTGCAATAATTTTGCTGCCCTTTTGCTAAATTACATACCATTGTCTCCCCAAATAAATGAAGTACTAACACTAGAAGGGATAATTAGAATTTAGCTCAGTATAGAAATACTTAACTCCCAAATATCTGGCTCAATCTATTTACAAGAACTTAAGAACAAAATACTAAGAGGAACATGGATTAAAACTGAAGTTCCTTTGTGCCATTTTATTGGAAGTGCACAAACTAAACCATGGGGTGAAACTACACATTTAATCAAGACTTTCAACATCTCATATTTCCTGAAGTGATTTCTCATGGCCCTATATGTGGTCAAAAGTGAAAATTTGTTTCCTATAAAGTTATATATGTTTTGTAGCGGGCCAGGATTGCCCCAATGTGAACTGATATCTGAATTTCCTGGAATTTCCCCAGGAGTCATACAGTTTCAGATTTGCTGCACTTCTAAGTGATGAGCTTATTGCTTTAGACAATAAAACACCAGGGATATGGAAGACAGCAAGTATGATGCCAAATATTATAGGTAGCTCCAGGTAACAACAGACCCATAAGACTGACCAATGAACTAAGCAAATAACTTAAAACAGTGACAAAGAATAGAATTAGAGGAGAGTCAGCACTGATTTGGTTGGCAGAAGTAATCTGTCACAAATCTACTTGAATTCTTTGGAGAAGTCAGTGAGGATTATGTAATTGGTGTCTGGTCAACGTGGTAAATCAGGCTAATGTACAAAAAAAGAGATCTCTCAGTGGGAAAACCTGGGTGAAACATCAGAAATAAAAGATAAGACACCATGAGTTTTAATATCACAGAGTTACAATAATAATTTCAAAAGGTTCAGTGATAGAATCTGGGCAGTTTAACATATTCACAAATTATTCCCAAAAGTGTTGTACCAAAGTGTGCAAATAATTACAAAATTATACAGGATAGTCAGAATTTAAGATGACTACAAACACTTTCAGAAATGTTAGACTAAATTTTATGATGATAAATGATAAGCATACTCCACATTACAAAAAATCGCTCTAATTTTTTATAGTGGGTTCTAATGATGGATTTTTAATCAAAAGAAGAAATCTAGGAGTAATTAGTAGTCATTGTAAAAATGAGGTTTCTTCTGAAAACTTCTGCTTAATGCTTAGATGTTGCTCAAAAGCAACTTGTATTGGGAATTATAAGGAAAGTAATTGAAAATACAGGTGAAAATATACTTCTTTTTGAAACAATAAAGTGTCCTTATCCTCAATTTTTTGTATTTTTATGGTCTTCTACATCACATAGGGTATAGCCTAACCGTAGAAAGGGCAGAAAAGGACGGGAATAGAACTATTTCACCAGACAGGAAGAGATGTGTTAACATGTTCCATCTTAGAGAGAAATACCAAAATGTCTTATGATAAAGACTTGGAAGTACTGGAAACATTGAACATTTGTCCAGAAAACGTGCCTAGGAAACAATCTGCTTTTCCTAATACAGAATTAGAGGGACTTCATGAAATTCTTAATCAATTATTTTGAAAAAAAAAATGGAAAGCAGTACTTTATTTATATAGAGTTAACTTGAGAAACATTAGATTTTAAAAGTTAAGGAGTCCAAAACATAAATGGTGCCTAAAATAGAATCATATGAAGTTTATAAAGCAAATGTTTCACAGACCCATTGATGGCTATTCAACTGGAATTGTTTAAAGGAACTGTCTGGTTCAAGTATTTCCAAGTGAGTTCCCCAGCCCTCTTTACTAGCAAGGTTCACTACATAGTTCGAGTTATTCTATTTCTTATGTTCTTTCTCTAAGCATCTTGTGCTAGTAACCACCTTCATAGACAGGACATATGGCCTGTTAGTGTCACCCTAGTGTTACCCTAGTGTTCTTGCATCCTAAATTTGCTATGCTACCCAGCACAAATCTCAGAACTCCTTTATAATGTAAGTTGGCAGTAATCACTTAATTTGTATTAATTTCTCTTCAAGAAGCACCAGCCTTTTGGTTTAGCTGAGTGATCGGGCTTCAGGTTACCTTCTGTCAGATGACATTTGTCTCACACAAGATTAATTACATTACTACACTTGAAATCCCAACCTTATTTTTGAACCATGCTCTTGGAATTAGAGGCTGATACGCTCAGTGTTCAACTAAGTGTTTTAAGGTGTTTAATAACTGTCTGGGTGATCAGCTCTGATCTGACTATTAGGCCCTGTAAAACTGATTGTATTGATGTTCATTTACATTAATTTCCATTACTGCCTTCATCTGCCATCATGTTCTTGGGAAAGGTTCATCTGAAGTTCAGACATAGAGTTCCTGGGTGTGACTGACCTGGCTGGCATGCTGCCAGAATAAATTACAGCTTTCACTGACTAAATGGATTCAAGTGCAGCTGTCAAGAGCTGCCAGAGCTGCTGAAACATCAGGTCATTGAGGGGGCTAGATGTCAGCTATATGCACTTGTGCAAAGGGAAGGGATTGCTTTCTGAAGGAAGAAAGGGAACATCAGGCTGCTTAACCACAGATACACAGCAAGGTGAGTCGGAGCCAGGCATTCAACAGAGAGATCTGGCCTGCTGAAGCTCTTATTTTTCAGGGAAAAAGGATCAGATACAGCTTACTGGGAGCTGTACAAGATAGCGCCTGCATATGTTATCTGTATCCACATCTACATCCCTATCTACAGATATACATGTAAACATGCATGTACATCAGGATTTGGAATAAAATGTGCCTTTGGAGAACAGGTTAGATAAAACTGCGTACAAATAAATTTCACTGACAATGTAAAAAAAGAAAAAAGCCAAACCACAAATTCACACACCCCCTCCCCCCCACTCACCCCAAGTTTAGGGGCTTGGTTTGCTGCTTGATACACTGAGCCCATGAATACCTGTCCAGTAGCTACCCATGTGTCCAGAAAAATGCATGTGCAAATTATTCTTCAGACTTTCTGAAGCTACCTCTGAGGCATAGTGCAGTTACAAAGGCTTTCAGCCCATGCTGAGAGCTCAGAAAACCAGATTTAAAGTGAGGCATCCTAAACACAAGCAGGGAAAATGATTGTTTTTTTCTAAAGAAACTAAAACCATCATAATAGCTGCTTAGAGCATAGTAAGGCATTTTAAAGATTTCTGCTTATGGATGAAAATCTTCTCTACATTGATAGCTAAAAATGTGTTAAAAGGCCTTTCTGTATTAACACCCACAGTAAATGAATAGGACAAATTGCACTTCCTTACTAGCATTCCAATCTGGAGGCGATGACTAAGAAATATTCATAATTCATAGCTATGACATCAAACCAGTGAATATTGTGTTTCTAGCCTCTACACTGTGCCTGGCAATCTCAGTGCCTGGGAACAGATTATATTTTTTCATGGAGTGGGACTTTCTTGCATCCTATGCAGCAAACCAATCTGATCTCTCCTTCCTTCTGTGACAGCGTGACCCACCTAGTGATTGAGGAAAATGCTGTGGGTGTTGTCTACCTAGACTTTATTAAAGCCTTTGAAAACGTCTCTAGTAGCATTCTCCTGGAGAAACTGACTGCTCATGGCTTGGACAGTTGCACTCTTAGCTGGGTAAAAAACTGGCTGGATGTTGGAGCCCAGAGAGTGGTGGTGAATGGAGTTCCATCCAGCTGGTCACAAGTGGGGTTCCCCAGGACTCAGTCAATATTGGGGACAGCTCTGTTTCCTAGCCAAGTGCATCATTGCACCTTCCTTTGCCTCTTCTGTTAAGAGTCTCTGGAAGGTCTCATTGTTTCCATTGTACTCAACAATACCCATAAATCATGTCCACTTCAGGCATACTTGGTGGTTAGTTTATCTTGCTTCTTGCTATTTTTGTTGCTCAGTGTCAAGATGTTGTGAAGTCTGTAGAAGTATGAAATACTGAGGCATCTTATTAAGTCAGTGGAGAGAGTGCTTTGACTCACTCTTGAGAAGTACCAGAGTGGTTTCAGTGAGTGTACAGGACAGCTAAGTGCCTTCCTTTGGCACTCTGGACTTTTGAACAGTGCAATAGCTAAGTCAGATACCACTGGTATTTAGGTCTGGAAGCAGCTTTTACTTCCGTTCTACATTTTTCTTGTTAACAGGTGGGTCAAGGGGAGAAGAAAAGCATGTGTATTTCCTCCCTATCTGCTCCTGAGGGAACAAGTCTGCCCTGTGTTTGTATGAATGCAAGTGTCTGTCAGCAATCAATAATGATGTTGAAGCTATTGCTGAATTTCAGGTAAGTTTTTTTTCCCAAGAAGTACAAAGCTAAACTGAAATAAATGTTATTTATAGACAACAGTTCTTGATAAATAAGAACAAAATTAACTACAATCTCACACCTTTGTCTTATGTCTCATATATGAGTGCCAAATGCTATGTGCCTATGGTCATTCAACAAGAAAAAAAAAATAACATTTAAGCCTGAGTATTTAATTTTAAAAAGTCCAGTATTATTTAAGAGGTCAGTTTTCTATAATCTCACTTCAAGCTTTCCTTAAAAGTATGGATTCAGCACAAACTTCTGATTTCTTTGCTCTCTAGAATAACTATTTCTCTGTGAGGGCCCCTTAAGTTCCTCATTAAGAGAAATAAAAGGATTAAATAAAAGACAAGAAAAAAAGTGAAATTTTAGACATTGCAACTACCAAATCCAGTCACTATTGGTGATGGGTACAAGAAGGCCCCTCCTCCACATTCAAGTAGAGTCTGATTTCAAGCATCTGCTTTGACATTTAAGTAGATGAATCATTAAATACAACGACTACCTGGAGGCAGGGATGCACTTCATTGTTTTTTTCTCCTGGCAGTGCACTATATTCGAAAATATAAGGATGCTTAAAGACTTTGCGTCAGTGGATCCTGCTTATTTAAAAACAAAATCATAACCTTTCTTTTTCAAGCTCATCTCATAAAATGAGACCCTTGAGTTCTCACCATTCTTCTTTGATTAGAAACAGATGAACTTCACCAATTGCTAATTTTTTTTTAATATGAACCCCAATTCCAAAATGTTAGACAGAGACAGCTGAAAACCTGTAATGAACAGAAGCTGACATTGTTTATGCATACTTGTACTTCTGCAGTACTTATGAAGGGGGAAGGGAAGAAAGAGCAAATGTACTCATATATGTCATTCAGGATTGAGACACAACAGGTGGCTTACAGCTGATTATTGACTCATAGATGTAAAAGTAAGAGTTTTACTGTAGAGCAGGATATGCTCATGGCTGAACTGAACCACTTACATGCCATTGATACTCCTCAAAGACTAATGCTGCCACTACCATAATGAGACAAATGAGACAAAATTCTCATTTCTTCTCTTAGGTGGTACTTGCACATCCATCTCATCCCCATTTCTCTCTAAGGAAACTGCTAAGAGGAAACAAAAACTTACTTTCAGGAAGCGCTTAATGGAAGAATGTCAAATACGTAGTGAAAAAAGACTCTTTCAACTTCATGTCAGAAGCTTATTGGGTGGGATGGTAAACAGGGAAAGGAATGGGAAAGCATGGGGAGAAAAATAACTATGCCAATAAATCAATATCTATTCTAAATTTAATAAAAATGATGATGATTTACACCCACATGAAGTAACACTGGGAGTAAGGAGGAAACTGCCCAAGTAGAAAGTTCTAAATCTAAGACTTCTTGCTCTGTTTTGTTATGAGCTAAGAGGAAGAGGCAGAAACTTTCACAAGGTACTTGGACAACATCAGCCAGGCACAGGTCAAGCTGGACAGCAAGAGGGCATGATTACACACCCACAGCAGAGCATTAAATAACCTGGATTTAGTCTTGTTGCATAGAAGCTCAGGCAGAAGGCTAAAGGGGATGTTTTTCCTTTCAGCTATGGATTACCTGACCCTAAGGTCTAAACCATGCTATGGAACAGCTATGTGTAGGACAAATAGAATACAAAAAATATCAAAGCATACTGAGAATTTTGGCTTCTCTATGACTGGACTGCTAGGAGACTACCAAGACTTGTTTGAAAGATACTGTCAAAATATATTGTGTCTTAAAAGGTATGAATGACTCAGAGGTGTTTCACCTGCTGCACAAAGTTAACCAACAAATGTGGAAAGCAGTCACTTTTACTAAATAAATGGAGTCTATGACCTGGAAAACATTAACGCTAAATGCCCTCCACTAACTCAGGATGACTCCAGTAGCGAAAAATCCCTCTTAGTACAGGATGTTAGAGAAAACTACTGCTAACTCTAGATAAACCAAGCAGCTTCCTCACCACACACACTGTGTCCAAGAAAGTCCAACAAGAAAGAGACAGAAGCAGCAAAACACTGGGACCCAAACTGAAGCAAACTGCCACATTGCAGAAAACCCTTCAGTAAAACTTGTTGGGTCTCTGTTTGAGTAAATGGCATTTCCAGGCTATTGTCCTGAGCGTGGCAATAGCAGTTCATCAGCAAGGCCTCCCCTGTCTGCTGGAAAGTGCCCTGGAAGTAGATCCAAGATGGAATAGATGAAGATAATGCTGTGATTGACTGCAGTACCACACACATATACTAATAAGGAGATGAAAAATTCCCATTGCATTTTGTTGGTACCCTGCTCTGCCATAGCTGTCAAGTCTCAGAGAAAAAAGAAAACTATTTTCACCATAAACTGCACAAACTGCATCTCCTGTTTGTACACTGATAATTACCCTTGTGAGAATGAGAGGTTATTGGAGGGTATCTAAGGGGCCATTGCAGGGAAAAGAGCAAAATATTTCAGGAACCTAAAAGTCTTTATGTGTGCCATTTTCAGAACAACAATCTCAGGCCTCTTGGATTGAATTTCTGCATTTTGCTTGGAAATGGACACTTAGTCATCACTACTTAGTCACAACCAGATCATGGCCAGTCAAACGGTAAATCTGCATTGGGCACTTGCAATTGTTAAAAGTCTGTTAAATAACATATTGGACAGAAAAATAAATGTACTACAATGACACTTCTGAATGGAGAAATTTCTCTCCAGAGGCATCCATAACAGACCGGCAGTTGGTTCAAGACACAGTCCTACATTCAAGTGCACAGCCCATGGGGTGCTGGCAGCAGACAAGAAGACACAGACATATATAGATTAATGCTGTTTGTGATATACAAGGAAAGGATCTCCCAGAATACCAGTTTAGGCCCTCTGCCAGGATGAAATGACTCCTCAAAGAAAAAACACATGCATTTTGTTTACTCCTGTATTAAATTCCTGTTATTACTGTAAATGACATTTGTCTTTCCTATTTCTTGGGGAAATAATGAGAAATTCATTCCCTCCATCTGGAAACAGAAAAACATATCACTTTTAACACATTGCCTGTGGTCTGTCCTGACAGCTTGGACTTCATGCTATGGATGCAATTTTCATACAATGAACAGTCAAATCCTCATTCATATCACAATAAAACTGGTTTGGTATGTTGCCTAAATGCATTTCCAAGACTCATTGCAAAAGCAAAAGATAACCATAGACATGGAGGACCACCAAATATGCACAGGCTGAGAGGTCCTAAGCAGGATATGAATGGATCACAGGCAGATTACTAATCTTGATCCCATGCGGATCACTAAGTGCCTGTGATCCATCTCAGCCAGCTGAAGAAACTAACTCAAGGTGAAGAGCCAAATGCTAAATACTCTTGCCTGTGCTGACTGTGCTGCCCGTCCTGTGTAAGGAGCATAGATCTTTGCTAAAGCCTCAGGGCATGTCATACACGTAAAAATACATCTTCTTGCTTCTTCTAAGCAAGAACTGCACAGGTAAGTTTCTAACTATGAGACTCCTTGACAAAGGAATCCTGAACTGGAAAGAGCAGATAAGCTGTTTCACTTGGGCCAAGAGAGAGGACCCGTGGGTCCCTCACAGTAGAAACTTCACCCTCATTAGCAATTTTTAATGGAAAAAGGCTGTGGTACTTCACTACTTGTGCAGGTAGTGAATACTACCAATATGCCTTCCCAATATGCCTTTTTGAGCAGAGCTCTGAAAACCTTACATATAGGAACAATATTTGGGCTCAACGAATAAATCCCAAACTTTGTTGTTTCCTTATTTTTTTCTCCATGTGGGCTCAAGGAGTGGAAAATTGCAGTTAACTTTTAATGCAAAGTCTTAGAAGTCTGTCTTTTTAGACAGACTACTAGTTCACTTCATCAGGCAAGTGAGAATTTTATCTTCTAATAATGTGTCTGCCATGGACAGTACATGGTTTATAGAAGCGCCTTAAGCAATACTGTTGTCAGCAGCTCACAGACTTGTTAGAGCATCAGTTCCTTATCAAATTCTATTTTCCAACAGGAGTCCTTTCTTATGTCATTAAACTACCACTTTAATCTTCCGGTGAGGCTTTCTTTTGATATCAAAACATATGAAAAACATAAAGGGAAAACCTTCCCCTGGAAGGTTTCACTAATTGATTCACCATGATTTCCTAATTCCCTTGTTGTGAATATTTTGATCAAATAATCAATTAAATCATATTAAAAGGGTTAGCTATGATTATAAGTAGGAAATTGTGAAGTATAAGGTATAGAAATACCTGGAGCGCTATGTAACCATAGAAACCTCACCAAGAAGTTACTGGACCCTTACGTTTCAGTCAAGAAACTGTGGAGATGATCACACTCACCAGGTATGCTGCTTGGAAACCCAACCTTCCCATCTTGATTTTCATGTCAAGGTTTCCAATCAGTAGACTTCAGTAGACATAGCCAGTGAGTGTTTTAGGATATGAATATTGATGAACTTATTAACCATTAGAACCAATCCATGTAAAGATTAAATTTAAGAGCAGGTGTAGTATGTATAGTATGTATAAGAACTTATGTAAAAATGTTTTAGCAGAAAAAGTATATAAAAGGGATGGGTTTTGTTTGTTGAGTGGGAAATGTTTCATAGGAATTATGCCCCATGTCCCCAGCACCCTCAAAAAAGAAGTGTCTGTTTATTCACATCAAACCGGTATTGGATAAGTTTCTTTCATCTCATTTAGTGGCACCCTAGCTAGAGCTCTTTGAATTGCCAAACTGAGGAAAAAAGGGCCGGTAAAAAGGCAGGGCATATGACTAAGGGGATAGAAGCAAAAGTTGCTATAGCTTCTTGGATCCTGATCTCCGTTTCCCTACACATTCCTTTTTTGTTCCCCAGGCTTTACTTGTTCTCTTTCCCTTGTGTCCGACACTCTACTTTCTTTACTGCCTTCTTTTACAGGTGGGTTCTGTTGTCCTCAGTTCCCCTTTGGTGTTCATGACACAACTGTGGCTGAGACATGAAGGCGTCCATCAGCGTTGTGTTGACTTGTGCCAAAAGGAGACTTGGTGGCCACCCTGGGGCTCATACGATCTGTATGTCATACAGTCTGCAGTCCATTCCCTGACAAGGGCTTCCCAAAAGCCCTTCTAGTATCCAGTCCACTTCATGGCCTGCCTTTTGTGCTCTCTGCTGGAAAGGACAGATTACATCTGAAAACTGGTTTCTCTCTCTGTGTTTGATTGTCTCCACCAAAGAGCAATATTTACCAAAATGCTAGCAGGTTTGATGATTTTATCAGCAATGCTCAGCACTCAGCAGCTGCTGTTGTTTCCAGTGCCTAAAAGAAAGCTGAAACAAACCCTGAGAACCTGCCAGCAGTATCTGCAGGCCATGAACCTATGACAAAAGAAAGCTGGGCTGTGATGTCTCCTCCTGCACAGACTGCCAGCACTATGGAAGTACTGGAGCTTGGCAATGGGAACAATGTAGACATGGAGGTGTGTTTACCAGTAGGGGCTGGGGAGGGGGGTGTTGTTTGTTTTTAATACATATCTACATTTGTGTGTTCTGACTGAAAAGAATTATCAAGCACATCCATCAAATCCATGAGTTCCCCTTCTTTTATGTACACATGGACAGAAAGAAACCAGACATAGCACAGAATAAAAACAGCGTATGTGTCATCCTGTGTCCCTCTGGCAAACACAATGCTCAGATCTCTTTATCAAAGGTCAAGTCACCTCCTGATCATGTACATAAACCCACTCACCTGGACGAAAAGAGCCAAATGCACACAGCTGTGCTGAAATATCACATGCATGGTAAAAGGAGCTGGCATCTCAGCTGCTGCATAGGGTGTTTGGGCTGCCCCCCTCCCCCCAGCTACACAGGTGGGGAGTGCTGCACTTCCAGGCTGGTTAGATAGGGAGGGTCTGCTGGAGGGGGGCATTGGACCAAGGGAAGGAGAAAACATCGGGATGACTCATAACAAATAAGGGTTTAAGCCTCTACTGTTGAATTCAAAGTGCACCAAACCAGGAAAAAAAAGCCTTTCTACTGATTGCCTTGGTGATTCGGGTTGTGGTTTTGATCTTGTCTACAGTAAGGACTTACAATCAGTTTTCTATCAGGTGTCAGCTCTGATTTCTCACTGCAGTCCTATTCTGACTGTTCTTGCTATAACAGAATTGTCTCCCCAAACCATGTTTCTCTTTAAGCACCAGCTCCATTTCTTTCTGAGGGTTGAGTCACACACAGATCTCTTCACAGGTTCCTGGCACACAGTTTCAAAAAACTGCATCTTTTAGGGGTTTACTAAAACACATTTCTCCCAAGCCAGAGGACAATTGTGCTCTCCTGATGATGACACACAGACCTGTACAGAGACCTGCTGGATGCATGACAGGACTGGAACAGACTTCAAGGCAGTATGAGAAGAAGAGAGCGGTGAGGAGGGATGAAGGGATGATAATATGCTAATGACTTCTGCATGCCTAAGAAGGGAAAACTGAGAGAGGCAATATGCTTCCTGGGGATCACAGCCCCTAGAGCACTTCAGTCTCACCTAAGCACAAAGCTCTGTTGAGTCACTGCAGCTTTAGCAAATTAATGTCTTGCAGCTGAAGGCAGGATGAAAACAGTCCATTATATGAAGGGCTGCCAATGTTGGTTCTTTTATTCACTCAGAGGAGTGATGGGCTTGTGGGCTGGTATATGTGTGCCTTGAGCAGGATGTTTTGATCATAATGTCCACTTACCTCTGTTTAGATCCCTTCCTAACCCTAAATATGCCTCTGACTTCTACCACCCTTGCTTGAATGAGCAGTGTAATGGAGTGTGACCTCTGCTGTAAATGCAAGGAAAGATGAGGAGAAACGTGCTAGTCCCGTAAGCTGAGGTTAACAACAGTCTGGAAGAGTGGAAAGCAGGCTTATCTCCTGTGATGCATAATGTCTGGTGGCACATTTTATTTTAGCATAAGTATTCATTAGTATTCCTATTTTATTTTATCACTAACACACAGGGACTAGTGCAGGTATCCTTATTCCTGGCAAGCAGTATATTGCTGTGTAAACTACTCCATTATTCTTAACTGTGCAGCTTCCAGAATAATATTTTCAATTCATATTTATTGAAAGTAAGAGTACAAAAATTTGGACATGCATAATGATGTGGGTAGGAAGAGCTTTTAAAGGTGAGGTCTTTCATTTCAATGTTCTGTGTAATACACCTGAAATATTTTGACACGTTTAATAACATGCACAAGAAAACAGAACTCTTCTCTTAGTGTTAATGATCCTTTTACATAAAAGAGAGTGTCTTAAAAAAACAGAACTATAAAAAGACATTATTATTTTCTGATGTTCTTGAATAACAATCTAATAAAATTAATATAACTTTCTATTAGTGGGGCTATTTTCATTCTCAGGCTAAAAAGTAATGAGCCATGTAGGACCTGCAGTGTATGGAATGTGGATATTCCTTGAACGAAGGGCTAAATGACTTAAAATATTATAAGGGTTAAAATGAGTGTTCCTACTAATTTCAAACCTACTCTTGCTCATGGTGAAGTTTACTGAAATTTACATCACAATTCCTCTTCCCTCAATGTTGAGCCAGCAGAGCTACAAAGAATGAGAAGGGACTGTGGTATGCTTTGGTTTGGGATTAAAAAAAGGGAAGATTAAAAAAAGCCCAAAAAAAAAAAAAAACCAAAAATCAAAACCCCCCCAAAAAAAATTGCAAACACTTTTATTGGCTACTCTGAAGATATGAAAAACTCATGGGACTCTAAGCTAAGGCTGTAGCACATACTTCAAAGGGGGTGATATTACTGCCCAGACCACTAGAAAGTTCAAAGCAGAAATGGTCAAGATCATACAGTGACTAAAAACAAAGGTGAGGCTCTGCAAGTACTGCAAAGGGTTACTCACCATCATATGTGTGAGCTAAGGACAAACCACATGATGCACCTGATGCAGCAGCTCAGTGGAAGATTTGCTTTTCTCACTAACCTTGTTACTGTGTCTCCACCCTATATTCAATCTTCGGATGAGAGTTTTGTAGTGTATCCAGCTACATCTAGCAGTTAAGTCAGAATAATATATGCTATGATGGTAAAGGACAGCATCTATTTCATGCATGAATACTTACTCCCAAGTAAACATCTTTATGCAGACAGTTTTTTCCAGAATCGTTACGCCAAAATAGCTATTCCCACGTGACTGCTTAGCCTGGAGCAATTCTGGAGCAAATACACTACATTTGCACTGATTCACTTTCAGATAGTTTACCCAAACCAGAGCAACTGCTATGGATTGAATCTCTTACACTGGAGACAAAAATGCACAGGTACAAGATGACCTTTGATGAACCCCTTTGTAAAAAATCCACATCAGTTTCAAAGCAAGTTCAAATGTTTAGTGAACATTTCAGCCATTGAAAAAACAGTTTTTGGGATGAAAGCCTTTCCACTTAAAATGCACTAGCTCTCCCTCAGACACTCCGAAGGCATCAATGTATTTTGGACTCCAACACAAAACTTACTTACCCTTTAAAATTTAGATATCTTTATCTGAAAAATCTTAGGATTTCCCCCTGAAAAATACATGCAGTAGGTAATCACCTCCATTGGTGTAGCAGGGCAAGAAAAAGACTGCATATTCCCAAACTCTTTGTTTCTGCTTTCCTTCCTTTCCAGTGAATTATTATCTTTTGTTGTCAGAGTTCCGCTTCAAGACCCTGTTGAGAGTAATCTTCTTTGGACATGATGCTGTGCAGACATACAATAACAATTTTATCATAAACTTCAATGATATTACATCTTTGCTTTCTTTGCTTTCCTTTTGGGACTGAGCCAAAATGTCCAGATGCTGATTCCTAAGACACTGATGGGGAAGTTAGGCTAGCCAGGTCCTTCTCTGGTTAGCATCACTCCATTCTCTCTACCAACACATATGAGATGGTTAATACTAGAGAAAATGCATAGTACTTTGTTAATGAAAGCAAATATATTTAAATTGCCAGGAAAATTATTGGATTTTTCTCAATAAGTGCACTTCCAGTGAGGCCAAAATTTTTTTCTTGCAGAAGAAGGTCTAGATAATGCTAATCTGTCTAAGCATCAAATTTCAATGTTTTTGGATTTGGTTTTCTTTAGGAAAAAAAAATAATTATTTCTTTATAGGTTTCATCTAAATTAAATTAAATCTGAATAAAAATTAAAATTAAGATTATAATTTGGGTAAAACATCTTAGATGATTGAGAAGACTTAAACCAAAATATCTTTATAATTTCTTCTCCCAAAGAAAATGTTGTATCTTGAATTATCATTCAAATTTAAAGCTAGTTATTGTTTGCTGCTTGATGAAACATTTTTGAGACAGAAACAGAAGCTTCTTAAAACTTAGATTACCCCTTCTGTATAGAATAGCTTTATAGACAGTCATATCAAGGAAAAAAGAGATACCTGATGTCTCCTTACTCTGGGGTTTTTTATAGAAATAAGCCCTAAACAGTTAAAAGAAAGGGAAAGAATAAACTCTTTTAAGTGAACCCCTGAAAATTTTTATTCTGATCTCGTGTGAACCCTCTTGACTTCCATGATTGAATGCAGTATTTAGTAAAAAAGCTATTCCCTCCTTTAAAACTGCCCTTAATTAAGACCTGACTATAGCCTTAATTATTTTATAAGACAGTTTCTCCTTTTGAATAACAGACTAAAAATGTGAATATCTAATGCGATGTCCAACTAACACGCAATTGTTTCCTGCCTTTTGGGAATGGTCCACAGCTTGCTGTGTCTGCCAGACTCTGCCTGGGCATTGCAGGGAAGAGTGTTTGTTGGGACTGATCCAAAGCACAGGCTGGATGGACACGTTATTAGATGTGTTAAAAATGGGCTGGACTACCAGAATCAGAGGGCAGTAAGCAGAGTCTCAGTGCCCAGTGGGCAGCCAGTAATGGATGGAATATGTCGGGGGTTGATTATCTTCATCAGTTACGCAGGCAGTGAGGCAGAACAAGCCCTCAGCAAATTTGTGGATTAAGTTAAATTGGAGACACTTGATATGCAAAGCATTAGCGATTTAATTCAAGGGGACCTTGGTAAATTCAGGAAGAGGACCAATAGAAATTTCAATAAGTTCAGCAAGAAATACAAAGTGTTCCATCTGGGACAGGGTAACTCCACTGTTACAAACATAATACACATGGGAAACAGAATGTTTCCAGGCTCACTGTTGAACAGGACCCAAGAGTTATGATGGACATAAGGCTCAACCTAGAGTGTGCTCTCCTCACAAATAAGACAAGCTGCAGAGCAGAGTTTACATGGAGGAGAAAGGCCAACAGGAAAAAGGCAAGGAGCCTCATCTCGTGGTGAAACCACAGCCTGCAAAATTCAGTCCAATTTTGGGTCTTCTAGACCGGGAGGGCTGTGGAGAAACTGGAAAGAGACCAAATGATGGCTATAGAGAGGGTCAGTACCTAGAATTCCAACAAGGAGTTGTTAAGGGATCTGGGATTGTTTGGTACTGTGAAGAGGAGCTTAAACAGAGACCTAAGGACAGTCTGTAGAATTTAGTGGAGAAATAGAAACTCCTTTCAACAACAGCAGTAAAAGAATATATAAAAATTAACAGCAGTCACAGACCGGGATATGGGAGGTTCAGGTTGGACATTAATTTTTTATCAGCCCTGGAACAGGTTGTCCAAGAAGTCTGAAAATTATCCATTCCAAGGTGTTCAAGTCATCCAGCACTGCTTCAGTGCTGGTGATCTTACAGGAGGAAGTTGGAGAAACACCGGCAGAGAACCCTCTAACCAACATTAGTCCTGATTCTTACACAGATTTGCTGAGGGCTTTTGCACAACTTTATGTGAATTGTACTGGGACTGTCAGCTGATATCTCCAGCTGCCTGACTGATGTTTCTCCTGGTACTTGCCCAACAACTCAGCCCTGGCCCCTGACTACCCTGCTGCCCCACAGCCATGTCATGCAAACTGAGAGCTGAGGCACATGGCCAGTGCCCCCCACTCCAATGGGGAAAAATCTATTAGAAACCCTCAAAGAATACAGTAGGTCCTGACACCAACACTGCTGTTTGTTAGGCCAACTTTACCTGGCAGTCTGGGCTTTGACCCATTTGCAAGGATAGCTTTTTCAAGCCTTTTAGAATGAAGCAATAGAGCTGATGTCCACCCTTCCCACTTGTACACTTCTAAACGCATGTTAAATGAAGGACACCTTTGTAGAATGATAGTGTATCTGTATGTCTGGCAGTAATATTCAAAAATATCTTTGCTGAAAGGATTAACACACAATAGGACAACGCTGGTTTTGTACCCAGCATGTTCAAAATTCATGCAGTCCTGGGGACAGTAAGTCATAGAAAAGATAATTGCAAGATTCTTACTTGGGGCAGAAAAATAACCATTTTTCTCAAAAGCATGATGGATTACAAAATGGCTGATTCTGCTCTTTATGTGGAAATCCATTATCCCCTGTTACCAGAAACAATTCATTGATGTAAGGAAAACTCACCTTTTCCAATGATACACAATAAATCCTTGTTTGTCAGCTTTACTCTGAAAAATGCAAAGCATCCTGTAAGAAGCAGCCCCACTATGCCCTCCCAAGCACAAAAGCTCTGTTTTTCTGCAAATCTAACCTTCCCAGGAAATACAAGGACAGTAATTTGACTGCAATAATCATCTCATCAACAGAAATGGTATGCCCGGTCTCCATTGTTAGTAAATGTATATTCACACAGAAAATGGTCTGTTTAACCCATAATTCTTTTCTGAAATAGATACACTATTTTTTCTCTCAGGGGATAAAAATAAGTTTAATGTCGGACACACAATGTAATGTTTCCCTTAAAATATCTTTTTATGGGACAGTAAGCTGATAATAGAGAAGACAGGATGATTGAAACTTTCTGGGCTTCAGTGCTTCTAAAGAACAAACACTGTCATTGAGACCTTCAGGGAGATTTATCAGACTTCATGTGCTTATCCTTGAGCCAGCCACCCTCCCTCAAAGTCCAAACAGGCCCAGAGGTATGGACAATTCAAGGAAAAAATTCACTGTGTCCTGGTGCAGACATATAAAATAAGTGAACTGGTTGAATTACAAAAATTTTTCTCCCTCTCCATTTCACAGAAGGGAACCCAGTGGGCCAGCTCAGGTGTAGATGTGTGCACAGCGCACACCTCAGGTTAGGTGAGACTATCCCTAAACCTGATGTAGGCTGTGTTCCCCTTAAATAGAAGGTAATCTGTTTGCAGAAAGAATTTCAAAGGATGATGCCCCATTTTAAGATACGAAGTTTATCTCTTTGTTCCAACAAATATAGTTGTCTCTGCACAATATGCCATGGATTGCAGGCATTTGCCTATTTGTGAGAGTTTCATTTGACCTCAAAGTAGTATCTATGGACTGGAAGCATCTGTATCTTGACCACTCTCTCAAAGATTTCTGATTCTCTAAGTCAACTGGAAATTCTTTTCTTTCTGTACATCGCAATTTGAAGACGTTTGCAAAATAACTGCTTTTCAGAGGCATGATGACTCTCCTCAAAATAAATTCTCTCTTTTTTTCCTCACACAAATATACTCAAGTTGTACTTTTAAAATCCTTTCTCAGGATATGTGGGGTTTTTTTCCTTTTCACAGTCTCTAGGATCTTGCTGATCTTGCAGTCCACTATGCACTATTCTGTTTGCCTTCTGAACAGTTATTTTTTGCAGCCTGATAAATTCTGATTGCTTTTCCTCAACTTAAAAAAAAGGAACTTTAGCATTTCAGTTTCTCCTTTGAGTCCCTGAAATCCCACCTGGACTCAGACTGTGCAAACCATCCAAAACTACATATTCAGCTCTGTAGTTTCAAATCTGTTATAAATGATGCAGCAGTTCCTTCTTTGATTTCAGCTTCTCCTATCAAGTTGATGCCTTTCAAATGCATCATTCTTTTTAGAGCACAGTACTTTTCAGGTGCCTGTGGCTGCCTAGCTGTCATACTCTTCCTCATTGAAATACAGCTATTAAGCCTAGTGTGTCCAATCCATTAATATTAAAGTAAAAATAGCTACCTCTGGTGTGTCTTACTTTCCAAAAGTTCCATTTTCATTCATTAATACAAATCCTTACCATTGATGTTTCCATTTGGCAGGAATTCTGGAGTGTTTGAGGTGCCTTGGGGTTTCTACCTTCTGCTCCAGTTTCTCAAATCTTCTCTTCCACTTTTCTTTTTCTACTTCCACTACTGCCATGTAGAGTGGCTAATGTGATGACTAACATTAACTTTGACTCAGAGTTTGTATCTCTGATGAGGCTTCCATATAACAGAAAATAAAAGAAGAAAAATTGTAGGAAAGAGCTTGAAAGAAAAGAAGGAGGGATTTTCATGCTAATTCTTTGTCATATTGTTCATTATTTAACACTAATATGCCTCAGATGACAAGCAAGATGAGCCAAACCTCTTAAATGCCCAGTCAGCTGTACGACCCAGAAGTTTTCATTTCTATTACAAAGGCAGAGTTTCTTTCTTTGGGGTTCTTCCTACATCTTTTCCAAATCAAGAGAAAAAAAGACATGTTTGGGAATTACTGCTACCAGATGAGAGTCAGATAGAATATGCAGGCAAATAGAATTACTTTTAAACACAATAAAGGAAAAGCTCCGAAAAAACATGTTTTGTAAATTTTACTTTCCTGCTAACAATTTTATATTTTCCCTGTTTGCTTTAATTCAGCAATTTGTTTCTGGGAAAAAAAAACCAAAAAACAAACAAACAAAAAAAACCCCAACAAAACAACCAACCAAACAAAAAACCACAACAGAACAATTAAAAAAAAATGCAACAAAAAATAAAACCATAAGACCAAACCAAACCAAAGCCTCACACACAAATAAACAAATGCATCAAGGAAATGATTACTGATGGCTCTGTGGGGCCTAGTTGCCAGTTTGGTTTAAACCACAACAATTATATCATAAATACTAGGCTGTATGAATTGCATGGATGTGGTTCATTTTTTGTGTAACGAAGAGAACCATCCAGATTGCTGCTTTGGAGATGAGCTTTCACCTTCCAAATCTTGCACCTGGGGATGAAGTAATTGGCCTGATAAAGGAGCCTGACCTCCTTCTGCACTGTGGAAATTGTCAGTAAGATTCATTGGGTTGGGGATTTAATCAGCCCGGGTGGTCTTGGCTGACTCAACAACAAAGCTAGTATTTCCAGGAAGGGAATAACAGAACATTTAGAACTAAGAAGCCTTCTGATCTGGGAGAGAGTTCACAGACATACAGCTTGAATATCTTGGTTGCTTCAATATCCTTAATCATAGAATCATGGAATATGCTCATTAGAAGGGACCCATTGGGATCATCCAGTTCCCTTAGAACCTTTATAATTTCTTTATAACCTGTTAAATTAGCTGCTGATATAAAAATGCCTCTACCTCAAACTTGCAAGTAAAATGGTGATTTTCTTTTATTTATTTAAAGAGTAGCGGTGGTAACAATATGAAGTCAAAGTCAATATCTTTTTCTAGGATGCAGCACTCTGCATTTCTCAAATGAACCCTCTGAACTTTTAATTTCTGGAGTCTGAAAACTTTTAATTTCTAATAGGCTAGAGTGATTCGCTAAAATTACTGTCACAACAAAGAGGCAAAACAATTTCAATGCAAGAGAATCATTATTATTCAAGGATTGTGTTAATAAAGTAATTTTAAAATTAATGAATACTTTGTTACTTGAAACTCTGTAATAGGTATAGTGTTTTCTTCTCCAAGTGTTACCGAAATGTCCATGAGGATTTGTCCAGACCTGGTACTTCTGTGGCAGCTAGTTCTCTCTGAAGCTGTGCTGTCTGGGGCCAGTTGCTTTCCAAACAGCAGTGCTGTCACTCTTACAGAGCAAGGTACCCTGCCCTGCACACAGCATGGTGGAAGCAGGGCTGTGCTGTTACAAGTCCCTGTACCACATCCTGTAGCTTTCTTTACTGCCTCAGGTGTTTACTAGCTTAGTATCTCTGCATTGCCTTCCAGGTCCTAGTGAGGACATGGCCATGGAGAACTAGTGACTGACTATCATTTATCTCCAGGCAGTGGACCCCTTCGGGCATGTGATAAAGTGCCCCCATGATAGACCATAAACCAGTGTCAAGGCATCCAGCAGATATCCAAGCTGATTCAATCCCATCCATCAAATAAAGCACTAAGGCTCCAGCCTTGTCTCCTTCAAACCATACACTCACTCTTGTGAATGAGCACAATGTCAGTTTGCTCACTGGAGTGTTCTGTGATCCACTCGGCTTGCTAAGATAACAGAATATCCACCATTTTTCCTGAGTGATTAAAAGCTTAAAGAGCAACAGAAAAGGCTGGCAGAAGAGAAGAGAAAAAATGTGCTCCAAGGAGAGACAACTGGGACTCCTCATTTTTGGCAGCAATCAGCTGTTATATTTGGTGCAAACAGCTCTGTTCAAGACTCCATGAGGATGAAGCAACTGTAGATGAAGAGAGAGGATAACAATGAATAGGTTTATAAAACTGTAAGGGAAGTCTCCAGCAACAGACCCACAGCCCAGACTTGCAGACCTGTTTCCAGCAGGGACGCAGGTCTGAATGCAATGCTCTAGCACTCCAGGGCACTGTGCTTCCAGCAGGTGCAGTCAGACTCAGGATTCGTATCACCAGTTCTCCAAAGGAGTGGTTATGAAGCTTTCAGAGGTTTGGGGTAAAAGGGATAGAGAGCAGATTTTGTGTCAACTTGTGCAGTATGACATGCAGAGTGGACTTATATGTTTGGGATCAGGAAAGCAAGAGATAAGCTATTTTATAAACATATTAATTTTTATGCAAAAAAAAAAAAGAGCATAGAAAAGAGGATATATTGCTGATGGCAATGCTATTGAGGAGACATGAAGAGGAGTGAAAGGTAAAGACCAGAAAAACATCAGGCCCCATATGTTTTCAAATAATGTAAACTTTTTGTGACCTTGCATAGATTTTGGTAAGACTTGAAATAAGCTTTCTTCCTTAATAGTGCAATGCAGTGCATGTAAAGGGTATGTGTTGATGGGAAAAGGGTTTCTGTGCTGTGAAGGACACTCATGGCTATCCAGAACTTCTATCACACATTATATGGGGCATAGTTGGACCTCTTGTGCTTTCTCAGCAAGATAGATGTGGCAGAGATGCTCTTCTGAGACTTGAGTTAAGGAGGAAGTAAAATAATTGGGGATTTTAAAAGGAATTCGAAGGGGTGGGGGAAGCATGGGAGAAAGTGTAAAGCTGAAGAGATTCATCATTAGATTCCCATTTCAGATTTCACTGACTTTCAACTTCTATTGATTCTTGGTTCCTTTTCAGCAGCTCCACCTTATTAGGAAGGTAAATTACTGGCAAGAAGTGAAGAAATTGCTATCACGTACTGCTACAGAAATACTGTGTGATTAGCACAATGTGAGTCATATGTTTTTCACAGTGTGGGAGAAACCATACCTGCTTGAAAATAATCCCTTCTCATTCCATATAATCCTTTCAGTAGTACACTCTAACACATAAAAGCAGGGTCACAGTACTCTCAGAAAACTCACATATTTCAGTTGCCTCCTAAAACACCAGCTCCTGGTACTTTTATTCCTTAGCACAGTGCTGGAAGGAGCTGCTTTCTGCAGTGTACCTAACAGTCACCACTGACAAAGGGAGAATTACAGCTACATTCAACAATTATACCTAAGATACTGTAAGTCAGTTGACTAGAGCTCTATGACATTCTCTATGACGTGGTGCATTAAGAAAAAAATAGTGCAAATGAATTGTTTATGGCCTCATGCCGTAAAATATTGCGCAGTTTCGTATGGGAGATCTCTTCCAAAAGTGTGGGCATAGTAATTCTTTCATCAAAGGGATATCCTGCCAGATGAAGCTAGCTGCTCAAAGGTCCTGAAAAGCTACCTGGTACTGTAGATGTCAGTCCACAATTCTTGCATTAGTATTTTGATAGTCTTCCTTCCTGAGCTTGCTGCCTATAAAGGATAATGCTTAGTCCTATCTGCTAAAAATTTTTATTTGACAAAGGAAAAATTACTTGCATTTTAATTCATTCTTTAATTCAGTTTAACCCTAAAATGTCCTAAAACAATACAGAAAGAGTTCTTTAAGAGTTCCCTTTTCTCATCACCAAAAGCTGTGATGATAACATCCCTATCCTAGATTGGGTACCACTGCAATATAAATTAACCATAATGACAGTGATGGTGAGATGGCTTGAAATGGGTGACAGAGGGAACAGACACTTGCAACTTCACCTTGACATTAGAGTATAACATTTAAAAGCTAATGAGAGCTAAAAAGGAATGAATGAAAAAATTAATAATGCACTGCAGAGTAAAGCATTCAAGAGAAACTTCTCCTCCTCTCCACACCAGGCCTAATTAATGTGATCTATCCTAATAAAAACAACCCTAAGCACTACTTCTTCATTTTTAACAACCTGTATTACAAGTTAATGTATAAATGCTCTTTGTAAAAGTACAGAATTTGAGTAGCTATGAATCATGACACTTAAAATGACACGTTCAATTGTGAAAGAAAATTCAAGGACACTGATTTTTCAAGAGGTTTGTTGTGTTTGTCATATTACTGTAAAGGAGTGCAGGTGGTTGTTCTATCAAATAAATGCTTTTTTTTTCTTGTACTGGTGCATGTGCTATATGTTCCCAAAAGACATAAGTTGGACCAATTTTTGCACTAATTAATAGTCCATGCAATCTTACTGAAGTCAAAGGAGTTGCCCAGGATGCAACTGCTAGCAGTTTTGGACTTCTGTATAAAAATTTTAGCAGAAGACAAGAAATTGCTATAATGATCACCATGGAATACAAACTGACCAACTCCCCTCAAAAGGAACTTTGTCACACTAACAATAAGGAGATGACTTTCAAGTTGACATAAACTTGCAAGACAACTTAAAGGAGTGATGAATTAATGAATCACACATAAACACTTCCACATTTATAGACACTGTCCTTTCCTTAGAGGATAAGTAATGCCTCACTGTCTTTTTATTCTGCATACAGAAAATCATAAATTCATAGAATCATTTAGGCTGGAAAAGACCTTTAGGATCACTGAATCCAACCACATAGCTAGCACGGGCAAGTCCACCACTAAACCATGTCCATAAGTGTCCCATCTACATGTCTTTTAAATACCTCCAAGGATGGTGATTCAATCATTTCCTGAGGCAAGTGCTTTTATTAGCTTGTTCATAAAGGCAGATTGTTATGTCCTCCTACTCTTTCCCATCTTTGCATTAGAATCAAAGAGTCATAGAATTGTAAAATGGTTTGGGTTAAAAGTGACCTTAAATATCTTCTAGTTCCACCCATCCTGCCACAGGCAGGGTCACCTTTCACTAGACCAGTTTGCTTAAAGCCCATCCAGCTTCATTGTGAACACTTCCAATGATGTGGCATTCACAACTCTGGACAACTTGTTCAGTGTCACATCACCCTCACTGTAAAAACATTTCTTTCTCATGTCCCATCTAACTCCACCCCATTTCAATTTAAAAATATTGCCCCTTGTCCTGCCACTGTATGCCCTGGTGAAAAATGTCCATTTTTCTTATTTGCTAATGGTTGCTTCCATCTTCTGATATTGATACTTATTCCTTTCCCTCAAATTCTTTAAATTTCAGCATTCCTCTGTGTCATGAGAGCACAGTGTGTAATGTGTAAGTCTCCTTTTTATACTGAAAGGCCACAGTGTGTACATGCAAGCACACAGTCACTGAATGCTTCCTAGGGAATGTTCTGAAAAATAAGAAAATTGATTAAGAAACAAGTGAGATTCCTAGCCAGTATTCCTCCTTGGGGAAGAACTAGCATTGACAGTTATTTTTAACTTTATAGTTAAAAGTCTCTAGACTTTTAGAGTCTGTAGTTTGTATAGTAGAGACTAAAACACTGGAAAAATGAACAGGGGCCTGGTAAATTAGCAACTAGAGGGTTTTTTGTTGTTTTTTTTTTCCCTTAGTTTGGCAATGTCTCAAGTAAAATAATACATGCATACTGCACATGCTTAGTTCTGTAAATGACCTTTCCTGTAGATGCAATTACCACAGGTAAAAATGTTCTGGAAATGGGTTGAACGAAATGTCAATCTGAATGGTGGTTGTGCTACTGCCACTGACTGGGAAGTATTAATTATGAGGAGACACCAGATATTGCTCGTCAACATCAGTTGTTCCTATGTCAACAAGTCTTGCAAACTTCACATAACTTGACAATATTCATGAATCACCAGGTGACTTTCAAGGCACAGAACTCACAATTGTAGAACTTTATGATTTAGACTTGCATTAATTCGAAATTTTGACTGTTAATAAAACTGCATGTATTACAGTTTATTTGGACCTTCTGTTACTGACGTACTTAAATTATATGACTGTGTGTACACATAATTTCTGTTATATTTGTATAAGCATTTATATATGTACACTAGGTGTAACCTCTACCTTCTTTCTGTGACTAGCAGGATAAAGAAAAGTGGGGAAATTTTCTTCCTGTTGGAGAAGATAGAGGGTCCTCTCCAGTCCCACAATTGGAGTGCTGGGGTGGAGGGTTACAGGAAGGACAAGACAGGCAAGGTAGGAGGTGTGGCACTCTATGTAAGGGAGAGATTTGATTACACACTCCTTACAGTTAGCGGTGATGTGGTTGAGCTTCTGGGTGAGGATTAGAGAATGTGATGAAAGAAGTCTCTATCGGCCACAGTGATGACAAAATGGTTGAGTTTAAAAATTTCAGTGAACTAAAAATAAAGGACAGTAAAGTTGTTACACTGGCCTTCAGAGGTACAAGATTTCAGTTTTTCAAGGAGACATTTAGCAAAGTATTTTCACTTTCCAGGGCTGATCAGTCTGTAAGAATCATCTTTTACAAGCTCAGGAGCAGTCAATTCCAGTGTGTCCTAAGTCAAGTAAGTGGTTTAGAAGACTTGCCTGGGGAGTGCAGTCCTACAGACAGAGATCTGGTGGTGCTGGTTGGCAGCAGCTCAGTGTGAGCCAGCAGGGAGCCCTGGCAGCCAAGAGGGCAAATCCCATCCTGGGGTCTGTCAGATGCAGCATCACCAGCCAGACAGAATTATCCTGCTGCATTCAGTACTGGTGTCCTCTTACCCTGCGTGCTGTGCGCAGTGCTGAGCTGACAGCTCAGGAGGTTGTGAAGGTCCTTAAATGTACCCAGAGGATGGCAATAAAGTTGGTGGAAGAGCTGGAAAGTATGTCCTACAAGGAACTGCGAAGAACCTTGGGCTAATCTAGTTCAGAGTAAAAGAGGCTGAGGGTCAACTTTATTGCTGTCTATACCTTATGGAGGAGGGGAAGTGGAGAGAGAGGTGCTTATGTCTTTCCCCTGGTATCCAGTGATTAGATGCATAGGAATGGTTCAAAACTGCACCAGGGGGGATTTATACTGGACATGAGGAAGCATTTCTTTATGAGATAAATACAGTGGAACAGGCTTTCTAGAGAGATGGTTCATTCTCCAAGCCTGTCAATGTTTAAGAACCATTTGGACATAGCTCTTCAACTAAATTAGTCAGGCACAGAGACTAGGTAATTGTTGTAGTTCCTTCCAACTAAAATATTCTATTCTATTCTATTCTATTCTATTCTATTCTATTCTATTCTATTCTATTCTATTCTATTCTAAATAAACCTGCATTCACAATTTTGTTTCTCTATAGGTCTGCAGCAATGCCTGCACATTACATTGGTAACATGAAAGTGAAAGCAGCATGCCAGACCAGCATAAGACAAAAGAGGGTTTATCTGTTAGTTGTGTGAATAGAATAGAAGTGATTGAGTAGATCACTGCAGCCTGCACCCAAGGAGAGGGCCTGTGGACAAGATTAATAGTGATGACTCTGCCCAGGTTTCCTGTGCTCAGTGTTTATGCAGGCAAGATGGAGATGAGAGGCAAGAGTAGACACAACTTACTTTTTGTAAGGCAAAATACTCAGTGATACACTAAGCCCTGCAGTGATACACAGGCCACTGCATTTCACCCAGCTATGCACGTGCTTAACTGAAGGAAACCTTCCAGACTGAATTCTAGTCCAAAAAGGAAGATATCAGGGAACAGAGGTCCCACTCCTTCCCTTGCTGGCTTGTTCCTTTTGTCAATTGCTTCCAATAGAAAAAGTTCTGCCTAATTTCTTATTTGCTAATGATTGCTTCCATCTTCTGATATTGATTCTTATTACTTTCTCTCAAATTCTTTAAATTTCAGCATTCCTCTGTGTCATGAGAGCACAGTGTGTAATGCTCTTACAGAACGAAAGTAAGTAATTTATAAGGTTTTGTTCTAACAAACTAAAACCACTAAGCTCATTAATTTGGTCCCAGATAAGAGCTTCCTTCAGCCCTCAGATATTTCTGTGGCTCTCTATTGATCATCTACAGGTATTATTAAACACTCCCGAAAGGATGCCTTACTCCAATGTTAGGTTTATTAAATATCCCAAATACACAATGAATGGTCTGACTATGTTTACTAATTCTTGGCCTGATTACAGATTCAGTAATACTATTTCTTTTTACCACCACATCTGTTTGTTCAACACAGTCTGTAAATTGCTTTCAGAGCCACAGCCACTCTGCCATTCTCTGTATTCTCTATATGCTATTACCACTTTGTACTGGTACTTACATGTGTACTTTTTTTGCTGGCTATATTAAAACACAGCTTGGATGGCCTAAGAATACCAAGCAGCCCTGATATTCTGTCCGCAAATTCCTGTTTGTTGTGGTGACTACATTGGTCTGTAGTTTGATCTGCAATAAACTGAGAGACTGAATGAAGAAATTCAATAGCTTAAACTTCTAAAGGGTTTATACTTGATAGAATTAGTCATTCATATTTGAGGTGTAATTCATGTTATATTTAACAGTTTTAGACAGAGTATGGGACAACCTTCTCTCTGATTCTGAACTGTAATCTGCCTTCCTGCTTGGATTCATATCAAGGACAGTCATATTGCTAGTCCTTCCTGCAGGGATCCCACATTCTTTGCTGCCAAGATGCATGAATTGGGTAGACAGCTTCCTCTCAGACTGCCTTGAAGCAGCGTGGACACTGGACACCTTGCTCACATGCACCATTTAAGAGGTTTTGTGGCTTCACAGTAGCTGCACAGAAGTAATTACTGAGTGAAATGTTCTCCAGTAGTTTTAAGTGTGTTGACTATGAAAAGATAGCACGTATGTAACCTCACTTACCAAAAGTTTTATCCATTCAGTTCATGTTTTGCAGTACACTACTGACTTTTAACAGGAATGCCACAGCAAGTTAAATGCTCTAAAGAGTTCAAGTAAGAGATATCACTATCTTTAGCAGTAGAATGGAAACCTGGATTAGAATGGAAATATTCTTAGCATTTCCTTCCATGCATGTAACCTTAAATACATTGGCTTTACCTTGTATAACCTAATAATAGGAGTTTGCCATTGCTAGGGTTTCATTATTGTTAGCACTCTTATATTTCCCCTCTTTCATATCTTTAGTTCCATGCATCATTCACATTTTACATGGTTCTATTTCCTTATTTTCACATTCTTATTTTTCATCATTCATGTCCACTGGCTGACCTCTTTGCTGAAGAAGAGACTTGAGCCCAACATTGTGGGATTTCACTATCCTGATTGCTTAAGGGCTCCTGTCTGCAGCACCTGGCAGCACTGTGCAAGATTAATGTTGACTATTTTTTAATACACAGCCACAAAGTCATGTCCAGTGTGGTGCCCAACCATTGGAGAGCAGCACACTGCCTAAGCCATCAAGCTATCATTTTCTATGCCACCTCTGAACCCTGCCTCATCCAACAGTGTAACCCTCATTTAATACTCTTCCATTTCATCTGCTTTCCCATGGCTACACTGTTCTCTTGATAATTTTCTTTACAATTAAAACTGTGTTCTACAAAACACAGTAGAAAATATGTGTCTTAAAGCTGAGACATCTCTGTCTTCACAAGTTCAGAACAATCAGGTCATGGTTGCTGGTATCCAGGTAACATTTAGCTTTCATTTTAGAAATTATTTCATTTTCTAAATTCAGCATGGTCCTTTAAATTTCCAAGGTGAATTTAGGGAAGAAAATTGTAGGTTTTTTTTAATTAAAAGGAAAAAGAAAATTTCAAGGCAAGCTACTTATAATTATCTTGCATTGATGCTGAGGAAAGGCAGTGAATACATCAAATTTACCAGCCACTCATGCACCACCAATTCTTAAGGTCTTCTTTAACAATGAGTGAAGAAGCTAATAAAGAATTTTAGATTTTAGTCCCTGAAAGTGAATTTCTTGGGCTTCATGGTCATTCATTACAATGAGGTTTAAAATAATAATTTTCCATATTTTTCCCTATCTAAAATATTTTAAATACATTAAAAAGAATATGAGATTGCACATGCTCCAAGTTGTTTCATTTTCCTTGGAAATGGGTGATTGGAGCACTGCAGGACCTGCTAGGTAACTTCTCTTTTGGGATCTGGAGACTGCACCCAGCAGCAGTGCTTCTGCACAACTGGACCTGCTATCCAGCCAAGGTACAGCAGATAGAGGAGAGAGAACTTTGGGAAAATGGATTCCTAAAGGTCTCTGGAGAAAATGGTTTAAATAGAAGGAAGCTTTAGTGGAGCAGAATTGACAAAAAAGAATAAGATATTGATGCTTTGACTGATGATTGATTGATTGATTGATTGATTGATTGATTGATGCAGCACTGAAGCCTTTACAAGGTGGATATTGGTGAGAGGGACTGGTGTGAAAAGGCCTGAATGTCTCATTGCATACTAGATGGAACTGAAAGGACTCAGCATCCAATTGACCCCCTCTAAAAGGAAGAAAAGTGGGACCTGTGTTACAACATGAACTGGGAGTCAATGCCTAAACAGCAGCAGAGAATATGCAATGAATGTGTAAATGGAAGGAAGTCCCTGTGTATTAGAGTCAACTGAATCCTGCTATTAGTAATAGGCAGAAGACTGTAGCGCCTGGAGTTTCAGTTTTCTTTCCATTTTTACAGCAGGAGCTGGCCTCCACAGACTCAGCTTGAGGCTTTCAGTCCAGGGCATTTTGTAGATAACAGCTTCTGATTCTCCTCCTCCTTTTTTCTCTCCTTCTTTTATTCATTGTGCTTCAAGTCAAAGCTTGAGGCAGCAGATGGATTTAACAGCATGGGATCAGCAAATTCCTATTATGATGAACTGAGAGAGTGAAAAACCCTAACTTAGCTCTATTTATGCAAAGGGGAATAATTGCTTGTGAGTCAGTGGAGCTAGGATTTCATTCTGTGCATCCAGACTCCTCCTGAGTACTTGAAAGTGGAAGCTCTGGGAGTGTTTGGTGCTTTTAAGGGTATTCTTACAGAGAGATTACAGAGGATATTAATGAAGTAAAAAATTATCAAGATAGTAATATTTACTTTCCTTGAAAAATCACCTTAACAATCTGGGTATGATTATACTTATAAAGCTACTTAAGTTAAAGTAGAGCAAGTTCTGTTTCTGATGTATCTTGGCATCCTTAGGGACTATTGGGAATACATCCCGGTCATTAGAATAAGCCTGCTCTCTTGGACAGCATCCCACACATGAACATGTAGGTGTTGAAAGCAAACAGTAGGTGGCCTCAGAACATTAGCATTGCTCTTCCTGGGCACAGCAGCAAAGCGAAGGCAGAGCCCTGCTGATCTCAGCGGCTGGGTACAGCTCCTTCCCTAATTGCAGGAAACATGCTGAGATGTGTCCTGCAGCCCAGCGCTGGGGCTTTCTCCTGGAACAAGGCCACGTGTTAAACTAGAATGTAAACGCCCTAGATCTAACTTTGCTTTGCTGTTTTAAACCCTTTTTGACCATTGTCATGTCTCAGAAGTTGTAAGAAAAACAAGTGTTGAACAGAGAAAATGAGAAGATAAGCAATTCTCATTATTTGATGTGGCACACTAGATATATTACCTACATGTGGTAGTGAAGAAAGACTGGAAAATCCACTTGCTTCTTTACTATGAAATGTTCTCTACTCACATGCCTTGCTTTTCAAATATGCAGTGAGTGGCTACCTCTGGTGGTTTGGGAGATGAGGGCTCATTAGCTACCATGAGTTACTTCATTATTTGTCTTGCCCTCTTTAGGGAAATTCTGCATGCAATACAGAGTTCTGATCAAACCTGTGGCTTTCAGTGTCATGAGAGTCAGTTTGCAGCCTTGGTCAAGGTTTTGTCCCCTCAAGTACAATTTGTGTTGTCAGTACCTAATCCTGGCCCTGAACTCTTGTGCTTCAGGAGAATCCCTGATCTCAGAATCCAGACCAAATAGATGGTGGAAGTCCATTTGCAATAACCTAACCTGATCCATCAGTCCCCTTCCAGACTACCAGACTGTATCAAGAGCAGGGAGAAGGAAAGCCTGTTACTGTATTTACTGTTCAATTATTTTCCACCGTTAACTTCTCAGAAAATCAGAGAGAAGCCTTGTACACTACAATGGTAGTCATTCTTCCTCTCAATCCAGGCTGCCAGGGTAGAGGTGCATTTTCTATCCCACTTCCTCAAGTGTTCTCCATGCTCATGTAGGTAAAAGCACATGTTGCCTCAGAGAGTGTACCTTTTCTCTTGAATGGGGAGGGCACCTGCTTTTAATAGCAAAGTCTCTGGTCTGTACTGGTAGAGAATGGGAAATTTCCTCTTTAATCTCCTCTCTAAGTTTCTTGTGCTCCTCTTTAATTTCCTCTTTTAAATTCTGGAAATTCTTGATCTGCTAAAGAGATGTAGGCCCTCAACAGGGCAGGGGTAATTTCTTCATATATCCAGAGTTTTTGCCAGCCAAAGTTTCCACTTTTTGTTCTCCCTTCTTTAATGACATCACTCCCAATGAGTTGGCACATCCTGGTGCCTTCTGTACAAATTTCTGCCTCGTGTTTTCTGTACACTGGATGCTATCTGGATTATTAGGGAATTGTTCATTACCTGAAAATATTACCTCTGGCACAGCTAATTCTCTAAGGTACCAGATACCTTGTGCCATGTTGTTCCACCTTTGTAGCATGCTAAAGCTCATCTTTGCATGGGTATCTTTGCCTCACCCTTGACAACAGTTGTCTACAGAGGCTGAAAGTTTCTGGTCTTCTCCTGATTCCCTGGTCAATACCAGCATCCCAGGAGAGGGATCCCAGTTGTTTGGCTTCACTACCACCTGGTGCCACATCATTGGCCATGATATTCCAGCACTGGAGAAGCCAGGCCAGTAGGGGCTGCCCCGGGGATAGGGATCAGGTGATTATCTCTTGTCCTGTTTCTTCCACTGGTTTTGAAGATCCTGCTTCCTCTTCATCACTCCCTGCAAGAATTGATTTGGTCTTGGATTTCTTCTTCTTAACAGAGGCCACTGCTGCTGGCATGGGTTGTTGCTCTGGTTCAGCTGCAGTGTCAGTGGCCATGGTGCTTGTTGGTCTGCTTTCCTTCCCCTCCCCTGAAGTTGCTGTACAGTAACAAACAGTGTGTGGTAGGCAGTAGCCAGGGCCAGTACAGCTTCATGCCTCTACAGCTGCCACAGCAATTTTCTTTCAAATACTGTGCCGTTTTACTGGGATCCTGTATTTGTTCTGGGGTGAACTTCTAAATCATTTGAGCAGAATACTTCTTCAAAAGTTACCCCATTTTCTCTCACCTTTCATGCTACTCAGTACTATCCACCCCTGGGGCAACATCCCTAGAAATTTCTGTCCTGACTCCAAAGACAGCATAGACATACAGAGAGACATTGCAGTTTTAGCAGCAAGGTTATGCTATCCTTAACAACCAAAAGGAATTCAAAATTCTCAAAAGCTATTGTAGCAGACCTGAACGAGGATTAAGAGGGTAAAAGGCTGGGTAATGTCATCCTCTCCTGTTCTCCCCACCAGCTGGGTACTGTTATTAATGAAGTGCCAAAGGCAGCAGCCAAAGCCAGGACAGCCTAACAACACTGAATTCACATCTCAAATGACCCTCATTGCCCTTGGTATTATCATGCCATAAACTGAGGTCACACAGTACATCACCAAAGCAATCCTAATCCCTTTCCCTAGTTTGACAAATATTATCAGGAGGAGCATACACAGGAATATATATTGGGCTGGGTACCACACCCACAGGAACAGATTGAGCACTGTAGCCAGGGAGTTCTCTATCCAATACACAAATGCTTCAATCAAAATGTTATTTCAACTTCTTCCTCAAGCCCTATATTGTGCATCAATTAAATGTGCTGGTTTTGCCCCAGCAGGGAAATTGAACTCCAAATAAGTCATTCCCCCTTTCCCCACTCTTTTCAGCAAGTAAGGGACAATAAATGAGGGATTATGAGTTGAAATAACAATTTACTGGAAGCACAATTACAACTGCAGTGTTGATAGAAAAATTACATAAAAGAAAATATGTTTTATATATAAAAGGGTATTCACCACTGAGAACAAGCAAAAAGTACTTCCTGAAGATATTTATGTCTCTGCCAGAGGGAAGAAATCCTCCAGAAAACACACTGGCAAGTCCAGTCTTTGTAGAAAGGGTCTCCAAACTAAAAATGGCAGTGGGAGTGCTACCATGGGTATAATAAAACTTTTCCTGACAAAGTGTTTTATTTTTCATCTACACCCATCAGCAGAGCTGCCTCTGAACACCTCATCCATTAGGCAATGCTGGACCTGGACATTTGGAGGGTTGGCTGATGCTCCCTGCAAAGCCAGGCTCCTGGGAGTGCAGACAATGTTAGACTGCCCTGTCTGTCCTGAGATACCCCAGAGTGCCCAGAGCCTTTCCTGTGATGGGGTCCACCCTTCTCAAAGAGAAGCCTGACCCCTTCCTTTCACAGCTCCTGTGAGTCTCTTCACGCCTTTATCACCTCCTCTGTATGGTGGTTATCAGATCAAATTATAGCTGCATGGTACAGACTGAGTTAGCTCTCAGAGTAACAGCAGCAAGCATGAGATTAGTTATGATTTGACCTGTCTGGAGAGTGAATACATTATTAAGGCTATCTTTCACTCATATCCCATGTGGAGAAAAGGATGGACCTGGACACTTTTGTGCTGCTGTGGCAACCACAGCAGTCTGCATTTGGCTCATCAGAAAACAAGACTTGACTTGTTTGAATTTCAGTAATGCTGTTGTTTAGCTGAAAAGGGAAATCCTCCTGAAATAACCCAGATCCTGTACTTCCATTTAAGTTCATCTGCTGCTGGTTGCACTTCAGTGAATGGGAATCTCCAGAGTCATCAGGAGATGACTGATCAGTCAGGACTGATTAGCCAACAGTATGAGGCAGAGGGATAGGATGTACAATTTTCCCTCACCAGGAAGTTATCTTTCATGTGTGAGATAAGAACATCATTCATTTACTCATTAATATGATTCAAAAGAACTCTTTAATTTCAGTTGCCTTTCAGCTGATGCTGACCTAATAATATGAAATGCTGTTTAGTGAGTTATCAGTCCACATAATTTCAGTCAAAACTTGATTATATTTTTGTGTTTATTGGACTAGATTCATACTAAATTGAGTTACTTAAGGAAATTGACTTAGCTGGTACTAACTCAGGTCAAACTGTTGAGGGTTCTACTCTTAGTTAAGTATCCACATCACATTTGCAGAGACTGAAAATGTCTTTTAAATTGCAAGAAACGCTCAGAAAGCATGAAAGTACAGTATCTCAGTTAAATACCACATCCTTATTCTTCTAAAAATGTGATAATATTTTTCTTCTCATCCCACTAGTTTTACTGTCTGATTTGATTAAATGTTGGTCATCTTCAACAGCTTTGGAGAAGACCAGAGCTGGGTAGAGTAATCTTCATACAGTCTTTCTCTAAAGAGCTGCAATGTTCAGGATATGTAAATCAATACACAAAATTCTGTGCTTTGCTTATATGCTCTTGTCTGACTACATCTGCATCATAGAACACATCTGACTTACTATATAAAACGGAGGAAGCATCTTGCTGAGAGAGTATTTGCCAGGAAGCCAGGGAGAAAGGCTACACCACCCTAGGCCCTGGGTCTCTTCCAAGTTCAA
The DNA here is from genome assembly GCF_963662255.1 of Cinclus cinclus. Lineage (NCBI taxonomy): Eukaryota > Metazoa > Chordata > Aves > Passeriformes > Cinclidae > Cinclus > Cinclus cinclus. Next base: position 39,258,346 of record NC_085047.1, read on the forward strand.
TGGGATGAGTCCCTTGAAGACCCAAAGCCATAATTCATGCTTAGCTCACCTGGGGTTTTTCCCCTGTTCAGATCCACAGTAGATGTGAGGCTGTGGGTCTCAGACCAGTAGGAAGTTGTTTCCACAGTGGGAAGCCCAGGGCATGTGTTACACACCCTGAGAGGGGAGTTTGGGGCACAGTTTCTGTGCAGGGCAGAGGGCAGAAAAGCTGAAGTAATCGTGATCAGCTGATCAAACTGGAGGCAGTCAGGCCATGTGCTGCAGCACACACCACCAGCCCAGCCTGTGGGCACACCAGCAACACAGCATCGATCCTCTGACTTGGAACACTTTGACAAGAGAAGCATAACCAAATCCTTTTTAGTCTTCTTTCTGCCTTAAGAAACTTCCCAAGTTTCAGTAATTACATGGCAACCAACACTGTGGTTCATTTGACCCAACTTCTATTATATAAATACAAGGCTTTGATCTAAATCAGCATCTCTCTGCATTCAACAACACATCCCAATCCTGAAATTACTTCTAAGCTGAATTTCACTGCAAGTTGCCCATAAAGAAACAAGGGATGCTTGGGTTAGGTTTTAGTCTGGTTGTTGACAAATCTTCATTAAAATATTGAATTTCATTTTCTTTCAGAAAGCAATAATGAACTACCTGTCCCTTAAATGGAATTCTACAAGACTGCAAATCTTTTTTGAAATACATGGCTGAGAGGTGCTGCTGTAATCAGAAGGTAAAATAACTGCTTATAACTCTGACATGCTGCCATGATCATTAATGAGAACAAAAGTCATATTTATCAGAGGATAAAAAAAAGGCACAGGGCTTAAACTTCTAAATAATTCCAAAGTGTTATGAATTTTCCCACTTCTCCACTCCAAGTTAAAAGACAGGGTCTTGGTCATGATAAATGTGCTACCTCATTCAGACAATTATAATGTACCAGAGGAATTCAAACACAAAATATTTTTGGAAAAGACACATAGCAAAGCCTTGAGGGAAGATATGATTTAAGGAAAACATTGCAGCAGGAGGGAGAGAATAAATGAAACACAGAAGTGGGAGGCTGATGGGAGAAAAAGGGTGAAAATGGGATAAATTTTGTTCTCAGTTGCACTAGCATAAATGATTTTTACCCCAGTATTACTTGCCTTCAGAAGGCCTAGATTTTTTTAATTGCTTTTCTCTTAATAACCAAGGTCCAGCCAAAGCCAGGAAAGGAAAACCGTATAGTGTGGTCAGTATTCTGATGTGGGCTTTGTAGAATTTGTTGCAAGGAGGATGGGTGTGTTCATTTTCTCCCTGTGGGATGGGATATAGATTCTTTTTCTGAGCAATGAAATAGCTTGTTATAATATAAAGATTTGGACTTAATAAGGAGGTGAAGGAATTGACTAGATTTTTTATCTTTAGTGGACTAGCTAACCTGAAAATTATTCTGCCCTTAGACTTCATGCATATGCCTCTATCCTGCAGTTAGAAATACGGCAGGTCCAAAAGGCTAATAAGTAAGTTCTTGGAAAGCAAGCACAATAAGAGATAGTATAAGGACAACACAGGAATTTATCACTCTCTTGGTTTGAAAGACAGGTGTCTGCTAAGAAAGGCAGGAGCCTCTTTTTTTTTTTAAATGGAGAATGTAAACCCCGTCTCTCCAAATTTTTATAATTTTGAAATTAAGGGACTTTCAAGGCAAAGATATGGGAAGAGGAATAACACTTCTTTACTAGGAAAATTAAAATAGAAACACGGAGTTACAGAGAACAAACCACAAAAAAACCCCACTGACAGGGTCAGAATCCAACCTGACACCCCATCAGTCAGAGTGTTGGTGGCAGTGCCATTAAATGGTGGCTGCAGTCCTTCTGGAGTGACAGATGTGGTTCAGTTGAAGCAGTGGTCCTGTAGAAGGGTGCAGTTTTCCTCTGAAGGTCCAATGATGATGTGGAAAGGTTCAGTTTTCCTCTGGAATCCAGTGGAGGGAAAAAGGCTGTTTTGGTGTTCCAAATCTCAGTTTTTATCCAGGTAGGAAAGGCTTGTCTCCTCCATCTGTCTGAAGCATCTCCCAGTGGGATGATGTAATTTTATCAGTCATGCAGTGGGACTCAATGGCCCATTAACAGAAGATATCTTCCTGAAGGAAGGATGGGTGTGGAAAAGATAAAGATGACTGCCCCACCTGGTTTTAAAAGATAGCCCATTAGCAGAGAATATCTCCCACGGAGATAAGGAACACTACGCCACCTGGTTCCAACAGATGCTGATAGAATACATACTATTTGTCACATCCTGTATTGCAACCTAAGACAATCACCAATGCTTTTAAACCAGTGACTGCACAGGCCAGGCTCACATGCTCTCTTGAGATGCAGGATTAGGTCAGATGGACAACAGGACAACGTAGAACAGGTCTTGTGTTCTTACCCTCTTCACCTTACAGATCATACTTTCAAGGCTGAACTCTCCTGCATTCTTAACCAAAGTTTGCAACCACAGGATCTTGGCACACATGTGGAACACCACCTAGATTGCTCATGGTAGTGTGCAGGCCAGGTGTTGGAAGGAAGCTGGTGGAATGGGGAGAGCAGAACTCTCACACGACCCTGGCTGAGATATCTAGGAACCACCTGCAGAACAAGGAGACCTGCAGGAACTTCACTGGATCAATGGAAGATTTAACAAACTTTGAATTTTGCCTGAAGGAAAATACTGGAATGGCATTCAGAGAAGTGTAGGGGGTGCAGACAGAGCAGAACAAAATACCAGTTGACTGAAAGTTTCTCTGTTGTCTCATCTAATGTTTAATACCCTTTTCAAAGTGTGACACATACCAGCCAAAGTGTGGGAGGTAATTCTGTATCGCTGGCCTAGGTTTCCTCCCACACAAAGCAAATGCTTTTGCTTTGGCCTCTGCTCTTCTTTCACTGTGAGGATACACAGTCAGTTCTTCATCTTTTGGGAGATGCATTTGTAAGTCAAGAATGCTCTTATGCACTAATTTGCAATGAGCGGGTGTAACAAGCTGTGCCACCTCTGACTCCTGAAAACTGTTGTTCCCTAAACAAAGATATATCCTTATTAACAGAGGCCTTATAAAGGTTGGTGGATCTTCTTCCAAACTGCATTTCATTGCAATGCCATTACTTACAGTCGGAAATCTACCTGCCCTGTCTATTTTGACAGATGCAAATCAATCAAGATAAACAAGCCAAGATATTCTTCCTGGTCTTTAGGTAGCCTTCTGGGAATATCTAGGTATGCTATAGGTACCATGACAGAGCTACCAGCCCCACTGTGAATAAGGTGCAGCTGGGACTAACTACAGGCACTCAGGTCTAGATGTGAATATCTGGACTACTCTCCTAGTGGCTGATCTCAACCAAACTGCCTTCTACTCTGCTCTTAATTATACTGATTGGTGTAGGGATTCATACACCCAGACACCTGCAGACCCATTTGAGCCAACAACCACCTCTTTTAAAAGATATGGATTTCCTATAGGCTCTTTATCATGGTAACCAGCACTATGCAGGTATCTTTCCCAAGAAATTCCAATGACATTGCACACTATGTTGAGGCAACTGAATGAGGATTAAGGTCTCCATCATCTATAGCAGTATTTTAAATACCTACCCTATAGCTAGTTTTCAGTGTCTAAACCTTGACTGAATGTGACTAGGAGGAGGGAATTGGATTTTTCACTCCAAGATAAGCCTAACACTCTCATTAAGCCTCCTCAGGGCAGCTAAAATACAGTCTTTCAGAAAACAGGGTTTTTTTTTTTCATTGTGGACAAAGCCTTTGAGTCTGGAAAAAATCACTACGACATGATGAGAATTTGCTACAAATAACCATGGAATTAGCCACATATGTCCATAGGCAGCAACTCTGTGGGGCCTTTTTACTGTGGCATTTTGAAGGAGAGGCTTCTAGATGTTCACAGAATTGCAGAATAGTTGAGACTGGAAGAGATGCCTGCAGATCATTTGGTCCAACCCCCACACTACAGCAGGACTAACTACAGCTGGTTCCCCAAGTCACTCATATACAGTGAGCTTCTGAATAATTCCAGGGATGGAGATTCTACAACCTCACTGGGCAATCTGTCAGTGCTCGGTTACCGTCACAGTAACAAAAGTGTTTCCTGATATTCAGAGGGAACCTTTCTGTGTTTCAGTTTGTGCCAATCGCCTCTGATCAGTGAACAGCACTGAAAAGACCTTGTCTCTGCTTTCCTTGAACCTGCCTTTAAAATATCTCTTGAGCCTTCTCCCCTTCAGGCTTGATAGTTCCAGCTCTCTGAGCCTTTCCTTATATGTGAGATGCCCCAGCCCTTTAATCATCCTTGTGGCCCCTTGTTCAACTTTCCCCAGTGTGCCCATGACTCTCTAGTACTGAGGAACTCAGAACTAGACACAATGCTCCAAGTGGGGCAGAGTAGAGGTGACCAACAGGCTGGCAGTATTTGGCCTAACGCAACCCAGGATTCCACCTGCCTTCTTTGCAGCAATGATATATTGCTGGCTCTTGCTCAACTTGGTGTTCACCAGGACCCCAATGTTCTTTCCTGCTAAGATGCTTTCCAGCATATACTGGCACATGGAGTTTTCCCCAGGTGCAGGACCTTGCACTTAATGAGGATAAAGTTTAAGTTCATGATGGACTAGAATATCTACAGTAGAAGAAATATAAGTTGACAAATATTGATGAGGTTCTCCAGAAATTCAGAAACCATTGACTAGAGAGTCGGTGCTGAAAGGAGCTTGGGGTGCTGGTATATAGGGACAATGGTGGCATTGGTTGAACTCAGAGGTACAGAGGTACCTCATCATATTCAGAGGTTGACCTTTCTAAGGAAGTCACATGAGTATTGGATGGTGTGTGTCTTTATCCTGGAGTTTGATATGGTTTGCCCAAGAAGCCTAAGAAGAGGGAATGTGAACAAGAGTTCAGAAATTATCATGGGCACAGAGTTAACCTCCTAAGTGCTGAGAGGCAAGGGCACTCCCCATAGTGAACTCACTGGCTAAGTCTATAGTGATTTAAACAATAGGTAGGAATGTGATGCAACCCTGGGCCTTTGGACTGCGAAACGTCTGGCCAAGACCAATGAGCACACTCTGAACCAATAACCAATCTGGGTGGTACTGGCCTCAGCAAGGGCTCAGGATCATCCCAAATTTTTTGAATGACAGGCAATGATTGTGCCAATCAGTCTTCATCCCAGAAAATGGTCCTGGGAACATCAGAGACAGGGAAGATTAAAGTTCACATAGCAGCTGAAAATCCTCAGGTTTTGCACATGGCAGCTATCCATTGTTTTCTGCCTCCCAAACTGAATTCAGATCTGGCCCCTTCCCAATCTAATGAGATATTCCATCCTTACCTAGTGCCTATCCAAATGCTAAATCCCCACCATCTACAATAACCTAACATAGAAGGTCTGGGAAAATATATCTTCTTGCTAGTGTCCCTTTCTTTCAGCACAGATTGTTAGCTAACTCAAAGTCAGAATGAATTTGTACCAGAGCTTGTTTACAGGCTGTCTTTTCACTCTGCCACAGTTAGTATGGAAGTTAAATATCTGGAAATTTGGAATTTTGGTGCACCAGGGTTGAGTGGATGTTGTTTGTCTTTCTTTGAGGTGATATGAGGGAACATATGTGAAAGAGATCTGTTAAACATTTAGAAACCCTTGTGCATTGCTGTAGAGGCAGAAAGGCAGAGTTGGAGATGAAAACTTAACCAACTAATGCCACTTCAGACATATATTTTCAAGCAGGCAAATCTCATTGGTTTTGTCAGGCCTTGTCGAACTTTCAAGGCTCTCTGCAAAAAAAAAAAATGAAACAACCCAACAAAACAAACAAATAAACAAAAAACACCAAACAAAGCAAATAAAAGGCCCAACTAGAACTGATAATTCCATCAATCATTGTTGTGTTTTCTCCTAGTAAATGTAAAAGGCGGTCCATTCACCCCGGTCTTTTAGAGGTTAAATACTCAGATCCTGAAGGAGTGCTATAATTTTTCTCCTCCAGATCTCAAATTCCAAGTTTCTTCTTTAATCCTCAGAAAAAACCTACAATGTAAAATATGCTTGTTAGCAAAACATTTCTCTTCTCATTAGTCCCCATTGTTATTAGCATCACTTCATCTGCCATATGTTTCGCATTTAAGCCTTGCTTTAGAAACTCCTAAATCTTGCCTGGGAAGTATGAAAATAATTATGAATTCAATAAAATTAGAAGTGTAACATATTCTTAATATAATTTTCATGTTTGCTATCTTGACAGATTGGTGTAGTGGAATTTCAGTTTTACTATTTCCTATTCAAAATACTGTTAGCTCCCCTTGAGGAAAAAAAAAATGAAACTAAGACATTTCAAATCTTCAAAATGTGAGGTTCTTTTTGTCACAGGATGTCATGTGCATGAAGATTCACAGTTATTTTGCTGTGTCACTCTCACAGCTGCACCATGTTGATTTTACTAGTTCCAATCCAGAAAAACAGAGAGGCAGAGTATATGGGAGACAAGGCACAGAAAGGAATTTCCTAGCATAGGCATGCTTAGTTGAAAGATACTCATGGCATTTAAGTTTGAAATAAAAGCCTCATGTTGAACTGTCCCCACACAGCATCTATATATGATTTTCATGTGTAGGAAAGAGGAACCTTATGAACTCAAACTATACCTGGCTACAAGGTGTACATGCCCTTTCAAGGTTGTGGCATAACACTCTATCTTGCGCCCTCTGTGTGTGCTCCAAAGAACAAGGGAAGTCTTGGTTGCATCACAGAGATTGATCATGCACCATGCACATATGGAAGAAATGGACGGCAATGCCTTATTCTGGTCTCTACAGCACACAGAATCTGAAGCTCCAATGCTATTTTAACTGGGCAAAGTTGAAGAGGTATTTAGAGAGATTTCAAACAGCATAACTTTGTTGTAAGACCACCAACTAAATTATAGGTACAGAGTCAGACCACACACTTGCTGGATGTTCTTAATGAATGAATTTTTAAGAGTGTCTGTACTAAAGCAGAATTTTTGTTTTTATTAGGACTGCTGATATTTATTCTAAAATGTCAGAGGTGAACACACAGAACTGCAGGTTTCAGACCAGGTCTTAAGTTTGGCATAATTTTAAGCATCAAAAATGTTGAAAGCTGAGACAGTCAAAGAAGACAGAAAAAATACACAATTGGTTAAGTCTGTTATGTGTATGCCATGTAGGGATGTGAAACTGTGGTGGGTTGGCCATGGCTAACAACTTAACTCCCCCCCGCAACTGCTTGCTCACTTCCCACCTCCCTAGGACTGAAGTGGAAAAGGTAAAAAAAATAGGAAGAACTGGAATAAAAAAGCCTGTGGATCAAGATAAAGACAGGAGGATTGCTTACTAATTACTGCTGTGAACTAAACACATTCAATTTGGGGAAAATTAAGTTAATTCACCCCAGAAGAGGAGGTGCTGTTTCACCTCTGTTCCCTCTGCTCTGTCAGCCAAGACTCCTTCTAGAGCAAAATCCTATAGATCAGCTAAGAAAAAAGATGTGATTCAGACAGAATCTTAGTGTCATAAAGTAAAAGGGGTTATAAAGTACCTTCAAAGGTCCTTTATAGGACCAAAGGTCCTTCCAAGGACCTTCCGAAACTACCTACAATGAGTCGGAACATCTTCAACTAGATCAAGTTGTTCAAAACCGCATCCACCCTGACCTTGAATGTTTCCAAGGACAGGGCACCTCTGAGCAATCTGTTCCAGTGTTTCACCATCCTTATTTGTGAAAGGTTTCTTCTTTATATCTAGTCTAAATCTATCTCCTGTTAGTTAGGTCATGCTTCAGTGAAATATGTTTTATTTGTCTTTCATAACTGTCAATCTGTTTTGCCATCAATTGGCGAACTTCATCTTTGCAAGAACACACTCAGCTTCTGCCCTAACCTTGCCTATGCTTGATGTGTATGCTTGAAGCTTCCTACCATGTCCCACAATCTCTGTTTTCATTGGACTCCTCACCTGAGGCACTGCTGATTCACCCTTAGTGTCTGCTTGTGAACATGTTTTCAAGCTCTAAAGGGCACTGCATTGAACTGTGAGAGTAATTCTGGGTAGCGGTGACATTTACCTGTCAGATAAATGAAGAAAAATATGCCACAACCCATGGTGTTCAGTATTCTGCAACAGCAGGGGTTGGGGTGGAAGAGGCAGTGATACTTGCGCTGTATGGTATCAGCATAGAAAACATTAGCCTGTAAAGAAATGTTACCAGCTTGAGATGGTGAAGATTGATGAAGACTCAGTTCAGCCTCCTTTCTGTGTGGATCTATCTTACCAGCCTCATTTCTTTTTCAACACCAATCATGTCTACACTGCGAATATGTGGAGCTTGTTCAACAGCATGGTCAGCAAACTTGGATAATGGGGTCACCTGCCGGCTTCATCTTGAATTTTGTGATACATATGTGTCTGGACATACTTCTCTTGACTAGAGCCAGGAGTGATACATACATTAGAAAACGATTGTTTTTTGAACCAGCATGAATGATAGCAGCTTTTCCTTAGACACCCAACACATCTCCTGAGGTTGCCATATGGTGGAGTTCCTGCCAAGTTTATTCCTATCCACACTCTAGTAACAACCCCCTTTTTATATCTCTATTGGTCTTTTAAGCCTTCACACTCTTCAGGAAAGCAGACGTTGGGGTACCATCCCAGTGAAGTATCATTATGATTCTTCCCCTGCACTGTTCATTCTCCCTTCCCTTCGGGATTATTTGATGACACATTTCCTTGTTCAAAACTATGGAAGCCAAAAAGAACATATGGTCCATAGTTTATAATAAACTCCTGGCAGCCTGCCTCTACGGATGTTTTAGCACATTGTGGGGATTTGATAGCTTGCAACGTTTCCTTCTCAGACAGATTCATTTCCTGGTAGTTAGTGTTGGCTGTGTTGACAGCTGCAAGTTTGTGTTGGGACAAAGAGACATTTACATGTAATGAATAGCAGTAAAATGCCTGTGTGATAGAGCTTGAGAGGTAAAAGGGTTTGCTCTAAGAACTCCTCTACTGGCCTTCTTGACACAGAAAATGAAGAGCTTTTTTCTCATTGTAAAATGCAAGTTGATTTCCCCTTTCCATAAGATCACTGATAAGCCTTTTTCTTAAATGCAGCAGCAGCCTTCATGTAAGTCCATCTTCAGGATAGAAGATTTCCAGTTTCTGAGCTTATCTAAAGAAATCTAGCACAGATTTTTCTCCAAGGTTATAGATAATATGAAGTTTCTTCTCTAGTTATTTTTTCTTGCCTCTGAGTCATAACTTGCATCATGCAATGGACTGATTCAATTGCATTCTGCTTTTCCTCTGGGGTAAACTGGGGCAGTTCCACAAGGGGTTGCACTGAATGGAGAAGCACCTGAATTGTGCCAAACGTAGGACAGGATCTGCTTTATGTGAGATTGAAGCCACATCAGAGTCATCCACAGAAAACACCACTCCATTCATAGATATTCTTGTCCTTTCATATGTCCTCAAATCTGTATTTTCCTTTTACCTTTACAGTGTTCCCACCTCTACCAAGACTCAAATTATGGTTAAGTCATTTCCCCCACAAAAAAAAAAAAAATTAGTAGTTAGACTGGAGACAGGATTAGTTACCTAAAGAGAAGTGAACTACAATCATAAAATCATAGAATGGTTTGTGTTGGAAGGTGGCATTGAAGATCATCTAGTCCAAATCCAGTGCCAACATTTTCCACTAGAGTGTGTTGCTCTAAGCGCATCCAACCTGAATTTTAATATTTCAAGTATTGGGAATCCACAACTTCTGTGGACAACCTGCTCCAGTATCTTTACTATCCTCATAAAACGATTTCTCATGTCAAATGTATATTTATCCTCATTCAGGTTAAAAGCCCCTGGTCCTGTCACTACCTATCCATGTGATAAGTCTCTCTTCCTCCTTTCTGTAGGCTCCCTTCTCTTCTCCAGACTGAGCAATCTCAGCTTTTTCTATCTGTCTCCATAAGAGAGGTACTCCAGTTCTCAAATAATTTTTGTGGGTCCTCTCTGGATCTGCTCTAACAGGCCCAAGTCTTTCTTATCCTGGAGGCCCCACAACTGGACACAGCACCCAGGTGGGTCTCACAAGAGCAAAACAGAGGTGCAGAATCCCCTCCCTCGACTGCTGGTCACAATCCTTTTTATGCAGTCCAGTATACAACTGGCTTTCTGGGCTGCAAGTGCACATTGATGACTCACATTTTATTTTCACCTTACTAATATGTTGCAAATAGGATATCAGAGCTACAGTATATCTGCATTAACACAGCAAATATATCATAAGCCTTACATAAGACCCATGCTCTTCTAATTGAGCAACTGGAAGGCAAGCAGAAGAGTCTGTTGTGACTAATAAGTCCCTGAACATCTATTCAGGCAATAGAATGACAGCCATGTGAAATGTACCTCCCAAGATTATTTTGATCTTGGTCATGCAAATTCCTGTTCAGGGACAGGAGCCTTTCTTTTTGCTGTTCTTATATACCCAGCCACATAACATGGATAGCAAATAAAGTTCAGATTTTTTTTCTTTTTTATTTATCCTGGGAAAATACCCCACCTCAGTACCTTCAACAGAACTGTGTTCTTACAGAAACTCAGCTGCTCACTCTGGCAAAGTCTCAATTCAAGGAACAAGACTAGAGCACAGAAGAAAGCCTATTCTATTTATTACACCTGACTCAGGTGGTTTACACCCTCAGCCCATCCCCACCAATTCATTCCCATTTATGTCAAAATATCTTGGTTTTGGAAAACATCTCTCAGAATTTACGATCAGGATTATTTAACACTCAAGTGTGGGCAATTTTATCACCATGTAAATCCACAGAAAGGAGCGAATTGTAACTTCTCATGATGGAGAGGGAGAGGCAAAGGACAGCGGTTCATTCCTTGGCTGGGGAATACTGCAGGCAGGAGCTCTTTCTCCAGCTCTGAGCACTTTCCTTGGAGAGCTGCTTCATTCAGGTCATGTGCTGGATGCCTGTACTTCATTAATTGACATAAATTAGCTTGGAGCAGTTTGGGCATTTGCTGTCTATTATCCACAGATGCTAAGCATGGTCTGAGGGAAGCACAGACAATATCTGCTACCTGACCTTCACCTTTTAAGATTTGTCTTCCTAACCCAGCCTAGAGTAGGTTCTCTAAACTTATCCTGGAGTTATTGTCCTCCAAGAATAGATTTCTTTCCATCTTACAGCTACTTCCTAGAAGTGACATCTCCAGTCTCAGTGAGATATCAGTGTTCCTCTAAAAAGTGAAATGGTAGACACCTAATTTGGTATCTAACATGTATGTTTTACTAAGAGCATATATCCATAGTTCAAACAGTTGAAGCTGATTGAATTGATTCAAAACATCAAGCCTTTTTCAAAAATGAACCTAATGAAATTATTGTATTTGTCCTCTGCTACCCATGGAAACTTATTTCCCTTATTCCAACGCTTTCATATAGGTCTCAGTTCACTTTGTTCTCTGAAAACAAATTAAAAGGGCCTAGACAACAGCAACTTCCTCTGGAAGTCAGCACATAATTTCTTCAGGACTCAGGCTAGGATGTGGGAAACCCAGCTTGCCCATACAGGGGTTAAGAATGGAAGAGAATGCCCTTGAGGAATCCTGCAGGTAGAAAGCCAGTCAAAAAACAATTAAAATCTCATCAAAGTGATTTGATGACACTGTGACAAAATTATATCTCATCTTTAACATGTCATTATCAGGAGGATCTCATAGTTCCTCTCAGGCAAAAGGCCGTGAGGTTGGTGCTGCTCACTCTGATGCCTGCAGTCAGCACTGCCAGTGCCAATATTCTCCTGATCCTGATACCTACTGCAGTAAACTGGCAGGAGGGGCTGGAGCAGCTGCTCTTGTGTAGGTACAATGTGCTGTGGGTTTATTAAAGCAGCCTGCAGCCTGCTGCACTCTATGTCCCAGGCTATGACTGTACCAAGATGCTGTTAACTGGCTCCCTGGCAACACTGATGCCTGCTGTTCTGCACAGCTGGGTGAGTAAGAAGTCCGGCAATGAGGACTGAGGTAGAAGCATCCATCATTTAAATTGTGTCTCATGGGTTGTAAGGTGGATGCTACGTGCTAATGGGTATTTATTAAACTTTTCTCCTCACTGCTGTTTTTTATCCTTCTGCTTCCAACAGGTCATTAAAGCTGCTGAGGACATACAGTGTGACAGATAATTGCTGAAGAAATCAAGGTAGTTATAAAATTTTCCTTCATTTTCAGACTGATCATAAAACATTCAGGTATATTTTGAAAAGACATTTTGAGGAGATGCCTGGGTATAGTAATGGCACAAATTACTTGCCAAGGAGCAGGGAATTCCAGACAGAGGAAGAGACAGTCTGAGAGTAGTGATATGCTGTGATATCAATAACTGGTAGTGAGGATCTCTCTAACCCTCCTGAAAAATCAATGTCAGTCCTGGGAGCCCAGGCCTGTTTAAACTTAAACTTTATCCTCATTAAGTGCAAGGTCACAGGCATTCCTAGGAATGGAGAGAATCAAAGAATTTTTGGGGTTAGAAGGGACCATTAAAAGTCATGTAATCCAAACCCCCTGCCATGGGCAGAGGCACCTTTCACTAGACCAGGTTGCTCAGAGCCCCATCCAGCCTGACCTTGAATGTTTCCAGGGATGGGGCATCTGCCACCTCTCTGAAAAACGTGTTCCATTTTTTCCTTGCACCTTGTCTAAGTCCACCCTCTTTCAGATTAAAACCATTGCCTCTTGTCCTATCACCCTGTTAAAAAGTCTGTCCCCATTTTTCCTATAGGCCTTTTTTAGGTACTGGAAGGCTGTCAAAAGGTATCCCTTGAGCTGCCTCTTCTCCCGGCTGAACAATCCTGACTCTTTCAGCCTTTCTTCACAGAAGAGGTGATGTGGCTCTCTCATGATCTCTGTGACCCTCATCTGGACCTTCTGTAACAGATCCACGTCTTTCCTGTATTGAGGACTCCAGAGCTGGATGCATCATGTGCCCCTCTTTAGGGCAGGCACCTATTCAGTGTGCGTTAGTACATGTCACCTTGCTGTGTGAGCAGTGGGGGTCTGTTCAGTCCTCTGTGAGAATAAACACATGCTTTTTTTCTTGGAGGAGGGACCTTTGTCACCTCCTTAAGAATCAACGTGTTTCTTGGATCAGGGGCCTATTCACCTCACATTTGTACATACCGCCTTTCTATCTGTGGAGCATGACAATTCAGAACGATCTGAACACTAAGCACTTCCAAAAATGTTGTCAAAGAACTTCAGTAGTGCTTCAAACATTTCTCCATAAATGCCATTTTAAATTAATTCTTTTTTGTTGTAAAGTAAAATAATCAAATTTTATCTGATGAACTGGGAAGTTAATGAGTGAGGAGGCAAAGGAAGTTATTTAGGAAGACACTCTCCTGGGATGACCTGGAATGACCTGCCTTTGTACAGACTGGAGAACAGAATCACTCATACACTGACACATTAGTTATGCAAGCAGCAACCAGCTCTGATGACAAAAGCAAGACCTAAACAGTGGGTGATTCTTCAGTGGAGGAGGGCACGCCACTGAGGTGATCTGTCTGCAAACACGCCTGTGCGATCACATGGAAATCAATGCGGTTGCATGGCTACCACTGAGGACAGCCTTTGGCACAGAGTTCAAAGAGGTCAGTCACACTACCAGAGCAGTTATATCATGTGCATTAAACAACATTTGGACAATTTAGAATCAAAGGAGCAGTTCATTCAAGAAATGCCAATCTTAATTTCTGAGTGCCTCCTTTGCATGTGTCCTCACATATGTGCACCTGAATTAAGTATGTAACTGCATACTTACATGCTTCTTATTGTGATCCATTACTGAGTATCTCTCTTGAACATGTTCTGTATAAGTTGAAAGGGAAAAATGTTTAAACAGGAAGGTTTGGAGGGAGAAGCAAAGAGAAGAACTTGTTAGGGCCTTGTTGCAAGATTGCGGTGGGTTGACCCAAGGTAGCAGGTAAGCTCCACCCAGTTCCCTCCCAAGAGGGATGGGAGAGACAGTCAGAAGAACAAAAAGAAAAAACCATTACGGATTGAGATAAAGACAGTTTAATAAATAAGCAAAGTAAAACAAAGCATTCATTCACTACTTCCCATAAGCAGGTGAATGTTCAGTCATTTCTAGAAGGCAGAGCTTCATTGCATGGTGTGGTTGTTTGGGAAGACAAATGTCAGGCATCCAACTTTCTTTATCTTTCTCTGAGCTTTCATAGCTGAGCATGTCAACAAAAGGTTGGGGAAGCCCTTTGGCTGGCTTGGGTCAGATGTCCTGGTGGTGTCTCCTCCCAACTTCTTGTCCACTGCCAGCTACTGGGGAAGGGAGAGTAGGAAAGAGAAAAGGCTTTGAGCTTTGACACTGGAAAATTACTTTTCAGCAATAGCTAAAATGTGTTATGAACTATGATTTGGCCACAGATCCAAAACTGTGTTCTCCAGGCTACTATGAAAATTAACTTCATCTCAAGTAGACCCAGTACAAAAGTTAATTAGTTTTCTTCTAACGCAGTTGGTAGCACAGCTAATGCTATAAAACACTGCTGATAGGTGCCTTACACAAATTCTACCAAAGTGTTCTCCCATCTCTGCTCACACTGATCCCTTTGCAGCCAGGAGTCTGCATTTTTATCCCCAGAAGCTGCAAGAGCAAAGAAACTAAGAGTCTATCTTTACTGACAAATAGCTGGACGAGGACCTGCCTCTCAGTTCCTATACTTTGCTTTCAAAATATTTTGGTTACTTTACCATCCTGTTTACCCAAACTCAGTTAATCAAAAGTCTTAATTAAATAAGGATTAGTTTTACCCTCAGGACTTGACAGTGCTATTTCCTGGATCCAGAAAACCAGAAGCCAATATCCCTTGGACAGCTTCCCAGCACAGCACTTGGAGAGAGCTGCACTGCAGCTTGCTGAAAACCAGTTATGCTCCAAGATCCCACACATCCCACACATAATGAAGTTAGCAGAGCTGGCTTTACGACTTTGGTTTCTTGTCAAGCATTTAATTCAGCAAACTTCAAGTTTCCTCCTTCGATTACTCAAAGGTATATCTCAAAATGCTCTTCCAGACTTGATGCATTTTAATGTCCTTGATTTCCAAAAGCCTGTATTTATTTGAATGATTTCCTGCCTTCCTGTCTATCTCACCTGAAAAGGGAGCAGCACATTTTCAGGCATCTTTTCTTGTACTTTTAAAGTTGGAATAAAATTGGAATAGATTCCAATGCTGCATTTCCAGCAACATGTTGTGACTGGGAAGGTCCTTGCTTTCAGTTTGTTTCAATATACAGGAAATAAGATGAGTCAGCAGTAGCTTCTGCTGTGAAAATTCATTTCAAATGACATCCTTTCAGTTACAGCACTTCTTTTCCGTGCAATGTCATCAACGAGGTTGTCCTGCAGACAGCCCAGATTGTTTTGCAGATTTTTTTATAAGAATGTCCAAACTGTATCTAATTTCATGCATTATGTAAACCCTATGTTTATAAAGGCATAAATTTCAGTTTAAGCTCCCAGAGTATGTCCTTTCCTCACAATGTGATGTGGCTAGCTGTAATTAGCACTTTCCATGGGGCTTGAGTCACTCATGTGTTGAATACATAAAGATGAACACAAGAAAAAATTTTAACTAGAATGTAACATAGCAAAATAGTAAAGTAATAATCAACTGAATTTCAGAGTTGTCCTGACAAAAAAAAAAAAAAAAAAAAAAAAAGCCTGTAGTGCATGATTTTGAAAGTGAATTACTTAGAAGACAGTTTTACTTTTATGATCAGACTTTCTCTACATTACCTTCTGTGTGGACAAAAGCTGTTTTTTACCTAAAACAATCACAATGAAGTGAATACCATACATTAATCACATTTGAAAATATCTGTCCACCGTGTTTTCTTTTCATTGTTTTGGGTCTTCTTTTCTTGTCTTCTTTGCATTAAGAACTCCATTTATGTTAGGCAAGATTAGAATTTTGTCATGGTAGATGATAGCTGAAGTTTTCAGATATTTTGCCAAACAAGAACACACACTGAGAAATGTTAAATTCAAATGTTTTGGAAACAAAATTTTGAAGCCTATGAAGCAAATCTCAGTCTGCCAAAAAAATTAAGCTGTTACACATATGCTACATAGGTTACAGAGAAAGTATTTTAAATGTTTGACAGATACTTTTCATGCTTAAAATATTCAAATTTTGTGCCCTTTTGGACATGTAGCTAGATGTCACAGTTTTCAATTAACCCAAGAAATTAAGCTTAAAAAGGATGCATTAACCCTCCTTCAAAGTGGTGTTTCTCTATTGAAAATATGGCTTTCCAGGACAATAGCCTGATATCTCCAGCTTCTAACAAATATAATTTTTCCCCTTCAGCAACTCAGGGTCTCTGATTCCGGATGCAGAACAGTCTCCAGCCTTATAGGATGATGAGGCTTCAGACCTTGAAACTGGTATACTGGAAACATGTTACTGGCCAAAAAATGAGTGTTAATCACCTTGCAGCAAAGCTGATCAAAAGAATAATTCACAGCAGGGAGAACTCATTTATCCACAAGGACAAATAGAACACCTTTTTCTAACACCAACAGTTTTTAAAAGGTTTTTTTTTTCCCATTCTGCCCAGTAGACTGGAATATCAGAAAAGAAATGGATTAGCAAACAAGCATAACTGGCATCAATGGGAATGCAATTTTTGTATTTGACATGTGACTGCTAATTTTTCTTGGAAAGTTCCTGCTATTGTGGCACTTTAGAGAGTTCATCTGCTTTTGTGTTCTGGTTCTAGGAAAAGTTCCTTGTGGAACTCCATCAAAGAAGGAAAGTAACATAAGCATGTAATGAATGATTTCCAAGAAAAAAAAAGAGCATGAAACTGCTATGTATTAAATGCACTGTTGGCAGCGCATATGTTGGCAGCATTGAAATGCGTAAAAATACAGGAGGAAAATATCATAAGGACTTACAGAACACACAGATATTTTAATGTAATGAGCATTTATTGTATTAGAGAACTTTCTGTAGAAGCAGTCAAAAAACGATCCAAAAGCATTTATGCAGAACAAATTCTTAAATCTTGTCACTACTCATTATTCAAACCAAAAGCTTACCCCAGTACTAAATGGGTATGTATTGGGAGGGGGTTTCCAGCTGCACATTATTTCCAAAAGACAGGAGCAATCTGAAACTGGATACTGCAAATGGCAGCAATGCAAAAAAAGTTAGAGATGTGTCATTTTTCAAAGAGTATCTATTCAGATGTGTTCGATTTCACTGGTTTCATCAGAAGAAAGGGAAAGTAGGATAAGTGGTATTACATTTTAAAAGGGCATTTTTAAATAAAGTCTCTGTCTCTGATCTTTTTAAAGAAACAAGTAGCATTTATTTCAGTGAAAATTATTTGCTTGCACATAATTTACCAGGTACATTCCTTCCAGAAAATAATAATGTTAACATTAATGTTTACCTTTATTCATGTGGCACCTGCTCAAGGCTTGCTTCTGGCTCCAAAAATTATCAGCAAAGTGACCATCAGGTTGAATTTTAGCAACAGCAACTAATGGCTGCCATCGTCACACCTGATATCTCTGCAGTAATAATGGAGTACAACTCTGTGGCCTAATGGTAATGGTCTGACAGGTTTGGGACTTTTGCAAAAGAATTTATAACTGACATGGTTTCTGTTCCTGGGGATCACCCAAATGCATGCCATAAAAATACACTGCCCAGGGTGACACTGGGAAATGTACATAAGAGCATGTTTGTCTTCATTTGAGCTGGTAATGGGATTTATATCTGTGCTGAGGGAATTGTTGGCACGGAAAGAGTAAGAATGGGCAGAGACCATAAAGTACATCGTGACCTTACATTTTTGGAAAAAGATTATCCCTTAACAGGGAATTTCTCAGACTGTGTGTAGAGCTTCCTGTGCAGTTCTGATGAAAAGGAAGATTTTGCAGGAAAATGTGCATAAAATGAGTAATCTCAGTTCTATCCACTGCACTCTGAAAAGCTCTGAGGGGAGCTATTGCATCTAGCATGTTTCTGCCAGTCATTGTCCTTTCCTCTGACAAGTCTTTTTTCTGGGGCACCACAGGTATTTCCTAGAGCAAAAGCACAAGTGAGGCACTGGTACAGGTTGCCCAGAGAACTTGTGGGTGCCCCATTCCTGGAAGAGTTCAAGGCCAGGTTGGATGGGGCTCTGAGAAACCTGATCTAGTGGAAGGTGCCCCTGCCCATGGGAGGTGGGGTAGAACCAGAAGATCTTTAGGGTCCTTTCCAACCCAAACTGTTCTATATTGCTGATACTGTGATCCCTTTAGTGTTTGCTTTTGGGTATGATCAGCTTGCATGAATAGAGAAGGAAGCGTAAGCACATCCAATGTACCTGAGTGATGGGATTAATATCTGTCATGTAACTTTTCTTTGCTGTTTTGATTTTACAGTTTTTCAAACTACAAAAGCCATGGATATAAGACATCCAGACGACATCTAATTAAAGCATCCCAAAATCTTGAGAATGGATGAAAATCTTTACATTTAAAAACAACATATTCTTTTTTTTTTACTTGATTTCTTACTTTTGAAAATTATTAGGCTATGTGTTAGGGGCTTTTGTTTGCTTTCGTGTTTTTTTTTCACCTGTAAGACTTCTGAAGAAGAAACTAAGATTCTATGGCATTCATCTGACTCCATCTGACCAGGATTTTAAATAAAAGAGCAGAACCCATGACTGAGTGAAGAGAAGGTTCAGCATAATTGGCTGGTGTATCTGTGTTCAAGTAATTTGAATGCCACAGTGTAGATGGCTAACAGGTAGCTAAAAAGCAACTCGTGTTGTAGTTTAGCCTGATCTGTTTGAATTGGGTTGAAATTGGGTTTGTACCACATTGATAGTTGAAATTACCTACTTTGGCTAAGCTGACAGGTACAAACTGGTTAGGGTGACATTAATGTTTCATTTATTGCATTCCATTCATACCAGTGTGAATACGGCATTGGCAGAGACATTTAGTCCCTGGTTTATGTCTGCTATTGAAGACATTCGTTGCACAGAAACTTGTTCATTAGCAGAGCACGCTTCTAGATTTATACCAGCTGTGAGTTCATCTCTGAAACACTGAGGACTGAAGTGTCAAATCTCACTCAAGTGAGATTCTTACTAGTGGAAGAGGATGGTTTGGAAACAGGTCCAAATTGGAAGAGAACTGAGCAAGTGTTGTCTAATCTGGGAAAATGTATTGCTCAGAAATTCCAGGACTCATGCCTGATTGACTAAAAAAGTCCATAGAATTAATGTGTGGTTTTGCTACTCACAGGGACCTATCAAACATCCTGGATGCATGGGAAAGATGGAGGAAGAATAATCAAAGGAATAAAAAGTACATTGCTTAAACAGTGAAAAGTGTACACTCTGTGTCAATTACATTATTTCTAGAGAGAAAAGAATTTCCTTCTCCTCAAAATTGTGTCACTCTTTTTCTTTTTATAAAGCTACTATGCTCTAAACTCCTTTCTCTCCACATGTCAGAACCATTTAAAATAATAATAATAATAATAATAATTTTTAAAATCTAACTTAATTTATTGCATCCTATAGAATATTCTCATGTACTAGAAATTTTGCTCTGTGCTGCTAAGTTTAAAATTTGTATTTATTTGAAATGTACTGCATTTCTAAAAACTAAATCTGACAAACTGCTAGAGTACCAGAGAATGTGTATAAGCAAGTTACAGCTGAACCAGAACTTGGCATGGCCTCTCCTATTACCTTAGGATCTCCTCTGAAAGCCAACAGTGTTATAACCACACACAGCTATTAAAGGGTGCATAGGAAATGGTGGAAGCACGTAGACATATACAGAATCTCTAAATAGCAGTAGTAGTCACTAAATGGGATATCCAGGGCCTCATCCAAGTTTCAAGTGACACAGAGCATTGCTTTTTCTCATGGCAGGAAGGAAGTCCTACCCCTGGAAAGATGATAGGGAGGATTTTCACATGGAAAGCTACTGTGGGGATGCTGGTGGTCAGCAGTTTTTGCTCTGGGATAGAGAACACAGCTGTTTGGGAAGAGGGGGGATAAAGTTTAGGATAGTAATGCAGCATCCCTGCTTGAAAGGTGAGGCAAGTAAAGCAAACAGTGATGGAGTTCAGGCTGGAGGGAAGGAGAAGTGGTCAAGACATGGGCTGGGTATTTAGGCACACTGTCATTTTAAGGGAGGTACAAGAAGTTGAAACTTGTCTGTAAGGCTCTGTGTGCCCATCCCAATTCATCTCCGAGGAGAGGGTAAGTGCAGGAATCCTCCTCAGGCTGCTACTGAGGACATCTTCCACTCACCATAAATGCCTAACAGCTGCTCCTGCTTTTGTGGGGAGCACAGTTTTGACTGACAGTTTTGTTTACCTTCCTGAAGAACTGAAATTTCTATAGTTTTACCGTGTCATTTTGGCATTAGGTCTTACCTACTCCCTTTTCCCTCCTTCCACATAATATTTATAGAAGACTATGCAACTTTGACTTAAAGATGTGAAGTGCTAGAAAAGCTACCATGCATGGATTCTATCTGGGATAACAATTATTAGAATTATAAGATTTTGAGTATACTAGAATGAAAATATTGTATATACACACACTTGTAAAAGATGTGCTTCCTTTTCACTCATAAATAAGATTTTGGGTGTTCATAGTGGCAAAAATTAGAAAAAGCTACAGATGTTTGTGGGTTTGATCCCTGTATGGGCCCTTTGCTTAAGAGTGGGACTCAATCATCCTTGTGGGTAGCTTCCAACTAAGAAAATTCTGTAATTTTGTGAAATCCCTGATCTTACCTTTACTTCCATCTTTGCAAACCAACTGGTTTTGCTCTGTATTCTGAAGCCAATTAGGATATAAATTTGATATACAATTAGGATGTACATTTTTCTTTTTTCTCCACTACCACTAGCTTCAAGGCTAGCTACTGCTAGCTCCATCCCAGCCTGGAGGAATCAAAGTGAGGAAGGAGTCTGGAAACAATGACCTGAGATTCCCAGTAAACTGGGATAATGGAAATGAACATGCTGAGAATTCCATCATCCTGTACCTGGCAATGGCCAGCACTGAGTTGGGACAGTGAGCACTACCAAGACACTTACAAAGGACAATTTACTATCTTGTACATGATGAAGAATAGTCCTGCCTGTGGACATTTTTCAAACCCTTTACCTTAGTTCCTGATGTTTCTTTCACTGTCATGCTGGTCAGAAAGTCCTCAGCAGCTCACTGAAGTCTGAAGTACACCATTTTGCAGAAGAGAATGGATGAAAAAACCAATAATCTAATCTCAATTAAACGAAAGGCAGAAAGGCAGAAAGAAAAGAAAAGAAAAGAAAAGAAAAGAAAAGAAAAGAAAAGAAAAGAAAAGAAAAGAAAAGAAAAGAAAAGAAAAGAAAAGAAAAGAAAAGAAAAGAAAAGAAAAGAAAAGAAAAGAAAAGAAAAGAAAATAAGAAGGAAGGAAGGAAGGAAGGAAGGAAGGAAGGAAGGAAGGAAGGAAGGAAGGAAGAAAGAAAGAAAGAAAGAAAGAAAGAAAGAAAGAAAGAAAGAAAGAAAGAAAGAAAGAAAGAAAAAGAAAGAAAGAAAGAAAGAAAGAAAGAAAGAAAGAAAGAAAGAAAGAACAAGTGATACAGATATTTGTGTCACTAAGCATTTAAGCATTCTTGGACAATAACATGCAGGAACTTCTTAGGGTGATCACAGTCATTACTGCTTTGGTACCCTAATAAAACTATCTATCATTAGTTTTCATGCTGCAATTACAAAGTACAAGCTTGTACTCATAATATATCAATATTACTTTTAATAATACTTTTTACAGAAAGTTTGTTAGAAATAGATATTTTTTAAAATGTCTGTCAGCATTATCAGTTTTTTTTCTTCATCATTCTTTTTCATTTCATCATTTACTTTCTTCATCATTCTTTTCTGAGAAGTGGCTAAGCAGCTCAAGACACATGGCTAACAAAAATTTTAATGATTTGTGTCAGATTTTAGGGTGAGCACAGAGGTTCCTCTTTCCAAGTATTTATTCTGCAAACTATGTACATACTGCAAATTACTCCTGGACTTTCTGATTCTTTCAAGATGGAAAATATATGTAGATTAACATACTGCATGAAAGGTAAAGAAAAATCTGCAAGAGTAATTTTTTCCTCTTTTCTGCTTTAATCATACTGAAGTTAGACTTCAAAGTCAGGGTGAAAACTTTGCATTTTTTTGGACAGTCATTATCTTAATGTATATTTGAAATCACTAGAAAAGTGCAAAGACATTTGTTGGATATTTTAATTACAGCCAAATCCAAGTATGCATATTTATTCATATGTGTGAAAAAATCAAATTCCTCTCAGGTTTAGAAAGAGCTGAAGATGCAATGATCAGAGATGATCGGGAAGAGGCATCTTATAAGAGAGTGGATTTTCAGACCATTCTGATAGAACATGCAACTGGGTGGAATTAGATTAAAATAAATGTGTATTTCAGAGTAATGACAGGCTTTCCTGGATAACTTATTCCATTAGAGAAACTGCTATTAAGCAGGGAGACTTACTAAATATTGCAGTGCTTATTAAACTTGTCAGCCCACACAAGCCTTCTTATCTCATACAGTCATCTGATGTTTTAAATACCCCTTGGACTGCCTACTCTCATGTTCTCCTAAACCTCACAGATTTTTTTGGAGGGAATATTTAGTGTTTGATTAACAGATGTATTAAAAAGTGGAACAGTGCTTTTATTGCCCTATGGGAAGGATTACTGTACTCAACTTGAGATTTAAAATTCTTCCAAAGAGAATATTAAGACATCAAATACTCAGATTACAGTCTTTCTGTGTCTATCACTTTGGAGACATGGTTTATGTTATAAAGCAGTCCATAAAATAAGGTTTCTTAAGACTGTAAAATCTCCGTCTGCAATTAGAAGTTTCTGAAATTAACTAGAGGATATAGTAAATTTTAACCAAGAGCAAAGTTTTTACCCCAGGAAGGAGCAGTCAGTCAGGGGTAGTCAGCTTCATATCAGAGGAGCTACTTTAGCAAAAGACCTCAGCTATCACAAATTTGTCTTCCCACCTTTAAATACAGTTATAAAAATCAACAAAAATGCTTGAATACTTTGGCCAAGGAATGTTATGATTTTCATAAGTACAATATATGGAATTGCAGTTCTATGTGCTCTGTTGAAGATCCTGAAGATCCATTCAAGGTCTGTTCAAGTGGGAAGATCCTCAAGCCTGTCTCATACTCCTCACTGGTGTCAGCACAGCATTTCACAGGCCTGCAGGGATGTTTGGAGACCTGAGGAAACTACTCAAGGGGCCTAAGAAGTAACCAGCAATCCCCTTTTCCCATGGGAGAAGTTCTGAAAAGCTGTGGCAGGCTAATTATCACTTCAAGTTGGGTAAACCTAGTAAATCCTGACACAGGGTTTTTGGTTAGAGCAGTTTTCCCACACAGTTAAGAATAAAAACCATCTGTGTGTTCAGACAATGCAAATGGGTCAAGAAATGGGTGGGATGCAGTGGCTGGAGATTTATATTTGGAGACTAGGTGAAAAGGTAATGGGATGGGATGGGATGGGATGGGATGGGATGGGATGGGATGGGATGGGATGGGATGGGATGGGATGGGATGGGATGGGATGGGATGGGATGGGATGGGATGGGATGGGATGGGATGGGAGGGAGCAGTGCTCACATGAATATAAGACTCTCCATGCTCCCCACCATGTGTTCTATCACTGAGCCTGTGGACTGCACTACATCATTCTCCCTCCTCCACTCTCATCAGAATTCAAAGTTATTGATCAAAGCCATACTGTCTTCTTTTCATCCTGCAGCTGAAACTTATAATTTCTCCTGCTGACTCACTAGCATCACCAGCCCTCCAATGTCCTTTTCTATGCTCCTTCCCATCCTGTTAGATCATCCTGACTCTCAGCAGAATTAGACCACCTAGTATGCACAGACGGTGATGTACAGATGGGAAGGTACAGTAAGCCCCAAGGCTGATAAACTCTCCAGCACATACGGCTGCTCATTTGCTTTGCATTGCAGTTCCCTTCTGCTGAACTAAAAGCCATACTCCTTACTCTCTTTCCCAACCTACCCCTATGTTTGCACTATCTTATTGGTCTGATGCTTTTATTCTAGTTCCTGTGGTCCTCTTCTCACCTCCCACTAATGCTGGTGCAATAATTTTTCATGATTTTTGGCATATTACCAGCCACTTACATTGCTCTTATCTTATCTGTACTTATCTCTGGCATTTTCCATCTTCCCTTACCATCTTTTATCACACCATTTTCAATTGGTGATTATCTTTAGCCCAGGCTACATATGCATGCAAAATCCATGTGTTCAGTTTTTACTAGTTATCTGTTAGTCTGGTCAGAATATCTCCCAGTCTTCACCACCTCATCTATGTCAGGCTGCAGAAACCTTGTGGCAGACTTCAGTCTTTCATCATTCCTTTAATGGGCTGCAGGCAACTCTTTCATTACCCAGCTATTTATCAGTCATAGTTTCAAGCTTTCTATTACTTTAGCTGAACAGTCATAATAAACAACCTGTATGATTCAGTTAGTCTTCAGCTGAGCCACTGGGATACTCCTAGAAACAGATGTTTCCATCTCATTCAAACTCATGTCACTCTAGTCTTACTGAATTTAATTCTGTCTTCACTTTCTCAAACACAATTTTCAGATGTTACGACATCACTTTTAACATAAGTGTATTCTTTTCTTGAGTTGCAGCAACTGAGACATACAATAAATATGCACAGATAAACAAAAAAAAAGCCTCTTTTATTCTCCATTCTCTATTGATCTATGTTGCAGCAAATAACATATATGCATCTTCATTATTTCAGTCTGATTTTTTATCTTTCTGATCTATCCACATCCTCCTTTTGGGCTAAACAGTACTTATTATCAGCCAAAAGAACTGAACTATAATAATACCCAATGACATTAGTAAGGTTTTTTAAAAACTGGAAGAATTTGAAGTGGCACTGGAGAATTTCTGTCATAAACCATGGCTTTCTTGTGAAATACAGTGGCTAGTCACTGCACAAACATTAAAAAAGCCCTAGTACCTACCTGCCTCCTCAAAATAGTACCTAATGATGGGATTATCTTCTCTAACTTTACTAATTCGAAAAGCTAAGTCCCAAACTAAGGTAGTAAAAGAGAAACTAGCACCTTCAGAGGACAGTTCATCCCATTCTGAAAGAGATGTCTAAATAGAGATTAATCAACTGTGAAGTAAGACATTGGTCACTCTCCTTACCAAAGGATAATAGAGACCTAAAGGACTGTCCTGAATGACACACTCAAGACCAAGATGGGTAAAGTTAAATGGATGAACAGTGTCTCAATAGTCTGGGCATCTGACATCCTGAGCACAACAGGGCACAAGCAATCCAAGAGATTTCTGTAATGTGCTGATGATAGCTTCCTTCTCCAATTAATACAGGAACCAACAAGGAGAGGCATTATGCTGGACCTTGTTCCCTGATGCCATGTTGCACCTTGTTCTCACCAACAAGGAGGGGCTGGTAGGCAATGTGAAGCTCAAGGGCAGCCTTGGCTGCAGTGAACATGAAATGGTGGACTTCAAGATCCTTAGGGCAGTGAGGAGGGCACACAGCCAGCTCATTGCCCTGGCCTTCAGAAGAGCAGACTTATGCATCTTCAGAGCCAAAGCCCTCAAGAGATGAGGGGCCTAAGAAATATTCAATGATCACCTCTTCTAAGGTCAGGAATGATTCCCAATAAAGGGGAAATCAGGCAAAAATGCCAGGAGATCTGTGTGAATAAAAAAGGAGCTCCTGAAAAAACTCAAACCAAAAAACGAAGCCCACAGAGGATGGATGGATGGATGGATGGATGGATGGATGGATGGATGGATGGATGGATGGAACAACAGGTAGCCTGGGAAGAATTCTCCTGGAGATCGTCCAAGCATTCAGGGATCAGGTTAGGAAAGCTAAAACACTGAGAGAATTAAATCTGGCCAGGGACAGCAAGATCAACAAGAAAAGCTTCTACAGGTACATGAGACACAGAAGGAAGACTTGGGAAAATGTGTGCCCTCTCTGGAAGGAAACAAGAGACCTGGCTGCTGAGGATATGGAAGTGGCTAAGGAACTCAATTAATTTTTTGCCTCAGTCTTCACCAGCAAGTGTTCCAGCCACAGCTCAAGTCATAGAGACCAAAGTCAGAGACTGGGAAAAACCATACACTGTAGGAGGTCAGGTTCAAGATCCTCTATGGAACCTGAAGGGGCATGAGTCCTTGGGACCTGATGAGATGCATCCACAGGTCCTGAGGGAGCTGGTGGAAGAAGTGGCTCAGCAACTATTTATCATGTTTAAAAAGCTGTGGCAGTCTCATCAAGTTCCCACTGACTGAATAAGGGGAAACACAGCTTCAATTTTTTCATTGATAGGCCAGTCAGTCTAACCTTGATGCCCAGCAAGATTAGGACCAGATCCTCTTGGAAACTAGGCTTAAGCACATGGAAAATAAGGAGGCAATTTGTGACAGACAATATGGCTTTACTGAGGGCAAATAATTCCTGACAAATATGGTGGCCTTCAAAGATGAGGTTACAGCATTGGCATTTTACAGTGCCCCATTTTTCTCTAAACTGGAGAGACATTGATTTGACAGATGGGACACTTAGTGGATTACAGAATTGGTCATAATCAGAAGTCCTGTGGTCAATGACTCGATGTCCACAAGGAGAGACCAGTGATGAGAGGCATTCCTCAGGGTTTTGTACTGGGACTGGTGCTGTTTAACATCTTTGTCACCAGCATGGAAGGTGGATTGAGGGCACAGTCAGCAACTTTGTGGATGACACCAAGCTGTGTGGTGCTCTTGACATGCTGGAGGGAAAGGATAATGTCCAGAGGGATCTGGACAGGCTTGAGAGGTGGCACTATGAAAACCTCATGAAGTTCAACAAGTACAAGGTTTTGCACCTGGGTCAGAACAATCCCAAGCACAAATACAGGCTGAGCAGAAAATAGATTGAAAGTAGCCCTGAGGACAAGGACCTGGGGGTGCTGGTTGATGAGCAGCTCATCACAACTTGACAACCACAGAATCATAGAGCAGTTAAGTTAGGTAGTAAACACCTCTAGCATCACCAAGTCAAACCATCGACCTAACACCACAATCATGTTCACCACTAAACCATGTCCTCAAGTGACACACCCACATGATCCCATATCTATGTGTGCTTGCATCTCAGACATCCAAATGTATCCTGGTCTGCATCAAAAGCAGTGTGGACAGCAGGCAAGAGAGGTAATTCTGCTCCTCTGCTCTGTTCTGGTTAGACCCCTCCCTAGAGTGTTTTGTCCAGCTCTGAAGACCTTCAGTACAGGAGTGATAATGGACCTGTTGTAGTGACACTAAGAAGAGGGTTATGAAAATGATCAGGAGGCTGGAACATCTCTTCTATGGAGACAGGCTGAGAGTGTTGGGGCTGTTAATCCTAGAGAAGAGAAGGCTCTGAGACCTTACAGAATCTTCTAGCACCTAAAGGTGGGCTACTGGAGAGCTGGGGAGAGCTTTAAGAGGGATGTGTAGTGATAGGTCAAAGGGAAAAGACTTCACACTGAAAGAGTGTTGTAATGCACATTTATGGTTTTGTGTTGCACTGAGGATGATTTGTTCTGTTTCCCCTCTCGGTTTGTATCGTGGTTCTCCCCTTCCCTTAACCCCTCCCTTTCCCCCTGGCCAGCCCTGAGTGGCTGTGACTCGGGGTTCCTCTGCCTCTGAGTTGGGGTTGAAAATACCCTGCGTTTGCCATGCTCTCTGTCTCTTCTCCCTGGAACCCTTCAGGACAATAAACTTGGATCATCCTGGGAAGGACAGCCTCCTCTAATTTTTTGTCTTTGTCCATGCCGGGTAAAAATCCCCTATCTCTCTGTCCCCAGCTAGCCAAGACAGGTCAGAGAGACCAGGGGAGCCCTGACAAAAAAGATCAGATATAAGGAAGAAATTCTTTACTGTGAGGGTGGTAGCCATTGGCACAGGTTGCCCAGAGAAGTTGTGGATGCCCTGTCCCTGGCAGTGTCCAGGACCAGATTGCATGGCACTTTGAGTGACACGGTATATTGGAAGGTGTCCCTGCCCATGGCAGGGGGATTGTAACTGGATGATCTTTAAGGTCCCTTCCAAACTAAACCATTTTGTGATTCTATGAATAAAAAAGATTGTATTTCAAATTCATTACCTCTTTGTTTGTTCCCTGACTCTAAACATTAGCATTCTTTGTAGCTGTGGTACTCCATAATATAAGGGCAAACCTGCACTACAGAACAGTGAAGTTTGGCTTTGGTTGTCTCACCATCAAATTCACAGTGACTTTTCTAGTTAACAATAAAAGCACCTGCCACCTGCTCCAGGAATAACATTGGACTAGTTTTATATTTTCTAACAAGCTAGGGTCTTCTGATATTTACAGAGTTTATTATTTCATTTGTTAGAGAGTTTATTTGTCAACCAAGACGAAAAATGTTGCTTTACAGTACATTCACCTAAATAATACTTAGTTCCAGCTAGTTTAGTCCATTTTTTTAATGTTCTGTGAAAGAAGGTTAAACAAGAGGAGCAGAACTTTATTTTGACCTTAGGGTCTAGTGTTATAAAATATTATATAAAAGATAGATACAGACTTGTCAGAGTGAATTACGAAGCCGTGTTGCAGTTAGAAAGCTCAGCTGAGCTGATAGCCAGCCCACACAGCAGTGAGTCATTCTTGCCCCATCACACACGAAAGCACGCAAGTAAGGCATGTCAGTAGTGCGTCATATGCATCTCTCCAATGGCTGCAGATCCACTTGTGGACAAAATGAAGTTACTCACTGCACTCAGCTTCTTCGGAGACTCCAGTAGCTCATGCTCAGGATGTCACACTGACATTTCACAAACACAAAGAAGTTACTTCTGTTCGGCTCATTCAACTCAGTTCTGTATAAATACACCAGCCAGAGAAAAAAGAATGTGCAGGGTTGATGCTTCTAAATGAAATACCTCTGCTTAAAACCATTACCAACTGCAATTTTATTATTTATTTGATTATTAAATTGAAGTTTTATTATTTAATATCTAGAATAGAAAAATAAAATCATATTTAATGAGTGTGAAGAGTGCAGAGGGGACCTCAGGTATCTGGTGGAAGCCCACACGATATGCAATTGCCAGTGCGTTTATTGACAATAAGGACAAACCAGTGTCTTGGTAAAAAAAAATCTCGATTCTATTGCCCACACAGAGACATCTAATGTCATTTAGAGTGTGCCATGGTGGCTGGTACAGACACCCAAGGCTGTCACAGCACCTAGAAAAGGCTTGTAACCAGAAGTTAAGCAGCCTTTACAGCATCTCAAGTGCCACAAGTTGATGGGTAGGGAGTCAAACTGATTTCTAATGTAGTAGAGCCTTCTTCCATGAACAAATACATCAGTTTGCATTAATTTTATTTCCAACATCCAAATGACATGCCTAGTCTACTTCTGTTAGCCCTGACCCTTCTGGCCCCAGGTGGGAGCCTTGACCAGCTGTGGGGGACCTGGCACATGTGCACAGAATTGACCTGCAGGACACACACACCTCTGGCAAATCACCTGGATGTCAAAAATGGTCTTAGACTACCCTAGACACCCATGTTGAATAACTGAACCTGTTTTAATGTCTAAGTTCCCATTTTTACCAGTGGATGAACTATTACTAATAATATTACTATTAATCTGTAATGACTAATGAGTAATAAGCAGTGCAGTGAATGTAAGATATGAGCACTTTAGAGATGCCTGCTGCTGGATGATTTTCACTGTTCTCTGATTTTCTTTGATTGCTGTGGGAGCTCAGACCCTTGTCTCATCTCCAAACACCTACATGTAGATCTCTGCCTCTGGATGTGCATCCTACTGAGTTTGTGTATTGCATTTCCACAGATACAAATGAGGATAGTAATAGGTGGCCTTTATTGATGCCACTGTAGGGAGCATTCATTAGCACATCAGAAGCAGAGCTGTCATGGTACTGTGAGTGCAGCACCATGAGCTGTTGGAAAGTCCCAGCTCTACAGAGATGGGGCAACTGAGAGGCGTTGTTTCTTTGGTATTTTGTTTTGTTTTGGTTTGTTTTTTTTAAAAGATTTTATTCCATTATCATCTCATTGAAGGGTGAAACATAAGAGATGTCAAACTCTGTCCCATTCTATCAAAATCCAACTTATTTCCTGGTTATAATACCTTATAAATGTTTTTCAGCTTATTAGCTTTTGCCACACAATGGTGCTAATACTTAAAACACCAATCACCTAATATTTTGCCCCACGTGGTCTTGCCTCAATACATCTTTCACAGTTCTAATTCTCAAAAATATCGGGTCTTTTTGCAAGGCCATAATTTGAAACTTGTTTCCAGTTCAATCTCTCAATCTCTTCTCTATTCCATGGCCTTTCTAAGACAGCATGTTTTATATCGGAGTTTGCATACAAATGTATAAGACTGTGTGAGCTTTCAGCCAAGCTTTGAGAATCCTTTAAAAATCCATTTCTCACAATGAGCAATTGAAAAGCACAACTGATTTGGGCAGCTTGCATTCACTGATTTCACTGTTCAAGAAATCTCTGAGCTTCTATTAGAAGAGGAACCTACATATATCAATAACACACAGAAGTCACTAGAATTGCCTTCTTGGGCTTGGATGGGGATGGAACAGGCAGTCTACCAAGCTACCCAGTCTTCCAACTCCAGTTTCCAATTTCCTGTAAACTTCATGCTCTTGGACAGCTAAATTGAGGAAGTATGCATGGTCACACACAGCCCTACCCTAACTTAGGATACCACAATGACTTGTGGTCAGCTGGATGTTGCGTCCCACATTAACATAGCATGCAGGTTGAGAAAAATTTCTCAGATTTTTGTAGATATGAACTATAATCTTTTTTTATATTCTTCATTTAAGACGTGATCATTAAACAATTCAATATGATTCTTTGCTGAAACATTCTCTACTTTCATCATGATGTCATGGTTCAGTTCCTTAAATTAAAGGAGGAAACAGAACACAAAAATTTGATATAATGGGGAAATTAAGCACTTTCCTTCCTAATTGCACTTCTATCATTTGCGTTATTCCATCTATGCACTTTTGAAGAAAGACTCTTGCTATTTCCTCCTATTATAAAAATAGCATGACAATTTTTTTCACCCCAATTCTCCAGTAATCTTCTGAATTTTTTTAGTATTTTTTTTCCATTGGGTATGACAACAAAGAGAAAGAGAGAAAAATTACTAAAGAAAGAACTCTGACAGAACGACCTGAAAATTGCTTTTTCGTTCAATGGGGACAAAAATTTTCACGTTCACAGAGTCGTAATAGTTTTTGTTAGAAGGAACCTTAAAGACCATTAAGTTTCCAATTTCCAAATCACAGACAAGGACACCTTCCCCTATATCACATTGCTCAAAGCCCCATCCAACCCAGCCTTAAACACTTTCAGGAATGGAACATCCACAGCTTCTCTGGACAACCTGTTCCAGGACTGGAACACTCTCACAGTAACTTTTTTTCTTTTATCTTGTCTAAACCTATGCTCTTTCAATTTGAGGCCATTCTACCTTCCCCTATCACTACATGTCCTCATGGCCTCTGGAGTGTTCTATAAGGTCTCCCTTGAGCTTTCTATTCTCCAGGCTGAACAACTCCAGCTCTCTCAGTTTGTCTTCACAGAGATCTCCAGCCCTTTGGTCATTTGCATGACCCTCCTCTGGACTCACTCCAACACGTCCATTATCTTTCCTGTACTGATGGCTCCAGATCTGGACCCAGTACTCCAGGTGGGGTCTCATGTGGAGAGTGGATTAAAAGGGCAGAATCTCCTCCCTTAAACTGCAAGGTTCAAGTTATAAGGCTAAGCATGTCATAAATCCATAAACACTCAAAGATGTGTTTGTGTATTATCTAGTCAGGCTGCAGTCATACAACTTCATATGGAGTGCACATTAATTTCAGATTTATGTTGGAAGAGAGACTGCTGCGGGCTTGCAGTAGTGATGCTGCAACTGCAAATTTAAACTGAGAAAGGGTCCTCTTAGGAAGGAAGAAGAGAACACCCAATGTAGAATAACCTGGTGCAGGAGTAGGAGGTCTGGAATCTGTCCTTAACTCCTTTATAATTAAAAGCGGAGAGTTTTGGGGTCTGTGGTAAGCAAAAATCCCAGACACCATAGCTATGACCCAATACTGTGTGTATAGAAGAGGAATACTGACTGAGTGCTTCAAGCATTAAAACAAGCCTAAACTTCTTATGGTTATTGTATAACCCTGATAACTAATTTCTGATACTGATTAACAATAGCTATGGGGTCCTGATCCTGGATCTGACCCTGTATAACATCTAGGAGCCAGTTTAGCATAAATCCTACCCAGCTAGAGACGCTCACATCTCAGCTGGCAATCGAGAGGTGTTTCCAGGTGTTTCCATAGAAGCATTCACGTGACCCATCTTACAGACATCAAACCAGAATAAGATGAATCATGACTGTAGAGGAGAATCAGGGTGACTAACTCAGATGTCAATACCTGCAATGCAAGCACTTGAGTCCTGCCTTGACAGACCAGGAGCATTTGCAAGATAACTACAGGACTAGAAAACAGCCAGGAGGGGTGCAACAAATACTATAATGTGATTAGTCATCCTGATAGCTACTAATGTAATAAGAAATTGGTCAACCTTTAATTGTCTGCCTCCTTCTTTAGAAGCATGTGATTTATTAGCCTTTCCCCTTTTCTCATGCTTTTTCTTGTCATGTTAGTCTGGGCAGAATTTCATGTAGATTTCAGGGGCCCTAAGCCTCTGTATCAACTTTTGGGAAATATTAAAAATAAAACTGAGCATTTAGTTTCATAAGAGTCTGGATGAGGATTCCAGTGACTTCAGATACCATCAGAAGGGAAATAGAATTTAAAACAAAACAAAAACAAAACACAAACCAACAACAGCAACAAAAACCAAAGCAACAACAAACAAAAAACCACAACCCCCCCAAAAAACACAACAAAACCAAACTAAACAAAACTAAACAAAAAGAAAACCACAGCAGAGAAAATACAGGGGGAAAGTAGGTAAGTATATTATAATTTTGGTAACATCAACCTTAAATTGTACCAGGACCAACATTTTTTGATGGCTAGCACCATACAAGCATACAAAGTTTTTCAGAAGCTTTTCTCTAACATAATGATTAAGTGCATTAAATAATTCAGGAGAAATAAAAGTTTAAAAAGCTGTTGCTTTTTTTTCTTCAGAATTTTCTACTTGTGCAGAAAATTTGTATGTCTCTTAAAGACTCTTCATGCTGAGAATGCACTAGAAGTTCATAAAGATGTTTCGAATGCTATTTTCTTTACAGTGACTCAGTTGGATCTTTGTGGAGTTCTTTTGCCTGTTAATGATAAAGCCAACATGGCAATCATCAAAGCTGTCAAATGCTCAGCCCAGTCCTTGCAGCTTTATCACCAGGATATAAAAGATGTTAATTACAACATTCCATAAAATTAATCACCCAAAGTAATTTCCTGAGCTTATAGCTCATGTGAGTCTCCTACATTTCAGGTAGTGATTTGAAGAAAAAGGAGATAGTCACTGATGCTTGATTTGTGGCCTTCCCATTGCAGGGTGGTATTGGGTGAAACTTAGAGAATTCAAAATGTCATGTCATGTTGAAATGGGGAGTTCCAGATAGACTCGCTGAGCTCAGTAAAGTGACATCAAGGAAGATCATTAACAGAATTTCTCTTTGAAGACAAAAGATTTTGCAGGGTGTTTGTTCAAGTTGACAGCATCAACCATGTTCACAATACTTACCAAAGAAACTTCTAAATTATGTCCTATACCAAAGATACTTCAGACCACACTTTGGCTGCATGCATCGTTTTAGACAAGTGGTAAATGTTCATCATCACTTTTTTACTTTCTTGGCATATCTGTCCTACATTAGCATATCAACAGAGCCATCAAATCTGCTTCATTGTCCAAATATTCATCAGCATGTTCCCTTTTGAAAATGCTGTAATACTAGTGAAATACAGCAAATCAAGCTGGTGCAGAAAGCTACAAGCACATTTGTGTGCCAGTTTTAATGATCTGCCACTTCCAGGTTTCAGTGGGTTTTCATCTATACTGACAGTGTCTCTTTGTAGTATGCAATTGTTAATAAAGTCTGGGAGATTATTTGTGGTTTTGTATCAGCTGACCATGTCCTGTGGCTCCATGGCTGCCAAGAAGAAACAAAGCCCACAGACAGTTATGTCCCACACTCTCTGACCTCTCAAAGGATACAGATGAGTCATAAGCTCATGATGCCTTTCTTCCAAACTGTCTCTTGTTGTAGCAATTGCATGGTAGATTTTAGATATTTTCCATCAGAATCAATATATACTGGCACCCATTTTTCTGAAACCTTTATTTCTGACAAGATAATCGCTGTTTTTAGCTACTCTTCTGGAACATGTAATAGTTTTACTAGTTCTATACAAGCATCTCAGACTTTAGGAGAACTAGCTATTTTGATCATAGAAAGGCCAAACATGACTAAAATCATCTTTAGTCCTGAAGTTAATACAGGCACATTGTAAAGCTGTATCTACTCATTTAGAAACATAAACTATACTTTTCCATGTATGCCATATCTCTGGACCAGTTCCCCTGGGCCTCATAAGAATCCTACACTTTCTTGGAAGAGATACTTATAAACTGCCTCTGTTCCATCCAGGTTTTCACTACAGTGGGGAAGTCTTAGCCCACATTTTACCATTCCAATCATAAAATGGCAGGGGTATTAAAACGCAGAAAAAGATGCCAGCAATGATTTACAGCTTATTAAGTTAAAAAAAAATAGAGGAAAGATAGGCAGTCTGATGTTACTAGAAAATACTTTAGAAGTATGGACAGAGATAATATCCAAAGTGAAAATACCTAGATACCTTCTTTTCAGTTCATCAGACAATGCTTAGCTCTCAGAGGTTTCAGACATACATTTCTGTTTTGTGTCCATTTCCAAAGTTTCATAAGCCCAGCTGTAGGTCACTGGTACCTCTTCTTAGCTTCCAGAAAAAAATCCAGGAAGTTCATCACCCCAATGAGGACCCCATTTGTGGTTTCAGCACTCAGGGTTTATAGGACAGACAGGTCCTGAAGTGCAGTATTGAGATGAGTTAAATAGAATGCCGAGTTTTTAGGGGCATCAACATTAAATTGACAAAGGTCACAGGAAAGGTCTATACCAAACTATAACAAGTCTGTTTTAACCGGGCAAGATTTAATGTGGCACCATTTAAGCTGTTGACAATTCAATTATCCAAACAGAGAGTTAAAAGCTAACATAGAACCAAATAGTATAGCTTCACACCACTTCTGTTCAGAACATCAAGTAATGTAATGGATATGCCAGAATTTTGAAATTAAACAGCAAAACTTTCTATTGCATTATGTTAAAATAATTACTAAGTCAATAATAATTATATTTTTACTGTATTTTTTCTAACTTTTTTATCCTATTTCAGTTCTTCCTGTTCTTTACAAATTTTAACTCTATGTTCATCAGCTTAATTTCTTAATTCTTTCCCACCCAACAGCTGAGGTGTGCAGAGTTCACTGTTTTGGATTGTGTTGTTCAGGTCTATGTGTTGCTGAATGCTTTGTTAGAGAATGCCTGGCCACAGAAATACCCCTTTTGGTGACAGCAGAAAAGGCAGCAGTGTTTCCAAAAGCCATTTGCTGTGACTGGAGATCACTCCACAGCCTGGAGGACTCCCCAAAGAGCCCTACAACTTGGTGCATGGGCATCCCCCATGGCAAAGGACTGAAGGTGACCACAGGGCAGGTATGAACACCAGCAGTCCTCCAGTGTCTGGACTACCTGGCTCTTGTTCTCCCAAAGCCACTTCCTCTAGTCCAGGAGATCTTCCCTGTGCCCTCTCAGTGCTGAGTGCAGCCTCTACTCCCCTCCCCAACAAGGTTTCACTTAACAGGGATCTGGAGGTGTAAACAAACTCTTGATGCTATCTTGTGCTAGACATTCCCACCAGCTGTTAGGGGAGAGAAAATAATTCAACAAAAAATCTTCAGCATAAATCTGCACTAAATTTCA
Source organism: Cinclus cinclus (assembly GCF_963662255.1). Lineage (NCBI taxonomy): Eukaryota > Metazoa > Chordata > Aves > Passeriformes > Cinclidae > Cinclus > Cinclus cinclus. The sequence goes on from NC_085047.1 coordinate 39,294,667, forward strand.
TCCTTGATGCTGTTCTATGACAGAGGACTCAGTCATAATTCTGCTAGAGATCTTACATCTAACTTCCCCTGGGATTAACATTAACATAACATAACATAACATAACATAACATAACATAACATAACATAACATAACACAACATAACATAACAGCATATATATAAACAACTATCAAACTAAACTTTGGAGTTCAGATTTTCAAAGCAGATTTTGACAAGTACAGGAGTGATTCCACATGTTTCTCTAAAGATTCATGTTTTAGAATTAAGTTCATTGTTAATACAGAATAGGTAAAACCAGGGGCATTTTACTGGGAAAGAAAAGGTGTTTATGTGCCTTAGGTCTTCCTGTGTGAGAGTTTACCTGCTTACATGGCAAGGAGTCACCCACTTACACTCTGCCTTCACCCAAGCCTGACTGCATTGTTTAAGGACGGATTTGTGTGCTGCTCTAAAATACTTTTTTTGCTGATGCCACAGACTGCACATAGGAGTCTTCCTGATCTCCCTTCCAACCTGAATTATCCTGTGATCCTGTGATCCTGTGATTGCATAAGGACTTTGGCGGTCATCAAGCAAAAACTGCCTGTGGTAAGATGAACTTCAGATGCAACCTGGGATATTTATAGAGGACAAGTCACTAGAGTGGTACAGCTGTCTCTGTGTGTGAACACTCCAATTTAGCTGCACTGGCTCACGGCACTTGTGTGTTCACACAGGCAAGTGATTCTGTCTGGTACTGTCCTTTTTACAGTTTCAAATACAAGCAGCTGGGAAAGCCCGTACTTAGTCATCTGTCTGGTTGTCTCCTTCCAGGAACTCCACAGAATGCCCATATGTTACCCTGTCAAAAGTGGCATTGCTGTTTTCCACTGAGAGCAGAGAAACAGCAAGAGGAATGTTCTGAGAGCCCAATGCTGAACAAGATCTTTAAATAACCCAGGTTCCAATCTGTGCTATCTCTCTTTATTTAGATATTTTAAAAATGATGTGAGCTAGAATCTGTAAACATTTTTTAAACACGCTTAGGCCAACAATGCCTACATGTAAAAAGCATGTAAACTACAATAAGCCTAACTGCAATTGCTGGGGCCTTTTAGTGATGCCTACAACTAAACAAAAGACAGACCAAATGCTGGTTTGTGTCAGCATCATTACAACCATGGAAAAACTTATGAAACCAACTGAAGATGTCTCTGGGTCAGGGAGGATTTGGGGGGGCAACCACCCACACAGTAAAGAACTTCCTCGCAATATCTAATCCAAATCTACTCTCTTGCAGTTAAAAGCCTCTCCCCCTTGTCCTGACACTAAATGTTCTTGTGAAAAAGTCTCTTCCTATCTTTTTTGTGGGTTTCCTTCAGGCTCTGGAAGGCCACAGTTAGGTCACCCCAAATCTTCTCTTCTCCAGGTAGAACAGTCACAATTGTCTCAGCCTATCCTCATTGGAGAGGAGCTCCATCTCTCTGATGCCCTGGAGTGGCTACCCAGAACAGATGCTAAACAAGAGTAAGAGAATAAAAGTAGGTATTTATTAAAGACCTTCCGTAGGTACACCTTAGGCAGTCAAAAGCCTCAGAGAGGGGCTACACCCAAGATGGACAATGGCCACAAGTTTTTCAGGCAGATAAAAGTTTGATCCATTTACTTATCAGGGGTTAATCCTCCAGTTACAGCTTCAGGTAATGAAGTCATGTACCCCCAGTTTTCTCCCCCCAATTCACTTTTGTTTATGCTTTTTGAGGCCTGAGGCAATAGAGCGTCCTTGAATCTCAGGCTTAGAGAGATCATTTTGTCTGACCCAAAGATGGAGACAGTTAACTAATAATCTATGCGGAGTTAAGAGTTATACACTAATGCAGTACAGGATTTGAAAAATATAAAAGCTAAAATCCTAAGGCATCACCTCTAATCAGCTTGGTGCCACTCCTCTGAACTTGCTCTAACAGGTCGAAGTCCTTCCTGTGCTGGCACCCCAGAGCTGGATGCAGTATCCAGGTGGGGTCTTATGAGAGCAGAGTACATGGGGCACATGGCCTGCCAGGAGACATTGAGAAAGTGGGACTTGTTCGGAATGGAGAGAAAACAGCTTCAGAGGGACCTTATGGCAGCCTTCCAGAACATGTGGGTAGGTTTTCAAGAAGAAGGAGCCAAGTTCTTGACAGTTGTATGCGGCATGAGGTCACTAACAATGGTCATAAACTGTAAGAAGAAAGGTTCTTGGATATAAGAACTTTTTCAACATCTAGACAGACAGGTACTGGAAAAGCTGGTTGATAAAAACTGTGGAATTTTAATCCTTGAAAGATTTTCAGGGTCCAGCTGGAAAAAAAAACCTGAGTAACTGAAATAACTTGGTCTGACCTCCTCTCTGACCCTTCTTTAGGCAGGGGCTGGACGAGTGATGTCTGGGTCCCTCACAACCAGAATTATTTTGGGATTCTTCTGCTGCTGTCATGTTTTATGCAATCAAAAAAAAAAAATTCAGTGTGTGTCAAACTCTGGGAGCTATGAGGTATAATTCTCTGGGATCATCCAAGAGTAATATGAAAGGCAAGAGTTACTGACATAGATGTACCATAGCAAACCATCCTATTGAAGAAGAAAAATACAGAGATTGTTATAATTGCATTAGAGGTCTTTAATATCTTGGAATTCAGTAGAGATTCATGCCAAGTGGATCTGCAGAGAACGATGATGACAAGGGATAAAGAATGACACGAATTTATCTGAATAAAAAACAATGCTGGAAAAAAATAGTTTCACTTAATATATCATATAAAAGCAATTTTTTAAAAGTTTCCTACAAATGTGTTTGAAATGCAAGAACAATGGAGAGCACAGGTCTAGTAAGACTCAATATTATTTGCAGATCATAAAGCAGATGATGCAGAGAAGGCTGAAGTATTCAGTAGTCTCTTAAATTTTCATTTGGAAAGAAAAAGCTTGCTAACAATAAATGTGAATTTCAACAATATAAGAATTTGGATAGAATGCAGAAAGGATATGTTAAATAATGAATCTGAGTTGGCAAGGCCTGGTGGATTTCACACTAGAAATTATGCAGGGCCTGTCTTCCCTCATCCCATTTTCCCTAAAAATGAAGAGGAACAAACCCAGTACTTATGTCACAAAAAGGAAAAGGACATGAATAAAAGACCCACCATTTAGAAATAATTTTTGAAACATCTGACTGCTGTCAGAGCTGCACTTGTGTAAGTTGACAGTGTCTAACTTTGATGGAAGCATAGAAGTAAAGAATTAGCCATCCAGTATTACTCATAACTTGAGGCCTGATTAAAAGTAACCTATGGGGAAAAAACTTTTATTGAATTCTGTTTTTTTTATAAGCCAGGCCAATTCCTTTCATATTTAATTTGAAAGACAGCTTATGAAAAACATGTTCACTTGTCAATTATGAAAGCTGATTAATACAATTTTCTGTAGATCTGCAGGTTCAAAAAGAGGTAACAGATATACTTCAGCTTAATGAGCTGTTAGGAAACATCTGTGCCTTAGTGTACCTTAAGTTTAGAAAAGTTCTGCACCAGGTACATTTTTTTTCCCCAAAGCTCAGATCAACCTCTATTTTATACTTTAGCATTAATAACTTGCTAATTTTCTCCTATGGGGCCTAACATTACTCTATGTGCATTCTACTCCCAGCTGATCATGCATGATTCAACATAGAACATTTCTATGAGTTACATTCATTTAATGATCTCATAACTAATTAAATACTGGGACTGAGAAGCATCTGCAGCTGTCCTTAACAGAGTCCAGAGCACACAACACCTGGTTACTTTTTGGTGCCTAGTTGTGATAGTGATTTCAGTGAGTGATTGCCCAAGTCCATTCACATGTTCAGTTTCCTCAACAAATTCTTTACTTAAATGAAAGATTTTGGCACAATTTAGCATAGAATTGAGACCTATAATAGAAAAGGGCTTCAATATAGGCATTTTATTTCAGTTTCACCTTAATTTCATTTCAGAATTGATCTTGCCAAGTTCAAGAGTTAAGTCTTTGCTCCGGCTCCTACAAAAAAATAAATCAGTAGGCATTTAAGGTTATTACTTAATTTCTGTTGATTCAAGTTGTCTAGAACTGAGACATGCATCCTCTAATCCTAAGCATTGCAAACTAAAAACCACCAGCTGTATATAAGTCAATTAAGCTGAAACAATTTATGCCAGCAAAGGAGCTAGCATTCCTTTTTAGATAATATAAATTAAACAAGTGGGATAATTTCATAGCTCTGGGTTTTATTATGAGTTCACAGCAGGTCCTGCTGTTTTAAATTCTAAGTGCTAAATGACTTTAAAACCTCTGCAACAGTGTGGATTTTGAAGATGCCAAGGAGTCTAAGGAAGCAGTCTCCCGGCCCCATGGAGAGAGGAGCCCACACTTGGAGCAGCCTGTTCCAGAAGGACTGCATCCCAAACTGGAGCAGTTTGTGAAGAACTGAAGCCTGTGAGAAGGACTCACATTGAAGACATTAGTGGACAACTGTCTCCCATGGGAGGGACCACATGCTGGAGAAGGGGAAGAGTGCTGAGTACTTCCCCTGAAGAGGAAGGAGCAGCAGAGACAGCATGTGATGAACTGATTGCAATCATATTCCCCATCCCCCTGCATGACTGTTAGGGAGGAGGTCGAGAAATTGGGAGAGAAGTTGAGACCAGGAAGGAGGGAGGGGTGAGGGGAAAGTGATTTTATGATTTGGTTTTATTCCTCATTATCCTGCTCTGATTTGAACGGCAATACATTCAACTAATTTTCCCACTTCACATCTGTATTGTCTATGCAAATAATGTGTGAGTTCTTTCTCCTTGCCCTTATCTTGGAGGCCCAGGACACTCCCACTGTATTTTCTCTCCCCTGCCCAGTTGAGGAGGGCAGTCACAGAGTGGCTTTGGTGGGCATCTGGTGTCCAGCCAGGGCCAGCCCACCACAGTTGGGGAGAGCCATTACAGGCTGACTTTCATTCTTCAACACTGAAGTGCATCTCTGCACACAAAGTAAGCTTCCTTTATAGTATTTGGGCTTCCATGGGTTATGTTTTTTGTATAAACATGAGTCTCTAGTGCTGTCGCAGATAACCCAGGGTATTCAAGGCACCTCTGTGGGATTTGCTAATGCAAAAGAGAACCTGCGTAAAAGCTGTGCCGTGCTGGACTTGTAGTTGGTACCAAGCCAGCATACCTTAGATACTCAAAGGCAGTGAACTGTCTTCCAAAAAATGAGCTGAAGTCCTAGTCAGTGCTGTCAGTAGGGCTTCCTGAACGACCAGCCTCTACATGGCTGCTTTAAAATGAAGTGAGTCATTCTATTCCTTGACTTTAATGAATAGGACTCATCTGCCTGGCAGATATTTCTGTATTATGCTGTATTATTATGCATACCTGTTTCTAGTATTATTTGAGGTGGTGTAGGGTTGCTGCTTGAAGGTGCAGCTCCCAAAGGGCACAGGTTCAGTGTATGACCACTGTCATATCTGTCAGCCCTGAGCAGAGGTTTTGGCAGCCTCAAGGATGTCACAACACTGATGTACTGAAAAGCAATCAGCTGAACACTATAATTACAGCCTGGAGACCCACAACTAGCATATAAACATCCACATGACCACACCCTAGTTTAAAGAAATTAATTTCAAACTGAATCTTCCACAGTTTTGTCTTAACTCTGGTGCACACTTCCCCAAGCTTTGTGCACTCAGGTGCCGCAGATGAGATCAGCCAATTTCAGGAGACTGGGGGATGACCTTAAACAGTCAATGATGCTTCAAGCAAGAGAAAGCAACAAGTATCTGCGTGGGGGACACAATGAGATTACACTAGTGCCCATTATACAGTATAATGAGAAGCAGTGACCCTCAGTGTAATGAGCAGTAATGATTGCAGTGCATGATCACACTCTCACTGACAGTCTGAGAAATAGAACACGAAATACATGAACCCAGAGACCTAGTGATCTTGAGATGTGTCTTGCTCATCATTAACACCTATATGAGTCATTAGACCATAGTGAAGACATTACACAAACTTTTATTCACTATGTGCTGCAGACTGCATTGTTTAGCTGTTGTTCTGGCTATAAAACTCATTTATATCAGAAGCTATGAAAAGAAAAATAGAAAAGAAAAACAAGAGTGAGAAACATTTCTGTTTGTCTAGGATAAATTGCCAGTCAGACACCCTCTTCCCTGTGACACACGTCTGTCAGCTTGGTTAATTAGCAAGTCATCAAAGAAAATAACTTTTCACCTTCCCTATAGCTTCAGTTAGAACTATAATTTGACATGGTGGACTTCAGATATTTGTGATAAACCAGGCTATGCTGTGCATGAGATTTTTCTTATCATCATTTGAAAGCAGAAGTGTTACTGGGGCTCTAGATACAAAATCCCATGGACCATGGTGAAAAAGCTTACTGATTTGTGTCAGATGTACACTGACAAACTATTCCTGCCCTGGTGAATCATCCTGGACATATTGCATTTCTTTTCTGGGCAGTTGGTCTAATAAAGGATATTTGCAGCATGGCAAAGAAATACTGTGGACCAAAGGGGTGTAGTGGGATCTAGGATCTTGTGTGTTTAACACAAGTTACATGGTTGACCTCTGTTACAAAGGACCAGATTTATTTTATTTTATTTTATTTTATTTTATTTTATTTTATTTTATTTTATTTTATTTTATTTTATTTTATTTTATTTTATTTTATTTCTGCAGTTCTGTGTTTCTATAAAACAGTATAGTCCATGTATGGGTATTGATCAGCATTTGAGTGCTGGTCAAAATCCTTTTAAAAACTTCTTTTCTAGTCTACAACATCCATCAACAAAAATCCCAATAGCCCCTGGAGAGACTTGAGAAAAATAAATAACCCTTGTGTGAACAGGGGTCTGTGCCTGAGTGTAAGAGCACATGCTATCAGTCTGCCTAAGATACTCTGAGTTTGAGACTGTGGCTGTGGTCTCTGAAAAGGGAAACAGCTGAATTATGCGGAGCTGTGTTGCTGTTTTCTGTTAAGGGAAAAAAGAAATGTGGTGGTTGTATTTGTCACATGCTGCATTATGAAGCAGATATGTTTTTCTCTAGAAAAAAAGTAGAAAAAAAGCCTCCTTGGTAGTGGCTGTTGTCTCATCAGATCATGGAGAACTGCAGCTGGAGCAGTGATCTGAACTAGCAAATGTAGATGCATATTTTTCCCATACAGTGGTTATTTGCTTCCCCCTCAGCCTGGCCAAATGCTGCCTTTCTCATCTTTTCTGCCTCATGTCTGCCTTATCTAACTGGAATTTAATCTTTGTAGTCCAACAGATCTTACAAATTAGCAATAGTGTCTTAGCACTCTCAGCAAGACTCACCTTGCCTAACTTTAGAGACAGCGAGACTAGGCTTCCTTTCAAGAGAGAATCCAATTTTGCAAATGTAGATATCAATCTAGGTAAAATGCTCTTCAGTCTGCATTCTGCTCTATTAGAGACTAGCTGTTCCAGGTATCATATCTAGTATCTGTACAAACCATTTCAAAGCAGCATATCTTCAAGGCATATCATTAAATTTAGGAGTTTATGCTATGTAGTTATTATTAGAAAGCCAACCTACCTCCCTTATCTGCTTCTTTAAAGATCTGTGCTGTAGCCAGCACAAGCCTTGAACCTGGCCAGAGCAAGCATTTCGGCCTGAAGGAGGCCATCAAGGACCTAATGCAACTCTACTGTAGATGTCTTTGTTTAAAACACTCTTGAGATGTGGCTCATTTGAGCTTTATTAAATATCTATTTCAGAAGAAAACCACCGCCACAGTTTCGTCACGAAAACCATCTCACCTGCTTCACTAATTCACAATTACTGGGACTGTGAATGAGTAGATGAAAATATCACAGTCAGATGAATCAGCCCTAAGTTTCTTTGGCACCTTGTTTTCAAGGTGCCTGCTATGCTAAAGAATGAATTCTAAAAATACAGATAAATAGAATTATACTGTTCTCTTGAGTTTTAACTGAGTTTCATTATATTGATCCATACTGCTCTCAAGTAAAGGGTCAACAAAAACTATGGAGATGAATAAATAAAAATTGGGATATTTTTAATTTTGGAGTTTCACAGTGGGATTGTATCTTGCATACCCATTTCCTCTAGAATTTTAATTTCTAACAAGAAGAACTGTGTTTCATGTCTTAAACTACCCTAAATGTTGTCAGTGTTCAACAGATCCTAATGGCCTTTGCGAGACATTGGGACAGAACAGTGATGATACAGCAAATTGATCTGCTTCTCTCAGCTATTTAGCACCAGCATAATTACAATGAGCAAGAAACCTTCTTCAAATATTCATAAACACTACACATCACTTTGCAGATATTCTGGAAGAACAGCCGCTTGAGGCATCAAAGAATTAGCATGACAAAGACAGCTGAATTAACACAAATGCCTCCTGGCTTATTCCCTGTGTTTATGTACAGCCTGCCACCAGTTGCCTGTATTTAGGTTATAGCAGATGGAAAAGAATGTAATGAAACCAAAGAATCATTCTGCTCCCTGGCTTAACTGTGAGTCCAGAAACTGTGAGTTCAGGAAAGAGATTACTCGTGCTGACCTTAGACCTACCTTAGATCATCCCTTCTGTTTGTGTGGGCATTCAAGCATGTAGATGTTGATAGTTAGGCTTTGGGACATACAGACACACTGGCCTGCTCAAAACTCTCCTTAGTTTTTCTCATCCTATTAACTAAGAAATTATCTGTGAACTTTTTTCTTGTGAAGAAATTATAAATAAAACTCTTAGAAGAGCAGAAGGAGAAAGAAAAAAAACCACTTTGTTTTACACACATTATTTCCTTTAGCAGCAAAAATTATGTCATTAATTCACTGATAAAATAATTTGGTTCAAGAGGGCACAGTGTTCTGTAATGCATGAAGATAAACAGCAATGTACTTTTCTTTAAAAGTGTAACTTGGATGTTTAATTACTTTTTTAATGTAATGAGATGTTAAATAATGCACTCTTATTCCCTTCTCTTTACAATAGTTTTTAATGAAGTCTACTTATCAAAGAAAGTGTACTTGTATACATAAACATATTTATAGATATATAAACCAGTCAATTCTGAAGGCAATTTCCTTTTGAACATGTTGGCAAGATTTCATAAACTTTGCCAATTCTTCAAGCAGTAACTAAATCCATTCTGCACATGAGATCTGCATACCTGACTCACGGGGATGTCAGTCCTCCTCAGGCAAATCAATGTTTGAGCTGATTGGTATTTATTGTTTATTAGCTGTACTTATACAATGTATTTCACACTTCTGAAGACTCTTCAGGCAGGGAGCTACTCCCCATTGAGCATCAGAGGTGTTTTCCTACTACAATTATTCACCCTTGAATATTTCACAATACTGTAAACTTCATCCCTTAATTAATTTCTCCAACACCTGCTGTTCTATTAAACCCAGTTAACTTGAGTAGATAGAGAGCCTGTTTCTTCCTCCTCTGCTCCTAGATCCCTTCTTTCCCCCATAAACCCAGACAACTTTTGTCACATAAACCTCCTTGATGGTAACATTTCTTCCTTAGTGACTTTCATAGGCAGGCATAGGTCTCATGCAGACAAGCCAATTGAACAAAATGAGAACATAATTATAATGCAGAAAACAGCACTAGTGATGTTAATGTATCTCTATTTTACATTGAAAGGGATATGCCATCTTGCAGTCTCCACTCCCATTTGCTATCCATTCACTGTTCAATAAAAATACTGTTCAATTTCAGGCTTCATGTTTCACACAGTTTGTCATTCCTTATTCAGTCACTCTCTTCAACATCAGCAATGCCAGGCACATGAATAAGTAATTGCACATTTTACAGGCGTGTCTGTAGGAGGCCATGAATGAGTTATGACCTTCTTTGATTTACAGTCAAGAGCCTCCAAAAATTCTGCTTTTAGAGTACAAATTCGCCTTGTTGCTAGGACCTAGCTCTCTGGTAGCAAACCTTAAGCCTCCAGTCTGAGCTTGGTTTACCTCCCTTAATCTAGATTTTTCATTATTTCCACAGAGAAAGCTGCCTCCAAGCCCCAAATAAAATATTTTCTTAAAATAATAACCCATTTTTCTTTACCATAATAAATCAGATTACTTCTGTCTGTCTCTTCCAACCATAAGCAATCTGGAGAACAATTGCTCATTGTCTATTTTATAGCAACTTGTTACAACCAGAATGCTGTTTTTATATTTATCTTATGTTTTCTGTTTCTGCATTAAACATACCCAATTTCTTTAGATCTTCCTCTTAAGTCGTGTTATCCAATTGTTTAATTACTCTTGGAGAGTGTTCTGAGAACAACCAGAATTTGTCTACATTTTACTTAAACACACTGTTCAAAACTATATGCAGCATTTTAGTAAGGCTTAGCTTAGCTAAGTGCTTAGTAGATGGGAAAAAACCCAACTCTATCTTACCATTTTCTCTTCTAATAATCCACAACACAACTTGTATTTTTGGAAAAAAATATTGCACTGTGCCTCGACCTCTTTGACATGATAACTTGTTGGTTTGGTTTCTGATTTATTGCACCCCTAAATCCTTTTTCTGCTTCTCTTCAGCTGAGTTACCCATCATTTTTAAGTTTGTGCATTTTATTTCCTTTTCCTAACAGTCATTCTCCATTATTACCTGAATTGAATTTAATCTTGTTGATTTTAAATTTTGCTCTCTGCAGTCTGCTGGGATCCCTCCACTTACAGAAATCCTTGCAGGTAGTTTTTAATTGTTAAATTCTTTAATGACTTTAGAGTGAACTTCAGTAGGTCTGAACAAATTGAATCTATCTAACTTATCTAAATGCCTTTAATGTTTCTCTGTTCTGTCTGGCTCTACACCTCTATATTGTCATTAAAATTAATTTAAGTACGTGGTGATGCCTGACATTGCCTTTTTGCATTGGCTCAGAAGAAGCACTGCATACCTCCATCGTTTCTACCATACCACTCATATACACCTCTTCCATGTTCCCTCTTTTTTCACTGTAACCATGGTGAAAATACACAATAAATGTAGCATCAAACAGATTATCCTTCTCTTTCAAAATGAAATCTAGCCCTGTTATCACAATGAGACATGGGCAAGCTGAAACGCATTTCTCAACTCTAGTATGCTTAAAACGCAAGCAAGGTCAGACAAGATATATAATAATGGCACTTCCTTACTTAGCAAAGTTATTGCCCACATTGAGATGAAAGGATACTAAGTGGGCAACATATCTTCTTTTTCTAACTAAGCTGCATTAGTTCTGGTGTACCAAGGAAGGGAGAGACACATTCAGCTCTCCTTGACTGAAAACAAAATTCAAATGAAACTTTTTTCTTTTTTTTTCTCTTTTTTTTCTTTTTTTTTAATGCAGATAATGAAACAATAAGAAGGCAATCTCGCTTTTCTCTTTGCAGATTTTGAGTTTGTAGCTGGAAATCATATGCATTATTTGAAATAGGAAAAACATAGGAGAAGTATGAAACAGCATATAACTATAGTATATGTATGGGCTCTTATGCCCATTGCTGTCCTGATTCTGCAATAAACTAATCATGGGTGCTTTTTGTACTTGAAAAATTTATATTACCAGGAAAGTAGCTGTGGGCTAGAGCAACAAATCAGAGTACTGTCTCCAAGATACTGTAAAAGATAAATATGTGAGAGCCTCATGGACTCAAAAAATAATTCTGGTTGAAAGGGACCTCCTCCCCCTCAATACATTCCCTAATGCAGCCCGGGATTCAGTAGGCTGATTTTGCAGCAAGGGTCCATTGCTGGTCCACATTCAACTTGGTGTTCAACTTTTCTGTCTAGTTTCTTCCTGACTGGGTGGCCACCAGTATAAAGTGGTGCATGGAGTTGTTCATCTTCAGGCGCAGGACTCTGCACTTCCTTCAATTGAACTTCATCACGCTCCTCAGTCCATTTCTCCAGACCATCCAGATGCCTCTGGGTGGCAGCACAACCCTCTGACATATCAGCCACTCCTCCCAGTTTTGTGTCATCAGCAAAATTTTGAGGGTACATTCAGTCCCAGCGTCCAGTTAATTAATAAAATTTTTGAATAAAACTAGACCAATGTTGACCCCTGGGGTGCATCTTTAATTATTAGCCTTCAACTAGATTTCCTGCCATTATCACAATCCTTTGAATTCAGCTGTTCAGCCGGTTTTCATTCTGCTGTATTATCTGCTGATCTATCCCCTCTCTGTGAGAATGTTTCAGAAGAGAGTACTAAAAGCCTTTCTTCAACAGAGCCAGCTTGGCACCCTCTGATGTTTTTTCTCCAGTGACTTGTCCCATCTTAAGACACTATCAGGTTACCAGTTGCTGCTCCTGAGGTTTACTTGTGGATGGTTGGGGTGTTCAGTTGTTCACTGTAATCTCTTCATGGAGCAGCATTACTTTTGAACTCTTCCATGGCTTCACTATGTCAGGTTTACTTAGTGAATTCCTTTGGTTTTGGATGAATCACTCCTGCGATGAGCTGCATTACAACACTGGTTCAAACTCTGTGCAAGAAGTCTCCAGATCTTTGCCTCACATTTTCTGGACTGCATTTGTGTCAAGCCATCCAGTCTTTTCTGCAGTCATGTTGAACTTCTGCCAGCTGCTGGATTTGGAAGTGGAGACTTTCATAACCTCATGCCTTTCCAACCAATGGCCTAGAAGTTGTATTGCAAGTGAGGTGCAGAACCTGCATGTTGGTAAAGGAATGAGTGACAACAAATAGTCTTGAAGGAAAAGAAAAGTGGAAGGAGATTAGAGAGTATAAATGCACTGACATGATCACAAATTGAGCTGGTATTAGCAGTGTAGAAGATACCAAGGTACAGATGAAGAGCTGGGTGGTTTGGTGACCAAAAAACGTTGAATGGTGTAAAATGGAACTCTGGGTACCAATCATCTAATGAGAATTTTGTCTGAAAGTTGAGAAGTCATCTACTGGAAGCAAATGAAAGAGATTAAACTGATTATTCTTCAGGATAAGCAGAAGCCACCGAAGTGTAAAAGGGTATCCTGCAGTAAAACAGTCCAGGAGTCTCCCATATGAAGCATGAAACATTGTGTAAGACATGACTCACCCAGAATGCTGTATACACTCACTATTCATGTCCAAATATGAATTTGAATTTGAAAAGCTGTAATGAAAAGCTAGGATAGTGGAGGAAATATGAGGACTCTTAAAAGTGGGTGTTGTGTGTGACATGAGGTATTGAAATGTGACTACAGTGATATAAAAATGAGATTATTTTTGTCCAATTTTGTTTTTTCTTCCTACTTCCATTTTCAGTATTATCACATTCCCAGCATTACCAATTATTAGCATTTTTAATTTTCCAACAACCTCTGGAAAATTCCATGGAAAGAAATAAATCTCTGAGAAGTAATGTTAACTATTCCTCTGAAGAGATAAAATGTTAGGCAGTAGGGAAAGGGAGACATATATGCTAGGAGAAAAATTACTATTTTTTTTTCATATTCAAATCTTTTTATTATGTGGAGTATAGTGACTTGTATGTGACTAGTATCTCCTACTCAATGGTAGTTATTTTACTTTTGTAAGAATGGAAGCAACTTTTAGGGAAGTACTTGAATGAAAAGAGATGTGTATACTGGTAGGTAAGCTCAGAAAAGCATTCCTAGGACAGTAGTGGTAGAACTTTCAAAAAGAGATCTGCTATGCAACTAGAAAAGGCAAAACAACTGAGGAGATTGAATATACAGAAGTGACAACATGATGCAAAATCCTAAAGGTGTAAGAAGAATGACAAATTTCACGTAATAAAAGGGAAGAAACATAAAACAGGATTATTCAGATAACAAGGCAATGCTATTTTAGGAGTTAAAATATGACTTGTGTAACTACCAACAACCACAGCTCTGGTATCCAGATATCACCCTTGCTCTCTATTCCTCTCTCATTTTATTAGCACTGAAGATTCAATAATTTAAATACCATTGTTTCTCATGACTGATGAGGACAATGAGACTCCAGCTCAGTCTTCCAAAGCTCATAAGAGACCGTACAGTCTAAGTTGCTGGCTTCCTGCCAGATGAAAACAATACGGGCCCAAAAAAAAACCCATGGTGGGTGTTTAAAAAAATATTTGTGAAGTCAACTTTTTGGTCTTGTTGCAGTCTTGAATTATTTTCATGTACTTCCCTGTGGGCTACTTTTTCTGACACCTCTCATCACTCTTGCTTTCTCATGTAAATTACACCAATTTATTAGACTCCAATTTTCTGTCACGCAGAAAAGATCACTAGCTTCAACAGCACCTCTGAACTTAATTCTGCCTGACAAGAAAAAGTCACAGGCACATTGTGTGTGGTAGAGACAGAAAAAATAAATGCCCAGAGCAGCATGATATATCACGTGGTGATAAAGCAGAGTTAACAGCTGCTTGAACCCTTTGCAATGAAAGCACAGCTATGGCCTATCAATTTTCAGAAGACCTTGGGAGCACTTTTATGTCCACAAACAGAAGTCCTACAGAGGAGAAATTTTTATCTATTTGGTTTCACACAGTTTTTGGAAAACCTTGAAACTGTATTGTGTACACTAAGGAAACCTGCAAAACCATATTAAATGGTAGAGATCTTGGACTGCTGTGTGCTGCAATGCTGGGAGCAGATCAGAAAAACAGAACTCAGAGCTCAGAGCACAGGGAGTTATTTTCCTGTTCACAGAGAGAATTTAACACAGCAAGCTCTACAATATCCTTGTGATTTTTTTATTGTATGCTCAAAAAATTAAAGCTGGAGAAGAGTCCACAAAGAGTAGTAAACTCCCACTCTGGAGCACCCTTTAAAAACAGGGTTTTTTAATTAAAGATAAAAATAATTGCCTTTCAGGATCCATCCTAATAGCCATTTTTTGGACAGGAAGAGATGCTTCTGAAGAAACAGGAATTCAAATTTTTTTCTTCTGATGCAGCTCCTGTCTAAACTCTGCAGCTAATATTTAGGGAGTGTACTCCCTATGCACCTACTACATGTAGGTGCATCAGTTTGTGAAAATGGTTGTGATCAAATAGATTAATTGTATGAATTCTGCCAGTGAAAATACTGATCTCTTGTCTACAGGTAATTAGTTTATTTTTTTTAAATAAGCATGTATGAAAGAGCAAGCTAGGGTATGTAATTTGGACATCATGTCTCTGCTCTGAGGGATTAAGGTCACTAGAAAGAGGACCATTTACTTCTTGTCAAGGTATTCAGTCACAGTCAAACTAAATCCCATTCAAACATAAATACTTCTTTTCTTGCTTAGAGCTGGTGCTAAATTAATTTAAGTACTAAAGAAATCAGCAAGGTGACAGAAGTTCTTCATTTTCTCTTTCAGTTATTTCTTAGTTCCAGACTTCAAAAACTGGGATTTTTTAACTGCAAATCCTATTTATTTAACAGGGGTTCTATAAATCAAAGTGAGGTTTGTCCTGGCTAATCCCAGTCTGAAATAATTTCAGAAATGCCTTTATGGGGGGACAGGTGTCTGTCAGAGCAATTTTAGATGCAGTGAAAAAAACATAGCATGGTAATGATCGTTTGAAAGTGATTTCTTTATTAGCTGTGCTGATAATTGTAAAGTCAAGAGCTCCATTGACTGTCAGAGATGAAATCTAGCTTGCAGGACTAAAAATTAGATTTTTGTTTGTGAACTCAGTAGATCTGCTGCTGAGTCACTGAGACATAGAAATATGTCACCTCTTCGTTTTTTTTCCCATAGTCAATTCTTCAGGCTGCACACTGTAAGCACTTAATGGATTTGATATAATGGCACTTGGAAAGAGAACATAGATCAAAACTGTGTGCATATATCCTACCATTACGTTACCAAAGTAAGTTTTGCTTCTAGGGTAGTCAGAAAGTAACACATGAGAACAGTTGTACCATGCATCAAGACAGGTGAGACTATTATTAGCATGGTCAAAATTAAAGCTAAAACATTCTTAGTGATGGTTCAAGCCCATTAGAAATGGCATGATCTCATTTAATAATTAATAGCAAAATAACCAGTTTCACTGAAATCTGTCTGCAATAGTCTGTGAAACTGATGAAGGAACTAATGTACTTTCAACCATTCATGAAAACTTATAGATTTTATATGTTGATACTCCCTTGAGTACGGATCAAACAACAAAGAAATCACTTTTTTGTACTGGTTGTGCCATTGAAGTCTCACAATACATCCTCAGATTTGTATTGCACTAAAATGCAACTTAATCTAAAATTAACCTTCTTTTGCTGTTTGTGGACATGCTTCATAAATATTAATGTGTGAAAGCACTCCATTTATAACCAATCAGTTACACTCCCAAAACTTGGAGATCTCTCCCTCAGCCCACATCCCTTCTTCTGACAGCCCACTGCTGACCGCACTGACAGGAAAGAAGCAGGTCAGCAACCAGCTGAAGACAAAAACAGCACTTTGCTCATATTTACATCTGAGATCAGCCTCTAGGTCCTCTTTGAAGTCCTTCTTCCACTCAGCCTGTTTCTAGTGGGATGTATTTTTTCAAGGCAAAAAGTGACTGAGAAGTCATCAGAGGAAAAGAGCAGCATTTTCTAGTCCTGGCTGGGAGACAGGGTTCAGGCAGGACAAAACATCTGCCCGAAGCTGCTGCACAACTCAGTGCTGCACGTGTGTCTAGGCTTGAGACATCCCTGCAATGCTGTTGGACTGGAACAGGATGACCCTCATTGTGAGGATTCCACCACTTCCCAGATGCCTGGTGGCAACTGATCAAGTGCATTCAAAATACCCTGGTCCGAGGAGCCATTTTAATATGACAGGCTTAAATTTGGAAGAATTTGCCAAAGAGGTGTCAGATTTAGCAGATAGGAATGTGGCTGTGAAAAGCACAAGGCCATTTCTTCACCCTGTAAACTCAAATGGTGTAAGGCAGCAAAGTAAATCTCCTGGAATGTTCAGTGAGAAGTAACAGAATGAGAGAAAGCAGAAGACAGTGCCAGAGGTACAGGTTTCAATTCTGGAATCAGAGAGGCTACTGACCCCTACTTTTCTTCTGCCAGGGCTGATCTTAAAGGATGAGTGAAACACACAGCAGCCCTGTAAAGCACAGATTCAAGTCAGAATGGGTTTGCTACAGCTCTTTGGGACACCTAAAACACCAGGATGAAGAGAGACATAGTGATCCATACTAATCCAGAGTAGGGACTTATAATAATAACTGTGCTGGGAAAACTGGAAAGGCACTCACCATAGCTGCATTATTATTCACCACACTGTGCATTATTCCAAACCCTGCTCTGACAGACATGCAGAGGAAACCAGTATCTCTTTTAAGCAATGATACTGTAATAAATGCAAAAGGATGGAGATTGGAAAGTGAATTGCTAACACAAGGAACTGAAATTCCAAGCAAATTAAACCAGTTAGAAAAACAACAGTGCTCTTAAAAAGGCATACCTCTGTGGAATGATGGGTTAAATGGGGGAAAACCATTAGGGTAGCAGCAGGGGAGCCCAGCTAGAGCAGCGGCAACCACTGGTTCAGACTGGGAGCCACTTCCTTGGCTGAATTAACACAGAGGTTCCAATAAGCAAGGAAAATTTTGAGAGATGAACAAAAGGCTCAAAGAGATAATAAACACAAGAATGAGTCAGGGCTTTAACATTTGCTAACGATGACCTGCATCAATTTGACTTAAGAAAGAGGGATAAGAGTGAAGCATTGTATAAATAGGAGAGCCAATTATGGTACGAATCCCAGAAGCAGAAAACAAGAAAAGGCAGCATCAGCGTCAAGGCTCCTCCAACACACATTCTGAAAAGTTTTGGAAAAGAAAGAGAACCACATAAAAAAGAATATCTGACTGCTAGAGTATCTGCAGTGTTTAAAGCTGCAGAGCCAGACAAGCAAATGCAATACAATTAGAATGAAATTAGCCATTCAAATTCACAAAGTATTGTTAAATGTAGTGAGGCATGTGAAGAGGTCCATGAAGGAAACCTTTGGGGGTTGGGGTCCACTGTCTACAAAATCAACAGAAAAGTAAAAAGGACAAACACCAAGTGCTACATACTATATGTAAGTAATTAACAGTAGAAAGGATGGTGGATTAGGTGTGACCCTTCAATGGAAGAGAAAGAGAGAGAGAAGTATTAGCTATTTCATCAAACTTGGAGAATAGCTCTTGAATACCGAAGTAAAGACTAGAATGTCTGATTTTAAGTTACATGTAAAAAACAGTATTTTTTTCAGAGTACAGATAAGGAAATGGAAAAAACAAAACAAAACAAAATGTATCCAAAAACCCCAACTAAATAAAAAGAAAGGTTGTAGAAGCCTATGCATATATAAGAACTTCTAATTTAAGACAAAACAAACCTATCAGTTATAAATAATATGTAAGAAATGGATTATAAAAATTAACTGAGTACATATAAACAATGGTATAGCCATATTAGCTGATGAATTGCATGAAATAAAAAAGCTAACATGCAGTTAATCAGGCCTTTAAGATCACTAGAAAATCCTGTGGAGAGAGATATTTAAACTGGAGTAACTCGGATAACTATTAATAACAACCCTTAAGCTGGACTAACTCGGATAACCATTAATAACAATCCTTAAGCTGGAGTAACTTGGATAACTATTAATAACAATCCCTTCTGCTGTATCTGCCAGAGGTAGAACAGAAAAGGAATACATTCAAGTGCTAAGAATATATTTAATTATAAGTTGCTTGACTTCATTTCACTTGATTTTCATTTCATTTTATTATCATATCTGAAATGGCGTAGATAATACTTTCATAGGTCAGTTGCCTTGTCTGGTGTTCTCACTGATGAAGGATATATCTTATTCTATTAATATGAATATGAATATGATTAATAGATCACCTCATAAAGGTGTGTATGTAATATAAAAATACACACGGATAATATAAAAATACACACGGATATGATTTTGTCTGTTTATCTGACTTACTATTCTGAGTGTTGCAAAGCAAAGGAGAATCAGTCAGATACACAAATATAAGAGTTGTACTTAAAAAGACTGCATGTTTATGTAGTGCTACAGGCAAGACTTTTTAAAACAGCTCTGAATAAAATCATGGACCTGGGATGGAACAAAAGATGGAATTTTCTGGGTAGTCTCTACAGAAGGAAGATAGCAAACATCAGGGCAAGGCAGGCATTACACTTAGGAAGATAACAGCTTTCTGCTCCAAAAGTGGTCAAGAGTGTCTCTGGAATTGTCCCATCCATTTCCAATCAATCTGTAATTGCCTATGCAAGCTGAAATGGTCTCTGTGTGTGCTTTGTGCCCAAACTACCATAAGCTAATTTATAATACGTATGTATGTGAATATTTACTGTCAACTCTGTGCAAGGATATTTCATATTATATGTTAAAATAACACTTATGAATGAAATTATTGAAAATGTGTGTTATAATAGGACAGTAAATTTTTGGGGTGAATTTTAATCAATTGCAACAAATGCTAAGGGTATTTAGAAGGTGAGCTGGGCTGGATTTGATGCCCAGTGATTTTTGGTGACTGTGCAGATTGTGTGGACTACAGGAATTCAAAGCTTAGCAGGCTGGTACATAACCAGTACTAGAAGATATTAGTCGGCTGCCCTTGGACTTTTGCAAGTTCTCACATCATAAAACAATAGGAAAAAGTGGAAGCCTTGAAGAAGATCCAGTGCCCTGTCCTGATTCTGACCTCAAGTACAATGATTTAGAGTCTCAATATCAAAATCTATTAGTGGGAACTTTGTCCCAGTAAAACATTTGCTTTAGATAAACATGAATTTCAGAAAGGCTTTGTTGACACAAACATAATTTTTAGAGGCACATCCTTTACGTCAGTCTAATATTTGATTTTTCCCCCCTCCAAATAAATAAAGTTCTTACCAATTCTGCTTTAAACTTGCTATCTGACATGAGGTAGCAGTACCAGAAGTACAAGCAGTCAGAACTAGCAAAGTGCAGATTAAAGCTCATAGCCACTATTACTCAAGTGCCAAAACCTCTTCACAACATAGAAGTATTGGTGTACTCCTGCAGGCATTACAAATGTCAGTATTTCTGTAGAAGTTACAAAACCAGAAGACTTCAACAACGCAGTAGTTTTAGTCTATTTTTAACTTTCTTTTGAAGCCTTTCCAGTCTCATGGAAGACAAGAAGATTTTATATCAATGAATGAGAACACATCTTAGACCCAGAGGTGTCGGCGGACGACAGGCTGGACATTAGCTGGCAACACAGAGAGCCAACCATATCCTGGGCTGTATCAAACCAGCGTGGGAAGCAGGGCAGGGGAGGGGATTCTGGCCCTCCACTCTGCCTTCATGAGACCCTACCTGGAATGCAGTGTTCAGCTATGGGGCACTCAGCACAAGGAGGACATGTAGGAGAGCCATGAAGGTGATCAGTGGCCTGGATCACATATCTTATGAAAATAGGTTAAGAGAGATAAAATGGTTTAGCCAGAAGAAGAGAAGGCTCCAGGGAGACCTTACTGTGGTCTTTCAATACCTACAAAGGTATTTTGGTCCTACAAAGAAGATGAGGACAGACATTTAAAGCCCAAGATATGAATTCCTGACAATTACATAACAAAAGACATGGGGACCTGTGGCCCATCCAGGTGACCAGACACTTTGAAACGCATCAGGATCTGAAGGATCTGGAGGAAGAGCTGAGACTTGGACTGCGAGGGTACAACAGCCCCAGGGGTTCCTTTGTTTGGGGTCCCTTCTCAAAGGCACCAGTTTGGATTGGATTTGGATTTATGGAATAAAGCAATTTTTGGGACTCTGCTAAGGAAACCTCTGGGGTTGAAATCTGCAGTAAGAAAACCTGGTCTGCCTGTGCATGTGTGGGGTGTGTCTGGAGTCGAGCAGGGTCCCATTGGTCACTGGAGCTGTGAAGGGGCTTTGGTCCCAGCCTCAGGCATTGAGATGTGACTGACAGAGAGTTTAATGAATGGCAGCTCATAAATGGGAAGGCTACCACCATCCAACCCAAACTGTTCTACAGTCTTACAGCATGCCCTTTTAACCTTTCCAATTAGGTTTTCTTTTCATTGCTTGGTATTGTTTCAGTGACACAGTTTTAGTTAGGACTGCACAAAGTAGTATAAACGCTGCCATTCCTACTAGACCCATTAAACTATCCCCCTCCAGCTTCACCTACTTGGTCCCATGGTCTCTGAAAAAATGCAGTCTCCACAAT
The DNA here is from genome assembly GCF_963662255.1 of Cinclus cinclus. Lineage (NCBI taxonomy): Eukaryota > Metazoa > Chordata > Aves > Passeriformes > Cinclidae > Cinclus > Cinclus cinclus. The sequence continues at coordinate 39,315,925 of NC_085047.1, forward strand.
CATAAAGGCAACACTGAAACAGGAACTTATATGACAGTGTGAGCCATCATGTTTCAAACACAGGGGAAAAAAACAGGAAAGTGTTTGTAACTTCAAGGGTCTCTGAGGAAGTCTTTAAAACAGCTTTCTAAAATTATGTTAGCTTGGAATAAGAAAAAAAACACAAGATTGGAAATCTTTTCATAAAGGAATTTCCTGTAAAATTATGAAGGCTTCTTCAAACATTGAGACACAAATTTGGGAATGAAGGAACTCTACTATAAATATAGAGGCAGAAGGACTGTTATGCCAAGAAATAGTAATCATAGCTACTAAAAAACTGACTGAAAGAAAATGTCTGGTTTGTCCCAAAGGGTAGTCAAAAAGGAAAAAAAAATAGTTTAACATGGCAAAGCAGAAAGACATACAAATATGTAGACCTAAGACTGAAGATCAGAGACATGGTTAGGCAGACATTTGGGAGACAATACTCTGGTGCTGCTATTCTCTTCTACTTCCTTTTCCCAGAAGATGGAGTAAGTAATTCCAAAGCTCACCAACCCTTCTGCTACAGACCCTCAAGAAAATATCCAAACCCCACTATGCCCCCTGTTGCTGATCCATCCTATGGTACTGAGCTGCTTGTACCCAGATTTTAGGCCAACATCATGTTGTCCCCAAAGTTACAGGGTAATCCTGTCTATAGCTTCTATCCTCCTTTAAGATGTATGAGTTTTTGTCAAGTTCTAATGCTGGCTAAAATGGGGGAATCCCCCCAAACCTGCAGAGATTTTTCTCTCTCCACTCTGTGACTATTGTGAATACCACCTCAGCAGAGGGGTTGAATGTACTTCATCCCCTCCATACTGCTCACACTGACCTGACTTTTCATGGTTCAGTCAAAAGCTGCTTCCCAAAGTCCTCCGTCCTGACAGTGACTGGACTGGGTTTATGACTGGAAATGAGAAAAAAAGACCCCTGAGCTCTCATTTCCCTTTAACTGTGTGAACACCCTTACAACATACAAAGGAATTTTCCTTCATTTAGTCTGGAGAGGACGAAAACTGACCCAATGCAAGTCAAAAGAAGGACATAGCAAGAGGAGCCATGGACAATCTGTCTGGCAAAGTTGGTAGAGGGCCCAGCCTGCTCAAGAAGCCTGGGCCAGACTTTCAGAAATGAAAAGCAAACAAAGCAGTAAGACAAGATAACATGAGGTAGACATGTGCCTGGGGAGAGAAAAAGGGATCAGCAACAAGGGAAAAAGAAAATACAGGACTGATTGATACTAAAGCAGGAAAAGGGTAGTGAGATTGGGAAGACGTAGGAGCAGGGGAAAGGGTGAAACAAAGCTTCCACGGTTTTGAAAAGAGAACTAGGCTTTGCTAGGCAAGGAGATTGCCTGAACATCAGGAAAGGGAGGTCCTGGGATCTCAAAGGAGCTCCCAAAGGGGATACAAGAACTGACTGAGAAAGCAAATAGGAATGAAGAATTGAGGAGGCAGAAAAAGAGATTGAAGTATGAGCAAGGTGTGATACATCCAAAGGGAGAAGATGTGGAAGAACTTGATAGGATAGAGCTGAGGGGGAACATATATGGGAGAATCAGCCTGAAAGGTTAGAACCCTAAAAACACAGCTTTTCCATACTCTAGAATGAAAACAGATTCCTGAGCTTCTTCTATCTTTTGCTGAAATCAAGTGGCCATGAAAGTCAATAGCTCCAGACTAATTTAATGCTGATGAAAAAGAAAAAAAAAAAGACAACAACTTGTGATGTCATCAATTTGAAGAGAGCTGTAGAGAAGATTTAAATACATAATGTTCACTATCAGTGACAGCCCACAGGAAGGTCAGTAATCCTGAATGACAGAGTATTCGATTTTTGTGGTTTTAAAATTAAAAAAAAAAAAATCTAGGACAGGACAAAAAAAGAATTCCAGGAAGCTGCAGCTTAAGGTTGCCAAGTCATGTGTTCGACCAATAGTAAAATCAATGTTGGTACAATCCAAATTCTACACTATTTGTGTCACCCTACGTCACAGTTGTGGATGACCACTTACTATCTCTAATGGACAGATGTGTTCCATAAGTGGATCAAGTTTTGCCCACACCAGTGGGTGGGGAAATTATTATTAGGTTTCTCCTGACAAAAGAATGGCATATTGTCAATTTGCATATCTCATCATTGTACTGGTGGGTTTTTTAATATGGCCCCTCTGAAATTTTGAGTGGAAAAGACTATATATTCTATTGTTCTTCATATCCTACTTTAGAGACTTTAACTTTAAAAATTTTAGCCTGTTTTAGTTTTCCTTCCCTTTTGTGAGAGCTAAAAAATATGATAGTTTGAATTGACTAGCCCCATACCATACAGTGCATTTTTCAAATATCTTGTTTTGAGTAATGTCTAAATTAAAATTCAAAAGTAGAAAAAGAGGCTATTTTTGTTTTTCTTCCTTTCCAAATTTTCATTCATGATCCATACTAATTCTCCATAATCCATGCAGACCTCATCTCCTGCCAGCCAAGTTTCACTTCATAAAGCAGATACACTCCTTTTCTTTACATTAGTTTTAAAAATAATGCCACCACAGCAAGTTCCAAATTGCTTCCTGAATTCTTCCTTTGTTGTTCTGCTTTCAGTCATATCCTGCATGCAAGCCATACCAACCCTGACAGTATTCACTTTCTTATTGTTTGAGCTAATAATCATAGTGAATAAAAAACAATTCTGAGTTACTTCCACAAACATACCTCCAGGAATTTTGTACAGTTAATGAATTCCAGTCAATGCATGAATAGTTAACATTTACTATAAATATAGCTTTGTCCTAAATGATTTTGTCCTTTGTGCTAGGAGAGTGACAGAAAAGCATGATTATTACTGCACACAGATGAAAAAGTAGTTGGAGATTTGTTTGAACCTGGCACAACAAAATCCTAAACTAGATGTATATTTTCAATATTAAGAAGAAGACTCTAGTGCAGTGAATGATTTAATACACATAAAATCACCTCAATAACTTTAATAGATGAAGCTCACCTGGAATGAAGACCATCAGAAGACTACTTCACTTCTTAATCTATTACAATAATGTTTCCCTCTTAAACACTGCTAGAGTAACTGAAGTGATGTTTAGCCTTTATGTTGCTTGCCACTGAAGACAGACACACAGCACTGCCACTAAACAGCAGCTATACATTGGGTGGTAGATTATTCAGCTTCTGTTTCAGGTAAAGCAATGAATCCAAACAGTAAGTTTCAATTTACACCATGATATACTGTTCTGCCTCCCAACCCTGAGAAACATGATCCATCTTAGACTGCAAATGAATGGCACCACTAAATCAGCTACTGCTGACTCAGCTGGTGGTCCTGTTGATTGTCAAAGTCAAAGGGTCAGTCTCTTGCTACATTGGGTTTGCTTGGCCATCTTTTGGTAGCAGGGGGCAGCAAGAGTGGCTTCTGTGAGAAGCTGCTCTAAGTTTCCTCCATATCCAGCAGAGCAAATGGTAGCCAACTCCAAGATGGATGTGCCACTGGCCAGGGCTTGGCCAATTAGAAATGATGGTAACGCCTCTATGATTATATATAGAAGAAGAAGACGAAGACGAAGACGAAGACGAAGACGAAGAAGTAGACGAAGACAAAGACGAAGAAGAAGAAGAAAGAAGAAGAAAGAAGAAGAAAGAAGAAGAAAGAAGAAGAAAGAAGAAGAAAGAAGAAGAAAGAAGAAGAAAAAGTTACTGCACAGATATAATTGTGATGACAGGAGAGCAGGGCAAGAATATTTGATAGGAACAGCCCTGCAGAAATCAGGATCAGTGGAGAATAAGAGGAGGAGATGCTCCAGGCACTGGAATTAAGATTCCCCTGTAGCCCCTGATGCAGCAGCTGTGCCCCTGAAGCCCATGGAGATCCATAGGGATACAGAGATCCCCCTGCAGCCTCTGTAGGAGCCAGACCCCACCCTGGAGCAGGTGGATGCATGAGAGGAGGTTGTGAACCCATGGAAAGCCCATGGTGGAACACGGTCCTGGCAGAGACCTGCATACCTGTGGAGAGAGGACCCATTCTGGAGCAGATTTCCTGGTAGGATTTTCACCCTCTGGGGGACCCATGCTAGAGCAGCCTGTCCTTGAAGGACTGCACACCCTGAGAGAGTGACCCACATTGTAGCAGTTTGCAGAGAACTGCTGCCTGTTGGGTGGACTCACAGTGGAGAAATTCATGGAGAACTGTCTCCTGTGGGAGACACCCCACGCTGGAGCAGGGGAAAAACTCCTCTCCCTGAGCAGGGACAAGAACAATGTGTGATGAAGTGACCATAACCCCCATTCTCTGTCTCCCTGAGCAGCTGGGATGCAGGAGGTAGAGCTGGGAAGGAGGGAGGGGTGGGGGGAAGGTGTTTTAAGGTCTATTTTTACTTCTCATTATTCTGCTCTGATTTTGTTAGCAATAAATTCAGATAATGTCCCGAATTTGAGTCTCTTTCCTGTGATGGTAACTGGTGAGTGATCTCTCTTGGTTCTTACCTCATCTCATGAACCCTTCATTATATTTTCTCTACCATGCCCAGCTGTGAAAGGAGTGATAGAAAAGCTTTGGTGGGTGTCAGGCATCCAGCCAGGGTCAACCCACTACCTATGAATCATAGGTAATAGTGGGAAAACAAATTCAGCTCAGGATGTAATTTGGTTCGTGTGATGGTGGTTATCAGAAAATTATATATTCTAATCAAGCAATCACCGAGTCTGACTCATATTTTATTTCAAGAGGTCCATCATGTTCCAGCTCCAGTCCCAGTTCTTATGCCCTGTCACAGAAGAACATCTGTGAGAGGAACAAGTGGATGCAGCTCTTGGTAGTCTTGATGGAAGTGTCCTATTACAGAACCACTGTAACCTCAACTTCCCATGAAAAATTTGACTTAAAATAATCCAGCCTATTCTTAGCCACTCCCAACTACTTTCAAACTTTTGCTGAATTGCACCAGATTTGAGCCTTGGCCTCAAACTTTGAGGTTATTATACTTTCAGATATTTTGAGAAAATCAAAAGCTGGGTAGAGGAGCCAGACTTCCACTCCTTTGGGAAAAAGGCAGTTGTAGCTGTGTTTTGTATATATTGTATCAGCCACCTGACTGATCTCAGGTGATGCCTCACATCTCAGTTGATACCTGCATACCATGAGAAGGCCCAAGACAGCACAGTTCATATTGTGTATTCATATAGTTGTTCATACTGGTGGAAACTCGTGGTGAAGAATGAAACATGACCCCTATTTTTATAAAAAAGTTGTTTTCAAGTTTTGAACTTATTTGATTCACCAAACCAAATTACTCCTTGGTCCCAAATTTCAGTTCATGTCAAATGCATGGTCAATCCTGTGAAGCAGACCATCCATTACCGCTGATATTGGCAGAGAGCTGAGGACTTGTTTGTATGCAGTTTAAACCATTCGTGACAGCTTTGTATTAACTTTAAAAGAAAGCTACAGAGCAAAATTAAATTTATTTTAAAACGTTAACAAATTCATTCTCAATTCCCTTCCAACAAGTACATAACAGACTTTTCTTAGCCTCATTTTAATGTGACAAAAGAGACAAAGGAACAAAATTAGTTAGTTAGCCCCAGTCCCATGATAGATTCATGGGACAGTCACCACCAGAACTTCAGAGCCTCCTGACTTCCAGTGCATCGTTGCCTCCCCAGCCTGTCTAGGCCTTCTGTCTGTGACAGAACTAGCAGCTGCTTGCAAAAAAACAAGCTGAAGGACAGAGATAACAGCACCTGAATGCTACATAAACATAGGGATTGTGGTAGCTCTCTCTAATAATATAAACCAATTATGTTCTTCTGGCTCTGGTTTCCATCTTAAAAAGGATTAGTCATAGGGTTATGCAGAAAAAGGGAATTAGCCTTTCACCTCTGAAAAATATAAGTTCACATATTAATTGAGGTCATGAATGAAAATCAGTTTCTTCCACTCCAGCTTGTGGTTATATATAAGGAAAACACAACACAAATTGGCAGAACAGTCCCAGGAGAGGAACAGCAACAGCAGCTTGTGGTATACACAGTGTGTGTGTGTGTGTGTGTGTGTGTGTATGTACATATATTGTATATAAAGTACATATATACATATATCCACTTACAATAAAGAATGGGGAAGGTGGAATAGGAGACCATGTTTAGGGAGAGGATGGATTTGAAATGTTTTGAAATCTGACGCTGAGTCCAAATCAAGAGATCTGACATGTTGTTTTAGTCCTTCAATGACCCTTGGAGTAATCTTCCCCAAGCAGGAGTCCCCTTTAATCACCCCACACTGCAGTACCTGGTCTAAGCTAGTCCCCAAAGTGCCTTTCAGTTTCGACAGAAGGACATGTAAAAGGTTATCTATTCCACCTACTTCCCACACCCATCCAGTGATCACAGGGCAATAAATGTGCACAGTCCTTTGGAAGCTGATCTTGATTTCTTTCTCTCGCTTAAGCTGAGGGGGACTCAACATAAATCCCTTCTCACTCCACATCTCTGTTTATTCTAATCTACTGACTAAAGCTTCAAAAATGGATGGCTATTTTCATTGAAAATTCACAGCAAAAGGATCCTCTTATGTGTCATGGAAGCTCAGAGTGACTAAAGCATCAATATATTATTGAGACTGGGATGGCAGATCTCATTTTATGGGCAACTTCCAACAGGTAAAAAGAGGTTGGAAAATTATGAACAACAAAATAACCATCTTCTAACTAAAGCTTTGGTTTCTACATTAAATTATTAACATTTCATGGGAAAAGATAAAACCCAGACCAGAAAATGTTAATAAGTGAATCTTCTGTTCCTAAAGAAAAGAAAGGCCCTTCTTGATCAGAGAAGATACACCTTTTTTGTGCAGGCTCATAACAGCAATGGACAAACAGACTTTCATTTAAACAGTGGGCTCAGGTTGATTTAAAAATATAGACCTATATAATAAAAAACCCAAATTGTATAGAAATTAAAGAAGTATAGAAACTATAAAACTCCATTCCCTGCCATGGTGTACACAGTGAGAACAGTCAGCTCAAACTTAGAATAGCTGTAAGTAGGAACACTATTTAGAAACTGTGCATTTTAGCTTTAAGTGCCCCTTGGTTTTGTAGAAATGTGTGCTGAAATAACAAACATAGAGGAGTTGTAATTTCTTCTTCTGTGTAATACCTGAAATTCAAGAGATTTTGCCAAAGGGATCCTCTGTCCTGAAATTTCATTTTTGCTCATGAAAAGTTGTGACTTCTGTGACCAGATTCAGAAATTAAAACCAACAAATCACAAAGTGCTTGAATGCATCACCAGGAAGCAGTCATTTGTCTTCAGAATGAAAAGAAAAAAAAAAACCGAAAAAGAAAAAAAAAAGACAAACAAGAGAGCTTAGCCTCAGGCAGCAGAGCAATGCATGGAATATTTGATTGCTCCACCTGTAAGGCCAGGCTATTCCTGGTCTTACCCTGCAACACAAGTAGAGTTTACCTTTAGAAAACTTTAGATTTCTTTCAAAAAGAAATAAAAGACACAATTAATTTTCCTAGACATAGAAGAAAATTTCCCCAAATTTAAAAATATAAAGGTCTTAATAATCCAACTATGAAGAATATATCTCATTCTTTGAGAAGGAGAGCTCTCTGCAACAATGAGTTATTTCATATTAAATGCAACAATCAGTAGGCTTAATACCCATTTCACTTTCGAAGAGAATTTGGTTAATTTGAAATAAGAGTACTAAAAAGCTGTGTAAGATCATCCACAGATTGTTTAATGCATCTTAATCATTTTACAAAGCAAATAAGATTAATATTTATAATTTTTTTCCTTTTACAAGGAACTCAATAATTTCAGTCTGTGTTACTGATACTAATGAAGAGAATGGAAGTTCAGAGCACATAAAGAAGATGTTCTTTACAGGTTGCTGAGGCAGGAAAGATACCAGTTTTATCCCTACCTGCTGGTTTTTCTACTGTCAAATGCCAGTGTATCCACAAAAGTCAGAGTCTTGTTCCAAAGCCAGAATGCTCATTCTGTTTCACATTTTGTGGCAGGCTCATACTTCAGGCCAAGCTCAGGCTACAGCTTACTAATTTTTCTCTAAATCACTTGGTACACTTTGGGGAGTTACAAAACAAAGTGAGCAATGATACGTAACAATTGTGTGTGACAGGCAGAAATGCATTGTTCCTCTTGTGGCAACAAACTGCAAACCTGGATAATGCCAGGAGTAAAGCCTACCTTGAAAAAACTCATTTATGGTCGGGGCAGTTTAAGCTTTTGACAAACAGTTAAAGGTAAAGCCTGTAGTAATGGTAGACAACAAAATGGTACAGCTCTCCTGAAAGCACTTACACAGATTCTGGAAAGATGCCCAGAAAAAGCCTCAGGCATGAAAATAAATGATAATATGTGTAAGTTTTCCATAACAAGTCCATAAGTCTACAGTAGTACATAGGTAATGGGCAGTGAGAATAACAACTTTCTGAAAAGGGGAAAATGGAAGAGAGGCAGATAAAGGGAAACACTGTAACACAAAATTTATTCTTAAGCTATTCTTAAAGATCGTTATTCATGAGTGAAAAATCCTCCTTTGCACTGATGAATACAGAAAATAGGCATTTCCTTGGATCAACTACCTTTTCAACTTCTGGAGAAGAAAAGAAGAAAAATCAAGTGAACTTTCGCTTCTATGAAGAATGAGCCTATCCTGTCAAGTGTGCAATTAATACATTCCTATGTCAGAACCGCAAAATTACAATTTAGGAGTGATCATTCTCAGAAGAAGCTTCCTCTTTGGTTCAAGCTATGAAGTTGTGATAATTTCAGCTGTAGTTTGAAAAGGATCATGATGTCTTACATATTGCCTACATTAAACAGAAAGCATCTTAAGTAGGGCTGTTTGTTTGTTTTGTTTTTAATCAGTGTAAACAAGACTGGCACAAAAATCCACACGTTTGAGGCTATGTTCATTCCAACTAGGACTACTTCAGTTTATCTAAAATTGACTAGGAATTTAAATTGAACAACAATAAACCATTTTGAATTTAAAAAAAAAAAATCCACCAAGCAATTTTAAGCATTTTTGTTACACCGATGCACGTTAAGTCTCAAAGAAGCAATGTGCCACGATAAGTTATTTGCCATTAGGAAAGACAGAAACTTGTCCGGTTTTTCCAAACTAACTCCACAAGGCAGATTACCTCAGGATCTAGTTCTAATTCAGACGGGCATACCTTGCTCTGAAAGCAAGACGACACAGCGTGACCTAGATGGCCTGAAAACAATATGAAGTAGGGCACAAAACCCTCCCGAGTCAGGTCTGCTGAGAGGAGCAGCCTTAATTGCCGGTCCCCGCTGTGTGAGCCCGGTGTCACACTGCCAGGCAGGCACGGCGACCCGCGGGCTGTGCCCTCCTCTGCCGCACGCCCCTCGCTTATTGATTTAATGCAAATGAGCATATGGTAGCTGTCACTTTGAGGGCCCAAAGGAAACTGTATGTTTCAAGCGTAATTGCAGAGTGAAGCCCGTCTGTCTGCCCTGCAGCTAGACGGCAAAATCCCGAGAAACGCGCCCTGATTCCGAAGCCGGCGTCGGCGCAGGCACGTCCCGTCCGCGGCGCTCGCAGCTGCTGCCCCACGGGAGCTGCCCTTGGTCTCGACCTGGCCGCTGTGTTCAAACGAGAGGCACAAGGCCACGGCAAGGCAGCGTACAGCCCCTTCAGATCTGCTGCCAGGCCGGCGGGAGGAATGTGCCAGGAACACCCGTCTGGGCGCACCGTGTGCCTGGCGGCGAGAGAGGCGGGGGGAACGCTGGCCTTGCGCCGCCGGGAACACCGCGGTCCGAGCCGCGGGGCAACGAAAGAAACAACCAAACCAACTCCCCAGAACCAAAAGACAACCCCCACGCAAGCGCTCTCCCGGCGGCAGATGTTCGTGGCTGAGCCCTGGGGCAGGAGCAGCGCTTTGGGACAGGGGCTTCTGCGCCACCTTCGCCAGCCCCCGCGGCTCTCGGGCCACGCAGGCTGTCACCGGAGATGGCCGAGCGCGGTCGCCTCCGCTACCCGCGGATGCTGCCGCTGCTCCCGCCCCGGCAGCCCCCGCAGCTCGCCGCTCCGCGCCGCCGATCCCCCCAGCCGCTCGCTCGCTCGCTCGCTCCCGCCCTCGGCAGGCGGGGCTGTGCCCGCCCCCGGGCTTCCCCCACCGCCTGGAAAAGGGGAGGGGGGGTCTGGCACCGCCCCATCCCCGCCCCTCCCGGTGGAGCAGCGCCCGGCGCGCCCCTTAAAGCCGTTCCCTGCCGCCCGCGCGGTCAGTCCGCGGGGCCGCCGCCGGTCACCGCGGGGAGGCGCCGGCACGGGGTGGCCGCGATGCTGGAGAACGGTTCCCTGAGGAACTGCTGTGACCCGGGCGGGCGCGGCCGCCTCGGCTTGGCGGAGCGGGAGGCGGCGGCGGCGGGAGCCCCGCGGCCCGCCTGGGTGGTGCCGGTGCTGTCCAGCGTGCTGATCTTTACCACCGTGGTGGACATCCTGGGCAACCTCCTGGTCATCCTCTCCGTCTTCAAGAACCGCAAGCTTCGTAACTCAGGTAAGGGCTTGACCCCGCACCCTGCCCCGGCGGTGGCAGGGAGTAGCGAGCGCCCGGAGTCGCGCTGCTATCCTGGCCCTCGCTTCCAGCTCTCCTGAAGAGTCCAGCCCTCTTGTCCGTGCGGGCCGCCCGCTGAAGGCGGGGGACCAGAGCCCCCATCCATCTGTCCTTGCCCTGTAGCGTGTGCAGGGACCCCCAGGCGCTCAGTCACCCTTCCCAGCGCACCGCCCCTGCGCTCCCTCGGGCTCCGTCCTGCCCTCCGTCCGGGAATGCAGGTCGTTCAGTGGTTCCTCATGGTTCCTTAAGTGGTCTCTGGAGTTCCCGGGGAGGGGAATCTGTGCAGTCCGCTAAAATACCTGTGACATAAAGCGTGTCCAAAACGGTCGGAGGAATGAAGGAGGATCTTTTAAAACTTGCTCAAGAATCCTAAAGATACGGTGCTGTGCATGGGTGGGGAAGCGGCTCAGCCCGCTCTCTAGAGCCTGCATCAGAGTTCACGGTAGTCTTTCGCAAAATCGCCTTCACGAGTGTCCTCATCGCATATCCTTCAACCAGAGTGCAACAAATAAAGTGGGCTGTTGTCTTTGAATCGTGTCTATAGTTTTTCCTTGTGTGTGCTAGAATGTTGCTGTGCGGCTTTTACTTGCTAAACTTACTGGCTTTTACGTCTTCTTCTCTGCCGGGCTGGTTACACGTGTTTCAAACTACAAAACTCTGTAGTCACGCACCAACTTCTGTGATCCGCCTCCTGGCCAACTCGCCCGATTCGCGCACGTCCCGCTGCATGCACATCCCACCCCCCCTCCGGCTGCCCCCGTCGATGGAGCCGATGGTTCCCTGATACGCAGAGCTGGGCACACCTGCACTCGGCTGGGGGCTGGGTGTCGGTGCAGTACAAAGTGCTGTCCCTGAAATTGTGGCGCACCTACTATCGTTCTTATAGTACTTAGCTGCTCCCGGAAATCCTCATTCCTTCGAGGCTCGAGTTCCCTCGTTTTGCCATGCGCACGCGGGTCGGGGTAATCAAACTTTGCTGGGAGCTGGCAGAAGTCCTAAGCACTACGCTCCCCGCACTCGGAGCAGAGGGCTCTGCCGTCGGTCCTCTTTGTCAGCGGGTGTTCCCTTGCCACGGGGAAGGAGGGAGAGCGGCTGGCTTGCTTCTCCTGGGGGTAGACGGGGTGTAGAGTTTTTTTTGTTTGTTTTGTTTTGTTTTTGGGTTTGTTTTTTTTTTTTAACCAAATCGCTTCCCAAGCGCTGCCGTGTCTCACGTGCGGTGACCAGAGCTCCTGCTAACGGGGAGTAGGCGCTCGTTCACCCTTGCCTTGAGTTAAATCGTGCTTAGGGGCCGAAGCAGTTTATGGACGGGTAAGCCTTGCGCTCCCCAATCGCTGCACGTCTAACTGCAGGCGGGGATGCCGGCAAGCCCCGTTTACATGGGGCTGAGCGATCACGCCCCACCGAGCAGCGCCGAGCCTGAGAACGTCTGGAAAGGCGCTTTGGCTGAGCGGGAGATGACACAGGGAGGCAGCTGCCGGTCCACGAGCTTGTGCTTGGGCTGTCCGTCCCAGGGGATCGAGCCGAGGGAAGCAGAGCCGTGCCGAGACCGGCACGCCCCGGAGCTGGAGCCCTGCGTGCCCCGAGCGGGGCTGGGCTGGGACCAGCCCGAGGGACCCGCCGTGGCTCACCGCAGCCCTCTCGGCCCCCTCGGCGCCAGGGGAAGGCGAGTTCCCGAGGGATTCGCGCCTGGATTCCTGGGGGAGGAAGCGCCCGGGAAGCAAGCTCTCGCTGGAGAGGGCGGCCGGCCAGAGGCGTCAAATCCTATCCAGGAGCAGGAAAAGAGGGGCTCTCTTCTGAAACGTTCCTTTCGCCCAAACAATAGCTAAGGGGAGGGTTTGCACTGGACGAGAGTAATGCTGGTAGAGTAAGTTTCAAGTGATCAAAGTACTCTGTGGCACCCTGGGACTGTTGGGAGAAAAACAAATCAAAAACAAAACAAACCACACGTAGTCGTCTTATCTGGTTCAAATACCCACTAATTGATCTCCTACTAGGATCATCCTTAACGTGATGTTGCTGACCTTGTCCCAAAGAGATCAAAGATCTCTTTATCCTTGATAAGTACTGTGAAGAACAGCAGGGAATTCCTTCTGCATAATCTTCATAAGGTTAAATACCTTTTAAATTGTCAGATCCTAGTTTTACGTCAGGGAGACATGACTCTTGGAGGTGAAACTGAAAAGGCATAATTTGGTAAATGTTCACAGAAGTCTTTTCAGGTAAAATTTCTTAGGGAGGAAGCAGAGTGGAAGAGGACTGGAAACTGATGTGAGTGGAGTGATAGAGGGGATGGGAAAGTGGTGGAGAGCTAAGGCAGCACCTGGGAGCCCTTAGCCTCTGACAAGGTAAGAATATGGAAAAACAGGTGGACTTGCAGGTTTCCTGTCTGAGCAAAAAAAGAATGACACATCTATACTTGCAAGGGGAGTGAATGCAGCTGAAAGTGAAACGGTGAGGGAAAACAGCATGAACGGAGTTAGAACTTGTCAGAGAAGAAAAAGATGAAATTAGGGGAATGGTTATGACAGGAAGATGTCTAGATGATCGAAGGAAAAAGGAAGAGCTATAGCATCATGAGCACTCAGTTCCCTTTGAAGAAGCTAATGAGAGATGTTTCTTGGATGAGCGTTTGGGACTTTAAATAAGCCACAGGTGTATAAGGAATTAATTAACCAGCTCTACCTACTTCTGTGGCACAAGAAGTAATCATATCTTCAGAAAGCAGTCCAGGGCTTTAGCAGTTTTTCCAGGACTTGTCAACACTATTCTCTTCTAGACTTCACAGAGAGATCTGATAACTGGAAACAATGTAATTATGCATCACTGTCCTTAAAATTAAAGCATGACCAAAAGCAAATATATTCTAATGCTGATATATAATGGGAGGTGCAAGAATGGAGTGAAATAAAATGATCTTTTAGCCTTTGGGCTTGTACCTATTATGTTCAGCAAGCAGGATAGAAATAAAGAATGGGTAAGATTGATGTTTCTGGACTTTGCTCATTCATTCCTCAAGCATGGGAATTTTGCCAGCCTTACAACATAATGATTGTTTCAGATCATACAGAAGCCTCTTTCCCACATTTAAATTTGGTTTTGGGGAAAATCTGTGAAGACTCTTCCAAGTAATGCGAAGCATAATTGGTATGAATCAACATTCTTGTCTTACATAACTGCACCCAGTCTTTCTGTGAGAGGCTGAGCAACTTTTGATCTCTCAAAGTGATTTAATTTACAGAAATTAATGCTTTTATCAATTCTAATTTGGGAAGAGAGTAATTTCATCTAACACACTACAAAATTAAATAAAACTTTGTATGTGGAAATAATGAAATTAAATCAGCTTGCCTTTCTATTTGAAATGTCAAATGTGTTCTGAATTTTCAAAAACAATTATTGATTTTGTGTGTCTTCAATTGAACATGCCCAGTTGAAGGCAGCTTTTACACTGCTGAACTTTAGAAGTGATAAAGTTTACATGAGTTCAACAACCACTGCTGGGTGACCACGTATCCTGAAGGTGCATCCAGTGAATCAAAGCTACTAGATGCTTTTAAGAACTTTAGAGATACTTTTGTATAGCCATAGCTATAAACATGACATTATGGGCTGGGGTAAGAACCTGGTAGGAAGCACTCTAGAAGGTGGGAACCAGCAAGGCGTCTCCCAGAGGGCTGAGATAAAGCAAACCATCTATATATACTTCATTGGCCCTAAAGCCAGCATAAAATCAGTGAGAAGTGAGAATTAGGCACATTAACTCAATATCATTTCAAATAGTAATGAGAACTTGGAACCCTTTGACTTTTGGCAGAATATTAATATTAATCTTGGTGCACTGCCAAATAATGCATTAGTGGAAAGTGGTATTTTTAGTGCATTTTCTCAGCCCTCTTCACCCTCTCCACTATTTTCCTTTCTATATATATCAGGTAACACAGCACAATGAGGCTGATTTCCATTTGAATAGCAAGGTGCTGTTGCAACACAAATTAAATCAAAATTCATGTTTCTTTTACCTGTAAGAACATCGGTGTATTTGCATGTTTAGTTCTCTCTAATGTATATGTGGCTCTAGAGATGGACAATGCTTCCCATATGTACATCTGTACAAAATAAAAAATCCTGTGTGCAGAATTATAATATTGGTACTTATCTGTCTACTAAATAAACATGGTCAGCAATATAAGCAAGCCTTGTAGCCTTTTCCAAGCTCTTTCCCTTTCCATAGCCTTCACATCTCCATGATATACCTGAAGGTAAGTTACCCTATTGTTAAATGTTGTTTTCAGTTATTCTTCATGTCTTTGGCCACACCAGTTCTCTTTCCCTTCTTAATTCCTCCCCTATTACTTTCCTTGTCCATTGGAATACAGGACAGTTGTTTTCTATGACGGAAACACTCTTAGAAAACTACATCTCTTAGAAAACTACACTGGAGAAACCTGTTTCTGAAACCACTTGGAAAAATTGTCCTTTAATACCAGCTGTGACACTGACAAGAACACATTTTGATGAGCAACCATGATACCCCACTCTGATGGTTTCAGCTTTTGTTCTCCTGATTTCTTGGACCTTGGATCCATAGAATTCTTAGCTCCTGGACTGGGTGTGTTTGGCCTTCATATTCTCTCTCACATTCAGCTTGAAGATGCTCAATGCTAAGAAATTGGTGGGAACATAGCTTCAACATTCACAAACGTTCCTAGAACCCAACACTTAGAATAAAGCTCTTCTATCTCTTACCATGATTCAAACTTGTTTTCACTTTAACTTCGTGATTATTAGTTGCTTACTCAGAGTGGATATCTTTAATTGTAAAATTACAATTTTCATTTAATTTGAATGGATTGTTTCTCCACCTGTTGAGAACTTTTGTGCAATATTAATGGGGAGTAAACACATGTTTACCCCTCAACCTTTTTTTTTTGTTTTTTCCCATAGTCAACAAGTCAAATAGTTTTAGTTTCCTCTAAGTAGTTGTGCCCTTCATTTTCCTGGGGTTTTTAGGCCTTTCAGATCACTTATCCAAAGAAAATTAATGTCTTAAACAGAAAACTGACCTGTTCACAGTAGTGCAGGTGAAGTACCACCAATACTTTCAAGTAAATATTATAATTTTATTCTATTCTATTATATTCTGTCCTTTCCTGGATGGACAAAATGGACCTGGTATGCCTCGAAGCCACATTTTCCTTTTATGTGGTAGCATCACATAGGTGATTGTTCTTGGTGCAGTCACTTGCTGATGCAGCTCTTCTTTTTTTTTGTTTCTCATTACACAATTATTCCTTCAGCCTGACCTCATATCTCATGTTATTATACTCTATCCACTTTCTGGTCTTTTAGTCCTCAAGCAAAAAAAGATCTTGACATTTCCATGTATCAGTGGAGGCTCTCAACTTTGTAATATCACAAAATTTCATTAGTTCTCTTTGTATTTTGTGATGTAATACTTCTGAAACAGACAAAATTAGTTCAATGTAGGTTATCTCCCTCTGGTCCAACAATTTTCTTTCATCATTGTCCAGCCAGTGGTAGCAACAGACTGTAAGTGGTACCCTGGTAATTCCAAGGCTATATCTATTTTGAGCAACCTCCCAGACCCAGAAAGTCCAAGTCCAGCTTTTATTAAATAAAGATGATCAGATTAGTTGGTGCAGCCACTTTGTATAAGCTCACATTGACTTTTATTCCATTTGTCTTAATATGCATCTTTAATTTTCCTGTCCCTTCAAGTTTGTCTCTCCAGTCTTGGCTACAATTGAGATTAAGAGCCCAAAGATTTCTCGATTCATTCTTCCTTTTCAGCAGTTTCCCACCTTGAGTACAGGTGCCATGTTAGCACGTACTCTATGGTAGACAAATTAATCTTCCAGAGGTGGCAACACTGTTTTACTGTTCTTATTCCTCCCTGACTAATTGATTTTATGACTTAATGCAAGTACTATTCATGCAAAAAGAAACAGCATTTGTGCAGCACCATAGCAAAGGAGGAGGAAATGGGCAGTAAAGTGTGAGAGCACCACAGCTGCAAGTGAGTCATGGCAACACTGCTCTTTGGGATGCATGTGGGAGCCAAGTTCTGAGAGAAATCAAATCACTCAAGCCTGAGAGAAATCTGCACTTCCCTACTGGCAGTGAGGACTAAAGAACATTTCAGCCCCTTTTAACAGGTCCCACATGTAGCTCTCAATACTTTCAGAGCACAACACTATCTCTGAGATAACAGATGTTAAAAAAATCCTGCCACCAAGTATATTCAATCTTTCTGATATTTTTGCTTTACTGTAGATGTACTAATTCCTCACCTGTCTGGCTGTCTTGTCCCCAGGATCACCTCTGTTGTCCTTATTAAAAGGTCCAGCAAAATCTTTCTTCAAACCAAGAGACATTTTAACTCGATTTTCAGGGTCCCCTTGCCCCCAGTAACTTGTCTTTCCTTTCCTCTTCTTTTACTGTGCTGAGAGGGCATTTTAGTCATTTTAGAAGTCTTTGCAAAATCAAAGAAGTTTAAGGGGGTTGTCAGTTTCTATTTTACCCATTTTTGCTCTCTCTAGCAGTTTTCTTTGGTGGACATATCTTTTACTTCTAGCCTCCTTTCTTGCCCCCAGTATCCTCACTGAGACAACTCACCCATCTAGGTCTGGAACTTTTTCTTATATTTTCCCATCTTTTGGATGCAAGTTACAGAGAATATTTTTGTACCTTTAATATGAAGAAATGCCAACCTTCCTCCACATTCAAGTCCCTAAGCTCTTCAATACAGCTGATTTCACTTTCCTAATTAGCTTCTTTTATTTATCAAAATGTGCAAGCCCCCTTCTTAGTCTGCTTTGTTTATTCTCCTATTTAATTTAGCCAAAATAATCTCATCTGCTTTCAATACAACCTTATTTTCTATGGCAGGCTCTTCAGGGATGTCTTTGTTCTTTATGAAAACAAAGGATGGGGGAAATTGGCAAATAGACTCTGAATTGAAGAAATCTGCTGGGTGTATATCCAGAACTCAGCTGCCATTTCTGTGCTTATTTTCCCCTTTACATATGAGGATCTGCATTGTCCTGATGTTAAATTGACTTCATTAGTGTTTTCCTACTAAAAGGAAGGCATTCTCATCTTAATTCAGTTTTCTGCATCCTTCACTGCACATTGTCTTTACAACTCTTCTCAAATGCAATTTTGGCTTTTACCAGGATATCCTTTCTCTCTCCCTCTCTCCCTCTCTCTCTCTCAATATATCTCTTTGTTTCCCTTCTTTTATGATGACTTTTTGGTTAGTATTTCTCTTCTCTGATCACCGGCTCAATTCCATTCTAACAGAATTGTTTTCATAAAGTTTTATTTTTGTTTCTCACTGGGCTTGGATCCCCTATTTTATTTCATAGGTTCCTGCACCCTTTAACTGACTCTACTGCTTTTTACATTACCGCTCCAGTTGAACTCCACAATGTTTGAGCTCCTATTTTCTACATTTTTTGCCACCACCTTCCTGAAGCCAAAATTCCCTTGCCCTGGGTGTTAAATGAAGAAGCTATATGGTTTCTTCTCATGCTCTCTTCCCATCTCTCAACTTCAAGTTCATTTTATTCATTCTGCCAGCTTGGATTGCAAGCTGGTATCCCATATGCTTAGGTGAAGTCTGTCCATGAAGATATGAAACCTCTTCTCAGAAAATACCTCCAAGTGATCAATACTCCAAATCTTTCTATATCACTTCTAGAACTATTCAGTCATGTGCCCGTGACTCATCTCATACTTCTAATTATGCTTTTTTTCTTGTAGAGAAAACAGAATAAGTTCATCACCAATTTCATCCTCTTTTTTTTTTTTTATGAGACTTGGTTCAAACTGTAACCAAATGAGAAAATAAGTTTTCAAAGTTACTTAGGAAATAATAACTCTAACTTTGTTAATGTGTAAATAATTCCAAAAGTAGAACAAGAAAGTGAAAAGCCGGTATTACTAATTTGCAAAATATGAAAATTTCTTTAACAGAGGAGGTGAATCTTGCAGGTAAATTTAGAAAAAATTGAAAAGTGGAAACCTAAGATTGTTCTAGAAGATAAAAAAAATCTAAAAGATACAGAATATTAAAGTATTTCAGAAATAGGAAGTTTGTAAGGTAATTATAAGTCTAGAGGGATTGAAAGAATTATTTAGGAGTATAGAAACATCATAAAGTAGAAAAATAACTTCTCTATCAATCTGCATCACAGGGAATCCTGTTATGGGTAAGATTATAACTTGGGGCAGGTTATTCTGCAGCCATAGGGTATTTTGTATCCTCTTTTGAAGCACTTATTATACATTATTGCTAAGCTGTCATTGTTCTAAATTATCATTTATCTAAATTATCATTTACTTTTATCCTGTACTGTAAGTATTCCATTTATTGATAAGCAAATAGGAAGTTTATTGCCAAGATCAGGTCCAAGATACTTCTATTTTAGAATGTAATATTAAGTCCTGTTCCACTCAGTAAATGGAGCTATTGGTATGCTTATCTTTAGAGTAAATAGAATTATAAGGATTTATTTGAGCTGTGTGTTTTCTTGAACTTGTAAAGAAGAATCTAACCCTGTATTTATGTTGTGTATTTCATTTGGCACAAGTCCACCCTACCCATGTTTCAAGGGAAGGAAAACAAAAGGATGCTGTTAGTGCAATGCCTTTCCTGCAGTACTGTATTCAGGCTCTCCATAAGGCCTAATCTAACACAGTCACATGGCATTTGCAGAGTATGAATAAGTTTCGCTTGATCTCCTTGAAATAACCAACACAAACATACTCTCAGATACAGGAAATTCAAAGGAGCTCTTAACAGCTATATTATGGTGGTAGTTCCAGTACATCTTAGGAGCACTCCCTTTCCTGCCAACTCTCTCCTGGACTCTGGACTGACATTCATTTTGCAAGACTCACTGACTGCATGAGGAATGACCTCTCTGCAGTAAAGCTCTATTCTTGGATGGACCAGCAGAAGTAATTCAAGGATTCATGGTGTTCTTTGGCACAATCAGCCAGAGCTAAGAGACCAAACCTCCACACAGAGAGGTAGGACAAGTCATCTTAAAAGACTAATTTTTTAATCTGTTCTTAGCTGATATATATTCTCCAGGTGACTTGAATCATTGTGTTGAGGATGTTATAGGAGACTACTCTCATTCTGCTAAATCGGTGACAACTCGTTCTCTGCCTCTAGGAGTAAATTCTATTCCTACTCCAATTCAGATCTATTATGAGTACCACTACCTTCAGATATGCTTCGGATTTTAGCTTCTTAGAAGTTACCCTATACAAGTGCATTTCGGGAACTTGACACAGACTGGTTCTCAAGAATACATATGAAAACAGCCATGTTATCCTGACTAATAAAGCAATTTTTTCATTTGCAGAAAGGAATGCTATGGCAGTTTTCATCTGCCTAAAAATCAATCCGAGTAGCTGTTCTGCTTTTTAACCTTCCACCTTGATATGGGCATAAAACAGACTTCTTGACAGCAAAATCCCACAGAAGCATGTCTAGATCACTGTGGTGTCTCTTTCCTAACAACAGCAGCTGCTTTAGAATCTTCTGTTTTACTTTTGATCTCCATACTGATAAGGACTGAGCTATATCAGAGAGTCAGCATTTTCCTGACATTTCAGTTGCACATGGAACAGCTATGTCTTGACATGAAAACAGATAAACACACCCTAAACATTCATCAGATGTCTAGAATCTTGACTGTTTGGATTATTTTAAAATTATTTATTAATTGTAGAGGTATTTGATTACATGGTTTAATAAGTGCAGCTTATTATGTCTGCAGAAAAAAACATAACCCTTCTGATAGACTTACTATTTTTTTTTAGCTGTTTTTATGGACTTGGATCAGTTTCAATACTTAAATACCATATGAAGATAATAATTTATATAATAGTTCTATAAATATTGTCATCTTTTTGCTCTAGAAAAACATCTGCTTACCTGTTGGTTTAGATTGCCATATTTGCACAATATAGACAACAATTGTTGTCAGAAGATATCATGTGTAGCTACTGCAGCTAACAGTCTAACTAACAGGAAAAATATCCTCTCACAAGGTATCTCAGCCCTTGCAAACATAATTATGTTTACTAATTGTAAGTTTAGAAATACCAACAAATTGTAAAATAGATCACTGCAAAGAACCAATAAGCAGCATCCTCATGTCTCTATGATTTTCTCCAATACTGCCTGAAATTCTCAGTGTCCTCTCATTCTAAAGCCAGTTCCATTTTTCCAAATAATTCAAGCATACACAGCATTTCATTTGAGTGCAAATAGGGAAAAGAACCTTTTGCTGTCACCTATGAATATATGTAATAATAATCAAAGTATTTTTATGTCCTGCTTCTTATTCAAGTAAAAATAACCCACTTATTTAATATTATCCACATAGTTTAATGAAAAAACTATCTATTCAAGATGCCTGTTCTGTGCAGACCCTGTCTATGGTGAAATTCATTAGAGCTATATTCCTTAGGACTTTTAAAATATGTTCTCAGAAGCAGTCAACCCTAATCAGATTTTATATTTTTATTTTGACAAAGAAAAGGCTTTTACATTACAACATGCTGCTTTTCTTGAAGACTAGTAAGATGTGCAAGTGGCATAGTCACTACATGCCAGCTGGGAGTTGTCCACCCTCCTTTCTGTGCACTGCCACTTAAGGTTCTTAAGAGTCTTGGGAATATATTCAAGAGACTAAACATTCCAACCAGCTTGCTTGAAATCAGTTGTTACTCACTGGAATGCACAGGGTGTCATTTTTGGGCTGTTACAGAGGAAACAATATTTGATTAATAGGGGACTAGTGTCTTTGTATGCCTTTGTCTTTTGTGTTATGTTAGAGGTCATGACAGAAAGAATATTTAAAATTCAAACTTCCCTGCCACAAGTCAGAGAGTACACCATTATACTCAAGGTGTTTTACTGGCATAAAATATAGTGCCAGAGAGTGACTGTTGTGCTGTGGAAATTTAGAGCACTCCTACTCAAGGACAAGAAGTCTCCCTGTGATATTTTATATGGACTGCAAAAGTACTTGTTATTACATTCACAGGTGGAATTAGAGCCCATGGACAAAACATTACTTTCTGAATTGGTTTTCATGTTAAGCAAGACTTTCTTTTTTTATTCTTCACTTTGCAGTCATTAGAAGCAAAATGTGTAAAATATTAATCAGATGTTGAGGTAGGCCTTGTAAAACAATGGTTTAACCACACTGATTTGCCTAGAAAATATTATCTATTTGTAAGTGGGTTTAAAGAGTTTTTAAGATTTTACCCATGATTGTGGTGCTGGGTATGAAACTACACAATCCAGAGTCCAATTGCAATACTGGGCATCTGTTGTTTCAAATAAGAAAAATTGACTAATTTGAGGTCCTATAATTATGCCTTTAGTTAGATAATCTGAAAACAGTACAATCCTCTTTAGTCAGTCTTATGAAACACCTGCTAGGCTAGGACCATAAAGATTGTAAAAGTTGCTGTACAGTCAGCTTCCTGGTTAAAGATGAAGCAAGAATATCTGCTCTGCTTATGGAGAGCAAACAAAATAATGAAGTAGGTGACCTTCAAACATCCGCAAACATTCTCATGAAGTATATATATAGGGATTTCAATTTGAGCCTGACTTAGTAAAAAAATTATATTGGTTCAGTCCAGTTTGCAAGCGTATTCATGGGGTTAAAGAGGTGTGACTCAGTAGGTCAGGCAGACAGAAGTCACCCACAACTCTCTTTCTGGATCACAGGTCACCAGGTCACTCACTGGTGTATCAGCTGGAACTGCTACAAGGGGCTGGTCTGAAGGGCTGATTGCACAGTTCACAGTGCTCAAAGGTCATCAAAGTAGCATGTGGAACAGGATTCTGCAGCCAGGGTAAGCTGAACCTAGTATGTGAGTATCTAGATAAGAAGGAACATTCTAGCCTTGCTAAAGCCCACGGGAATTGCATTCTGAAAACGATTTTGCTAGGAGCTGGTGCCTCCTGCATCTTTCTGTGCAGCCCTTACAACACTCCATGCTCCACCCCCCCAGAGTTCTGTGCCTTTACAGGTCTGTAGATTTACTGGTCTGGAAATGTTTATTGGTTCAAGTTCTCTGTTTAACGTAGATTATTTTGTCCAGCCAAAGATTGTTTAAAAAGTTCTGTTGTAGAAGTACAAGAAAAACAAAACCCCATCTATTCTAATCTTCAGTGGAGTCTCTTCTTCTGGCCAAGTCTAGCTCACTGTTAATGACCTTGTCTGGTCTCTGCATGCACAGTAACTGGTATGATATTAAGTACCTTCTGCTATTCAGTAGATCAAGTAGAACCCTTATCTATTGCAAAATTGACAGCATCTTGCCTCTATTCCCTAGTGAAAACAGTAAATATCCTGTACATTGATTCCTTACTGAAACAGGTCACCCCAAGAGGTTGTTGAGTCTGTGGCTGTAGACAGTGAGAGGCTGGCTGGACATGGCCCTGAAGAACCCAGTGTAGTTTATCCCTCTTTGAATGGCAGGGTTGGACTAGATGAACTCCAGAGATCAAATCCAACTTCCATGATTCTATGGCTATATTGGTTGCATGCCTATCACCACTCATTTACCTATCTCAACAATAACATGACTTGCAGGCCCAACCACAGCAGAGCTGTTGTTGTCATTTTTCAAGGCTTCTACTGGCTCTCAAAAAAGACCTTGATTCAGCAAATGATCATTACACACTTTGTCTGTATTGAGTTGGAACACAAAGCAGCTCATACTTTAGAAGAGAATACACAATCATCTTCTGTAAAAGCATTTTATTTATTCATCTGTTTGCATGCTGCTTACTAACCTATGGGTATCATTATAAGATGAATCATGTCAGTGTACTTTGCTTTAAGACCTTGTTTCCAAAAGAAGCAGATGGCAGAAACTGACAACGGCTTCTGAAGACATTAGTCTCCCTATGCACATACAGTAACGAATGAGGCCTCCCAAAAACTCAGAACAGAAAGGGTAAGACTTTTCCTTGCTGAGAGGTTATAATGTCCGACTTCTTCAAGTATCATCTATTTTCTTCCATGGTGAAACAGGAAACAAGAGAAGAAAAGAATGAAGGGACTCCATATGTTGTTAGAATCATTGGCAACCTTTCAACATAAGTGTTTTCCAATTAGATATTCCCATGTTCTCTATTTACTGCAGTGTATTAGATCCTATTTTATAAAAATACAGGAACCTCCACTGTGTCTGGCAGTCAAACACAGGAACACCCAGAAGTACATAGCAGGAATAATGGGCTTAGATTTGTTTTCTTTTTGCAGATGGAATCAGTTGACAAGTACATGGTTTGCACACATTTGTCTCGGTAGCTGTCACAGGCTGAGTCCTTCACCTGCAGCCCTGTGGAGCAGTTGAGCCAACCACTGTGGAAATTGCCACTTGCATAACTTTGGTTCTGTAAGAGGAGATGCCAACTTTACACTGGTCAAAAAGTTCTGGGCTGTTTAAATTAATCTGCAGGACTAAACTACAAGATGCACCTTATCATGGCTCATCAAATCTCTTGGCAAATTGGTCCTGAGTTTGTCTCATAATCTCCAAAAGTTCCCAATTTTATCCACTTCATATACCAGCCTGAGTATCTTCAGTAATATCTTAAGCCTTATATTTTAAAATAGAACTATTTAATGTCTGAGATTTGTTGGTTTGTTTATTTTTTTATATTCAACTAATCCACTAGCAAATATTAAAATATAACAAAACACAAACCAAACAGCTTAACAAAACAAAGCATGGTTTTAGTTCAAACAAAATTATTTTAATTTTTCAATTTCCTGTCTTTTTTCTAAAAGAAGGTGAAAATTAAGTTATTCTAAGGACTTGAGCAATGATTTGTTGCAGTAACAGAGAAAAAATCAACATAATTTCCTTTGACACAAATACAGTTTAAAGACAGTAGCAAAGATGAAAGTAATGATGAAGGTGATGGAATGAACTGGTGTTTCACACAATATAAATTAAAATCTGTCAGGGCATAATAAAGTTTTTTCCAGAGTTTTTAGAAGTGAACTATCCTTACTTTGTTTGCTTCCACACTTCAGTCTTTTATGGTTGATCTGGAACATGTCTTGCTTAGGGTTTTTGTTTGTTTCTTTAACAAAGCAACATTTTATAAAATCCTACATATTTCACCTTTCTTTTCTATGACCTGCAATGTAGAGCTGGGACACTGAAAAAAAAAAAAGTTATTAAAAATTATAGGTTGCCCAGCTCTTTACAGGATCTAACTAGATTGCACCTGTTGTATTTTACAGTTTTTCATATTAGACCCTTTGTCAGCAGTAAATGAGTTTTCATACTTGCAGTAGTACAACTAGGTTTCCTATTCTTTCTCAGTTGAAGCAATCAAGAGCTATGATTACTTCAAGAGAAGAAAATTAAGCTGATATGTACTGGCAGATATAAAAAGCATGACTTCTTTCATGAACCAGTGAAAAAGCAGTGCATATTTGTTGTTGTTTAGTGATTGTGCTCAGCAACTGGAGGTTCTGACTCTGGGCTGCCACTGGCGCCCTTAATGCTAAGCCTTGGCTTCGCTCCCCACGTGACATCTAAACTGAAAAATTGGACATTTTAAACTAAAGAGGGTAGACTTAGATTAAATATTAGTAAGAGATTCTTTACTGTGAGGGTGGTCAGGCACTGGCACAGGTTACCTAGAGAAAATGTGGATGCCCAAAGCCTGGAAGTGTTCAGGGCCAGGCTGGGTGAAGCACTGAGTGATCTGATCCAGTGGAAGGTGTCCTTGCCCATAGTAGGGGGGTTGGAACAAGATGATGCTTAAAGTGCCTTTCAACTCCAACCATTCTATGATTCTATGATCTATGATTCTCTCAGCAACGACATGGACCTTTTCCATCCTAGACTATCCTCAAGGCAAGAGCCTGACTTCACTTGTTTGGGCATGGATTTAAGGGATCGTCTCCCCTGAGCCTGCTGCAAAATGCAGTTCAATTTCAAATGGCTGGACACACAGAATGAGACATAGCTATACTCATAATGTGTCTTTAACAGTAGATGGAAGCAGGCACTGAGGAGGAAAAGAGAACAGAGCAACCCTGCATGATGCTTCTGTATTATTACAACTTGTGATTCCTTCCATCTTGGAGGATTTCCTAAACCTAGTATGATATGTCTGTCAAGTAACCTTCAAATGTAGTACTTCAAATAAGTACTCTTACTAGTACTTTTCCAGACTTCCTTCCAAGTAAAATTTTTAAACCTGCAAAATCTGTTAAGGATTTACTACCCAGTGCAGGAACCACTCCCTTTTGTTTGCTTTTAATACAGCTAGCCTTATTTAATAGCTCTAGCTCTTCTATTGACTCCATCCCTCAGCATCAGTACGCCACTATGATGTCATCTGGGAGAAGAAAGCTGGACCAGTGCTACCACTTTTCCCAGAGTATGCCTAATAGAGGTGGTATTATCTCTAACAGAGAAAAGTAAGAACAAGGTTCATGAACCTGGAGTGTTCTTCCTTAACTTCCTAATCAGTGTCTTGGAGAGTTCCAGGACCTCTCTCAGTTTCCCAGCTGTTAAGTCATGAGAAGAATTTTTTTACTTTTTTCTTTTTTTTCTTTTTTTTTTTTTTAATGAGCATACTGATAAAGAGCACTCTACAATACAAGTGGTAACCTGTGTATTCTGATTCTAGGCTGAAATTCTTGAACATAACCTAGAAAGAGACAAGCACGCTAACCCCAGAAGAGCAGCAGGGCTGGTGAGTAGGGCACTCTCTGGGGACTCCGGGAGACATTAACTCAAGTCTTTTCCAAAGAAGGGTTCTTCTATCATGAAAGTGTTAGAACCACTAGACAGCAGTGACATTTCTAGCAGAGCCCATCTTGCCTCTTCTTCTTCCCCTTTTCTCTTTGAGAATACCCAGTACTGAAAAAGTTCCTGCAATTTCAGATAGTATCAGAAGCCCAGAAAAGTATTCATTACCCGGCAAATAATCAGCGTTTTCCTTTGGAAGAACCAGCTGCTGGCGTTTTCCTCCTGCCCTGCGAGGTAGATGCGATGTGCTGTCTCTGCTGTGGCTCCCGCACTAGGTGGCAACAGAGAACCACCACCGTGCCCGCCAGCACCAGGGGATGGAAGCCACAGGCGAGCAGAGCTTTGCACCCAGGGGTTTCAAACCTCAGGCCTTTTTGCTCAGATTTTTACAGCACAGCACTTTTGCACCTGTAGTCTGCTGGCAAACTCAAGGCAGCAAACGCGCAGCAAGGACTGATGTTCCCCTCTTTTACCAGAGGGAGAAGAAGAGTGAGCAGGCAGAAAAAGGGGAGGTTTTGCTTTGGGTTACATTCATTCCTACTTGCCAAGCATGCCAAAATCATGATCTAAAAAGCTACAGTGCAACTCAGGTACCTTTTTTCAGTAAATCTGTGTTGACAACAGAGAGATCTGCCTAATAAGCCTAAAATTCACCTCCTGCAAATGTGGCTTCCAGCATTAACTCATGGTTGCAGATGTAGAGCCAAGAATACAGTTCTTTTCCAGTCCAGGAATCTGCAAGTCACTTAGCCACAATCTCAAGGTCCTTTTTATATGCTAAGCTTTTGTTCTTGTGAGTCTGGCATTCTTCTTCAGGCCAGTCTTGTTTAATATCTTTGTCAGGGATCTGGACAAAGCAATCGAGTGCACCTCAGTCTGCAGACAACACCAAGTTGAATGGGAGTGTTGTTCTGCTGGAGGGCAGGAAGGCTCTGCAAAGGGATCTGGGCGGGCTGGATTGGTGGACTGAAGCCAAGTATGTGAGGGTCAACAAGGCCAAGTCCTGGGTCCTGCACATGGGGTCACCACAACCCCAGGCAGCCCCAGAGGTTGGTGGCAGGGGCTGGAAGCTGCCCAGTGGAAAAGGACCTGGTTGTAGTGGTCCACAGAGGCTGAACATGATCCAGGGTGTGCCCAGGTGGCTGAGAATGCCAGTGGCATCCTGACCTGCATCAGCAATGGTGTGGCCAGCAGGACCAGGGCACTGACCATTCCCCTGTACTCAGCACTGGTGAATTTCACGTTCAGTTCTGGGCACCTCTCTACAAGAAAGACACTGAGATGCTGGAGCATGTCCAGAGAAGGGTAACAGAGCTGGGAGGAGGTAGCTGAGGGAGTTGGGGGTGTTTAACCTGGAGAAAAGTAGGCTCAGGGGACACTTTATTGCTCTCTAAAACTACCTGAAAGGAGGTTGTAGCCAGGGATTGGTCAAGAGTAAACGGGACTCAGGTTGCACTAAGGTGGGTTTAGATTAAATATTAGGAAAAATATTTTCATTGAAAGTGTTGTCAAGCACTGGAACAGGCTGCCCAGGGAAGTGGTGGAATCACTATCTCTGGAGGTATTTGAAAGGGGTGTTGTTTTGGTACTGAGGAATGTGGGTTAGTGGTGGACTTGGCAGTGCTGGGTTAACACTTGGACTAACTGGTCTTGAAGGTTCTTTACAATCTGAATGATTTTATGATTCTTCTCCCAGTGGTGGGTTTTTCTTTGTATATGTAAGAAGATAATTATTGTGACCAATGATTCTAAACAGTTTCATAGAACACACATTTCCTAATAAACAAATAACCTGGATGCTCCATAAACTGAAGGCCAGCTTTGATTCATTGTTTATGCAATATTTTTTGCTAGAGTGTCTAAAATACGCTGTTCTAGTGAAAATCTGTTGCCAGTCCCTTTCTCTTATATCAAAGTCTGCAATATACCTCACTAATATCTGAAATCATGAAACAAAACTACAGAAGAGCATATCACTGCCTTTAAACTGTCATATTTAAAGAAAACAAGCACCCATCTGGCATTTGTTTGGAGCATTATGTTACACCTTCTGTTAGCAACACATTGTTGAGCATTATTCAAAATTAACATGTCTGAGTAAATCAAAGCTTACCCTAGGTCTTGGATGGTACTGTCACAGTGAATTCAAATGTCAGTGTGTAAAAGACTTAATTCTCTGCTCCACCTGCTGCCGATGCCATAGGTCAAAGAGGGTGATATCTGTATGCAACATAGAAAGACTTATTAAACAAATGTGTAACAACCAAAACACTACCTAAAATAAAAGCACCCAAACAACACCATGATGTATAATGAAGCATTTTCACCAGTTTAAAACCAAAGACAGGAGAAAAACCTTTTAAAAAACAGTTGCTCATTGCAATTGCTTCTTGTTTTAGTAGTGACAGTAAAAGTCAGGTGTCTTTTCAGGAGGCAGATACTTAGCCCTTGAAAGTTTTGACCTTACCAAAAATTTTTATCCATGAGTAAATTCCTACAACATCAAGTCATATCAAGATTACGAGAGGGTTCACAAGAGGGTGACAGTTCTCTTTCTCCTGTTAGCTGTAGTAAGAAAACCAATATGCAGGAATGCTTCATGAAATTCCAATCTAGTTCTGTTGCACCCAAAGTCAATATTAGAACTTACTTTCTTTTTTATGTGTTCAACTATCAGTGTTTAAAACAGCACAGATGTGCATATATTTTAATACCTAGTAAGACATTTGGCATTTAGTAGCTACTGCTCATAACTAGGGAGTCTTTCCATTCTAGTGAAAAAATGAATATACCTCTCTTCCTTATGAAACTGAAATCTAAGAATGAAGTTCATCAAATGAATACCAGACACAATGAAAATAATTCCAGCTAGACAAAAATTCTGTGCTTTCTATTCTGTTACAAGCAGCAAAAATTTGCCTCTTTAGTTATATTATAAATGTAATTTAGGCTACTCTAAAAGCCCTGGGTTAGATGTATCAAGGAACATTTACTTTCTCCAAGCACATAACAGGTATCTAAGACCTTTGTTTTCTCAAAATGTTGATTATTTATGCTTTATGAATTAGGAAAGTTTCCTTCTACTTCTGTAGATTATTCCTTGCAGTAGTAAACATTAAACTTAGTTCTGCAGTAATCCACAAAGATGGAAAAATACTATTGGACCTTACTTTGCAGTGCACAGTGGGAACATTCAACCCTGTAAAAAGCCGTAGAAGTGACAAATCACCTGAGGCCTTTATAGATATTGGACCATTTTTCTTCTGAGTTGTAAACTAGTAAATTATGTTTTTGACAAGTTCCTTGCTCACTCTATTTATTCGTTGCACCTGGAATTTTCAAGAAGTCCTAAATTTCACTTAAAACTTTGAAAATATCTTGCTAAATGTACTTTACAGTAAATTTCCAAATGTGATTCAAAGAGCTGAATGCTCAGTCTATTTCAACTGAACAATTATGTTTGGGTAGAAGGTGATGCTGGGAGGGCTTAGAGTTTAGATTAATCTTAGTGCACACACTAGACTAAATTCTCTCTTCCTCCAAAAGGCATTATAAAACAGAAAAAAGAGCCTTTTTTTTCCTCCTTCCTTTCTTCCGACTTTCATCTTCTGACTTCTCTATCTTCTAATGTCAGGTACAGTGATGAAAAAATACAAAAGAAAAGTTTTGCTGTCCTTAAGTAAGAACGTTCTGAAAAGATGCCCCTGTTCTTTTGTTAGTTTTGTTTTTTGTCCTATTTACCACATGACTCCACATGGCTCACAGTCATCTCCTGTACAAAGGGATCAGCTTTATCTAGGCCAGTACTGACAAATACTTGTTTTATGTTTTCTTAAAATCTTCAGTGGCAAACTCGAAGCAAGGTGTTCCCACACTTCCTTCTTGCCATTATTTTTTTTTTTCTCTGTGTCTACTTTGAAACTTCCTTGTTGTGACTGAAGCTTGCTTGGATTCACAACAATCATAGGAACAAGTTATATCCTTCCTGCTTTGCTTATTTGAGGTTGCCATGGCCCAATGATGACTCAATTGTCTCCCTAATTTGTTCAATCTTTCCTCACAAATCATAAAACTGCAGCTATGAAGACTTGTGTAGCTTTTTAAAATATACAAACAAGTTACTAAACATATAACAAGGAACTATCTGAAATAAATTGTGGCACACTCTTGAGATGGGCTATGTTTCTGAGGGTACAGATGGATAATCCTGCTTTCCATTAAGTTTACTTGCTGTTGTTCATATCCTGATGAGCATGGTGGTCCCCTAAAGCATACGGGAGAAAGATAGCTTCCCATCCCTTAATTCAGGAAGCTATAGATGTAAAGCAGTTGGAGCAAACAGAGTAAATGTGAAATTCTGTCATTTTTGATGAATATATTTCTACATGGTTGTTGCTTTTATGACTTCCAAATACCATTCTTAATATGACATGAAAAACTGCTTTGTTAATTGAGGACTATTAAGTTCAGAATTTGTAGAATGGAGTAACTAACTTCTCTTTTCAAAAAATTGTTATGTTCCATGCACAATTTTAAAAATTGTTTGGATTTTTGCCATATCAGTTAATGCTGTGAAGGTCTTTGGGAAAGAAGAAAAAGATTGGGCAAGCCATAAACAAAACCATACAAACCATATATATCTTTTGTTACCTAAATGCTAAGAATTCAAAATTAGTACATCTATCCTCTAGAGTGAGGTTCCTAAAGATCATTTTTCAGGAATGTAGTTTACTATCTCACTATTTTGTAAAAATACCCTTAGACACAATGTCAGAAATTTCAAACTGATGAAAAGGATAGGGCTTAACCATATCACCTATATTCCCCTAATATCATCAGCAGAAAATATGAATACTTCCTCTTGCACAAAATGGAACTTTTCTTTGTATAATTAAATATGCCTTTCTGCAGAGGGTGGCAAAAACAATTCACTCTTCCTTAGACAATCCAGTGAGAAAATAACTGCAGTATGGGTAGGCCATTCATGCAGAAAATATCTATTCTACTGAGTATTGTGTAGCAATTTAGAGTATACGTAAAACAGCGCATACTTCCATTAGCTATAGACCTAGTCTTTGTATATCCTTCTCCTTTATGCTTATCAAGTGATAGGTTAGAATGGCATAATGGCTTACCTACCTGGCACAATTTAGACTTTTTTTTTCTTTTTTATATTATCCATCCAGCTATGGAGTTAGCTATACTTCAACAACTCAGCATGGGTTTATGTAATGGCTCACTGATGGCTATGTTTATTAGAGATAAGGAGGAGCAAGGAGGATATAATCCAGTCACCAAAAGATTTGAAACATTGTGTTGCTGCAGATATTTCTGTGGTGTTCCAAACTGCATTGTAAAATCATTTCCCTATTGGTCCTACATACCAATTGCTTGCTGACGTCACCAATAATTTAGCATTGCAGACATCCAAAATAATTTGGTACATTTTTCTTCTTCTTCACAGCTATGCTTGCTTTCAGACTTATGCCTCTGTATTTTTCTTTCCTTCCAGGTAATGCGTTTGTGGTGAGCCTAGCTTTGGCTGATCTGGTGGTGGCCTTGTATCCATACCCTCTGGTGCTCTTAGCTATTTTCCACAACGGATGGACACTGGGTGAAATACACTGTAAAGCCAGTGGCTTTGTCATGGGACTAAGTGTAATAGGCTCTATTTTCAACATCACTGCAATTGCAATAAACAGGTATTGCTACATATGTCATAGTTTTGCCTATGACAAAGTGTACAGCTGTTGGAATACCATGTTGTATGTCTCCTTAGTCTGGATATTAACAGTAATTGCAACTGTGCCAAATTTTTTTGTTGGCTCTTTGAAGTATGATCCACGCATCTATTCATGCACATTTGTCCAGACTGCAAGCTCCTACTATACAATTGCTGTTGTGGTCATTCACTTCATCGTCCCTATCACCATTGTCAGTTTCTGCTACCTTCGAATTTGGGTTTTAGTGCTTCAGGTTCGAAGACGAGTCAAGTCAGAAACAAAGCCAAGATTGAAGCCAAGTGACTTCAGAAACTTTCTTACCATGTTTGTTGTTTTTGTGATTTTTGCCTTTTGCTGGGCACCTCTAAACTTCATTGGACTGGCTGTAGCCATTGATCCTACGGAAATGGCACCAAAAGTTCCTGAGTGGCTATTCATCATAAGCTACTTAATGGCCTATTTCAACAGCTGCCTTAATGCAATAATATATGGTCTTCTTAACCAGAATTTTCGGAATGAATATAAACGAATTTTAATGTCACTGTGGATGCCAAGGCTTTTCTTCCAGGACACATCCAAAGGAGGAACCGATGGCCAGAAGAGCAAGCCTTCTCCTGCTTTAAACAACAATAACCAAATGAAAACTGAAACCTTGTAAATGTGTAATAGACAATGCAAGAGTTTGTCGTGGAGAAAAACAAGATCATAGTTGTAATGTTCTGGTGATTCCTGCTTTATTTTGGGGAGTTTCCACTTGGATCACACTTTATGACTGGAATACTGTCTTCATAGTAAAGCACATTGGTCTGGATTCATGATTTATGCAAGTTCTTAATTGAAAATATGTTTCGGAATTAAAGCAGCAGTTGGGTGCAAGCTGTTTTAGTCCTGAGAGATTAATCCTGTTTCCAGAAATATGAATGAGGTATTTTTTTACTTCAGTGGGAGTTTTTCATTCTTTATGCAAGATCAGGATTCATGTCTTAGACAATGTAGTAAGTCCATGTGTACAGCAGCTCATCAAAGCTCTGGGGTGGCATTTTCCTCCCTTCTGTATCTGAACAAGAGGGTGAGACAGACACTCTATTTTCCACACATAAGCCAAACATTGCATTTCTGTGCATGTACTGGTGACAGTAATGGTGTCTTTGAATCCAATTTGTAAACTGGAGAGAAGAATATTTGCGTAAAAGCAAATATTACCATTAGAGACTTTTCTCATAGGTTTTTCATACTTTCACACATTGAAAATGGGAATACGGCGTGTTCACTCAGTTCATCTCTTGAGGTTAATTTTATGGTACTTAATGCAATTGGTTGATTTCTCACAGATATACCTTACACAATATCCTTCCTTCAGAAAATATTGAATTTTCATTGAACTTAATTAATTTACCAAAATAACTATATAAAATGTCATTTGATGCACTTTAGCACACCTTACACAGTGAAGTGTCACATTTGTGACAGACTGAAAATTATTGCATATGACCTGTGATCATCTGGAGTGGCAACTGGAAATTAGACAGGATATCCTAGATCATCTCAAATTATTCCAGACCAAAAGAAGATGCCCTTTTGACTATAATGGTAGCTGATATACTTGACTCATATGTCTACATCTAATCTTGAACAAGACCCGCTGCTGTTGTCTAACCTACAACAAGGTTCCCTATGGTGGAGATACATTTCCTTCCATCTGTGATGATAAACACAGATGGATGATAAACATCTAAGGATAAGTTTTATAGCTTTGTGAAGGTGCTGGTCTCCTTTCACTGGCTTTAAAAGCAGCTTTGATTACTAGTTCAAACACCTAATTTTCGATAGCTAGAGAAGGATTTGTCTTGCTTTGGGATGAACTCATTGTAGATGTTTGCACACAATCAATTTTCTAAATACTCACAGTACTCCTTAGAGTTCTGGGAAATTATTCCTTTTCTTTTGAAACAGATATCTTTATTTATCAGGGGAGCTGATCTGCAGAAATCAGTAGCTGTACCTTCACTGACTGCAACAAAGATCAGGTAGGTCACACACACACTTCAGGCAAAGATGGGTCATCATAATTCCATAGTTTACCTACACTTCATATTTGCAGTTCATAAAACAAAAATATTTTTTCCACTTTATTTTAAAACTCAGCTCAAATTCCAACTGGATTTCTGCTTTTCCAGGTAACACATTGTAACAGTGACTGTGCAGACCAGATTAAAATTTGGGTTATATTCTAGAGCATTATAGTGATTTACACAATGTGGTTGTACTATCACTAAATCAGCCTAGGGATTTGTGTGTAAGCACACAGTCAATGAACTTATTTTTTCATTAGCCTTGAAATGCACAATGCTCTTAGCATTTCTTAGCAGTGCTGTTCAGAGAAGAGGAGCTAGGTCTCTGGTAAATCCATGTTAGGTATTGAAATGGGGCAAGGAGGAATTCAGGTTGCTATTACATTCCAGTCTGGGTTTCCTGACCTGGCTATTATGAAAAATATTTCTGTAGTAATATTAATTTGTACAGCAAATATACTCCTTCTGAAGCCATAAAGATGTATTAAACATCACCCTTATATTGCTAGAGTGATAGAAAAATATCAAAGAACCACAGTATTTTAAATATTCTATTTCCTTGCCGAAAGCCTACGTAAAGTACAGCAAAGTAACAAATGTGTTTATTACTTTATCTGCTTTCTTGTTCTTCAGATATTTCTGATAATATTAGAAATTCAGTACTCTCAGACTCACACAGTAGTAGGCTGATAAGCTGAAAACTTTGTGCGTAGGGGTAATAAAGTGATGGGACAAATATAACCTGGTGGCAGAAAATAAGACTATTGTGGCTAAAAGTAGCAACCATTAATAAGTAAATTTTACCTGAAACATAATTTTGTAAGTCTGAAACAATTTCGATACTTATGGTCTTTCTTCATGACTTCCACAGCAAGACATGGAATGAAAAATCTAAATACATGTATAATTATGGGTAAAATTTCCCCCAGAGTAAATAACGAGTTTCAAGAGTCTCTTTCCTACTCTGGAAAGTATATAAAATTTGATTCCTGATAATCCTGGTTTTTCTGACTTATTTGAGTACTCAAAATTGTGACTTGAAAGCCAGAATTGGTTGTCTGACTTATAGTTGAATTCTAATTAGAAGTAAATTGAAAGACCTTGGTTTATCTCTCACTGTAATGAGTCAGAATCGAGTCCAAAAATTATTGGTTTAGCTCCATAAAATGAATTTAAATGTTGGAACCATTTCTTTGGCCATAAAAATGAGCTCCTATCACTCTCAATACTCACAAGGAGAAGACTTGACATTTGTATGAAGTAATTTTACAAATTATATCTGCTCTTTAAAAATGAAGTATCACTTTGAGAATCCTTGTTCTGCTATGTTCCCAACTATCCTAAATGTAGCTCACACAAGTAATTGAATAGAATCACTGAGTCATGGAATGGCCTGGATTGGAAGGGACTAGAAAGATCATTTCATTTCAGCCACTCTGACCTGGTCAGGGACACCTTCCACTAGACCAGGTTGCTCAAAGTCCCATCCATCCTGGGCTTGAACACTGCCAGGGGTGGAGCATCCACAACTTCTCCAGGCAACCCATGCCAGTGTTTCACCACTGTCACAGAGAGAAGTGTTCCAAAACTGGATCCTTCCTCACAAGTGATGGAAAACAGTCCTGAATGATAAGGTGTGGATTGTACCACCAAAATATTACCTGAAAGGGGCCCTGCACTGCATGGTGGTTGCAAAGTCAACTTTGCTATTATTGCATCAGGTACTGCTACTTGTTGAGTTCTGATGCATGAACAATAACTCACACCTGTTAAAATAAGTTTTATACCACATATTACTACAAAGCATTGCATTTGAGTAGACTGGAAATAAATCCATAAAATTTAATTTTTCCTGTAAGCCAATCAAATGCATAAAAATAATATTTAGATGACTAAATACAGCTCTCAATGGTGAAAACTCTTCATGTAGTAATGTGTATTTCTACCTACATCAGAAGCCTTAAATTAATTTTCTCTCTTTTCTTACTTTAATTCAAAATCCATTTCCCCAAATTTAAGTTTGAAGGAAAACTTTAAAAATGCACTGTCAAGAGAGTTGGTATGGTTACAATATGATTTGTATAGTCAGGAAGAACATATCAGCTCTGAACAGATTTGTGCATCTTTGAGGAAATTATTACTTTTTTTTTGTATAAAAATATTTACACCAGCATATCTGATATAGGCACTTTAAGAAAATAGAGGAAAATGTCAGGTAAACCCTGTGTCTGCACAAGGTAACTAGTGAAGGAAAAATTAGGGCCTCAGGGAAAAAGTCTGTTTCCAGAAAATGTGGAGTGTTTTCAAACTTTTAGTGTTACCTTTATTAAAAAGTGTTGTATTTTCTGTTAATTAAAAGAAGTAAATGTATTCTAGAACTGTTCTAACAGTAGATTTCAGGTTAGAAAAAAAGCTTACTCTTGTGTAGATTGGTGAAGACCAGTTGTAAATTCTGTTTCAGTAAAGAGAGAAGTGGAGGTGTGGTAAAGTCTAAAAGAGACTGAAACAATATATAGTCTTATCCCATCTCTATGTGCAAATGAAAATGTTACTCTCAAGGAAGAATTAAAACTAAAGGCACAGTCCTATTCCTGTTGACTTTGATGAGATTTCTCACTAAATTATTGACTGAATGGAATAATTCTGCCTGGCTCATTCTCAGGGGCAGAAATATACTTTTGTCTCTCCACTTCTTCCTTTAAGAACATATTTAGATAAAAATTACTGCTTTCATTTCCCAATTGTATTTTAATGAATTTCACCAGTCTGGGTATTTTCCAATGAATAAATATATATGGAAGATTGTATATATTTCTTAATGTGTACATAAAACAGTTTTGGTCATCTGAACAATTAGTTGCACTTAAAGATGTTTACAGATTTAATGGAAAATGAGGAAGACAATTTATTTTCAGTCATCTATTGATATGTTGTTAGTTTAACTGGATCTTGCACATCATTATTATCTATAATAATAAATCAATATTTTACCTCAAGTTACAATGAGCATGGAGTGAGACCACTACGAAAGTCAGCTGCAGAACACACAACTGATTCCTGATCATTGTCTTGTTAGTAATGCCTTCATCTGAGTAATGAGATTATTTTTTCTGTCTGTATTTATAAATAGCCTTGTGGCATAAAATTACTCCAGGTTAAGAACATGAGGGAACTGTGAAAAATTTGATATTCCTAATTTAACAGCTGGAGTTGGAGACTGAACCTTGATGTGATGCACTGTGTGATCACCTGGGCTTTGGTCACAGAAGTGGAACTGTCCCAGTCACTAACTGTAGAGACTCTTGTGTTCAGCCCTGGAGGTTTTACTCCTTGGACAGTTGGGAAGGTCCTATGGAAGGTTGCTGTGGTTCACTCTCAGAACAAGTTAAACTCATGGCATTGCACAGGGAAAACTCCAAATAGTACAGTGGCTGTAGAATGAAGCCTTGAAATTGCTGCATAAAGGGAGAATTCTTCTTAGGGAGAACAAAGTAGAGCTGGCCATAATACAGCATTTTTAAAAATATTTTTTTATGTCTGAAATACAGAACCACTAATTTTACTCTTCTGTAAACATATTGAGGTTCCCTTCACCTACAGTCATGTGATAAAATCAAATAAATGAATGTGAACTAATGGTACAGGCAATCATAAGTGATGTCCTCTGTTGATACCAGATGTGTTTTATTTACAAGCTAATGAACAGTGAGGTTTTGTTCAAGGAAGAAAAAAAAAGCCTGTGAAAGCAGTTTGTGTGAGTATAGTTTTAATTGCTTGTGATAAATGCAGCCAGTTTGCCTGTATTTAGCATAAGTGTAATCATTACATCCTGGGAACAAAAATACATATATATACAAAAGGCTTTGCAAAAACTAAATTATACAGTCCTGTTTCAAGGCGAAAGATACTCTACTCTAGAAACATGCACTTTCCAATTCCTAATTTTCAGAAGTCTCCATAGGACACAGGATGGTGTGAGGGTAAAACATGGAAGATTGCACAATTGCAAATTTAAATGCTTTTTATTTTGCCCACAAAAGAGAGCTTGCCTGACTACTCAGGAACACACCTCAAAATTGTTGTTAAGGGACTTTAACATAAAGATTACCTCTGGCTTGAAATGTTCATATCTCTGTGGCAATCAGTATAGGAGCAGATATAAATTTTCCCTCTCAATCTCAGGAATACCGTCAGAATTCCAGAATCATGTCTTAGGCTGGGAGGGATCTTCAGAATTCAAATTGTCTTATGCCCTGCTCAGTACAGGTTTGAACTGATCAAGTTGTTCAGGTCTGTGCCCAGTCAATTCTGTGCATGTCCAGGGATGGAGACAACACAGCATTTCTGGACGTCCTGTATCAATATTTGATCATCCTCATGGGATTTTTCCCCCTCATATTTATTTAGAAACTTCCACCTTGCAACTTGCTCCCATTGCTTCCCATCCTATCACTGTGTGCCCTCAAGAAGACTCTAGCTCTGTCAGTCTCTGATCAGATAGCTGTGGGCAGCCACATGGTCTGTCCTTCAGCTTCTCCAAGCTGAACAAATCCAGCCTTCTCAGCCTTTTCTCATATGGCCTGTGCTCCATGTCCTTTATCAGCTTTGTGGTCTCTGCTGGACTCACTCCACTCTATCAATACCAATCTCGTAATTTAGAGTCCAAAAGAGGACACACTGTCCTAGATGTGGTCTTAAAACCACGGAGCAATGTGGACTCTTTTCCTAATGCTGCCCCCTGCTGCAAACACATGCTGCCAGCTTATGGTGAGCTTCTTGTCCACCCAGATCCCTTTCTCCAGAGCTTCTTCCAAGATGGTTGAGCCCCAGCCTGTCATGTTACATGGTGCTATTCCATCCAACATGCAATATCTTACTCTTATGGAGCTTCCTGATGTTCCTTATAACCCATAATTTTCCAGGTCACTCTGAGTGGCAGTCCTGCCCTTCAGAGCTTTGACTGCTTTCCCCAATTTGTTGTCTGCAAACTTACTCAGGATGCACCCTGTCCCATCAGTGGGGCTGTTACTGAAGACTTTAAGCAGGATTGGTTCTCTTACTGACCACTGAGGGACCCCACTAGATACTGACCATTAGCTGGACTTTGCACCACTAATTGTGGCTCTTGGGGTCCAGTTAAGCCAGTTCCCCACTCACCATTTTGTCTGCTTGTACAGCCCTTATCTTCCAAATTCAATGATAAGGAGACTTTGGGAGATTATGTCAAAGACCTCATTGAAGTCAATGTTTAAAACATCCACTTGCTTTCTCTTGGCCACAGTGCCCATCACCTCTTCACAGAAGGCAGTGAGGAAGGTCAGGTATGATTTCCACTTGTTAAACCTGGAAAAACAGGTAAAGCCTGGGAAAGAGAAGGCTTCAGGATGACCTCACTGTGGCCTTCCTCTATATTGAGGGAACTTACAGAAAAGATGGGGCCAGACTATTTATGAAAACATGTAGCAACAACATGAGGGGCAGGGGTTCAAACTGAAAGACACTAGGCTTAGATTAGATTTTAGGGGAAAAAAAATCTTTACTGTGAGAGTGGTGAGGCACTGGAACCCATTGCTCAGAGAAGCTGTGAATGTCCCATACCTGGAGGTGCTCAGGGCCAGGTTGGACAGGAGTTCAAGCAGCCTGGTCCAGTAAAAGGTGTCCCAGTGGGGGGAAAGTAGATGATCTTTAAGGTCCTTTCTGATCCAGAACACACTGTGGTTCTATGATTTTATGGTAAACCTGTGCCAGCTGCTTTTAATCTCCTTCTCATCTATTTTTGAGTTTAGAAATGAATTATGGGTCTATTTGCCCCATCATTTTCCTAGAGACTGAGGTGAGACTGACTAGTCTGTAGTCCCCTGAATCCACCTCCTTGCCCCTCTTAAAAATGATGTAACATCTGCCTTTTCCAGTTCTGAGGAGTGTCCATAGTTGCCACGACATCTCACAAATGATGCAGTGGGGCATCACAGTACCATCGGCAAGCTCAGATCATCAGTAAGCTCACCCAGTTCTATGGACTCATGTATGCACAAGAGACTTAAATGATGCTTAACTTTCTTCCTCTGCCGTGGGTACTGTTTTGCTCCTGTGGATCTTGCTAGAAGGCTCAGGGATGTGGGAGACCTGAGGACAAGGCTTCCAGTGAAAAGACTGAGATGAAAACTGCAATGAGTGAATCAGTCTTTTCCCTGCAGCTTCTCATTAAGTTCCCTGCCCCACTGGGCACCCAGTGTTCTTACCCTTCCTTTAACACCAGTGTGTTCATAGATACTGTCTTAGTTGCTCTTCACCTTGGGTGCACTTCATCCTTCACTCCAGGTGACCAAGGTCTTTTTTGGTCTTTATGTGCTGTGTGAAGGTGATTAACGCACAAATTCAATTTCAATCTCTGTGCTCCAGAGCCTGAAAAAACCTTTCCCTTTCCATTTCCATTTGCATCAGCCCAAGATTGTGTCTGGGAGAAGGAGGTGCTATTTTGTGTGAATTAAGGTGAGCTGGCACAAGGTAATCTTGATGACCCAAACTGAATGCACAGCCCAGGGTGAAAGAGACTATGCTGGCAAGTCATTTAACATTCCTCAGCAATGACATTTTGATCAAATGCTAGAGCAAGTTGAGAAGGACATATTTTTGTGAAGGAATCAATGAATCAGAAAGATAGAACAGGCTTTGGGATTTTTTTTCTTCCTATATTTCAGCACCAACGTAGGGAATTCTAAAGGATATTTTTGACATGGAAAATGTTATGATCATATTCTGCTCACTTTCACTACTATTCTGCTCTTTTTCACTATTCTCAAGCTGAATTTCACTGAAAGACCATTTCATCAGTCCAGTTCAAGCAGTTGTGTCTCTCAGTGTTATAGCTGGTCAAAACTTTCATAACTTTGTCAAAAGTTGCTTAGCCAGAGAAACTACTGCAAACCTATTTTCTGTTTCCTTTATAATTCACTTTGATTAAAAGGCAATCAATCAGAAATATTTAAAAGAAATCTATGTCAACTTTCAAAATTTAATCTAGATTTTTTTATGCTTTAATGTATTCACCCCATTCCCACATACCTTAATTTATAAATTGCAATCCATAAAGTCAAGAGCTAGTGATCCCAATGCTTTCCAAATAGTAAACCCTAATTCAGTATTTAATCAACTGCAGCCTTTTTGTCATGCTTCAATTACTATGTCACTGGAAATTAATGTAAATTTTATATTCATAGAACTAGGTTCCTTCAAGGGTTAATTAGCTTTAGTCTAAGCACTTTACACAATAGCACACCAAGTAATTGGAATGTCAAGCAAGATTACATCACTAAACATAGTACATCAAAGATTCTTCCCTTTGCCCTGAAGTTGCACTGTTCTTAAATTGGGTGTCACTGCAACACCATGAAAGCCATTCTGCTGCTAAATTTCAAGCAGATATCCAGTATTTTAGAGTATTTTATACAATTAGCAGATACAAACTATCGGAAAAGGTACTTCAGGGATTGATCTGGATACTCCTGGGTTGGACTTTTAAAAAATGAATACAAAGGCTCTAATATCCCATTCTGCTATAGATCATAAATTGGTAGGGCCCTCAAGTAACCTGTATTAAAGCGTGTTCTGCATATAGAGTTTGTGTGGAGAACAGTTAAAAAATAAAACTGCAAAAAATCCTCAAACAACATGATCATGTCCCATATACAGTGACCACCTCTCAAATGGATTAGATGCAAGGAACTAGGTGGTTGCAACTATCAATTTTTGGGGAGAAAAGCATATAGATTCTAGAGTTTTGTGCTCTGTCTTGTTCTCTGGCTGATCTTCCAAAAGATACACTCGCTTCTTGAACAACTTCTGCCATAATCTTAACTTTTCCAATGCAAAAAAGTGCATTAATTGAACTGAAACTTTTGAATGAAAAAATTATGTTATTTGAAAGAATTTGATGTGCTTCTGATGCATCTAGTTCTCTGCCCCTCCCCTATGCCACCTCAGAGGGTTTTGTTACAGCAAGGCTATGATCTCATGTCCTTTTTATCCTGATAGATTTTCCCTTATATGCTCATTTTCTTGGGTCTAGGCAGGAATTTCACAGTAAATTTGAATGAGGCTCTTTCAACTACTTATAATTATTTTAAAAAGAGATATCAGAAACAGTGAGGTCTTCTTCATACCTTGTTAATGGATGGCATCTGAAGTTGCAGGAATCACTAAAGAACATGCATGCAAATTATGATCCATTCTGTCTGTCCTTAGGCCAGTATGCAACAAGAGGGACAGTATTCAGACACCACTGCTTTTTTTTTTTGTTGTTGGTCCTCTTGAATGAATAATATGTCTTTGTTACTCAAATTCATTGCAACAAAAGCTGTCTCCAATGAGAAGAGATTTTAAACATCTCATATGGAATGATTATGAATAAAAATCAAGAAAGGCATCTGCACAGTCATAAAAGTCAGTCCATGGTATGAGAACCTCTTAGATGTCTCACACAGTGGATGTGATTACTTGCCTACACTGAACACTCTCCAGAGCAGTAGGAATCCCTGTCCTACATGGCTTGCTGAAAATTAAACCCAAGTAAGCATATTTCCTACCTTGGCTTTTTCCCCTGATCCAACAGATTTGCCAACACTACAAATCATACTGCCTCAAAAAAATAGAGATTCAACTAAAAAAACTACACTGGTTGTGAGGATGAATTTGTTGTGTGCTGCTGTGATGCAAATGGTCCAACACAGGAAGTATTTCTGCTCCTCAGAGTAACAACCTCTGGAGAGGATCCCAGTTTCCAAGACATATGCAAATACAGGCACTGATGAACTTCTCACACCCTCCTCTGGGACACAGGCAGATGTCTGCAAAACCAGGTTCTCTGAAAATGGTTCAGTAGGCTCAGGATTCCTCGATTACTCTGTCAGCAATATTTGCTCTCCTCCTGCTCTAATGCTGCCACTAGCATTTGTATCATAAGACTGGATGCTAAAGAAAACAATTATCATGAGACTAGTGATAAAACCACAGGGGTTAGGCACAATCAGAATAAAGTGGGAGTATTTTGAAAGGAGATGATGTTTAAGGTCACCTTCACTTCATAAA
The DNA here is from genome assembly GCF_963662255.1 of Cinclus cinclus. Classification (NCBI taxonomy): domain Eukaryota; kingdom Metazoa; phylum Chordata; class Aves; order Passeriformes; family Cinclidae; genus Cinclus; species Cinclus cinclus. Next base: position 39,359,307 of record NC_085047.1, read on the forward strand.
CTATTCTGATTTTATATTGTTTCTCTTTTTCTTTTTTCCTAGATTATATTTGTTGTAAGTAGTTTGAATGCGATGCCTTATTGTTTAATGATACAAAGCTAAAACATGCAGTATTTTTCATGGCTCCACGGAAGACTCAAGAGGGGTTTGGTCTGATGTCTTGCAAGTATAAGTATTCCAAGTTTAGAACATACCACCTCGTGACCTCAGGGTAAGGACAAGAAGCCAGCTCTTCTGTCAGCTTTCAGTTCTGGCTTCCTGGATTTGCTCCACTGAGGTCCTGGGCTTTGTTCCCTCCCAAACCCTAGGGGCACTCGACAGCTTCAGCATTTATTGGCCATGCTGAAGCAGCTGAGGAGATGACAGTGCCTCCACCATGTTCTAATTCCTTATGATTTCACAGAACCTGAATCCTTTGTGGATCTGTGCCCCTTACCAGTTCTACCTTACTTATGCCCATAAGTGTGAGTGAAGACCCAGCCTTCCCAGCTGCTGAGAAAGTTTGGTATGGTGGCAGCTGATTTTTAAAAATAGGTTAAAAATATCAGCTACAGATTTGTGTGAACATGTAATAGCACACATACACACACACACACACACACACACACACACACACACACACACATACATACACATACACAGACACATACACATACACACTCCCTGGAATTGTTATGCCATAAAAGACTGCACAAACACGACGGGATTAAACTATTATTTATTAACTTGCAACCCACTGTGTGCCTTTAGGAGGGATATATTTAAGAAATCAAGACATACCAATCCTCAGTTAGTTCTATGAAGTGGGAAAAATTACTTGAAATTTCCCACTCCATACTATAATCCGATTTTCTTAAATTTATGATAAATTGTTCACTTAAATTGGCAGAAATAGGATACAGGGGTGAACAGTTCTGTGATGTAAATGACATTTTAAACTACTTTATCGCTCATCAGAAGTACATGGAAAGAAGTCTCTTTTTTCTTCCCCAAACATCACTGCCTATTTATATTTTAAGAACCAGCATATGTATTAAAAATGTGTTCCTTTAATTTCAAAGGCCTTTTTTTTGTATTTAGAGACTCATTATTTCATTAGGATTTCTGATTTTGTAAAAGGTATGTGTGCTTTTGGCGGCTAAGCAGTAAGGAGAGTCTCTCATTAGGCCACAAGTAATTAACACATTCCTGTTTTCCCAGTGGCTGACAACTCACTTGTCTGCTGCATTTAAGTAGTGTCTTCATAATTTTAATTGGATAAATTGTAACAAAAAGTATTTAAAAATTAAGAAATTTTTTTTTTGCAAATCTCTTAGAAGAAAGCACTTGGCAGGCAGGTTTTTTTACCACTTCATAGTATATGTCTGGTTCCTTTTGCCTTTAGAAATACTGGTAGACCTCTTTATCTACAGCGTGAAGCACCAGGAAAAGAAGCAGGAGCCCAAGTGCTCCTTAGGAAAACTTGATAAAATTATTGCTTTTAACATCCGTATTTCTCGTCTGCTGTATGAGATGTGACAGCAATAAAGCAATAAGGGCTGAATCATTTCCTATGGTTCTTCAGAGACAGTAGCTGATGGAAGGATAATGGCTCTCTCTTCATGTAGAGACAAGTGCTTCAGATTTTACTGAGGCTTCCCTGGTCACCCAAGTGTTAAATTAGCTGATTTTGAAAGGATGAGTAAACTAAGCTCAAGAGAGGTTTTGTTTCAGATACTCTCATTCCAGGCAACATTGCACAGCTTGCTATGGAGCCTCTGTAATTCTTCTTATAGCCCTTTCATTTATGTTTACTGGATTGGCACTGGCTACAAGACTTAACTTAGGGTTTTAAAAAACTCATGATTCTTTCTTTGAAGATGCAAAATGCCCTTTGTAAAAAAAAATCACATTCTCAGCTTTGAACTTCAGCAGCAGCCTATTATTTTAACACTTCATATAAATGTTAATGTGTTATTTTCTAAACTTCAAACAGCTAAACTGATGCATGATTTCCAGACTCCACAATGAAGGTTTCCATGTTGGAATGACATTTCCTCTAGATTGCACAGATATGAGTCTCCATAATTACAGAGAGAAAAGAGCAAGGCAAGGGCTCTGGCAGAAGAAAACATACCAGAATTGTTAACTGAATATCTGCACTGCAATAGAGGACATTCATTCTCAGGCTGCATTGCATTTAAAGACATTTGGAAAAGACCTTTTAAATCCCCCATGCAGCCACAAAACAAGATAGAAGCCTCACCCTAGATGCAGCAGTAGCCATCTATATGTACAATTCATGCAAGCCATACATACATGTATAGTCCAAATGAGTTTTAAACTCCCAATGAAAACAGGTATGCTGCCTTTTGGTGTAGGAGGGAGTCTTCACAATACAAATTTCATTTTTCATCATAAATAGCTACTATATGGCATCTGTTCTGCAACAAGGTTATATTTTAAGTAAATAGGGTAAATAAAAACATCCTGTGATTTCATGGCTTTGTGGAAGGAGAAGGAATTCTCTTGACCAGAGTGAAATCAAGCAAAAATCCCCAAGAGATCAAAGAAAACATTAAAAAAAAAAAAATCAGCTGCCAATTCTGTCCATTATTTGTTATTTCCTTCGATCAATGCAGGCACAAAATTTCAACCCTCTTTTCCTGGAGTAGGAAGAAACAAGCAAGAGAAGTATAGAGTATCTAAATGTACTGTGCATTTCTCCCTGTATTCAGGGATCAGCTACAAGGGCACAATTGTTGCACATACGTCACATTCTTCATCTAACTATCTGGGATCTGGGACATCCAAGAACACAATGTGGATTTAGATTTGCCTGACTCCTGTGTGTAAGACAAATGCATTGAAGCATCCTGTGAGTACCTTTGATACATCCAAAGTGCAGTTTGCTACTGCATTAAGCTACATATCAGGCATATTAAGCCACCTAGCACTCACACATGGGTGTTCAGGGTCCTACAGATTTCCTGGGGGCACCTCCTAGTTGCTACAGGGCCACATTTTTAAGCTGAATGACAAGTTTTTGGACTCATGTTTTCAAGATGCAGCGAGTAGAATCACTAATTTTAGCTTGATTTTGGTTCCCTATAGTCCTTCATTTTAACATGCTCTCAGCGTACTGGCTATGGAATACCAGGTTCAGTTTTCCTCCACAGGTGAGTAGAAACTTCAGGCAAATAGATAAATCTAGAATCATGTTCCTATAAACCCATAACATACAAACAGTAGTGGGATCAATCAGACCTGCGATACCTGAGGCTATATTTTAAGGCATGTATAACCCAGGACCTTTGGGGAATGTGCAGATTTCTGGAGAAAGCCTAGGGCATTTCAGTGGGTTTAAAATGCCTTTGCATAGCCTAATCAGTTGGACCTCTTGTGTCTGGTCAGACAATTTGCTTTCAGTGGCACATGGGTTCTACAAGTGGATCTGTCATAGAAAAGAGCTTAGACACTTGGCTCACAAATACTAAATTTCATTTTGATGTCTCAATTTATGACTTAAACCTATTGCTAGTGATTTCAGCTGATGTCAGATCTGATCCCACTGCAATGTAAGCACCATACCTAGCTCTGAAAACAAGGAGTTAAGGAATGGCAAATTTTCTGGTCAGCAAGAAGGCCCAAGAAGGACCTCCTAGAGTTGTTTGTTTCTTTTTATCAAAACCGGAAACAAAACTATGATGAAAACTCATCAAAAGGGTAGGTTCTGCACAGAGATAACAGGGAGGTGTAATCAATATTAGCAGAATCAAAGAATTCTCTGGAAGGTAATTAAAATTTTCTGACATACTCTGCAGTCCTAATTGAGGTCTGCTGGGGCAAAAGGGCTATGAGAAATTACTATTTACTCAGTAATTCAGAAAGGTCCTTTATATTTACAGCCATTTGGGTTTATTGAGTAACTACACAACATATTTATAGTATCTGCAGTCTGTTCACTGCTCGTTTGGAAACAAACAGAGCACATCCACAGCTGGTAAGTTAAAACCCTGTATTATATGTCACCATGATGGAGGAAAGAGACTTATACACAACATTTAGGGACACCCCCACAAAGATCTGAATCATACTGTGTGTGGAGTTGTGGGCAGCTCTCCCTGTTGCCTCTCACTGCTGACTCAGAGGGGGCTGCTCTACCACAGAATAAGGAGGATTTTCTGTGGGAAATCTAGCCAGGAATCAAGCTAAATCATTTGGCATGCAACAATCAAGAAAAATATTTTGGATTTTAAAGCTTTGCGACATTAATAATGAAAGAATGACTTTCATTAATTAGCAACATTAATGTATCTTTGCAACATCATTAAGGAAAAACTGGCACCAAAGAGTGAAACCTCTCATTTGCACTTCTGTGTTGCAGTGGATCCTGGAGATTTGGAAATCAAAGCATAATTCCACATGAGATTTTGTTTTGAGTGTGGTCTCTACATGCCTCAAAACTAAGGATATATTTGACATTGTTTTCAACTTTTTCCATATTCCCAAAACATCACTTTTCTTGCAAAAAACAGCTCAAATAATGAGCGCTTTGTCAGCTTTATTTTTCACAAACATCTTTAATACAAACACATAGCAGTCCAGGAACTAAATTTAATAAGAGAATTACTTAAAGCAATTAAAGACATTAATTGAATTAATTTACAATAATAAGTGTCTAGTGTAAATTAAAGCGTGTCAGTGGGTTTTCTTTTTCCTACTATAGAACCTCCAATCTCTAAAACATTTTCCAACAAATTTATGGACTTGACTCAGCTAACTGAGAACTGACTTGCTTTTTTGGACCATTTAGAAATCTTCAGTATCTAGTGATCCAGAACACATCCAAAAAACAAACAATTCCCAAGGTTGAGAAACGCAACACAGTCTAGAAGCTTAATAAATTCATCTTGGTTGTCAGTGGTGGGCAGAGCCAATCTGTGGAGGACTTGACACATGATTTAATACAATGTCAGCTCTTTAAAGAAGAAAAAAAAGAATGGTTCCCAAAATAAGCAAGGCAAATATCTCCACTCTTATCAAGAAGGGAACTATCTTAAACTTGGGCATGAGGCTTTTATCACTCATTTTCTCCCTTTCAACTACCTGTTAGTCTAGATTAAATCCTGACAACCACTCATTCTTGACCTTTCAGTATTTTTAGCTCAAAGTTAATTTGAAACCTTGCTGTGCACTCAGTAGTAAACTCTTTTCCACAAAGGTCTATACTCATGATTTGTATTCAAAGTACCAGACGATCGGTGTCACATATCCTGTCTTTGGTTGTGGCTGACTCGGGTGAACATTTTTCTGTCCCTAACCTGTGCCCAAAGGCTGGTCCTGGCTCTTCACATCCAATGGCATACCTGTCCATGTAATTGCTCCTTGACAGAATTAATTCAATACAGCTAAGACTAAAAGAGATCTACTATCTAGGAGAAAGTAGATCATGCCTAATCAATTAGATTGGAGAGCAGTTCCACAAGCACTTTTGCTGGCAAATAAATGTTCAGAGTCAGCATCAGTAGCTCAATGAAGAATTATTCCAGCAAAGCTCTGGACACACACAGGTAACTGATGTGGTATGAAATCACACAGAACAATCTGGTTTTGTCTCCTTCTTTGAGCATAAGAACTTGAGAAAGGATAATTGGAGTTTGGATTCATAGCAAGAAGAATAAAATTCTTCCAGGTGCATTCCAGGCAGAGTAGAGTGCGTCAGGTTTGTGGCAACTCATCGTCCAACCAGGCACTCCTGCTTGATGATAGGAAGTGCAAAAGCAGGTAAATATAATTATATGCTGTTGGAACATCTTAACAGTTTTCAAATGTCTTGGACTCAGATTCGGGTAAAGGTACAAGTAAAATTTCCAATTCATTCAAATAATATGAGGAAAATAAAGAAAATATTTTTAATGCAATAAAAACTCAGCTTAAAGTAGAGCCCAAGCCATGGGTGATTATTAAAGGTGTCCATCCTCTTTTTCTATTGGTTTTCAGTCAAAAAACTTTCAGTATAGCAATAAAATACGGAAAATTTCGATACATCACTGAAACTCATGGAAATTCTCTCTAGTGCTTCAGTTTCTGGATTTTACTAATGACCAGTTTACTCCATAATGCCTCTGATGCAACCAAGTCCTTGTTCAGTGGAGCATCGCTTGTGTACTTCTGTTCTGCCTTGTTTAGATGTTAAATATTAAATATCAGTCAGTCTTTCAAACCATCTTCCAGGATAAAAAGTATTTTTCCCTAATCGTGTAGAGGTGCTCTCAGTAAGGAGCGAACAGATCACTATGATTGAAGCAAATTAGTTCAACTCAGCTTCTCACCTGAAGCTATCCACCAGTGAAAAATGTGTGGGCTGAGATCTTCCATCTACGTTGAATATTTCTCTTTCTTGTTGTCCATCTTTTTATGGGAGAGATTGGGCTATAAATAATGATTGTATTGATTTGGTTCAGACCAGAGTGTACATAAAGCTTCTGGAACATTGCAAAACAAGTCTTGGCTCACAAATGAGCACGCTGAATACAAAGGAGGTTTACAGGCAAGAGGATGTAATCAAGTGATGTACTTTCAGACTGAACTGTTAGTGGTGCAATTGGAAAGAAAGGAGTCGCAGCTTCTGTTTGCCTCTCTGGCACCAAGTTAAAGACAGAGCTCAGGTCTTGAACCAGGTTCTAAGAGTAACTGTATGGTTGATCAGAAGGTTCATTCTTGCTTAGACACCAGGTTGCAAAGCTGCAAGATGTCATGGCTCTGAACTTTCCAGCCTGGGGGAATTGGCACATGTAGGTAACCAAGGGCAGCAATCAAACCACAGCTGAAATGCAGAGTGGACTTATTTCATTATCTCACTGACACTTTATTCTGCGAAGGAACTAAAATCTTCCAGTCCCTGAGGAGCTAAGACTGGGACTCTGTCAGCCCAATTCAGCAAGTTTCAGGTTGCAGAGACAGTCTGTACTCTGTGAGTAAGAACTCAAAGTTTTACAAGGAAGAAAGCTAAAATGAAAAACCTTTGCATTCTGCTTAGTCTTCCCTGTGCAAGTGCTAATATCTTCATTAGTCACAATATGTCACTTGATCGTACTTCCATTCAAAAACAATTGCTTAATTTCCTTATCACATGCAGCAAGGAATGAGGCCTGGCAGAGACAGCTCTTTGTATAAGATTGGGTAACACATACTGTAAGTAAAAATAGTTCTTGATTACTTTGACCTTTCATCATTATAAATTTGCTTAATATTGTAATTAGAATATGTGCTTAATTTAACCAAGAATGTGATAAAAAGTAATTATTTCTGGGGTATTTTTATACAACAGAGATGATTAATAATTCAGGCAGGGTGTGATTTTCCATTTTCTTTCCTATATCCTTTTTTATCTTCAACTCGTGAGAACTATTGAGTTAGACCAGACCTTAATTATTGCATCCTTTTGTTTTACAGATTGGACTATATCACTAGAATCATTAGGCTGACACCCTGGAATCAACATTTGGAACAAATAAGCCATTAAGAGTAAAAAATGGTGTGAAGGAAGAGGATGAACCAGGGCATGAGAAAAAGGCTCTGCTGGTGGAGTAAGGAGACAAAACCAGTACCATAACTGAAGGAGCATGAGATATGCCAAGATAAATTTAGGAATATCTTGGTCACTTGTCTAAAAATTTTTTAAATCACCTTTTGGAGTAATCTTTTAACCAATGCTTGCGATTTGATTTTCAGTACATTCAGCAGGGTCAAGATTTGCCTGAGTGTTCAGAAATTATCTTGGTTTCCTACCCAATATATTACAATATGTCATGATGCAAAAAAGCTAAAGTCAGGAGCCCACTGTTAACTGCTTGTCCCAATGCATCTCTTCTAAACATGCACTTCCACAAAATTTTGGGGGATTTGAAAATGTGAATTGGAGACTTTCCTCTGATCCTTTGTTGCATCATTTTTTCCCCCAGACAATGAAAATTTTTTGACTTCGCAGGCAGCAAATTTTGCGTTTGTGCTGGAAACAGTGTTGATAACACCGACATATTTTAGCTACTGCTCAGAAAATATTACACAGATTTAAGGTCTTTTCTGCTTCTCAACCCACCCCACCAGCGAGGAGAGTGGGAATACACAAGTTGATGGGTGAGGACACAGCTGGGACACCTGATCCCAGCTGACAGGGATATTCCAGACCATATGACATTAAACACAGTATATAAAGCTGGGAGGGGGGAGAAGAGGGAAGGGGAAGGCATTGGAGTGATGGTGTTAGTCTTCGCAAGTCGATGGAGTTCTGCTGTCCTGGAGATGGCTGAAAACCTGCCTGCCTATAGGAATTGGTGAATTAATTCCTCAATTTGCTTTGTTTGTATATGTAGCTTTTGCTTCACCTATGAAACTCTCTTTATCTCAGCTCAGGAGTTTTCTCACTTTTACTCTTCCAATTCTCTCAACGTGAGGAGAGTGAGAGAGAGGCTGTGTGGGGTTTAGGTGCCACTTGGGATTAAACCACAGCAGAGTTGTAAAAAGAAGAAAACTGTTACACCATGGTCTGAGTAAGTCATACACATTTTCCAAATAAAAGTCTGACAGGCTTCAGAAATCCTTTGGAGTTCAATAGACATAAAACTGTGTTCTAAGAAACTCTTGCAGATCCTTGAACTGTGAGTGACATCTCATAAGTAACTCAGGATTTCTTGTAAGATGAAACCATTTAGTAAGGAATTAGATGCTGCAATGAAGGCAGGTTCCAGATCCTACAGCGATGACAACTGCGTGGTCTTGGGGTGCTCACAATCTGCCATATAGTGTACATATACATATATATATAGGGTATTGCCATATAGGGCAATACTTGAGGACTGTAAGAGAAGAATGCTGGGACCTGTTCAGTGGTCCCAGAGCTCTTCTAGCACACAATTGCCATGCAGAGGCCAAGGGATGGCCTTGGAGGAGGTGCATCTGTAGGAGACATGCTCCTACAGAAATGGATATTGCCTGTGATGGGGAGGCATATCTGTGATCCTAGGAGCAATAGTGGTAGCTAAGACAATTTCCATTTATTTGAAATTAAGGTGATTGGCAGCTTACTTTGGAATTAGGTGTGTATATATATAGTGCATAATAGTACTCTGCAATGTGATTATATTAGGCAATGCTCCCAAGCCTCTAGGATTTTGATCATGCCTCAATTTTCCTCAGTAACTAAATCCAAACTCCCCTCTAGTCTTCTCAGTTCCTTTATTTAGCTTCTTCATTTGTTTGTTCAGACTTAGAAAAATATAATAAAAAGGTCTTGCTGGTGGTCTACGCATTTTGACTGTACACTTAAAATAAAACACCTAACCAAAATCTTACCTGAAAAATTACTATGTAACCTGGTTTTGAAAGACTCCACCTTCATTTGTTATCCCTAGGGTAAGCAGCATGTGCTCTGAAATCCATGCCATGAAAGCACCAATCTGGTGAGCTGTAACACAGCCCCTCCATTATTTCACACACATTGAATAGCAAAGGAAGATATAATAGAAAATCATGATTGTACCTTAGGCCACAGAAAATCAGAGTAGACTCAGAACCAAATGTTGTGAAGGGCAGTCTGTGTCCCTTTGCTCCAGATAAGGTTGGTCCTCAACAGTAGGGAAGTAAACCCACGTTTATGCCTGTGTGTGCCCCAAACCCAGAGATTGGTTCTTGTGTCCCCCTGTTTAGCAGAAGACGCGTAACTTCTGTGTTCCTTTATTTCTTACTGTGAGGAAGTATTGACTGTCTTGAAGGCAGTGAGGTCCTGCAGAGGGGCCTTGATAGATCAGAGGGCAAGACAATTACTACCCATATGAAGTGCAACAAGGGAAAGTGCTGGATTCTGCACCTGGGATGGTTCAACCCTGGACGTATGGACAGACTGGGGAATGAGATGCTGGAGAGCAGTGCTGCACAAAGTGACCTGGGGGTCCTGGTCGATGGCCAAGTTGAACATGAGGCAGCAGTGCCCTGGGAGTCAGGAGGGCCAGCCCTGTCCTGGGGGGCATCAGGGACAGCATCACAGCTGGGCAAGGGAGGGGATTGTCCTGCTCTGCTCTGAGCTGGGATGGCCTCATCTTGAATATTCTGTGCAGTTTTGAGCACCACAATGTAAGAAAGACATTAAGCCATTAGACATTGTCCAAAAGAGGGCAACAAAGACAGTGGAGGGTCTTGAGGGGAAGCCATAGAAGCCAAGAAGCAGATGAGGTCACTTGGAGGAGGTTCAGCTTGGAGGAGACTGAGAGTAGACCTCATCACAGTTTACAGCTTCTTTGTGAGGGGAAGAGGAGGGGCGGGCACTGATGTCTTCCCTTTGGTGATGGGTGACAGGACACAAGTGAATGGCCTGAAGCTGTCAGGGGAGGTTTAGGTTGGATATCAGGAAAATTTTCTTCACCCAGAGGGTGTTTGGGCACTGGAACAGGTTCCCCAGGGAAGTGGTCACAGCATCAGCCTGGCACAGTTCAAGGAGTGTTTGGACAATGCTCTCAGGCACAGGGTGTGACTCTTGGGGATGCCCTGGGCAGGGCCAGGAGTTGGACTTGAGGTTCCTTTTGGGTACTTTCTAACTCAGCTTATTCTGTTATTTTCCCACTATCATGAGATTTATGTTTGATTGATTGATTGATTGGCTTTTTCTTACAAAGTCTCATCCACACTCTTCATTTGGTGACCCACTTGTTCTGTATGTATTTTTTTCCCTTTCATCCCTACCCAGAGATTTTCAGCATGACTCACTTCCTACTACATTGGAGACTTCAGATCTAGCCTACATCTTTGATATGTATGCAAGGAACACTTCCTTCCTTTTGTCCATGAATGCATTATAACCTTTAAATTAATATCTTTAATTAATATGCCAATTATGTGAATTTTATCTCCAAGTCTGTTCTGTAAATTAAATCACATTCTGATCCTCTGCATGAATAATTTCAGGTTTACAGGTGTATTCCCCCTGGCTTTTATCATATGAAGAAACCTAAAATGTTTGGCAGGCTATTCTATAACCCCCTCTGATACTCCCAAACTCTATAAAAGAAAATATCTCTTCTAGTTTCATGGCTTTTGTCCAAATCAGAAAGCCAGTTTTATCTATACTCATCTGTAGTGTACTGTCCACTGCTACTCTTGGTCCTGGTTTAAAACTCTCCTCAACGGATTTATAAAATAATCTTCAAAGTTTCTCTTTCCCTTTCACGTACTCTAAACTCTGCCATCAGTCAAAGAATGACTCATGGAATATCCTTGGATGAAGCAGTGAAAGCCCTCCTGACAGCACCATCTGCTTAGCCATAGCTTTGTCAATTGGATACATTTTTATGTTAATGTGCTTTGTCCCTTCACTGGAGGAACAGATGGAAGTCCCCAGTCCTTCAGTTTTCCTTCCACCATCTCACAGTCAGTTTGGATCAGTGTAGGAACACTAGCAGGGCACACAAGAAAAAGCAAAATTATGCCTTGGCCAACAGTCTGGATGTACCACAGCAACTTTCAGCAGTATTTTACCTCCTGAGTACTCTCCAGTACATCTTTAGGAGTCTCAGGGAGTCTGGGCAGAGCTTTGCCCCTACAGTCCTCACAATACTGACCTGCTGACTTCAGCAGAGGCTTAGAAACTAGAAGAGATATTTTCTAGAAGAGAAAGTTAGTCATTATAGAAATTTACTCATACACTCATCTAGATCTCTGCTCCTTTGGCAGCATGGGTTGCCCAACCAAGTTCACATTCAGCCTGTCATGCAAGCTGTCCCCGAGTGTGCAGTGGAACAGATGACATATAAATAGGTATTTTCTCCTTTATTTTACTACTGTATTATTTTAGAAATGTCTCAACTTTGGAAAAAATATTCTATGCAAAAACTAAAATTAAGCAGGATTTGCAACATTTGGAAAGTTTTAAAAGATGAAAGTGAAACCAAAAGCAAAGAAACTGAATCATAGAATGGTTTGTGTTGATAGGAATGTTAAAGATCATCTAGTTCTAACCTCCCTGTTGGGCAAGGAATATTCCACTAGATCAGATTGCTCAGAAAGAGAAGAAAACATAGTATTTGCTAATTTTCTTCCTTCGTATCCTTTTATGACTTACTTCATGTATGTTATATTTTGGCCTCCCAAACCTTTTACAGATTATACTTACTGAGCAATATATTTTAGAAGTCTGGAGTACTAAATTCTAGTAGAACAACCCAACAACTCCTTCATAAACCAAATATTTAGCACTGTACTCTGCTAGAACCATTACTTCATTACAAGATTAGCTTTGCTTTTTACTTTGTTCCTAGCTAAAACCAATTCCAGTTAACAACTCCAGCTCAATTTTCCCATGCAGTTAAGGTGCTCTGCTGCAGGAAGGTGCTACACTTCTGTAGGTAACATGATGATTCCAGTGGATTGTGACAAGAATTCAGTTATGTCAAGAAGCCAGAGTTTTAATGAAAGGGATTTTTCAAAGTCAGCTTTTTTTCTGTCTTCATTTCTGTTAGTCAAAAAAACATCTTTGTAAGGTTAATGCATCAAGCAACACATATTGATAGCAACCAGACTACCTGCAGTACAAAACCAAATAATCTGATTTCCATTATTTGGAAACTTTTATCTCTATGCAATTAATCAGAGGTAAAGGTATAATTTAAAGCTACATTATTCTTGCTGCTCTTGCTGCTCTCTATTTGTACTTTTTTTTACTCCTCGCTATAAATGGTAGAAGCACACAGGCAGCCTTGCCAATATGTGGTTCCTGGCTGCACTGAGTCCTTGCTGAAAAGGGAATTCAATTACTGACAACAGACCTGCAAATTAACAGTGGTCACTCAGGACATGACTGTGGTTACAAGAGGTGGTTTCTCTGGGATATTCCTATTAGCAAGGGAAGAGCCAGCAGTTCATAACCTGTCATACAAAACTTGTAGTTTTATTCTTTCGTGTAGCAGAGGCTTAATACACTCACCTGCCAATCCCCTGTGGCATTTTGGTGGCACACACATGTATCCATGAAAACTAAGGTTTTCATGGCCTCATAATATATGCAATATTGTACACATCTCTTTTTGTCTGAGAAGTTTTTACCTTCAAGCATCCAGCAAGAAAATAGTTTCTTTGATGGTACTCCAAACACACTACTGGGCATATCATGTTCTGGCTCCCCTTTAGCACTGGGTATTTTCCAGTGGTCACTGGGGTCCAATCCTTATTTTTGCAACCCAGTCAGAATTCTGAGATATCTCATTGTGAGTGATGTTTCCAGGGTCACTTTGAGTATACAGCATTGTTTCCATTGTTTTCAGTAATAGCAGTGTAATAGTTCCCAGAATTTCTGCAAAATACAGTTTGCCAAAGAATTCTAGAAATATCTAGATTGAAAGAGACCTCTGGAGCTCATCCGGGGTCACCCATAGCCTTACCAAATGAGTTGTGAATTTTTCCAGTGGTGGATGTCCTTTGATCTCTCTCAGAACATACAATGTCACACAACACTCATGCTGAGGGTTTCTAACTTATACTGGTTCAGTTTCCCATGTTGCAACTTTTGCAACATTGCCTCCTCTGCTTTCACTGCACATGTCCAAGGAAATGACGGTTTCAACCTCTCCACATTCTTCATGAGAGTGAACAACTGCAACTAAATCAGCCTTCAGCTTCCTTTACTCCAGGCTAGACACACTCAGCTCTCATCAGTCAAGCACATCTCCATGCCAATGGTCCTTACTGTGTTCTCTACAGTTTGTTGATCTCTGTTGTGCACCAGAGACCCCTAAACTGGACATTGTAGTCCAGTTTCAGCTGTCTTCTTCCCTAGCATGAATGCCAAACCTCAGAAGTTCAGTGAGGAGAATCACAGCTCATTTTGCTATCACATTTATAGACCACTCGTCACCATGAGGCTCTGCACCTGTGTGGATTTTGTCTAATGAAGTCTAAAGGGGTTCAAGATAAAAAGGTTATGGCTTCCAGCCTGTAAATGTTTAACATCATGTATGAAAAGTATAGGGACATGTGCCTTTAAGACTAGTGCATCAGTCAAGCAAAATGGGAGTGAAACTGCTAGAACAAGTTCAGATAAAAGAAGAAAATAGAAAGTCATTAGGATACTCAAATTGTGGGAGATTTGTAAAACATGAAAGCCATGTCGACATGATGACAACTGTCAAGAGCACAGAGGTCATAAGACAAAGACTAAAAATAATAAAGATGTCTTTTCTGTAGGCAGAAGACAGCTGGTAGTGACCCTGGCCTCCTGCTGAACACTGAGCTCACTGCTGTGAGCACATTTACCCACTACTGACAGATTCTTGTGCCAGTCACAAGAAACCCAATGTTCCATCCACAGGACTGGGAGGACCAGGCAAGTGATCCAGGCTGCAGCTGAGCCCTGCAGCCAAACTGCCGAATTAGGAAATAAATCAGAGCATCTTGGTGTCTCAATCCGGGAATATGTCTTAAGCTGCAAACACAATGAGCAAGAGAGAATATACCCAAACATGCCCGGTAAAAGTTCTTACCCAGTTATTTCACCATGGTAGCCACTGTGAAGACAACTCAACCCTGGCCAGAACCATCACAGTCACACAAAAGTAAAATTCTAAAACGTGTTTCTGTGCTATTATAATTTTATTTTCTTGTAAGTAATATGGTTCAACATTTCTTAAACTTAAAATCAACCTTTGTTTTTTTGCCCTCCATAATAGAAGTAACCCACTATGAAAAAACAAAAATACAAGCAACGATAATAAAACAATATAAAACTCTCTGACTATGACTGAAAGAACACACTTTGGAAAGGTTCATTTTCTTCTACATCATGAGATGAAAAATAATTGTCATCACTCCCCTGCAAGCCATCCACTGTGATTTCTATTTCATTAGGATGCAATTATTGTGAAGTGTAAAATCCCCTCTAAAAGACGCTTGAACTCACTGAAGAGACATTAAAATTTATCAGCCTCACATTACAGTGGTCTTGATGATTTTCCTGCCTTTTGGTTTCAGTTAATATGGCCTCAATGACCTCAACTTTCATTTAAATGTCAGATTAAGATTAGACTTCCAGCCTGGCTAAATTCTGACAACCCACTTTGTTGTGAAACTAGACTGCAAGTCTGATGGGACCAAAACTAATATCTTTCCAAGTACCCTGGGAAATAGTTTTGTCTGGAAAGACAAATGGAATAGGGACAACAACGGGAATCTATTTAGGACAGGAATCCTAGATCACAGTTGTTCAGCTCAGAAAAGAGAGAAGCTGCAGAAAGCAGTATCTTTGACAAGAGTATTTCTTCTGTGTTAGGGGAAAGATATTAATCTGACTTATTTTATACTCAGTATGTTTCTATCAGTGTAATTTGCAAGTCTTCATGTGTGCCGATTTTGTCTGGGATAGGGTTAATTTTGTTCACCGTAATTTGTATGGGGCTGGGTTTTGGACACGCGCTAGAAACAGTATTGATAACACAGGGATGTTTTAGTCACTGCTGAGCAGTGCTCACACAGGCTCGAGGCCTTTTCTGCTCCTCACCCCACCGCACTAGAGAGGTGGTTGGGGGTGCACAAGGAGTCAGGAGGGGACACAGCTGGGACAGTTGGCCCCAGATAACCCAATGGATATTCCATACCATAAGGTGTCATGCTCACAGATAAAGCTGGGAAGGGAATAAGGATGGGAGGACATTTGGATTGATGGTGTTTGGCTTTCCAAATCACCAATATGTGTGATGGAGCCCCGCTCTCCTGGAGATGGCTGAACACCTGCCTGCCCATGGGAAACAGTGAATGATTTCCTTTATTTCAGCTTTGCTTGTGTGCACAGCCTTTGCTTTACCTATTAAACTGTCTTTATCTCAACCCATGGATTTTCTAGCTTTTTGCTCTTCAAATTCTCTTCCCCATACCATCATGGCAGGGGACTGAGAGAAAGGCTGTGTGGAGCTCAGTTACCAGCTGGGGTTAAACCATGACAAAAGGTTAATCAAGCCAATTCCAGGAAAATCTCCTGACAGAGGATGTCATGTTATAATGATGATATTTTAAAGGGAATAAAAACTTAAAATGAAAGTAATATCTGAGATATTGCCTTTGTAACAAACGACAGCTTAGCTGCTTGGCTACCACATGAGAAGTCCTGGCAGGCAGACCTGCTGGTGTAAATACCTTTCTTATCATATCTGTTAACTCATTCAATTTTCACAGCTCATCCTAAAATTCAGCTCTTTGTTTCTAGTCTAGGTTTCAGATGCTACTAGTCAGCAGCATGAACTGTCTGACCAGCCGTCATATAAAAAATCACAGTGGAAATTTCCCAAACAAAGAATTTTAAAGATAATGAGATTCAGAACATTGCAGTTGTAAGCCCTTTTTGTTTCTGCTAGGAGTCTTCTGTCTTTCAGGTTTCAGAATTTACACAGTTTTGCTTTTGAGACTCTAAAAAAAAAAAATTCAATAGCTGTTAAGTATCATATGAAGAAAAAAGAATAAGACAATACAATTATTTATATGGACCTTAAAAGTATTCTGTGTAACAGATTATTAAGGAATATATATGCTTCAGCTGCCAAAACAGAGGGTCTTTGGATCTGATTCAACTCCAAGAGCTGGCAGACTAGGAGTCTACCACCAGAAATTATAGTCAGCATCATCCTATTATTTTCTTTTCCTGAGGACAAGCAGCCTAGATTCTTCAAAACAGAAATGTCATTTTGTGTAGTTTTTTCTTGTCATACTTGACTGTACCCATAAGTGAAGTTACCTTGCACATGATCTGTGCCTTCCCTCCTGCAGTACAGCTGAGATGATGAAATAACCTTGCACCTCAGCTCCTGTCAGCCCCAAATACTGCCATTGGTGTTACTCACAAACAGCAGAAGTCAAACTGTCCAAAACCGCTGTCCTCATTACAGGCTGGTCTCTACCTTTTGTGCTCAGTGACAATGCAAATGTTTGTTACAGGATTTTCTCTCACTCACTACAAGACCACGCTGATCATGTTCACATCCTGCCTAGGGGTTTCTCAGCTGTGGGTCACAGCCCACTGCACAACCATCACCTCTGTGACCAGACAAAACCACTCAGCCTGGATTCTCCACTCTATATCTCATTACTTAATAGGCAAAAGTGACGGAGCATCCAGTACCATCAGAATTCAGGACTGATGAGAGCAGCCAACTGGACAATATAAGTCAATAAGGGCTCCACAGGAGCCAGGAGTTCCTAGTACAAAAAAGTCACACCAACAGCTTCAGCAGGGGCACTGGTCAGGACACTAAAGTGAGAAGAGCTTAGTGTTCACCACATTAAAATCTATTTATACTGTTCCTAGCTAGTCATGACATAAGCTCCACCTCTCCTGATTAAACTTCACAGTGTCCTGAAGAAAATTATTACTGTTGTTCTTAATGGAAAACTCCTTCCAATAAAAACACCCACACAAACAGATCTCACCAAGCACTGAGTTATTACCAAAATTAAAGGACCACAGTCATCCAATCCCATAAATTAATCCAAAATACAGTCTCATGCAAGCATGCCCTCCTCTGCATCCCATCATACCATGCTCTCCTTTTTCCCCTTAATAGATATACACATAATTACGTACATTTTAGCTTCATCTTAAATTTCTGGATGAATTTACATGCCTTACACTATTTGGAGATCATGGAACTGTACATTCACTTTGAGGAGTAACCCACTGGACTGCAAGGATCTAGAGAAGTGATCCCTGGTCATCTTGAGTTTATTTTATGTGTTTCAGTTAATCTTAGCAACAGAAGAATAATGGCTATCTCCAATTTGCCTTCTACATGCTATTTCCTCATTTGTTCCTCTCAAAACCAAAATGAAGGCACAGGGAAAATGCTGGAAAAGAGACTTGCCTCTGACCTGCCCTCTGGGCTGTGAGTATTTTTGGCTGCCATTTGTTTATCTGAGTCTTGAAGCTTGTCCTTGTTTTACTGCATTGAAGCAGAGCTGGAGTACACCAACTCTCATTGTTGTTCCTCAAAACAAAACTAAAACTCTTCTCCAGCTTTCAATTCCTCTTTAGCATTCTTACTTGGCACCTAGCTCTGATTTCATGCATTTTTTTTTCTTTTTAGTGAGTCTCAGACCATTAATTCTTTACAACTCACAGACATCCAACCTTCACACTGCCAAGATGGTCATGTCATGTAGTTAACTTTGCCTACAGATTGTTAAATGCTCCCACGTGAGTCAATTTAATTTAACATCATCCCACAGTAATGGTTCACAGGAATATGGATGAAATGCCTTCTCAGTGCTGGACCTCAACAGGATGGAGAAATGAGCTGACTGGAACCCCATGAAGTTCAACAAGGAGAAGTGTAAAGTCCTGCACCTGGAGAGGAACAAGAAAATGGAGCCAGGCTCTTTTCAGTGCCAGGTCCAGAGGCAATGGGAACAAACTGAAATGCAGAAGGCTCCCTTTGAACATCAGGAAACACTTTTTTTATTGTGAGCACTGGCACAGATTGGCCAGGGAGGTTGTGGAATGTCCATCTTTGGAGGTACTAAAAAATGTCTGGACATAGTCTGGAATACTTCGTTCTAGGTGGTCTTACCTGAGCAGGGGGGTTGAACCAGGTACCCTCCAGAGGTCCCTTCAAACCAAAAATATTCTGTGATTCTGTCTAAAAGCAGTAATATTTCCCTTATAGAATCTTTCAACCAGCCGAAGAAAGAGCATCAAAGTCAGGTTATTTTATCACGTTATCAGAAACTGTAGGAGGAAGAATAGGATCTATAATTGGTTCATGTTTTAGTGATTGGAAGTGAGTATCATATTCAGTTGGGGTGAGGAGAAACAGGATTGCCAGGTTTCATTGCTAGTTCCCATGCTGCTTTTTTGAATACAATATCTTAATCTCTCTGTGTTTTACTTAATCCACAGGAATAATGAGAACACATTTTACTCCTTTACCTAATTACTGCTGGATAAAGCATGTCATTTAATGACCTTAACACATTTTGAGATCATTATGTGAAAGGCACCACACACAGTGGTAACTTGAGTTATTGAAATGAGTATACTAGCAAGAGAAAGACTTATGTCCTGATCCAGGAATGTGTCCTAAACCATGAACACCACATGTGCAAGGAATTTGAATATGCCCACAACAGGATTAAGACACAAACGAGGTCGAATGTTGGTAACCAACATGATAACTCACTCTTATTTACTATCAAGGAAGACAGTAAGGAGGAAAGATGGAAAAGTAGGAAAAAGCAAAGAAGAGGAGAAAGCAAGAAAGGATCCCACAGCCCCTCATCACACTGAGTCCTCACCTGCACATCGTAGCAATGGTGCCGGGCTCTTGCAGTTCACACCGCCAGCAGCTCAGGCATGAGAACCTGCTCTCTGCTCTTTTTGTTTTCTAAGTGCTGTTCCAACAAACTCAAGCAGTGGTAAAATGGGTTGTTTTATAGCAGTTCTGCAATTAGAGACCGAATTAACATGTGGCTTAACATGTGGAATTGCTTTACATAAATATTACTATTTAAATATAGGCTGTAGAAATGTGTGTGCTGCATATATGAATATTAACAAACACAGGGCCTATTTGAACAAGGAACAGGCAGCCTCCAAACCTCAAAATAAGAATCTGAGTCAAAGCATAATTGTGTGTAAGCTCAAAACTCTGTCATTAGTGTTAGTTGTCTTCATTAAAGCAGCCTTTGTCTTCATTAAAGCAACCTTTGTCTTCAGCAGAACAGCCTTCCTCCTGAAGTCACT
The DNA here is from genome assembly GCF_963662255.1 of Cinclus cinclus. Lineage (NCBI taxonomy): Eukaryota > Metazoa > Chordata > Aves > Passeriformes > Cinclidae > Cinclus > Cinclus cinclus. The sequence continues at coordinate 39,379,054 of NC_085047.1, forward strand.
CTAAGCAATGTATCTTCTTCCTCCAACCAGAAATCAGCACTACTTTGAAATAAATATTTGGGTATTAAATCATTGCAGCTCTTTTATTGTTTGAATCATAATGTTTAGCCGGCAAGGCAGTTAAGTTTAAAATCACTCAGACAAGGACAAATTCTAGCTGTGGAAGTGAAAAATAACTGGTCATCTTTGAAGAGAATGGCTGAACTACAGCAACAGGTCTCCCGTGTTTGATGGCCTGAAGAGAAACAGGCACTTTGCTTATGGGGGAGATGGGGCATTTGCCACAAAAAGGACAAACCCCAGAATCAGCATGGAAGTAAAGAGACCACAGGAGGAAGTGCCTGGAAGGAGAGTTTTGAAGCTCTATTTGAAATATTGCAGCTAAAACTTTTAGAAATGTTCTATCATAAAGTAAATTTCAATCAAAGCTTTAAATGATTGATATTGTGAAATCCTGACTTTTTGATGTTTCCTTCTGTAAGAATTTGGTTGTTTTTCTTTATCGTTAGGAGAAACAGTTTGAAGAGATTTGGAAGATTAAGCCTCAACGCAAGTAGTGTGCAGCTAGGTGTACTTCAGAGTGGAGCTATTTCAAATGGACTGTAGAAGGGGGAGATACGCAGGCTTGGAAGAGAATTTTGGTATCTTAAGATGCTTCTCTCTTTCAGAATAACTGTCCTAATATTGTTCTTGGATTAAGATTTTGGTTTTGTGGTTTTGAAAAGAACAGAAGACAGTAATAACTGAGTTTCTGACATCCTGTCACAACCCTTCACACATTTATCCCTAACCTAAGGATTGTGGCTGGAATTGCAAATCCAAAAATACTCAATTTTCTTAACTCTTGGCAAAGCTATTTGTTACATGACAGGAAATGGAGACTGATCAAGTGGCTCCACACACAGAGAAGGCATCAGTTAGACAGCAACTGAACCATAATGAGTCTCTTCTCGAGTCTCTTGGCAATGCTCTTACCAATACATTACACAGCAGTTAAGATAGCAATGCTTTTATCTATTCCCCCTATGAACTAAAAGGAGGACACCCTGCAGTCAAAACAGCATGCAGAGGAGAGGAGAAGTAAGGTTAGCATTTAAAGCTGAGGTGAACACTTCAAAAATTTCTAATTATTTGACTTCATTATGTTTTTACAGTTTCTGTAATAACAGTCTCCAACAGCAGCTATGACATGTGTCAATCAGGAACTACAGAAAAATAATTAAATAGAAGGCTTTCAGTCTAAGTAGTCTACATCCAGATAGTTGCAGTGTTATTAAATACTACAAACTTTTTCAAAGTCCATGTGTAGGAGTTTACTGACTAGGCACAAATGTACTTTATTCCACTTTCATCTCATTCTTCTACAAAGCACTGAATATTTAAGTACTGTTATTTTTTTTTCTTGAAGCTGAGATGAAAGCTTGATTCAAGCTGCAACAATTCCAACATGTTAAAAGACATTTTCTAAGCTATCTAAGATCTGTTAGGCATGAGGTAAGCCAATCCCACCAAGAAGTATTTTTAGTGTTCTCCTATTCCAGCACTGCTTTTTCAATTTATGATTTTCCTGGCTCTTGAGAACTTATGCCAATTCCCCCTTTTGGGAAGGAAAGAGGTTTTCTCTCTCTACTTCTATATATTACTACCCATTGATGTCTGAATTGATCCTAAACCAATTCTGACAATGATTCTGATGATTATAATACAAATTAAGGCCTAAAGTAGTGTAGCCAACCCTCCAGTGACTAATTCCTAATTTCCTGCAGAATTTTGGTTAGCTGATTAGTCTCTGCAGGCTGTTGTAATTCCTCGCGGAATTGTCTGGCTCACTGACTCAGTGATAGGTATGCAGGTGGTGATATTACTCAAATTGTACATTTTGGAAGCCCTTGAACTAAATCTAGTATAAGGCTCCCAGTTTCTTCAGAGGAAGCTACGTCTCTTTGAGCTACTATTCTACGAAGTATAGAAATGGTCTTCATTAAATTTTTCATTTCAGACAAACACTCCCGTACACTCTATAACCATAAAAAATTCTCTTGATCCCAAGTACAATTTATTAAATGTTTTTTTTTTTTTTTTTTTTTATCTTATCTGTAAAGGATTTGCTGTCTGCTGAACAGTCTAGTGAAGTGTTTCCTGGTTCAGGGCTGACTTTGTTCAGGTGTAATGAATCCAGGAGTCTCAGCCAACAGTTTTCACAGCCATGTGGGTAGCCAGAAGAACCTGGAAAGATCCTTTCCACTTTTCCTTAAGTGGTTCATCATTCCACATGTGGACATATAGCTAATCCCTGGGTTGATGAAGATGTATCTGAATGTCCAAGGTTGTTGAAGATGATAAGCAGCAAACCTATGCAAAACTGAGAGCTCTTTTCCCAAAGATAATACATACTCTTTTAAATTACTGTTTCCTAACACATGGCTTTCTCCTGAGATAATTTGATACAGCCTGCCTTAAATAATTTCCTAAGGACTTAATCTTTCTTTCAATACAGGATATATTATAATTCTTAGTAAGGCTAAAGACAAAGCCTGAGGTCATCTTAGTGAAGTTTCTTGACAAATCTTACTCATTTGCCATTTCAAATTTTGGTTCATCCTTCCTACTTTTCCATTGGACTGACATCTCTAAGGAGTGTGGAGATTCCATGTAACTCCCAAGCACTTTGCATAAACTTCAAATTGTTTCAGCCACAGAATGAAATTCTCTGTCTGAAGACAGGCCTGGTGGTACCCCAAATCTGGGTATAATTTCCTTTAAAAAACTTCTGTTACTTCTTGAGTTTTGACAGACAAAGGCTTCTTGCCATGCAGAAAAGCTATCTACCAGGAACAGTATCAATAACCATCTTCACAGGGTAGTTCTAAATAATATGTCTTGGTTTAAGACATTTAAAGAGGTGGACACTAAAACTAGTTACCTTCCCTTAATTCCAACCAGTTCCTTTCCACCAATAACAAACAAACACAAGTAGATATAAGTGAATAGACAACAATTTATTGATAAGTGCAGCAGCAACAGGCAAAAAACAACAGTAAGTAATCACTAGATAGTATTCATTAGATACAAAATTGCTAAATTTCACAAATCTCATGGGAACAGACACCCCAAGTGGTGGAAACACCTGCAGGGTGACTCAGCCTCAGGGACTGGCTCACTTTGCAAACTTCACTCCAAAACAGTTTTTGATAGTGTGCAGAAAGTCACAGTGCCAAAGACCGGTGTTCACAGAGGAGTCCTGCAAAAATCAACTTTATTTGAATACAGGGAGAATCTAGTAGGCCACAACCCTGTGGGGTCTCTCAAGTTTTTGGAGGAACCAGCCTCCTTTGATCCTAAAATCTCAGCTGCAGGTTGCCCTCCTCCTTTCCTCATTGGCTGAGATACTAGTAATGTACAAACCCCCCAAACCACGTACTACGTGTGTTCCTTCCAACATGTGTCCCCACACCCATTCTTCCAGATTATGATTGGGTCTTTCAGGTTACCTAGTTATATGGTCTGATCTCTCCTCGACTCTCTCTAGAAAAACCTGAAAATTTTAAAGTTTTCCCACATGAATATGGAACTAGGCTCTGTGGGTCATGAACAGGGAGAACTCAGAGTAGCTTACTGTGGTAAGAGACTTGCTGGATTGTCTCAAAGACTTCAATAGTCTTGGCTTGTTGCTGGATTGTGGCTTCCAGCCTTGCCATTTGAATTTGGAGCCTGAAAAAGAAGTACAGGCCTTATCACAGAAGTCCACAAGAGAACAAATTCCAAAGAAAGAACCACATCTAAAGCAAAAGCATCTTTGAAAATTGTGTATTAGCATCTCACTAATGGAATGCAAGGTGACACTCCTGTTGTGCTCACAGAATCACAAAAAGTGAAGCCTTGCTCCACTGTCTTACCGCTGAAGGTGCTCTTCCAGCAGGGGGATAGCTGCAGCTGAAGAATCAAAAGAATCAACCAGGAGGCCTTGCATGTTCCTCAAAACTGTTATTACCTTCTTCTCCTTTAGGGCATTCTTCCCTGACTCAGCATAATAATCATTCTTGTGAAAAGGTTCTTTCAGGTCCTTGAGCTGCCAAACCATAAGAACAATCCCCAGCAGAAAGCATTTATATATAAAAAAAAATAGAGTGCTTTGACTCTGATGTTAACTTCCAAAACCTGTGTTATTTCTTCATCTTTTATAGTGGGCCCTCTCCTACACTGATTTCCTTGGCCAGTGGCTAAGGAAATGGTATTTCATAAGCCTGGCAAAATCAGTGTGAACATGACAATGAAAGCGATGCTTTTACTGATGAAATTACATCATTAGATCCGTCAACAGGCTGAGGGAGAGGCTGACCAGCAGGTTGAGGGAGGTGATTCTCCCTTTCTACTCTGCTCCCATGAGACCCCTGAAGTACTGTGTCACCCTCACCTATCCAACACAAGGCAGACAAGGGCCTGATAAAAAAAGGGCCAGAGGAGCACCACAGAGACGTTCGTAAGACTGAAACGCCTTTCCCAAGGAAAAAGGCAGAGGGATTTTTCAGTCTGGGGAAAAGCAGGCTCTGGGCAGATCTTATTGCAGTCTTTTAACATAAAAAGGAGAGCTATTTTTACCAAGGATTGTAGTGACAGGTCAAAGGACAATGGTTTAAAATTAAAAGATGGTAGATTTAGATTAGATATAAGAAGGAATATTTTCCAAGTATTGTGATGGAACACTGGACCAGGTTGTCCAGAGGAGTTGTGCTCATCCCTGGACATGTTCAAAATGAAGCTGAATGGGACTTCAAGCAGCCTCTTTTTGCAGCCCTTCTGCTTCGAATACATATGAAATTAGGTCCAAAATACAGCTCAGGTCCAGATTAATTACCTCCTCTCAGCACTGTTCAAAATGAACTCACTGGCAAGAACGCATGTGCTTACACTGATAGGCTCTATTTAGGGATATTTGCATCTGTCTCTGAGAGTCACCTGTTTGTCCTGCTCAGAATCTGTCTGAGTTGAAGAATCAACCTTTAGCTGAAAATCTTCTCCCCGTAATGTAGGAAGCTAAGCAAACAAGAAAAAAAGAGAAACAGGAGTTAGGAAAGGAATCCTCAGCAGGACTGCAGCATCACACTGCCTTCAAGCAGAGAGCATGAAGAAACGTGACTTCTGCCAAGGGAACTGTAAGAGCTCAGGAAGAGAGTTAAGTACCTTATTCTCAGAAGAGGAGATAAAATGTTCCTCCTGTTCTGCTCTTGCAGCTGATAATAGAGATAAAAAATAAGAGTGTTGCTGCTGTGAGTGCTTCTTTCACTTTGCTTTTCCAAAACTGAGTCACTCCAGAGAGGCCTACGAAGGTAACCATGTAGTCCCTCCTGAAGTTACCTTTGATGTGCTCCACTGCAGCAAAGCTCACATCCACTCTGTTTTGGTCTGCAATAGGAAGCTGTACATGGGCTGACACTTCCCCTTCAACTTCAGAATCAGTCTGCACAATTTAAAAATGTGAGAATGGGCACAGCCTGCTTCCACACCCCCTTCCACCCTCAAAGCTTCTGCTTCAGCCAAGAGGCCTAGCAAGAGAGGGATCAGGTGGTGGCAAGAACAAAAAGGGCAAACACAGCACGTTTGGCATCTCTCTTGAGTAGATCTTTCAAAACACTACAAAGTCCACCTGCCCAAGCTTGAGAGAACTCAGGCAGAAGAAATTGTGGGTCATCCACAACCATTTAACATTGACTGGAGAGAAGAGATCACAGAAGAGATCTGTGAGGGGGGAAAAAAGCTATTCTCACAATTCCAGCCTTTTAGGACTTCAGAGGACCATAACAAGGAGAAGTTTTACTTTTTGCCCTAGAAATCCCACATGGACATCACCTGTAAGGAGATCCAGGACATTAGCTGGACTTCACTTTGTCCCAGTCCCAATTGAAAAACTTGTCTGAAGTGGCAGCACGCCAAGGTCGAAGTTAGGAATGTGTGGCAGAAGCATCAGCAAAGGAAAATTACGCAGGTGAGTCAGAGGGACCCCCACTGTCTGCCTCAAAATCCCAAGTACCTCAGAATCCCAAGAAAAATCATTGTCTTCGTGTTTTGCTTCTCCCCCTGCTGGCTGCAAGACTCCATCTTCCTTTATCACTTCCCTCCATGCTTGTTTCAAGACCCCTAAGAAAAGATAAGTGCGTAATAGCTATGAGTGCTTATTTCACATTGCTTTTCTGCATCTGATTCACTCCAGAGAGGCTTACAAAGGTAACCATGTAGTCACTCTGAAATTACCTTTCCCACGTTCCACTGCAGCAGAGCACACATCCAACCTGTTGCTGTTTGCAGCGGGAAGCTGGACAGCAGCTGACACTTTCCCTTCATCTTCAGAATCAGTCTGTGTGGTTTAAAAACATACATGAGAACTGGCACAGGCTGCTTCTCCACCCACTTCCACACTCAAAGGCTGTGCTCCAGCCACGAGGCTTAACAAGGGGGATCAGGTGGTGTAAAGAACAAAAAAGAGCAAACACAGCAAGTACATTCAGCATCCCTGTTGAGCAGGGTTTTCAAAATGGGACCAAGTACACCCGCCCATGCCACAGAGAATGTCGGCAAAATAAATACGTCTGTAGATTGTAGGTCATATGGGAACCCAGTTGACACTAACTGCATGTACAGAAGAGGGATGCTTGATGGGAAAATGAATCCTCACAATGCCAGCCTTGCACAGTTTTCACAGGACTGTAACACGGAGCTTTACTACATTATCCTTACTGCAAATCTAACTTGGACATCAGCTGCAAGGAGGCCCAGGATATTAGCTGGACCTCACTTTGCCCCAGTCCCATCTGAACAGTATGTCTGCAGCAGCAGAATATCATCAAGATCTAGGGTTATGAGTATGTGGCAGAAGCAGCAACAATGGAAAATGAGCCCAGAATCCAGTGAGTCAGAGGGACCTCATCATCTCCTTCAAAAAACGTGCCTCAGAATCACAAGAAGAATCGTCATCTTCTCCTGATCCTCCTGCTGGTTGCAAGATCCCTAAGAACAGATAAGAGTCTTGTCATAGCTCTGAGTACTTGTGTCACTCTCCTTTTCCAAATCTGATTCACTTCATTGAGGGTTACAAAGGTAGCCATGTAGTCCTTTTGAAATTACCTTTGCTGCACTCCACTGCAGCAGAGCACATGCCCACTGCTTCGCAGTCTGCAGCAGGAGACTCTCCAGCAAACACTTCTACAATTTCAGAAAAAGGCTGCATAATTTAAAAGACATGTGTCAGAACAGGCACAGGGGGCTTCTGCACCCACTTCTATGCTCAAAGCTTCTGCTTCAGCCAGCACACCTAAGGAGAGTGGTAAGACAATTAAATAGAAAAGAACAAAATTGAAAAGAACAAAAAAAAAAGCCAGTGTATTCATCACTGTTGTTGAGCAGCATTTTAAAAACAAGACAAAGTCCACCTGCCCAAACTTGAGAGAACCTAGGCAGAAGAAATAAATCCCTAAACTGTGGGTCATACACAACCATTTGACATTTACTATTCAGAAAAGAGATTTGTGAGGAGGAAAAAAGCAATTCTCACAATGCCAGCCTTCTAGGACTTCAGAGGACTGCAACCAGAGGGAAGAGTTACTTCTTTGTCCTAGAAATCCAGCTTGGAAATAAGCTGCAAGGAGGCCACATTAGCTGGACCTCACTTTCTCCCAGTCCTCACTGAACAGATTATCTGAAGCAGAAGCGTGTCAAGGTCCAAGTAAGGAGGGTGTGGCAGAAGCAGCATCAAAGCAGAGCGAGTTCAGAAGTAGGTGAACCAGAGGGACCCCACTGCCTCCCTCAGAGAAGGTACTTCAGAACCCCAAGAGCAATCACCGTCTTCCTTTTCTGTTTCCACTGATGCCGCTGGCAAGACACCTTAGAAATACAAGAAGCGTGTTATTTCTGTGAGTGCTTATTTCACTCTGATTTTCTCCACCTGCTTCACTCCAGATAGGCTTACAAAGGTAACCATGCAGTCCCTCTGAAATTACCTTTGCCACGTTCCACTGCAGCAGAGCACACATCCAACCTGCAGCTGTTTGCAGCAGGAAGCCATGCACTGGCCTGCACTTTCCCTTGACCTTTAGGATCAGTCTGTGTCATTTAAAAGACACACACATGAGAACTGCCACAAGCTGCTTCCACTCCCACTTCCCTCTCTGCCCAAAACTTCTTCTGCCAACAGGCCTAAGGAGTGGGATCAGGGGATGAAAGGACAAAAGGAGCCAACACAGCCAGCATGTTTACCATCCTGTTGAGCAGGGTTTTCAAAATGTGATAAAGGACACCGCCCTGAGCTAGAGAGAACCTAGGCAGAAGAAATTATTATCTAAAATGTAGGTCATATGGGAACTGTTTGACACTGACCGCACCTAGAGAAGCGAGAGAAACCAATCTGATTTTTATTAACACCTGAGCATGTGTTATACATGAAATGAAAACCAACTTCAGGGGTTGTACACCTGCTGGGAGCCCTGTCCCTGGTGAGGCTTTACCTGGCAGCTCATCAGGGGACAGAAAACTTCCATGGCTGGGCTGCCCCAAGAGACCAGCCCTGAGAACCCTGAGCTGCTCCACGAGTGTGCCCATGGCCACAGCAGCCTGCTCACCAATGGAAGGGACAGACTCACCGCACAGCCAGCTGTGGTTTGTGAACACCGCCTGGCTGCCACGGGAGCCACGCAGACTCACGGCACCTTGTGGTGCACACACTCCATCTGCTGAGATGATGCTGACAGCCCGCCCGGGGTGCAGGGCAATGAGCTGTCCCTGCCTTCTGTTTCTCTCTCCATCTCTCTTTCCCCCTCTTTGGTCTCTTTTCTATCCCACTTTGGTTGGAGCACTTATCTTGTTTATCAGTAAACAGCTCTCAGATATAATATTGCTGCACTTGTGTTTTATTTTTGTCCAAGAAATCTATTAAAAAGATTCTTCCCCAACTCCCCTTTTACAGAAGGATGGGGTAAGGAATAATCTGAGTGGTGGAAAAACAGCAATCCTCACAATGCCAGTCTTTCACTTGTTTCAGAGGAGTTTTAATGCTCTGTGCTATTCTAGAAATCTTAGCTTGGAGGTCAGCCACAAGGAGGCTCAGAACATTAGCTGGGGCCTCACTGTGTCCCAGCCTGAGTTGAACAGATTATCTGAAGCAGTGGCTGGTTAAGGTCCAAGTTACAAGTGTGTGGCAGAGGCAGCAGCAAAGGAAAGTGAGCCCAGAAGGCATTGAGTCAGAGGGACCTCGCTGTCTCACTCGGAAAAGGTACCTCAGAATCCCAGACAGAATCAGTGTCTTCCTTTTCTGCGGCTCTTCCTGCTGGTTGCAAGACCCCTAAGAAAACATAAGAAGCTCATCACAGATCTGAGTGCTTGTTTCACTCTCCTTTTCCAAATCTTTTTCACCCGAGAGAAACTTACAAATGTAACTATGAAGTGCCTCTGAAATTACCTTTACCATGTTCCTCAGCAACAGAGTGTGCTCCCACTCTGCTGTGTTTTCCAGAAGGATGCCGCACGGGGCTAACCACTTGGTCTATAAGATCACTGAGATGCTGTGTAATTTAAAAGACACCTATGAGAACTGGCACAGGCTCCTTGTGTACACACTTCCACACACAAAGCTTCTGCTTCATCCAACAGGCCTAACTAGAGAGGGATCAAGTAATGGAAAGAAAAAAAAGAGCAAACACAGCCACTGCATTTGGCATCTCTCTCGAGCAGATTTTTCAAAACAGAATAAAGTCCACCTGCACAAGCTTGAGAGAACCTAGGCAGAATATCTAAACTGTGGGTCATACACAACCATTTGACACTATAGATTCAGAAAAGAGGCTTGTGAGGAGGAAAAAAACAGTTCTCACAATACCAGACCTCTAGGACTTCAGAGGACCATAACCAGAAGGAAGCTTGACTTCTTTGTCCTAGAAATCCAGCTTGGAGGTCACCCTCAGGGAGACACACAACATTAGCTGGTGAGCAGAGCTTTCAAAACAGGACAAAGTCTACCTACTCAAGCTAGAGATAACCTAGGCAGAAGAAATAAATCACTAAACTGTAGGTCAACAGGAATTATTTGACATTGACTGCATTCAGGGAAGAGAGCTGTGTGAAAAACAACAATCCTCACAATGCCACTTTTCACAGATTTCAGAGTGCTGTAACCAACAGGGAACTTCACTATTCTGTGCTATACTAGAAATCCTGTCTGGAGCCTCAAGGAGGCCCAGGACATCAGCTGGACCTCATTTAGTTCCAGCCTTCACTGAACAGATTGTCTGAAGAAGCTGGTTGATAAGGTCCAAGTTACAAATATGTGATAGAAAAGGAATCAAAGGAAAATGAACAGAAAAGCCAGTAAGCCAGAGGGACCCCAATGCTTCCCTCAGAGAAGGTACCTTAGGATTGCAGAGGGAACCACCGTCTTCTTTTGCTGCTCCTGCTGCTTGCCAGGTCCCTAACCAAAGTAAGAAGTGAATAATTTCTTCAAGTGCTTATTTCACTCTGCTTTTCTCCACATGGTTAACTCCAGAGAGGCTTACAAAGCATTTATTCCCTCTGAAATTACCTTTGTTGCTCCCATTGGCAACAGAGGGTTCTGGAAACATTCTGCAGACATCAGCAGGAAGCAGTACAGTGGCTGCTGCTTTATCTAGAACTTCACTATTAGGCTGTGCAATTTAAAAGACACATGTGAGAACTGGCACAGGTTGCTTCAACACCCGCTTCCCTGCTCAAAACTTCTTCTGCCTGCAGGCCTAAGGAGAGGGATCAGCAGACAAATGAACAAAAAGGGCAAACACAGCCTGAGTGTTTGGCATCTCTCTTGAGCAAATCATTCAAAATGGGACAAAGTCCTCCTGCCCAAGCTAGAGAGAACCTAGGCAGAAGAAATAAAGATCTAAACTGTGGGCCATATGCAACCGTTAAACATTGGCTGGATCCAGAGAAGAGATCTGTGAGGTGGAAAAAGCATTTCTCACAATGCCAGCCTTCTAGGACTTCAGAGGATTGTAACCCGAAGGAAAAGTTACTTCTTTGTCCTAGAAATCCATCTTGGGGATCAGCCATGGGGAGACACACAACATTAGTTGGACCTCACTTTGTCCCAGTCCCAACTGAACAGCTTGTCTGAAGCAGCAGCATGTCAAGGTCCAAGCTATGAGTGTGTGACAGAAGCAGCAAAGGAAAACAAACCCAGAATCCAGGGAGTCAGAGGAACCCCATTTCCTCCCTCAGAGAAGTTACCTCAGGATTCCTGAGGAGGCATTTGTCTTCCTTTTTCTCTGGTCCTTCTGCTTTGTAGCCTCCAAACAAAAGATAAGAAATTTCTGTGAGTGTTTATTTCACCCTGCTGTTCCTCACCTGCTTCACTCCAGGGAAGCTTGCAAAGTTAACCATCTAGTCCCTCTGAAATTACCTCTGTAGGTCTGCACTGTAATAGTGCACACAGGCACTTTCTTTTGGTCTGCAGGTGGACTGCTGTCTTCCTTTTCTGCTGCTTCTTCCTTTGGCACATTGCCTAAGAAATAAGGTAAGAAGTACAATGTTGTGTTGAGTGTTTATTTTCCAGTTCTTTGGCTCATCCCTCCAGACCAGCATCCCATTGATTTGGTATCATTCTGCCGCAGGCCAAAGTAATTTTCCTCATCACCTCTTTGATAGAAAAGTATCTTACATGACTCTGCCAACGCAGGTGTTTCCAAAGGAATGACAGGAGTTGTCTCATAGCAGGAGCTGCCAATTCGTTCATTAGCAATACTAAATATAGAAAGGAAGAAGATGCATTAGGTAAAATCCCCCCAGACTTCCACGCACTCTCTGCAGGAAGAGCAAAAGCCATGCATGTTCCATTCTACTGATATTAATCGACAATTGCTAAAGGGTCACACGCACAGAAAGTACTGCAGTCCTAGAGTAATGGGGACTGAAATCCTCCTTACAGCCATTCTGACAGTAGAGGTGCCTGGTCTTATCTGCGGAGTAACTCACACCTGCTACAGTCTGGCTACAGTCTCATCTGATAAATCCCCTCTCCATTTCAAGGGCCAACGAATTGAACAAGCCTCCTGGCAGACTGACATCATCAAAGCCTCTGCCTCAGCTAGATGTCATGCTAATGGTGCAGCTACTCTCCACATCAAGATGGTTTAACGTCTCCTCAGTGTTGGTCCTCACTTTGAAGAGCTTCAGGAATTCCCTTCAGAAATTCCCATGGTTAGGCTGAGGACCTGAGAGTCTAAAGAGCTCCCAAGTGGGTTATCAAGAGGTCAACAAATATTGCGCTTGCATTCTAAGACCTGTCTTGTCTTCTAACAGCCTTGGGTTAGCTGGGGCTTGGGTTTGTTTAATAAGCAGAAAAACAAAACGAAACCAAATCAAACGAGAAAATAAATTAAAAATGTTCTGCAGGTCAAGGCTGCTGTACAGAATGATGCATTATCATGACATTCATACTATGCCGGAAGCCTGGAGGAAGGAATGAGCACCACATATTGTAAGAGCAATCTTCAAACATGCTTTGTTCTTAAAGGGGTTTTGCACCACAGTTTACACAATCTTCCTTATCTCCTGCTTCCCATTGATACAGGTTGCCAGAAGGGGCAGGGAAAGAAGAAATAAAGTCAAGATCCAGAGGCAAGTGTTCATGGGCTATTGTTTATAGCTAGACAAGGCATGCTCATAGAAATAATGCAAAACGTTCACCCATCCCTTGGCTACCATCACTGTGGAAGAGAGCTTTTTTCCTTAGCCTAGTTAAGCACACAGGGGATATCAGTTAGTTCCCCTCTGAAACAAAAGGCAATTGCTGTTAATGCAGTGAACTTGGAAGCACACAGGTCAGTTCTCAGAGACAGCTGGAGGGAAGGCATAACATTTTCCTCAACTTCTAAATCTACTCTTGACATGGAAAGAGATACACCAGAAGACATTACTGAACTCAGCTTCTACAAAGCTCTCAGCACCTCATCTAACCCTACTGCTTTTTCCAAAAAAGGGATGTGCATCTGCACAGACATTAGGAGAGTGCAACTGTTCTAACTTGTATAAATTATGTATAAAACACTTACATATCGTTTTGAACCATTTTGGTGAAAGCTTGACATGGGTAGAGTCCCTTATCTGACTCAGGATAAACAGCACCATGGAGAAGAAGTTGTATGGCCTTCTTATTCCCAGAAACAGTAGCAGCTGTAAGAGGGGTCCTAGGGAATCCAAGAGACAAGAGTAAATACACCAGCTTCTGAAAACATTGCTTAGCCAATACTTCAATTCCTCTTTGCTCCTTAAACAATTAATTTCCCCTTTCCTACAGGCAGAGTGAAGGCACAGCCACATGCCTACAGGTGTTGGAGAATTCAGGTTGGTGGGACCTCAGGAGGTTTCCTGCACAGCCACCTGCCCAGAGCAGATTCAGGGCCTGTGTGCCTGGGTGTGCATGCTCATGTGGGCATGTGGCATGGCAAGCAGTGCTTTCTTGCAGTCCTCAGCATTGAAATCACCCTGAAGACAGCAAACAACCGAGCCCAGGTCTGCTTTCACAAGTCACACAGGAGATCCTTCTGGGTGACTCCTGGTCCTTTTTCAAAGCTCATTCTTATGCCTCTCATTCAACTCGAACAGTGCTAAGGACTCCCATGTGCACTTTTGGCAAACCTTTTACCTAGAAACATTATCCTGAGCATTCATGTCAGCTCCTTTTTGAAGAAGGAACTTGACCATTTCTTCACGGTTTTCAGTGATTGCGAGAGTAAGCGGAATGTATCCCAGCTGAAAGGAGAAATCATCCTTCTTAGAATAACAGAGAGAAGTCAAGCAAGTTGACTTGGGAAGAGCAGTTTTACCCAAAGTCCAAGCTTACTTTATTCTTAGCATCAATATCCGCACCATGCTCAAGTAACAGCTCCACTAGGGATTTGCTAGAAACCCTGATGGCAAAGTGAAGGGCGGTGTTGCCGTTCACATCTCTGTGGTTGGGGTTGGCACCATATTCCAGCAGGATAGCTGCACAGTCCCTGTGCTGGTGCTCTACTGCCTGGAAACAAGACACAAAGGAGGAATAACTCCCAACATCTATGTTTCTCACTGTCAGAACTCCCACAAGACTGGAAAGTATGAGCGTCACCAAGGATTAAAGAACATATGCCCCTTCTGCATACCTTCATTAGTGGTGATTTATTCAATTTGTCACAAGGGTTTAGCTTGCACTTCTTTTCTACCAGAAACTGAACAACATCTGCATGGCCATTTATGCAAGCAAGATGCAGAGGAGTCCTAGAAATTAAACATATGCAGTTGCCCTGGTTTAAGTCCAGATGGCAACTAAGCACTATGCAACCGCTTGCTCACACCCTCTCCCTTCCCACCCCAGTGGAACAGGGAGGAGAATCAAAATTAAAACTTTAAAAAGCAATTAAATTATAACAGACTGATAAACAGAACAAAGGAAATAAATATAATAATAATACTAATAATAGCAAATAAAAAATCCCAATAAAAACCTGTGATGTACAATGCAGTTGCCCACAACCCACTGACTGATGACAAATCCCATTCCAGAGTGCTGACCTGGCTAAGCTGCCTCCAGCTTTTTGCGTACTTTCTCACCAGCAAAGCATGAGACACTGAAAATGTCCTTGACTTAGGGTAAACACTGCTTAGCAATGGAAGCTGTGTAAGTCTACAGAGAACAAAGAACCAGAGCGAGCTCCCAAGTTCTTCCCCACCTCCCCCATCAGTCCTGCACCAGTTTTGTCCCAGAGACAGGTGATATGGAAATTCTGACAGCACTGGGAAGCCAGATGTGCTGGCTTTCTGTGAATCCATGCCCTGCTAAACCAAGCCACTCAGTCTGGCACCTGGAAAGGAGCTGTCTCTGCTGGAATGAGGGCTGGATGAGCTCCACTGAATCATCAGATCTTAATATGGTTTGGGTTGGAAGGGACTTTAAAGATCATCTAGTTCCAACTCTTGCCATGGGCAGGGAAACCTTCCACTAGACCACGTTGCTCAGAGCCCCATCCAGCCTGAACACTTGGATAAACAGGGATGGGACAAGAAGAAGATCAAGTACAGGGCCCAGGCTCCAGAGCAGGGCAGGCCAGAACAGAGTGGGGCTTTCCAGGTCTCCTATTCCAGCTCAGGCAGGAATGACCTGCCTATAAGGTGACCTAACGCCTATAAGGCTGGTGTTCTGGGGCTGGCCCTGCTGCCAGGCATAATGCTGGGCTTTGCTGGTTCTTCCAGCCAGGGTGAGTGTGTTCTCTGTAAAACTGGGTTTGTTAGCTGGTGTGCAGCAAGCTAATAATCACACACTTGAGAGAGAGACACTGATTATGTGTTTCAGTTACACATGCCTGGGTGCTTAGCGGTATTTTATAAATAAAGCACACTCCACCAGACTTACCATGCTATTATTTATGCATAGAAGTTCCAAATTAGTAACTTTTCAAGTACAGCCCCTCTACTGTGATTGGTTAATAGCTTCCATACAAGTTGTGTAACCACAGCTAACTTCTACGCATGCTTAGGGGAGGGGTCTTTACCTGGGCAGGGGTCTTTTTAACTTGTAGGTGTGATTTTTAGTATTACAATGAAGACAATACAGCTACAGTACACATGGACCTTGAGTCTTTCGCCAAACTAGCTGTGTATATGCATAGAAATACATGGACATCTTGATTTACTACAGCCTTTGCAGATGTCCTTCACTAAGGGATGTCTCTGCTGTCTGCTCTACTGACACGACAGTATCTTGATTTGCTACATCCGTAACGCTTGTTAGTTCCAGGATGCCCATCCTAAGGCATGCTAGCTGCTGCCTGTCCCACTGATTGCCTGCTTTCTTGCTGCTTAGGCTTGAAAGCAGGCAAAGTACATACATTAAAAAAACCACCCTGACTCAGATAAATTTTGACGAATTCCTCATTTTGGGGAGGCGGAGGGCCTGCTGTTTATCCTTACTGCTTGTCCCGGTTGTAGCCATTGATGCGGTGTTTGTTGAGCCACCAGCGCTGCCGCAGCCGGGCCAGGTGGGCGCTGGCGGCCGCGCCGTGCAGGTCGGTCAGCACCATGGCTCGGTACACGCAGGGACTGTGCCGAGACCCGGGAAGCGGCTGTGGGATCCGCAGATCCGAGGGGCGAGGTGCGGCTTCGCAGCTGCGGCGGTGCCCGTGTCCAGCGGAGGAGCCAGCGCCGGGAGCGGGGACAGCGACCGTGGAACGAGCCCAGGCGTCACACCCGGGACACCGCCCGGGACACCGCCCGGGACACCGCCTGCAGCGTCCAAACCGCAGCGTCTGAGACTTCTTCTTTCTTAGAAACTCTCAAGAAGTATCTGCTACAGTAATGAAGAGTGTTAGCCCAGGTGAGAAAAAAAAAAAGAAATTAATAACACAGCTGACGTATTGCAGGTTCCCAGGAGGCTGTTTGCCCCTCGGCAGACTGTGCTCTGGAGATAAATAATCTGTTCAAGTTTCCTCTAAACCAAGGGCGGGCTTTCGAATAGGAGGCAGACTGGAAGTCTCCCATGGTTTACCATATCCTAATCCCAATAGGATCAATAAGATCAAAAGGATCAATAGATAACTGTATTTCTATCCTCTTCAATCCATTGATCATTTTATGTTAGAACATTAGCTAATTAATGACTGCCTTTGAACACCAGAGTTAGACTCATTAAGTTCATCTTCAATAAATCAATAACAGACACAAAATTCCTGTTCGTTTGGGCAGCCTTTAAAAAGGGTAACTTAGAGAATGAGTTTGCAATGGCTTATTCTAGCAGTTGGCAAGAACTCAAAAAATAAGCTGAGCCTCAACTGAGGCCATAAACACTTTTATAGAAACACTAAAGTCAGATTTCAAGGCAATTCAGCACCCCAAATTCCCAATCTTTTTTAAAAATCTGCCTACTCTCTGGGCACTAAAATGCCTCACTTCAGAGGCAAAAACTCTGATCCCTCTATCATGAGCAGGAGGGGGGCTGATTACTACATATGCATAGAAAGAGAAAACTAATAATTTCCTGAAGAAAAAGCCACTTTAAGGAGTGATTTTGAATTTCTTCTTGTATTTATTAGGAAAAACAGTGGATGTCAGGTGGAAGAAAACTTCAAAGACAGGAAATAACTCTTTAAGGAAATGCTAATACCCAACATAAACACTGATTTATTTTCTTTTTTTTTTCCACCCAAAAGGTAATTGTAAAGATTATAATAATATAAATAAAATATTAAAGTCTTGGTTGCTTTAATACCTAACTTCTAAACCCTGTTAATAGGGAAAATATGTCTGACTGCTTTTTCTAATCCTTTTCATGCTTGATTTTCAAATTATATGGTAAAAATTCATCACAGCCAAATCCAAGGGCCCCTACTGAGGGACAGGAATGAGTTAGGCCACTGGTTGTTTGTAGAATAAATCCCTAGTAACTTACCATCAAGGAACAATTTACATCCACAAATATTCAGGAGCCAGATTTTGACTACCTAGATAAAAGTCAGAGTCCTTCACTGTGAAGTATTCTTTAGAGCCTCAAAAGGCATGGACTTTGGATGCTAGCTTCTCAAAAGCCTGAAGAAGAGACAAGATTGCAGAGTCTTTTCCTTGCATGGATTAATCCTTCACCAGTTACACCAGTACAAGTTGTTCTAGTGGCTGTGATAGAGTCACTTTTAGGGATTGTATCAGCAAGCAGTATAGAGAAATACACCCCACTGCAATGGCTGTTATTCTGTGTCCCCTAGAGATACCCTGCCAGAGCCAAAGTGTCACTCAAACATAATCTTGGTTCACTGAATGCCATAAACAGTGCTACAATAATTATCCAGACTGGAGGCAATTCCATTCGCTCAGTCTTGCATTTCATTCCCACAGCCTAGTCCAAAGCACAACTTTGCAAATGTTATCCCAGCACACCGTCCACCCAGCATTCAGAATTAAGCAGGGTAATTGAAGTAACAGGTAAAAACCCCAATTACTCTTAATGCCTCCTCTTAATTTCTGTGGGCACATGGTGGTTCTCTGCTGCAAGAAACTGGTTTGTTGCAGAGAAACAGACACCTGAAGTGGCACAGGCCATTCCACCTGATTGTTAGCACACTGATCATTACCATGACTTGAAAGCATTCAGATGTGCAAGTAACAGGATACTGCTATCAAACCTCCAGCATAGTCACTGGGAATTGTGTAAGAACACAGGAACTTTCATGCTCAGCATGTGGCAAAAAAAAAAAATCTGCTCTCACAAACCTACTGTATGTAAGGTTCCCTGGTTCTAACAGTGCATCCCATCACCAATGTCTGCCAGTATTCACTGCTGCAGCTCAAAGAAATCAGCAGGATTTGCTCCCAGTCATCAGTTGAGTCTCTTAGTGATTGTTAGATTTCATCCTGCTTGATGAACAGATTAGCTCTGTGCATTGGAATTACTCTATGCTTTTGAACAGAGAATTTATTTATTATTCTCAGAGCACCAGAAGTAATCAATTCTATTATTTTTGCCCTTTTATCCCTCATAATCCTTCTTCACCTCATTCCAGAAGCACATTTCTGTCTGAAATTTGCACCCCAAGTTCTACTGGGACCATCCACAGAGTACCAAGCTCACAGAGACAGCACAATATCAACCTTGATATTTTTCTTCATTGCAGACAAAGCTAAGGTGATTGTTTAGTATTTTTCATCCCTTGCATACCAATAGAGTACCTGTTCTTGTGTATTAGCCCCTAGGTACTTTTATCTGCCCTTTTTATTCACATTTCTTCCTAGCCTTTTGAATTATCCAATCAGAATAACTGTGCAGGCTGGGATCCCCTCTGTTCCAGGCCTCCTGAGATGCACAGGCATTGGGACATGCTCTCAGGACACAGCCTGTTGCATACCCCTTTATACAACTCCTGAGCTGCTAACTACACCTTGTCTCCTCCAGAAACTTCTGTTTATGAAGGAGCTTCCATCTCCGTGGTTTGAAGCTTAAAGAACGTTAGCTCCCTAACACTGCTAGTGGGGTAAATGCTGCATTGCCTTTCAGCCAGAAACAATCCCAAGAAGAAAAGCTCACAGAAGCTGGCAGAGAGGGAGATTACAAACCTCCTTAGGGTCACAGTCTCACAGCACTGTCCTTCCACCAGTGTACAGGAAACATATTTTGGAGGGGAAGTATCACTAGCACAAGACACTTCACTGATTTGGGTCCCTTTTTTCCTATAGCCAACCCTGTGTTTCTGGGGTTTTTTCCTAAACCACCTTTAAGAAAACACTCAAGTAAAGTTAGGGCACAAGTTACTTAGGTAAAACTGGCAGTGCTGAGCTGTTGCAGGACACCAGAGGGATGGCTGGCTGGCTCCAAACATCCAGGTGGGGAGGTGGTGGGACAGCCACATGTGGTTGGGGCAGTGCCCCCTGTGCCCTGTGTGTGTGTGCATGGCCAGCCCCAGAGCCCACACTGCCAGAAACAGCTGGCAGTGCACTAGCAAGACTCCAGTGCTGGAATTAGCATAGGCTTGCCTGACAGAGGACCATGGGCATAATAAAATAATAAAACTCAGCATAATTTTACAGTTGAACTTGACAATTTTCTCTCCCAAACTAGAATCATTCTATGATAAAATTATATTTATGAGGACTTATCACAAAAACCCTGCTCAATAGTTGCAGGCCCTGTGTAGGCTGTACTCCCTTTCATCTGCACTTTGTCTTCCCTCTTCTTTGGGTGGGTGGTTGACATGAAGTGACTCACCACTGGACTCCTTGGAATATCTTCAACAGACAGAAAGAAAGCTAATTGTATTTAAAATGACGGGAACAGTTGGTTTACCTGTCTAATCTGATTTATTAGTGGTCCCCTGCCAACTAGTTTGGATAAGATTCCAACCACATGAGCACCTTCATGTGCTTGGTTTCCTGCAGACATTTAAGAGGATTGTCCTTTCTATGGATTTTGTCATATATGACAAACACAGTGAATTCCCTTTCTTCTTCTTCTTCTTTTTTTTTTCCCAGTTGGTCCTTAAGAGATAGAGCACACAGTTAATTTGGGAGATCTAAAGAACAAAGATAAACCTGGCTTAAGTCAACTTTCTCTAAAAGGTTTTTTTCTTCCCTGGAATTATGTCTGATAGAAAGGTTTCTTATCAAGAAAATTCACAACAGATCCACAGGGGGATCCTGAAACAGGTGGACAGGATGTGCCTTCGAACATGCCTAATTCAACAACTGAATGGTGCACAAGGGAAATGGGCTGCAGAAAATGGACAGGTTATTACCATGCAAACCTGTAATATAGTATAGCCATTGTCACTAAGAAAGCAAAAGCTTTGTACTGAGATCTTTAAGCCTCAGAGGAAGGGCTTTCCCTAGATAAGTTTTCCTTGACCTCTACAACCTGCACAAGGCAGACAAGCTGGAGCCAGCCAAACCTGGCTTTAGGGGTAACAGAGAGAACAAAGAGTGAGTACTTCTAACACAGGTAAAATGTATCATATATTCAGATGTGTCACGGAGATGCAGAGCAATCAAAACAGAGTAAGGTGTAAAAGTAATGCTAGCAAATACATGAATGTGGCCCCATATGTGTCTTGAAATGAAGGTGAAGAAAACACCACCATGAATATCCTGCATTTCCAGGTGTTGGCAGAGGGCCAAAGCTCTCCCCCTTCACCACCAACCACCAAAACAAAACCATCAACCTTAGGACTCAGAGGAACAGGTAAAGAGTGAGGCAGAAGGGGTCTAGAAACTAAACAAGGTGAGTAATAATTGTAATTCTATAGCTATCATTACTGTATTATTATTGAAGCTTTTTATGCATTGAAACATTTTTCTTTCTTATGTTATTATTAGGTCTGAACTACTATTTACTACTTGGATTAGACTGTTAATATTTCAATCACACCAGCAATAAATTCTTATTTTATATACATTTCTTCTGAAATTTTCTACGTACTCCCTATCACTTCTTTATCCTTTGCTCCTCCAATTGCACCATCCAGAGTGGTGGCTGCACTGAAAATGAACCAATGTGAAATACAGGGTTTTTTTCCAGTGATTTGTTCTGGGAGAGTTGATCAACTTTGCAAACACCATCAGAGTAAAGGGAAGATTACTACCTGCTTTATAAATGCTGGAACTCTGCAGAGTTTTACTATCTGAGCATCATTATAATTTCAAAACTATCTCATTCCAACAGAATGTAAAATGCAATAATGACTACCTGTGAAATTTCTATGGCTGTGTCCTGACAGCAGTAGAGTAGCAGTATTTTCTCCCTACTCTTATTTATTCCTTCTTATTATTTATATGCATTTTCCTGATTATTTTAAGTATAAAACTAGCCACATTCGAGAAAACAAGACTTTTAAAGCTGATTATATCTGGAGCAGGACAGTGATTGAAATAAAAATTGTATTTTCAATGTAGACTTTCTTAAAAAAATACTATTCTCTGAGTTTTCATACCTCAATGCTTAGGGCACGATGGAGAGTAAATACCACATATATGGAAACCTAGAATTAATTCTTAAATATTTTCCCTTATCTAAAGCATATTTCTGCAGCATATCATACAAGCTAGTTCTAGCCCAAATTGCAGATATTCAATACTATTTTTCTTGATATATGTGCCCACAAAGGAAAGCTGAAGGATGTAGGAAATCTAACAAGATAAAATAATTTATGAGATGAGTTGCAATAGATTAGTCATTTAATCAGAAAATTTAAGAAACATCTCAAATACCTGTGCAGGGTAATTGTTTAAAAACATCTACCTCACAATAAGTAAAGAATTAAAGGCATGTAGGTAACAGCTGTGCACTCCTGTGGGAAGAGATAGTATTTTTATTCTTTGCTTATTCAGCAATTAAAGAGGTCTTAATCAATTAAAGTCTTCTTATAATCACAGTCACCACAGGACAAGCAAATATTTCATAGTTCTTTATGCTCTAAATCAGTTTTATCCTGAGCTTTTGGTTTATTCTGGACTAAAGAAGGCTGCAGCTTTGCACATGATGCCAGCGATTCCCAAAGCATCTGGTCATGTTGAAGCTTCACATCTCTGTAGTGTTCCAGTTCCAGTTGAGGCTACAGAAATCTGGATGCAATGCAGATGAATGCTTCGTACAAGCCAAGATATTTATGTCCAAATTTCCTACAGATTAATGCATTCATTTCTTCCTTCTGTAATATTTCAAACATTTTCGTCCTCAGTCTGGGATTAGATTTTCTGGGAGAAAAAAAAAAAAACAAAAAAAACAAACAAACAAAAAAAAAAAAAACTAACCTAAACCCACAACCTCAATTTTGGCTGCCCAATCCTTAATAACTTCTATATTGGCAAAGGGTAGGAACTGGGCATTTAAAACATTTTTTAAGAGTACGTGTTGGATTTTTAGAACCAGAGCAAGAAATCATTTGTCAAAGTCATTTGTTTTTATAAATATATTTTGTTTCTGGCCCTCAGTGTTAGTTGTATTTTAGTGCTCACCAGCACTTTATGGTTCTGAGGAACCCAAGTAACTGCTCAAGACAGATGGAGTGTTGGGTTAGTGCAAATTCTTCATCTGACCCCAATTCAGTCTCATAGCAAAATTATCCAAGGCTCTGGGAAAAAAGAAAACCCAAGCTGTTCGTATCATTTGCACTCTGAAATCTGTTCCTCAAAATGTATGCTTTAAAAAAGAGCATCCTGCCACATTCTGGGAATACCCGAGCCCATCAAGGCAATTCATCTGCCCTCATCACTATGTCTGATGGTTTTTGTCTCCGTGGGTCTGCCAAAGGTGAGTTATTCCCACAACAGGTGACTTTTCCTGAGCATCCACCCCAGGAGCAAATAAGGATGCAGGCACAGGACAGGCAAGGGATTAAACTCATCTTGTGGTCAGGAGCAACTGTACAGAGTACATAACACACCCTAAAACTGTCAGGAGTGTGGAACACATCCAAGTCACCTGAAAAGCCCCAGGCATGAGGGTTTTCTGTGACAAGAAGACAGGGTTTGGTGTCTCACTCCTTTACACAAAGTTCCTAGGCTTAATATGGGTTTTGCCTTTTTGTTTTAGGAACAAGTATATTCTTATATAGGACCTGCTTCTGGCAGTGTGGTGAAGGCCATAATAGAAAGGTGCCTATGAAATCACCTTCCCCAAACAAGAAGTAATTCCTTTACACTGTTAAGGCAGGAACTGAATTAGTGTTTGTCATTTAATTTCAGCCCTCCCACACATACTTCCAGTGAAGTCAGTGAAGGTTTAGGCATCTAAAAGCTATTTTGGATTGACTTCAGTCTTCTAACCTGTCAAGAAGGACAAAATTCTGTACTTCTCTATTAAGAAGTGATCTCATTGTAGTCACTTATTTCTGCAATTACCTGTAGCTCATTAGGAGTGAGTTATTTATAATAACTCACTTAATTAATATACTTAATTTTTATCTCTTACCCAGAAAACCCCACTAGGCAGCTAAAGGCAAGAATCTGCAAAGAGGCAAAATAAGCTCTTGCTATAATAAATAATTTGCTGTTTGATGGTTTTTAAGTCAGTTACTAAATTTCAGACTTTCCATTGGTGAGACATCACCTAAATTTGTATTTTCCTTCATTTAAGCATCCAGTAAAGTTTTTGGCAGAGTTGACATCCCAGAACCTGTTGATCAACTCCTTGTGACTTACTTTCAGCTTACTACTAACAAAACTACTCAAGCTCAACACTTCTTTAAAATTCTTGACCCACACCTGGTTGCCCTGCCAATGACATTGTGAAAGACAATGACAGTGTGAAACAATTAGTGAATCATTTCACAACAACCATCCTTTGCAAACTATGAAGGCAGGGAAAATTGTACACAAAGTACTACAATAAATAACCCTCAAATGGGTTTTGTCATATCCAAGGGATGTTTTTTCTCTTCATGGCATGAATTGTGATGACTCCCTTACACAGGAGTAAGAATGCATAAAATACTACCAAAATATTTACAATGAATTAACCCAAGGAAAAGGCCACCCACTTCATCCACAAGGCCGTGCATGACTTGATAGTGTAGTATTTCTCAGCTCTCCTTAATCAAGAATAGGTCACTATTTTAGGTCACTCTGACAACTCAAAGCCTGTATGGGTGTTACTCAAAGTTCATCTCACACTCACTGCCTGCAGCCTCCTGAATCCAGAAACTAAGGCTCTGCCCTCTTTCAGCCCTGCACCTATGAGATAAAACTCCAGCCAGGATGTTATCTCCACTGCTTTGCTACTCTCCCATCCTTGAAAATGTCTCCAGGATAATTAATTTTCCTTGTGACATGTGGAAAACCACTATTATCTCAGTTTCATCTCTGCTTATCTTCTTTGTGCTTATTTGTGCTAAATGAACCATGATCCATGAAACCCTCTGGCTGCTCAGCACTGCTGCAGTCCTCCCTCCCTCCCTCCCTCCCTCCTCTCCTTAGGCTTTGAACATTTGCCACTGCAGTGATCTTTTTGCCAACTCACCTGAAGAACATAAATCACCCCTCTTTCTCCCACATCACAGTTAAAAAAGACCAAAAGGGGGCATTAAAATTAATGGGGGTTTTGTTTTGTTTTTCAGTTTTTTAGTTTTTTATTTCAGTTTTTCTCTCTGTCCCTGTAATGAAATTCATACAAGCTGTCATCTAGAAGGACCCTCCATTTTTTACTATGTAATATAATTTGTCCATTTAGATTTTGTCAGAAAACAAACACAGATGGTGATTATTTCTTTCCAGAAAAGGATGGGATTTTTTAAAATATCTGAACCCAAAAAATACTTTGGGTATCACTGACAGATGGCCACAGCAAGAACAGTAAGTATTCAAAAGTGTGAAACCAGGATAGGTCCCCATGTTTTCAGTGGTAAAAGCCAATTGTCTGTCCCCTGGGATGTGTACAGTCAGCATCTGCTACAGAGAGGAGTAAAACACAGAAAGATCTGATCAGTTTAGGCAAATTCTGTCCTTTCCACATGTGATTTATAAAAAAAGACAAACTTACCCACTCCTTTTGTTGGCTTTTTTGTCCATGTGTTTGTGTGTGCATGTGTTGGGTTTTTTTAGTTTGTCACTGAATGCATTTGGAAATGTTGACTTTTTATTTTGATGCGCATCATCAAAATAAATTATGAAATTCATAATATTGGCACGTACATATTTGTTGGTTTCATAGGGCACAGGTAAATCACTGCTAGAATGATTGATAGAAGTGTTTTCCAATTTTAATAACACTTTTCTTCCAGCTATTGCAATGCAAAAGCAGTTTACCTATCTTCACTGCCTTGCCTGACCATATTCTCTGGACTACTGTCAAAATATCCCCAGTGTCCTTGAAAAACCTAATAGATAGTCAGACAATAATCAACACATTATCTGTCAGTCTCCAGGGACCCATATCCAGAAGTAAATAAAACAGATCCCTGGTAACAGAGATACCCAGAGGAAATTTGCTACAGAGAATTGCACTCCATTGTCTGTGATTCAAAAGTCAGTGCTTCAGAAAGCAATACTACTGTATTTAGCCATTAGAAGAACATTTTAGATAAAAGCAAACTAAAAAGAATTTTTTCAAATTTCCTTTTGTAAAAAATTATATAAAAAATTAAGTTTTTCTATGACAAACTTAAGGCAAAAAAAAAATTCATGGTGATCTGAATCTCTTGTCTATTTACGTCAGAGGTCATGGATAACAAGTGGACAATTCTGATTGTATCCTTTGAAAGGCAGCAAGACATGTTCTAGAAAATCCTTTACAATGACAGTTTTCTGAGCACAAATGACTGCAATTCATTGTACTTTCTTGCCCATCCCTGTATTTCTCAGAAGTCAAATGATTTCCAGAAGGAGAGAAGAAAAAAAAAAATCAGGATAAGACTGTTACATCTTCAAAATATCCTTTCACTGAGACTGAGTTCTGAAAATAAACTTTTCCCCCCTAGCTGCACTATCCATAGCAATTTTATGCTTTAAAAAACACAGAAGCAAAATACTAACTGTAATGCTTTTGGCTGTCTGCTCTTTCCCTCATTCATACATCATTTAGCTTCCTTTTAGGAGGTGAAAACATCAGCTAATCTGAGGAAGGAAACAACTGGTTTGAAGCAGTTGTTCCATGAAATATTTTTTTTTTATTCTCTTATGTGCCATCATGGTACATCAATAATTTATAGAGCATTTAATTACGCAGTAAAACACAAGTGGGCATATTTTCCATAGCTATTCCAAGCACATCAACAAGGCTTTTTCCCCTTAAGGCCTTGAAGCATGTATAGTAATGGGCTTATAAAACTTTCCCTAGAGTACCTTGCTGCTCTTGCTTTATGTTCTTTTAATTTATTTTGAGGTTGGCTTTTTTTGTTTTGTTTTGGGTTTTTTTGAAAGGGGAATTTCCAGGCCAAACCTAGAGAATACTCTTACTGCTTTGACTTCATCCTTTCGTATGGTGAGTACATCAATAAATGAAACAGTGCTGACCTGCACTGAATGGTTTTTCTAAAAACCTTGCTTAGGCTTCACAGGAAACAAAACATGGGCTTGCTTCTAAGGGAAAAAAAAAAATCACCATTGTTCCTTGCTGATTTTGGCAAGACACCTGTAGATGATCCATTCTTGGTATTCCCCTTGTTTCCAACAGGACCCTTGGAATGATGACACTGTCACGCTCACGCTCTGAATCACTCAAAATCTCAGGTTTTCCTTCCTTCAATGGGTACTGACATTAGGTAAGGGTCAGGGCAACACCATTTCTATTTCTGCCACTGATTTGAAGGCTCTTGGAGTCACAGCTTAACCCTCAGCATTTCACTATATTTTGTAAAATAAGCAAAAAAAGAGCTTGCAACAACTACATAGAAGAGTACCATGAGAGTAATTATCAGTGTTTCTGAAGAACTGTTATATCCTTAGGCCAAATGTCTTATTGGCAATGTTTCTTACTCTTTTAAGTGCCAACCTGAGCAATAAGCACGAAATTCTTTCTTTCCTTAAGGCCCCTGAGGACAGAAGACCAAGTTCTGTTCTCATATTTGATCCCATCACATTTTAACCCAAATCTCTCCAGAACTATTAAAATTGAGACCTCTTTTACACGCGCAAAATCTTTAAGAAAAAACAAAAAAAGCCTACCAGTGACAAAAGTTGAGCTCCATCTGCCTAGCACACTGTTTGGCCCCGTTTCAAGTAAATATAATACCCTGCACCTGTGACACATTTTTTGTGCCTAAAAGTGACACAATTAGAGATAATGGAGGAACATATACTTTATATGTATATACATTTATATATCTCATATGAATAAATAAATAAATAAATAAATAAATCTATATTCTGCAAAATGAAAGCTACCTGAAGCTGGAATCAGAATGCCAGAAATATATGGAGTAAGCACAGTGATAGACAGCAGAATCACCACAGAAAAGAGGAGTGTGTGCATCAGGGGTTTGAAGTGTTTGTCATGGAGGGAAAATGGTTGCAAGAAGATATATTTTGCTTTATGAGTGATGAAGTTTTAAAAGAATAGGAGTCAGACATATTTAAGAAGGCTGCCAAGTTTGGCTCATCACTCAGTGTACCAAGCTATGAGCCCAGTCTTATTAAGAAAAATTGGTGAAGAAAAGTTTTCTATTTTCCAGGTGCTTAGCAATACAACGTTATGTAATTTTCATACAGATTTTTCACAGCTGAGATTTCCAGGAAAAAAAGAGAACTAACTTGTCTGGAAATTAGTTATTTCCTAAGCCCTAGGTGTGATGGGATGGTTAGTAAACTGAATCCCTATTCTGCTCACACTCAGGTGTGTGCTAATTTTCTTGCTACTTCTGTCTTCTCTCCATAACTGTGTAATTAGAAAAAAAAATTAGCACAATAGCACATTTTGGGTGGACAAAGAAAAACCCCAAAGCACCCAGTTCTGCAGAGGGAGCTCCATTGATTTTGGATTAATGTTTAAGATTTTAGAATTTTCTGCGAGAAATTTCCTGTATTATTGCTGTATACAAGGCACATCTCAAGCAGATGACATTTACAGCACTTGTCAACATTTTAAGACTCTTATTCAGGGAAAGTAAATTAGAAACTACATTTTGTTTTCTATTGAAATACACAGTAGGAAACCTTTCCAAATTAACTTTGGAAGATGTAGGTCCCTGTAAACACAGAGCTTTCTTTGGGACCACTGTGCTCGAGGATGATTACTTGGCTTGTTCATCTTGTTCCTGTGTTTGGCCAATTAGTTTGGCAACATGCCATAGCTAAACTTTTCCTTGGGAAACTTACTGTTGTCTAACTGAATGTGCAATAAAAATAAGTGAAATTTTAAATTGTAGCAAGAAAGTAAAAGGGTTAATGATTTTCTATGTTGCATTAAAAAAAAAAAATCACCTTGGCCTTGGTGTACAATTACATGCACTAATTTTGACTAAGTTATTGAGTAAGATTTAAAAATGGAAAAGCTGGAGAAATGTAAATAAAACCCCTGATGTTGAAAAGTATTCTTTAAGTTCATCATCCTCCCATTAAAAGACATTGCAGGGCACATACATTTTCAGCAATATTATTAATAGTAAAGTAAATGTGTATCGACAAAATGCAATTAAAAATTAAAATTGATATGCTTACCCATTTTTCAGTTTCATGGCCACACTTATGGTTGCCCAGTAACTGTAGTGGAATCAAAGGATTAATGCCCAGTTTTCAGAGATGTCCTCTTCACTGCAGATATAGAGTTGACATTTAAATCTTAAAATATTCCTTGGCAGTCCCCAGCACAAAACTATTAAATCTCATTACAGTTCACTTTTCTGATCCCTGAATCATCTTCCCAATCTCCTCTTTAAATACATGCCAGGCATTTGTTACCATACTAAGCAGACAGGTGTGTTCTGTAATATAAATCCTTTGCCTCCTTTGTGAAAATATAGTATTTGAACCCAGATTTCTAGAAAGAAATTGTCAGTGAATTAGCCACTCATCTTGCCTCTTCTATAATGATACACACATTTTCTGTATGTATTATGGGGAGTCATGTATATACTTAGCATGGTTCAAAACAACGTTGATAAATAATCATGTCTAAGGTGACAGCTTAAGTATAGATATGTGCACTGCCCAAAAGAGAAAATAAGTGACATACATTGCACCCTTCTGTGTGGTTGGTGATTTTGTTTGTTTGTTTGGCCTGAAACCCCCTTTAAAATATTTTTCCTGTTTAATTAACACTATACTATGGTTCAGGTTTATGTGGCAAATTGATTTAATAAGGTGTAAATAAATCATTAAGTGTATCATCATGTATAATTATGTGCATGCTATGTAAGGCAACAAGAATTTACCAGAGACTCTTGAGCTTTCATGAGCTTGAGTGTCCCTTGGTAACTTCTGCAGTGGTACCTAAATGTGAGCCCTGCTGCAAAAAAAAAAAAAAAAAAAAAGGAAACAGAGCAAAAAAGGAAGCAGCAAAGCAGAGAAAATGCACAACAAGAGCAGAATGCTGGTGAAAGAACAGAGTAGTCAGCATTACGTGCACTGGCACCAAATGGCACAGCAGTGTGTCCCACCCACTGAAACCAGTGAGTTTCAGCACCTCTGGATGCCAGTGCAAGCTGGATTGGCAGCATGGGTAAAACCTACGGTATCAGGCATCCTACAAAAAGGACCTTGAGGCTCAAAGAGTGAGTAGAAACTCATCCAACGACTCTCTGCAACTCCTAATTCACAGTACAGAACAATGCCTCGTGCCCACTTGTGTTTGTCCTCTACAAGTGAGCTTGGTCCCTGACCCAAGGACAGGCTGAGGATGCCCAAGATGGGGCAGGTGCTCCAGGACACCATCTCAGCATCACAAACACAGTGGAAAGACAAAAGTGCAGCTCATTCCTAGAAACTTCCATAAAGACAATAGTAGAATCTCCCTTCTGGCAATTGCCCCAGTTATCAACTTCAAAAGAGAAAAATCTCTGAGAATGCACAAGTCAGATCTGAAATGTTTCACAGAAGAGTGAAGATCATTATGACCAATGAGATATAAAACCAATACAGTTAAATGGATAGATGCTGTTTAAAAAAAAAAAATCCTTTTTATTATTTCCTTGTTTTCAATTTTAGGTGCAGCTAAATTAACTTTTATTGTGCTTTAATTTATTTGAAATTTAAGAATAATTCATCAGATTAATATTTATTTGATTTAAGATTATCATAACAGCGTAAGATTTCATATCCAATGACAACTAAAAATACTGCGACTATCACTTTTCTATTAGTATAGTACCATTTAATTTGAAACCTGGAATTGCCTTGGAGAAATGACTGCAATTTGAAGTCATCAATAAACTCCCAGAAATAAAACATAAGATACTAGAGGCCAATAAAATAGCAATGACTGGGATGATGACAATGAAGGCTCTGCTGGCCATTGCAGAATGCCATCAGCAGGAACATTGTCCACACAGACAGCTAAAATTTTACAGACCATGGGTTTTAATTAGTATACTCAGTTCACTCAATCCCACCAATCTACATCATTTAAAAATCCCAGTTCAGGTTTAACTGATGACTTCAGATGAAATCATAATAAATTTTGGCAGCAGCGGTAATTTGAGGCAGAATAAAAATAGGGTAAAGTTCAAAGGTGGTTGTTTTGGAGCATGTACAATGCCTAACCTGGGATGGGAGGGTATGCAACAATTTGTTTTAAGGTAATGGGAGGCTGGGCAAGACTAGCAAAGTCTTGACTGCAAGCACTGGGTGATAAGAATATTCCCCGTACCAGAAAATGATGTTTTAAAAGTTTATTACAAACTATCAAGACACTGTTTTTTTTGGCCTGTGCTCAGCACATTTTCAAAACCTTAGATGCTTTTGGGGAAAGAAGGTGAAGGTTCTTTCTTGTCTTCCTCCTTTTCCTTTAAGGAAAGTTCTTTTTCTTTCTAATCTTCGTGACAAAGATGTCCTATATTTGTTTTTTATTCAGTTTTCCTCTTTGTCATATTCCTCTTCTCTCAGCAAAACATGACGTTTTGAAGTTTTCTGGGCTGGAGAAGCAAAACTGGTTTTTGCCAGTGAATCAATTTTATTATTTATCTAAAGAAATGTCTCAGTGTTTTGACAAACAACAAAACTATTTTGCACTATCCAGAATAAACCATATTCCCCAACAGAAGTAAGCCAAAGCTGCAAGATTGAATAGCTTGGTCTCTTGCTTTTTGTGAAGCATGTCACCTGTATGCTTTCTGCGGCTTCCTGATGGATGCACAGAAACACAGGCAAGGAGGCTGAAAACAATTTTTAAATCCCTATTTTGTTAATATGAATGGGAGTGGCTCACCACAACAGTGCTCTCATTCTGATGGATTTTGCACTCTAAGGCACAGTGTGACTTCCAAGAATGATACCTTTTCCTATCTTGTATACATTATACCTGGGATATTTGTGTTGTATTGTGTGAGATATGGGGAAAATTTGAGAATGGAAACCTTCCCAATTGAAGATAATAGGAATTTTGACTGGGGCTTGAATTCTGCCCAGAGGATTTATAGCTTGGTATTTATCTAGGAGTCAGAAAAACTGTATTCAGCTCCTCAGTGGACTATTCATTTCTGGATAGATGTTAGTATGTCACTTAACACTTAATTTTTAAGCAGTTGGTTCTCTTAAAAAGTCCTGCCACCTCCTTCAGGTCCCAAAGAGAGAATTTTAAATCTTGTGAAAATTCAGCCATCGATCTCTGCCCTCTACCACTATATCTTTCTCAGCTCTTCTGATTCCCAAATTTTAAGTGGCCCATCTCTTCAAATTATAGTTTGGTTTTTGGTTTTTTTTTTTTTTTTTTTTTTTTTGGCTTGGACTTTACTAGGATGCAAGAACAGTATAAAACATTTTTTTTCCAGTGCCTGACTCTATCAGGCCCAGGCTTTGTGTTATTAGACCTAAAAACAACACAAATAGAAAATAATGACATAGCTTTTATTGAATTTTTTTGAGGCCGGTAAACACAGCAGCTGTCACATACTTAGAGTAAGTGTATAAGTGAGTGCAACTAGTAAAAATGAAGATGCAATACCCAAAAGAGAGTTCTGCAGCAAAATCAGAGGTGAGAACAAAGACAGTCCAAGCAACTTTCCCAGACACTAATCAAACACACATGCACATATTTTTGTCTGTGTGGGTGTACTGGGTTTGTATGGCAAGCTTTTGGTAGCAGAGGATCGACAGAGGTGGTTTCTGTGAGAATCTGCCAGAAATTTCCCCCATGTCCAACACAGCTAATGCCAGCTGGCTCCAAGAGCGACCTGCCACTGAGCAAGCTGAGCAATGGTGTTGATAAAATGCCAAAGAAAAATGAATAAATGCTGAACACCATCCAGAGGAGAGGAGTGAGAATATGGGACAGGAACAGCCCCACAGACACCAAGGTCAGTGCAGAGGGAAGGGCAGGAGATGCTCCAGGCACCAGAGCTGAGATTCCCCTGCAGTCCCTGGCGCAGCCCCTGGTGAGGCAGCTGTGCCCCTGCAGCCCATGGAGGTGCAGGGTGGAGCAGAGATCCACCTGCAGCTCCTGGAGCATCCCAGCCAGAGCAGGGGGATGCCCAGAGGAGGCTGTGATTCCATGGGAAGCCAACACTGAAGCAGGGACCCACACTGGAGCAGTTCATGAAGAACTGTGTCCCATGGGAAAGACTCAAGGTGAAGAAGTTCATGGAGGACGGCCTCCCATGAGAGAGACCCCCACTGGAGCAGGGGAAGGGTGTGAGGAATCCTGTCCCTGAAGAGAAAGGAGTGGCAGAGACATGATGAAGAAGAGTGTGATGAACTGGCTGCCGCTCCCCATTCCCCATCTCCCTGTGCTGCTCTGGGGGAGGAGGTAGAAAAATCAGGAGTGAAGTTGAGCCTGGGAAGAAGAGAGAGATAGAGGGAAGGTTTTTAAATCACTTTTCTATCATTGTCCTTCTCTTTTACTAACTAACAATAAATTAATTTTCCCATGTCCAGTCTATTTTGGATGCAATGCTAATTGAGGAGTCATATCTCTGTCCATATCTTTATAAGTGACTCTATGAATGGACAGGATTTTAGAAGATGGGATCCAAGCATAGGACAGGGACTGTAACCAGCAGTAACCAGTCAAGTACTTAACCAGCTACTAAGACTGCCACTGCTTTGTGGGTACTGATGCTTTGTTCAACAATTTACACCTAAGTTCTGATCACGGGAGGGTCAGGGCTGGGTGGGCTATGACCAGATAACTCAGTTATCCTTTGTACTCCTTGTGCACCCCTCTGCACTATTCTATCAGCCCTTGTCAGCCACTCAGCTCTTGTGAGTACAAGGCCAGTCTAAATTGCCCTTTCCTTTGACTACATCCTTTAAATGCTATTGCTGTATAAATGTCACCAGTTCCAATGCTACCCACAATACTACTCACTGAAGAGCCTCATGCTGCTTTTTTACTCTGTGGCTCTTTTTCTTTTTACTGCTCTCCTTCTGGCTCTGGACCAATTCCTTCTTTAAGATTCCTTTTGAAAGGTTCAGCTTGAGAACACTGTTCATTTAAGTACTGACAGCAGGTTCATACTTTCAAAAGTACTGCTGCAGAGCACAGGAACACACCAACTTCTCTTGATGAAATGCCTCGTAGTTATTTTTTTAATGACTAGAGGGAAAAAAAATGTCTTGGCTCCTTTCCTCTCTCCTCAGTGATTCAGTCACAAAAATATATAGCAAGATGTGTGAAAAGCCATTCTGTAAACAAAAATATTTAAGCAAAACAAATCCTATTGCATTGTTTTTGTACAAGTCCTGTGTCAATCCTATGGGACAGGTTGAATTTAACCTTGGCTTAAGTTTGCATAAATGAAGACAACTCTTATTTGCTATCTGAGATGCTGTCACAAATTCCTCTTCCAATACATGAACTTCCATTCTTCCAGAATGCTACCCCTGAACGTGCAACGTGGTCTAGCACAGCATGTATCACCAACAGAAAATCTTTCAGAGAATTATGGACAGGAGCTGGAGGGAGGCAAGCATCTGTTCAAATTATTCAAGGATTAAATTGATTGCCTCTAAATTAATTGGGCCACAGAAAGGAGATAACAGGTTGGCAACTGAACACTGCTCAGAAGGATGTAAATTTCATAAAAAGGTTGGAGTATAGAGCAAGATAATTTATAACAGTGAGGCACCCTATTCCACTGGGCTATAGAATTGAAAGAGCTGAAGAAAAAAGTCTGCAAACCTAATGCAAGGAATTCTTGGTAACTCAGAAAGGTTGATAAATAAAAGAAAGTATCCAGCACCTGTGTTTTGGTAAAGAAAATTCTTATAACCTTCCCTCTAAAAAAATCCTTATTCACAAATATTGACGGCATGGGTCTAAGTCAGAGCTGTATGAGGAAGAGTGGGAAAGATTCTGTATGTATTTTTTGAGGTCTATTTTCAGGGAATGATTGATTTATGTCTGGTGTCATACCCAGTACGACTCAGCTGAAATGAGCAAAAACATTCTGTGATAATTTTATTATAGTTATTCTTTCCCTCATCCCTTTAAGAAGCAGCATAAAGTAACCCAATTTAATATCAAAGAACAGGTATCACCTCCCTGTTGCAGAGCGTATTTAGGCTGGTAATTCTCGTTCTACTCCAACAGGAGGATCTCTTCTGTTTCACATTCCCATGTACAAAATTTAAAATTAGCCCCAGCATCTGGCTGACAGACTGCAATGTCATCTCCTCTGGGAGAAGGAGTTTCTCCTGGTGAAGAGGGGTGTGGTGTGTTGGCCCTGACTGGACACCAGGTGCCCACCAAACCCATTCTGTTGCTGCCCTCCTCAACTGGACAGGGAAGAGAAAATACAGTGAAAGGTTCATGGGCTGAGGTAAGGACAGACAAAAACAAATCTTGACACCTTTCCCCCATCCCTTTCTCCTTCCTACGCTTAACTTTAATCCTCATTCTGTATCTCCTCCCTAACAGTGGTGCAGGGGGACTGTAAATGAGGGCTCTGGTCAGTTCATCACAAGTTGTTTCTGACACTGCTTCCTCCTCAGGGGGAGAACTCCTTCCCCTACCCCAGTGTGGGTCCCTCCCACGGGCAGTAGTCCTCCACAAGCTTCCCCAGTATGAGTCCTGCCCGTTGGCTGCAGCTCTCCGTGATCTGCTCCAGCGTGGGTCCCTTCATGGGGTGCAGTTCTTCAGGAACAGGCTGCTCCAGTGTGGGTTCCCCGTGGGATCACAGGTCCTGCCAGCAAATCTGCTCCAGTGTGGGCTCCTCTCTCCAAAGTTCCACAGGTCCTGCCAGGAGCCTGCTTCAATGTGGGCTTCCTACAGGGTCACAGTCTCCTCTGGGCATCCCCCTGCTCTGGCTGGGATGCTCCAGGAGCTGCAGGTGGATCTCTGCTTCACCCTGCACCTCCATGGGCTGCAGGGGCACAGCTGCCTCACCAGGGGCTGCAGGGGAATCTCAGCTCTGGTGCCTGGAGCATCTCCTGCCCTTCCTTCTGCACTGACGTTGGTGCCTGTGGGGCTGTTCCTGTCCCATATTCTCACTCCTCTCCTTCGGCTGTTTTTGACTCTCTATCTCTGACCACAATTACTTGTGCACAATGTATTTTTTTCACCTCTTATTGAACACAGTATCCCAGAGGCACTACCACTGTTGCTGTTGGGCTTGGCCTTGGCCAGCAGTGGTCTCTCTTGCAGCCCACTGGCATTGGCTCTGTTACACATGGGGAAAGCTTCCAGCAGCTTCTCACAGAAGCCACCCCTGTAAATCCCCTGCTACCAAAAGTTGCCAGGCAAACCACACTACAAGGGACTAATGTGAGAAAACTGATTTGGAATAATTCTAAGTTTCAGGAATGGAGACAGTGGCCGTTTCTGAAGGCTGTTCCACTCTCAACAGGTAGGTAAGAGTACCAGAATACTTTGCATGAGTTAATGGCCTCTACAATGGATGGCTAGAGAACCTCGAACTGCTGACTGTTCATTAACAGGAAAGGAGGGGCCTTGCATCAGTGATCACAGACTTTTTGCTAGAGGGAGAAGCAATTAAAGTTCTTTTAAAATTGCCTGTTTCTGAAGTATTTCTCATTATAAAGGACTGCAGAGGAAAGTACGTATCTGTTATTTTTTCACCATGTGAGCGCAAAATGAAACAGTTCCTTAATGCATTAATGTGATACTTGTAAATAAATGTGAAATAAGTTTTGGGACAAAACCAATGTTGTTTGAAAATCTGTGATACTCTAATGAGGAAATTGGGCAGATTATTTAAAAAAAAGAAGTAATTAGGTTCAAATACCAGACCTACGATAACATGATTTTTACTCCTATTTCTTCTTCCTTCTTCCACTCTCCAGGGAATAGTTTATCCATTAAAAAATGGGGGTTTTCCAGGACCAGGCGTTATTAAGTAAAAACCCCTCATATCTGGTTATGTTCTACTCACTAAGATATTACATAAAAGGTTGATAGTGCAAATACTGCACTCACCTTCCTGAAAGGGAGGAAATGGTGTATTAAAAGGCTGGTAGCTGCTTAGACCTAGAGACATTACAGGATACATTCAGTCTCCCTGAAATACATTGATACATTCAAGAAACCTCATGTTTAGGGTGTAAATGTATTGCAAGCACATTTTTCTTCTCTGCATTGTACCTCCTTCAGCTCTGTAAATTTACCCCAGGGCCAGAGATGCTCAGTGGTTTGGAAACACTGCAGATCAGTCTCGGCAGGTCATAGAGGTTTCAAAGCTACTTTTCTACCAGGGTAGGGAGCTATTAAACATAGGAGAGCATGGGCTACACTACTTCCATTTTAGGGCAGTATAGACTGACTTTGCTTTAAATCTTCCCTGTTCTCTAGGTAAGAATCCTGCTTCCCACCTGTGCTTGGGCACAGTCTGGCCCCCAGAATGAATCAGGTTCCTCAGTTCCTGTTGGATTTAGGAATGGATACTGGCGCACAGCTCTGGTGTCAGCCAAATTTTAAATTCAGACTTAGGAGGACACTGCAAATAGCAGCAG
Organism: Cinclus cinclus; assembly: GCF_963662255.1. Taxonomy (NCBI): domain Eukaryota; kingdom Metazoa; phylum Chordata; class Aves; order Passeriformes; family Cinclidae; genus Cinclus; species Cinclus cinclus. Next base: position 39,416,068 of record NC_085047.1, read on the forward strand.
CATGCCTTCAGCTGGCAGTTCAAAAATCAGTGACCATTAACACTACTGATTGCATAAGAAGGTGTTTTTAAAAGGTTTGCTAATTGCCCCCTGTTCCTAAAACTCTGATCACTGCAGGTCCCCTCACTGATGACACTTTGCCAGCAGCCAGCAGCTATTGACAGACATGAGCTGCTGATGACAAGCTGAAAATACCTCTTGCTTTTTCACAGTACAGTACTCCTTATCCAGATTTTTTTTCATTTATGTCTCCAACAGTCTTCACTACCTGTCTGGGGTTTCTTTGTTTGAAGTCAGGTAATAACATATTAATGTAACTTCAGATGCAAAATGCAGTGCCCACCCAACGTGGTTTGACAGAGACTCCGGACAGTTTGATGGTTGCCTCAAGTTGTACTTAAGGGTTTTGTCTGCCCTCTGAAATGCAAAGTGATATGGATAGCTAACCTAGCAAAGTTGCAAGTCAGCAGGCACACAGGGCCCTGTGCTGTGCTGCAGTTCGCAACCCCTTGTTCTCATCCACACATCAGTTTATCATCCTCCTAAGTCAGAGTTTTAGTAATGCAGTCTTGCCACAATACCAGCTTCATAGTCAGCATGGACCAGCTGGGGGAAGTCTGCTTGCAGCCTCTGGCTTGCTGACATTCTTTGGAAGTGGCCAAGGAGCTTTTGAACCTACTGTCATAGGACATCTGCCTTCAGCAGGTCTATTTCCAGATTTGCAAGAAAGAACAAAGAGGACAACAACTTGAGCTCACGAAAGAATTACAGAAGAGAAACTCCCTCTTCCTCAACATTTTCCAGTGGGGACTGTGTCTCTGCTAAATGTTACCCAAAGTCTCCTATGAAATGCCAATGGTCCTTTTTAACTCAAGACGAGTCAGTGAAACAGAGCTTTGCACTTAATGGAAAAGCCATTTTGATTGAAAAAGTGCATTTCCATTAAAAAAATCTATTATAGAAATTTATTTCAATGCTCATACTTGGGCATATGAGAAGAAAAGGCAGAATGTAATCCATCCATCATTTGTCTACAGATGCATGCTCCCCAAAGGCTTAATTGTGGTTTGATTATATGCAGTAGTAGCTCATTTACACTAGCCTTAGCAGAAGGCAGTGGTGACTCACAATGCTTTAACAAAATGTCATACACAGCTTTTCCTTCAAACCATGCCAGGGCCTGCTGAAGTCAGGGTGATGAAGTTCACCTTGCCTATATTTAGATTTCCAGCCAGATGTCTTTCATATCATGATTCCTCAAACTTGTTTTGGTCCTCTACTCCAGTTCGAGATGCATGGTTCCAGCAGGCTGGACCCATTCCTGTCTATGACATACAGAGGCAGTGTACTGTGACCAGCCAGATGTGGTCAAATTTGTTCCACTCTTAGTCTTTGCACTGGTTTAGTAGGTTCTGGCTGAGAGGTCAGCAATGCATTCTGGTGAGGTTAACCAGTTTTGGGAACTCTAGTTCTGAAAGCACACATTGCATCACAGTAGAACACCCTCTAAATGAGCAGTGTTTTGGAGTCAAGACACAAGCCATTCTGCTGGAAGACATTTCCTCCCGGTTATACTCCCTACAGTAGTATAAAATACACTGCTGGTTTCCACATGTTTTATTTTTCCTGAACTTTCACTTTCCTTTTTTCTTATTTCACTTCACCTCCTCATCATCCTTCTCTGTTTTCCACATTTTTCAGTCTTATCTTCTTTGCAATCCTGTACTCTGTTTTTCCTTTTTACTGCTTTTATATAATGTAATTATTTATTGTTTTTTATCAACAAGCCATCTCTTCAAGACACTTCTTATACTTTCCAAAAACTTTGGAAGAGAAAGTAAGTTCCATTCTGCTGCTTCTGCAAAACATCTATTAAAAGGCGTTAATACCTCTTGTATTTCTAAACAGTGTAATACATGAATGCAAAAACAAAAGAAAAAATTTACATTCAGACTATTTTCATGTAAATGTAAAATCTGTCTTAAGACAACACACATTTAAGGTATAATAAATCTGTGTCCTGTATCACTTCCATCACTTAACTTTTATTTCCTTAGTCATGTTCGCACTTTCCCCAATTATTTTTGTAATACAGCTCAGCTCAGTCACTCAAAGCTCTTAGAAATCACGCCCACCTTGTTTAGTCTCTAGCCTGCAAAAGGAACAGGAATTCAACTGAAAAAGCAGCCTCAAAAATTGCTTTTCAATCTTCAGAATCACGCATATCAGCCCTAAATGCAATTAATACAAGTCCATCTGGCATATTAATTGTTGCTTATCTCTTATCTATGCTTGCAAACTAGCTGCAAGACCATAAAATTTGGAAATATGTTTCATCTCCAGTGGGGTTAAAAGCAATGCTTAGGTTTCAGTATGCAGTATAGAATGCAGGACAAGATTGTTCCTGGCTAATTAAAGCTAGGGACAGGGACATAAGGAGGCTGGGGAGCTCTCCACATCCTACACTGTAGAAGACCCCTAAGCTAATTTCAGGAAGGTGCATGAACAAGTCATCAGAGCTCTTCTGCTTCTGGGAGAAATGCATACACTGAGTTTTTCCATGGAGATACAGGAGCTCACTCAGTGCCAGCTCAGCTCTCTCTAACCAGCCCTTTAGCTCTTTCCTTTGCACTAATGTGAAGACAGGCTGAGAGAGTTTGGAGCTGTTCAGCCTGGAGATGAGAAAACTCTGGGAAGGCACTCCAGGTGCCTTCCAGTCAGTACCTAAAGGGTCCTACAACAAAGCTGGAGAGGGACTTTTTATAAGGGTGTGAGATGATGGCACAACGGGGAATGGCTTTTAACTGAAAGAGGGCAGGATTAGATTAGATTAGATTAGATTAGATTAGATTAGATTAGATTAGATTAGATTAGATTAGATTAGATTAGATTAGATGTGAGGACAAAATTCTTTACCAGGAGGGCAGTGAGGCATAGGAACAGGTTGCCCAGAGAAGCTGTGAATGCTGGGACAGGGCCTGGAGCAACCTGTGGAAGGTCCATGTCCATGGCAGGGGATTGGAACTAGATGTTCTTTACAGTCCTTTCCAACCCAAACAATTCTATGATTTTATATGTAGCAGAAGTAGCATTGCGGCACAGGGGTGATTTCATGCATCCCTTATTCAGTCTGGCAGCCACAACCTAGCTTCTGAAAACTTTCCAGAGCAATAAATAAAAGGATTTTTGGTTGCAGCCCTTGCTGCTGTACTTTGGAAGGAGTATCTGGAACTTTCAGCAGATGTCCCTTCCACATCTTCAGAGTTACTTGGTGGGCCGTTGATCTTTCTGAAGTTGTTTCAATAAGCCAGCTGAGTCTGAATCTGAAAAAGATCTAAGGCTAGTGAAGAAGTTTAGTCCCTCCTAATAACCAAATCTTACGACATTTACAATCCTCCTGTTGTTTTTCTGTTCAATAACAAGGTAGAAATCTTTTGCCATCCAACTTCGTTATTGCTTCCAAGACTTTTCTAGGAGTAGCATAACCATTTTCCATGCGCTGCAAAGGATCTGAATTAGAAACATGCTGGAGCTACTCTTCTCTCCCATGCCTGCAATGTGTGCTCTTAAGTGCTGGTGTAACTGGTGTGGTTCCACAAAGCCATTGCTGACTTCTCAGACTGCTGTGTCCCACTGGATTAGTACCCAATTCCAGAGGGGAAACATTGAGCTGTTTTTGAAGACAGTCATCTTCAAATCAGTGAAAACAGTCTAAATATGCATGCAGCACCTATTTATCTCCCTTACTTGCCAAATAAACAAGTGGTGGAAGACTTCTGGAGGGTAATGCAGGAATGGCTTGGTACAAGGGCACAGCAAAAACAGGGAATGGCAACTGTTGGCTTGCTCTTCTGATTTGACTGTCCTTCCACATTGTTATCTCAGGACAAAAGTCTTGGAATCACATATTCAAATGCACTTAATTATTCCTTTTTATATAGATTAATTAAATGTTCCTTTCCAACTCATCATGAAGGCCTTCAGTCCAAGGCATGCACATATGTAACACTCTAAGAATTTGGTTACTGCATAAAAATCTTTGCAGTGTGAGCTGCATATACTTCCCAGTTTTCCCTGTCTCCCATCAGCATTGGTTAAAAGGGAAACTTCAGGGGAATAGTGCTCCCCTGAGAACTGCTGAAGCACACAAACTCATCCAGTTAGACAAGCAAAGGTAGAACATTTACATAAACTGTCTGCTCTCTGTCAGGACTGAGGGTGTAGAAATTCTCACAGATGTTTCTCACTTTAGTACAGAGCAAAGTGGAATTCCTTTTGTCCAACTTTGTGCATATTCCCATAGTTGTCCACCCTGAAGAGAAGAAATTAAAATCTCTACAGGTGGTCTTACCCATGGATATCATGGTTTGCTTTGACAACATTGACAACAAAGGGAGACCACTGATTTATTTTTGTATGTCTGCCATTAAATGAAGTTAAAATAGCCCATGAGAGGCTTCCATTTCCTTTGCTACAGCTACCATATTGCCAGCCTTTGTTGGAAACATCTCAAATGTCTTTTCTTTGTGACCATCCCAGTCTACTGCACCCTCTTGTTCCATGGAACATTGCTTTCATGTCCTGAGGAGAAAGCTGACACATACATGCTGTGTCAGCTGGTAGGTTTTCTCACACTGCTTCTACTACATGGGCACCAATATCACTTATGAGCAGGAATAATGTTTAACTTGAAGAAACCTACTTTTACTAATGATGGGCCAAAGGAAAGGGCATATCTGAGATCCTGCTCAAGTTATGAGAAAGTGTAAATGTCTGATCTGCATCTTTTTCTGCTTTTTTACAAACTGAATGTTTCATTCCACAAGGGAAAAATCAGGATGCATTGATCAGAGAACTGTTAACACCAGAGACTTATTAATAGTAACTACAGTACAAAAGCAGCTGTTTCCAGCTTTTATACAGCATTACATTTGCTTGATGCAGATAAAGAGAAATTACTCATGAGGCAATGGAAAGAAAGGTGTAGGAGGGTGAATCACATTGGAAGAATAGGAAAAAATGAAAGTGGGGGCAAAATTTTTAAGCATGCTGTGTCATTCCCAGTAAAAAGTAATTTGCTATATCAATGGAATGCTATTAACTCCTGCTTGGTTGGGCATAATGCATAGTGGAGGAGGGAATATTTCAGTCAAATTGAATGACAGTAATTTTCGGGGAAAGAGAGTGACTCTCATTATTTTTTTTTTCTAGAAGAAAACTCATGGGCATCTTCACCTCTAATTCTGATTTGCAAGCAACTAGTGCACAGTTGTACAACTAAGAGCCAAACTCTTGCTATTAGAAGGGCAAAGCACAATTGTCTAAGGCTGAAAATAAGTGAACACAAGACTGCAAGTTTTCTTGAGAACAGGATGACAAATTTTAGTGAAAACATGGTTTGTCTGTTAAAATTGTAGTTAATGTTAGGTATGTTTCTTTTTTTGTTCCAACAACCGTCATCATATTATCAAGATTACTCTTTGAAACAGAACTAAGGAATGCTCTGGAACAATCTCTACTTCAGGGATAACAGGCTATGTCAAATTAAAACTAACTAATCTATTATCATCTGCATATTACACAGGATTGACTCTCACATTTGATTTTTATGCAAGTTTATATGCATGTGTCACTCTGCTTTTTTTCAGGATGACATATTCCATTTCCTGTGCCTAGGGAGACCTTTTGTTCCCGTAAGCAGATATTGGAAATCAAGGATACTCATGTCAAAGTCAGACAAAAAAATACATTTAATATTGTGTCACAGAAGCCAAAATTAAGGGCTTAACCCAAACACAAAAAGTGACATGACTTAGAGGCACACTCTGGTTTTCATGTGCAGTTTGTTTCCCCTTTGTACTGCCAATATCTATGCCACTTCCTGTTGTCCAAAGGGTTGTTCCCAGCAGAGAGGGCAGTGATCTGGGCTCCCACGGCTCCTTCATATTAACTCCTCCATTATTCCTTCCTGAAACCTAGCACCCAGTCTGAGCCAATATGCGAAACAACGTGGCATGCTGCAAAATTGATAATCATCCATGAAATCTTTCACTATTTCTTTCCCTTTTGTGGGGCACAAAACAGTCATGTGGCTGGGGGGAAAAAAATCCCCAAATTGTCCCATTTTCTCAGTGTTATGCAGCTTCGGGGTACATAACCAATGCCTAGGTTGCAATTCAGGTATGTAAAATAGGCAGGGCACCCCAGGCCCATTTCCCTTTGCACCAGGCTGGATCTCCAAGAGCAGTGCTGAGGGAAGCCCCAGGCTGGGCGCTTCCATCACAAAGCCAGGACCAAGTTCCCACGTCTTGTTTCCCCTCCTGAATTCCCCTCCCAAAATATTACTCAGCACAGAAATTCCACAGCAGATCACTTCACCATTTCACTGCGGCAACCCAAAGGACATCCAAATCCTTTGCACAGATGTTGGGAGGAGTTCAATGGGGAAAATACTACTCACAAACTCTTTACAGTCTCCAGCTGGTAACTCATGTCCTTCATTCCCTTCACTTACACTACAGAGGTCAATATGACCAGATCCCTCCAACTCCCTGACCTACTGCCAAGTGGTTTATTGCTTTGAGTTTTTCTCTGCTCTTACTCTGCTCCCACTGCCTCTAGGGATGTCTCAAAGTGCCACATCCCAGGGTGTGCTTTGGGACACAGACGAGATCTTTGCTCTGTCACAGGAATATATGCTGCCCTTGAGGAAGTTGCTCTCAATTTAGGCTCAAGATTGTGACTCCTAAGATGGCCCTTGAAAGCACCACGCATTTCATTGTATTTCTCCATGCCCTCTGATGGGCCTGGAGAGATTTTCTGAGGTGTTAAGGCCCAAGTATACAGTACTTCATGCAGGATAACACTAAAGATATTTTACGCACAAATACCTTTGCAATGACAAGAAGGTGTCAGTGAGGAGAAAGGTGTAGGCAGTACTGGAAGGAGTGGGTCTGATCAGCTTCTCATTTCTCCCTGCTACAGTGAATATCACACTTGAGACTGAGACCAAAAGAATCCAGATAGAAGGGATCTAAAGAGGAAGGACAGGGAATGATTAATTATTGTAGTTAAAAGAAACAATATTACTTGGCCACAAGCCTCCAGGTAATAAAGAATTAATTTTTCTTAGCTAATGAGAAATTATACCTCTACAACATCTGAACAAGAATGCAGTCCACTGAAAGTAATTCTTCAAGAAAGGATGTCAGAAAAGACATTGGCACACCATTGCAAAAGGGCAGTTTTGCTGAGAAACCATTAGAACTGGGTTTAGAGTAGTCTAAATTCATTCCAGCAATGCTGATGGAAGGTGCTGTATGTATCTGATGTACCTTTTTCAGTGGCAAGACTGGCCTTTCTTGTTGCTTTTTTTTTCTCTTTTTTTATTTTTTTTTTGTTGTCTTGCTTTGTTTTGTTTTTAATAACTAGCTATTATTCCAAGATCTATCTATAGCTACCTTTATTAAAGAGCTGTATTTACGTACAGTAGGATGGGAGGATCCAAATCTGTGTTATTTCTGAAAGACTTTAAGGGGAACTTCACTACATAAAGGCAGCATAACCAGTTTCCCACTTGCATCAGAAAGTGGTATAAGAATCAGATCCACATAAATCTAGGAAATTAGGAGCACTTTCTAAAACATCTCTCTAAACAATTGCCCTTTTCCTGAAGAATTTGAGGATGCCTTGAAACTAAGAGAGAAAATTCTGACAGTGATAAAAGATCAAATTTAAGGGTCTAGAAAAAAAAGAGAAAGAAAGAAAAAGGAAGAAATAAGAAAAAAAAATAGTAAAAAGAAAGAAGGAATGCTTTAAACAGCCCTTGTGGGTTTTTAGGAGAACTCTGCTCTTTTACAAAATGGTAGAGGGCAGACAGGGGATCATGTGCATGTACACCAGGGCCTTGCCCTGACTGCATGCCAAGTTCCACCAAAGCTGCTCTATCACTCCCCTCCTCAGCTGGCCAGGGGAGACAAAATATAACAAAAGGCTCATGGGCTAAGGTAAGGGCAAGGAGAGATCACTCACCAGTTACCATCGTGGGCAAAACAGGCTTGCCTTGGAGAAAACAGTTTAATTTATTACAAATCAAATCAGAGTGGGATAATGAGAAATAAGAACAAAATTAAAACATATGCTCCACTCACCCCTCCCTTCTTGGGCTATACTTCACTGGTGATTTCTCTGCCTCATCTCCCACAGTGGCACAGGAGGTTGGGGAATGGAGGCTGCAGTCAGTTCATCACATGCTGTGTTTGCTGCTCCTTCCTCCTCACAGGCAGGACTCCTCACACCCTTCCCCTGCTCCAGCCTGAGGTTCCTCCCATGGGACTTCATGAACTGCTCCAGCGTGGGTCTGTTCCACAGGGGCCAGTCCGTCAGGAACAGGCTGCTCCATTATGGGACCCCGGTGGGATCACAAGTCCTGCCAGCAAACCTGCACCAGTGTGGGCTTCTCCCAAGTTCCACAGGTACTGCCAGCAGTCTGCTCCAGTGTGGGCTTCCCTTGGAGTCACAGCCTCCTTCAGACATCCCCCTGCTCTGGCTGGGATGCTCCAGGAGCTGCAGGTGGATCTCTGCTCCACCCTGCACCTCCATGGGCTGCAGGGGCACAGCTGCCTCACCAGGGGCTGCGCCAGGGGCTGCAGGGGAATCTCAGCTCTGGTGCCTGGAGCATCTCCTGCCCTTCCCTCTGCACTGACCTTGGAGTCTGCGGGGCTGTTCTGCAACATAATCTCACCAATCTCCTTTGGCTGATGTTCTCCAGCAGTCTTTTTCCTGCTCTTATTTGTGTTATCCCAGAGTCACTGCCACATCACTGATGGGCTTGGCCTTGGTCAGTAGCAGGTCTGTCCAGGAGGCAGGTGGAATTGGCTCTGTCAGACATGGGGAAAGCTTCTGGCAGCTTCTCAGAGGTGCCACCTTTGTACCCCCACTACCAAAACCTTGCAATGCAGACACAATGAGTTATTACTTCCAAAAGACAGAGAATATAACTAAACTTGAAACTGACCTCACAGGTCATCTGTTGCCCACCAAAGTTCCCCCATCTTCTAATTGGTGCAGTATCCTCCTAATCCTAACCCCGATTCTAGATTCAACAGCAGAATAAATACTCCTCCTCTGTTGTTATGTTCATATACAGAAGAGTGGGGCACAAGCAACCATGCTGGGTTATGTCTTGTCTTATTTCACTCTCTTCCTTTCTCAAATGATTCATGATAAGATTGAAAAAGGATCAAATGTATTTACTCTTCCAGACTGTGCACTCATTTCCAGTAAAATATTTTACCCCTCCAGAAGGCTCTCTGCAGTTTGGGGAGTGGATATTTTTTATTCCTTCTCAGGAACTTGGAGTGACTTGTGCAAGTCATGGCACCCTGTTTCTTTTTTCCTGTATTCAGATCACAAACCACTAACACAGTGAGAGATGACAAGTCAGAATTCATGCAGGTAAGAGCTCATATTTAAAATTCCCTTCTGTAAACATTAATTTTATTAAGACCTGTCAAAAAAACCCTTTCCAAACATTGAGAGCAAATGGAAAATATTCATAATTTACTAGATACTTCAGTTATAATTTGATTTGAGACTTCATTTTTTTAAAATGTTCAGACTATAAAATTATCTGTGGATTTTGAGCAGCCATTTAAAAGTTTTACATCATATCGTTACACATCTTCACTATAGTTCTCCTTTTGAGATACCTCCTGTTAATCCCTGGATTTTTACTGGATACTTTTCATCTATAAATTCCAGAGAAACTCCAATATTCCTAAATCCTTATTTTCCCAATGGATTTTCCCAAAACACCAAAGCTTGCTACTTTATGCCTCAAGGATAATCAAGAGCTTCTCCAGACTGGCGGATGACCTGTGTAGCTAGCAAATTTAAGCCAAATATTTACTCTTTTAGTCTCTCTAGTTCCATTTTTTTTCTGTTTCCTTTATATTTTAGCAGTTAGATTTGGGTGTCAGGGACCCAAATCACTTCACACTGGATCTTTAACATTCAGTAGTTTTTATTTCCGGTGTTACTTTTTCTTCATTTCCTCCCCCTCCTCAATATGTCCCTAGTTTTCCTTCTGCTCTACTCCCACCCCCAACATCTCTGTCTTTGCCTGACATCTCTCAGTGTAGGGCATTCAACTGCATTAACACACAATCTTCTTTTTTTTTCTGCATCATTACTGAAGAAACTACTTGACAACAGTAATTACAAAGATCCCTGGTTTGCCACCTCACTCTGCCAAAAATATTACCCTTAGCACTAACCTTATATGTTCTTAATTTCATTTTCAGTCCCAGGAGAGCTTGTATTCAGGCTCATCTGAATTCTTTCTGAGTGTGAGTTTTTCAATCACTGCAATTCCTGCTCACTGCTTAAGGAAGTGATGTGTTTTAATCCAAAAGCATAATAAACTAGATCAACTGCTTTGCTTTCAATGACTTAGACATTCTATGAAAAAAATCTGGCAAGATTTATTCTTTATAAACACAGTCATTTCTTCTCCTTATGCATTTGAGGACCAAATCTTTTTCATCAGTAGGCTGGTTATCTGTTTCTCTGCTAAGCTGGAAAGCCTCCATAAAAGTAAATAACATTATGCCAGCTTTCCACTAGACATTTTATCAAAGTTTATTCCTTTTCTTTAGGGGCAAGAAGTTCTGGATACTGACCTTAACTAATGTTTTCAAAAAGATCATATAGACATTTTCTTGGTTTGGAGCTCTCTGTTCATTTTGAGACATCTTGGATCTCATTCAAAAGCATACAGACACCTTTTTTGACACCCAGAAGCACTAGCAAATTTAAAACCACTAACATTCCTCCATTCCCACTGTCCATTAAATGCAAATACAGGTCCTCTATCTTGCAGGCATATTATGAGGAAAAATATGTCATTGAAACTTAAGATCTCAGATCCTGTGCTAATGAAGCAAATACAGGTAAACAGCTCCATAGACATGAACTACTGTTTCCCCCTTCTCCTTACATTATTGAAAATTTCTACACTTCAGCAGTGGTTAAATTACTTGTGATAACATATAAAATAGCATTTTTTATCCTTCTGTACTTTGTCCTACACAGACTCAGGATGAGTTGCTGTCCCAGGGGAAATCACTGAAATGACAAACATGAGCAAGATCAGGTTTCTACAATACAAACCTGACTCAAAACACGATCTACACTTTGCTGCCATGTAAGTCATGTAGGAGGGCAAAATGTACCCAGTAATAGCTTTGATTGTTAGTTTGTACTCAATGGGATCAGAAGCTGATATCATATCTGGTACTTTTTCTTCCATTTTAACCAGCCATCACAGGTCTTCTGAATCCTCCTCCTCAAACTGTGAATGGCTCTTAGACGTCAAAACTACAAAGAAGTCTTCCATACTCAAATCAAATAAAATACAGAGCATCCACCGTGTAAACAGGTTCCTCCATGAAGAATAAATCTAATGAAGCCTGGTATCACACAGATCTGTGCTTAATGATGCTTACAGCCTCTTGTTTCCTTTCTTCCTGTAAAAAAACTCCCCATCCATCTCCTAGAAGCTGAAGGAGTAAATGGTGATGCAAACTGTGGTTGCTTGCAAGGATTGGGAGTGCTGCTGCTGAAGCAGCAGCTCCATGGGCAAGTGTGATAATCAGAGCAGCTGAAAGCCCCCCAGAGTTCATTTGAATGCATTTCCCCAAGTCAACAGTTTTGAGAAAACTTTGAGTATCTCTGACAACATTTTCAAGGTGACAGCTATACCCTCTGCCAGACTGGTGAATTGCCCTGAATGTGTCAAGGTCATTAAAAGGTGATATGATGGGCAAAGATCCTAGTATACAACTATATAATTCACTGCCTTGGCATATCAGGCTAAAAATCTCGAATTTCCCAGAATGAAATGTCACCAAGGAGAAAACAGTGAGATCTATATGAAATCTGCTTTGCAGGGAGAGAACAGAAACTTGACATGTTTATCTACAAAAGAGAAAATGAAGTGATAATTCAGGTGTGAATTTTTCACACCTCCTTGAGGAGTGGCTGAAAAGGATTCCCTCTGTAATAGATAAATGCCATAAGGCACAAAGATTGTAGACCAAATCTAGGTCTGTAAGACTGGAAATAAAATGCAGTTTTTAAGAAGTGAGGAGCAACTAAAAACCATCAACTGATGCAGCAATCAGAGTAGACTAAGTGCTAAGAAGGTAAAGTGCCTATATAAGCTTTAAAACAGTAATAAGTACTGTTACAGAGATACTTTTCTTGTAGCAGTATTTCCAAGAAACACTGCCCAAGGCTGCCTCCCACCAGTATCTTCACATGCACCCCAAAAGTCTCCTGGCCTGGACCTTGAATCAAACCATTCAGAGTTCACTTCCTTGTCAGCTTGAAAATGTTTCAGCTGTAGGAGCTGAGACCAGTGAGATCAGTGCAAGACCTGACACTGTTCAACACTTTCACCAACAAACTAGGAGTAAATATAAAATCACTGTAGATAAGTTTTGCAGAGCTGATGACGTAAAAAAGAGCAGAGAGAAAAATAGTAACAGAGACAGAACATTATTATGAACAAGCTGGTGTTCAGGAAATTATTTCATTGAAATAAGTGAAAATTCATATTCCTGGGAAAAAGAAATGCAATATTTATGCACCAAGGGATTTTACCAACAGTAAAATAAGGGTTATATTATGCAGTGAGCATACACTGCAGAGTAATCAGGAAAGACTACAAAAGGATGACAAAAGATTATTTTTTAGTGAGAGAATTGAGTTGAACTAGTTTTTTAAGATAATCAATAAATTATGTTATTCAAATGCTGGAATACTTTTACAGGAGAAAACACAGTGCCTTGAATGGGGTTCTAATCTGGTGAGGAAAAAAAACAAATAAAACTTTAAAAAGATGTCTGGAAGCAAAAAGGAAATCTAAATTGGAAACTACAAAAAAAATTATAGCAGTGAGGGAGACTAAACTCCTGAGCAAAACAACCAGAGAAAGTGTTGGATTTCCAGCCTCTTGATGTTGCATAATAACCTGATGCCTTTTTGTTTCAGGGTTGATACTCTGGATGCCAAGTAAATGTCTGTAATGCATTTGGCTCAGGTTTGGTGATCTCCTGATGCCCTTTTTCATTTGTAAGCTCTATGAATATATGTGAATATTGCCATTGCACTTTCACAGCCGCTCCTTTTCTTGTTTCAGTTTCTAGCCAAATTGAGAAGGAATATAAAATGTATGCCTAGCCTAACTAGAATCAGTCTATGTTTTATTTATACATATCCATTTCGGTTCCAACAGCTGGATGAGAAGTTGAAGAAGGCCTTAGTCCCTTATTTATACTCCTGGGCTACATATGTTCTCATATTTTTTCCAAATGCCAGCTAAGCACTGTGAAGTATGAAGTGAAACCAGCAATGTTTTAGTATATTTTTGTGTATTTATACAGCATTTTGCAAAGTATATTCTGCTATTTTCTTCTTCGATTGCCTGTCAGGCTTTTCAGCAGCGTGTCATTATCCCAAACTGCATGATTTCTTGTAGATATTTTGTCTCTATATATATTATAGGTCCAGTAAAAATCGATTTAATAGGAGAAATAAAATTAAAATTCTCAGATTTGTGAGCTGTAATCACTGAAGTTATTACAGGAAAGTTTGAACTGATTTACCTTTATAAGGCTCCAATTAAAAATACCATTTAAGAAGCACATGATAACTACAGTGTTCAGTTAGGCTGCAGGAGATTCACAAGATGAGAAGAGGCATAGAAAGTTCAGCTCAAAAGAGAAATATATTCCCAATGAACAGTTAACCAGCCTTTATCAGGATCTGCTGACAGAAAGAGGTATTGGACTGGGTAACAGCTCCCAAGCCTGAAGAAGGGTCCAGGGAGACCTCATAGCACCTTCCAGTACCTAAAGGAGATTTATGGGATGAGGACAACCTCTTCTGCAGGATGTCTGGTGTTAGAACAAGGGGGAATGGCCTTAAACAAAAACAGGGCACTGTTCACTATAAGGGTGGTGAGGCACTGGTGGCACAGGCTGCCCAGAGAGGCTGTGGATCCAGTATCTCAGGAGCAGAGCTGTGCAGATCTTGTTGGAGGCACTTGATGATGTAGGGAAAAATGTGAAGGTGTTTATTGCTTGCCAGGAGCAACCTCATGGAAAGCCAGCCTTTGAGAACCTGATGAATGCATTTACACAGATATTACTCATAGATAACTGCAAAATAAATGAAAATTAAACTCAGCCTGAGGTAATAAATTTACCTTTCTCAAAATTAATAGCCAAGAAGGCCATAAATATTTATGAGAAAGGAGGAAGAAAATAGAAAAAAAGTCAGGTAGAAGTAATAATTTGTTCCTTTGAGTTGTTGAATAGACACTACAACTGTCTGAGCGTGAAATTTAGTCTTTTTTATCGTGAGATCTCACCTTTCAGTTCCAGAGCCTTCTCCCCATGTATCTCTAGAACAGAAAGACCAAGAAATGAGACATTACAAAGTCTACATTTTTAAGTGTTTCAGCATTTGGCCAGTACTTCAGGGTCTGGAGTGTCCTGCAGAGTGTGAAAGGATAAATTACTTAAATTTAAATGTTTTGAAGCACGTGTCATATAAAGTCCTACTTATTCATCTATCCATAGCTGGAAACAAGTAGACACCTTCTTCTATTATCCTCCATTCAGTGCAATTAAACAAGAATGAAAGTGCTGAGACTCATAGCTGGGTTATAAAAAGCAACAGAGCCATTGGAATGGGATGTTTGAGAGAAGCAAACATGAGGTGATGTCTCCTTGAGATGATCTGGCAGAAAGACTGGTTTCCTAATGCATGTATGTGTGCTTGCCATGTTATTTTGGCAAGAAAGAAAGAGGAAGTGACAGGACAAGAGCTGTAGGTGTTTGTCCAATACAGCTGAGGGCTGTGCATAGAGCCCTTTTTGTTTCATGACACTGGTTTTGATGCACAAGTTGAAGCATTCCTAGAAATTTCAAACCAGTTAATCCCAGAGCTCCTTACATGGCTGCAGGGAGTAAAGATTATTAATGAATTAAGCAAATGAAGAGTGAAGCTATACTTGTAGATGATATAGACAGAGACACAGAGGTTTGAGTCGCACATTGTTCTTTCCTAGCTATAAATCCTCCAGATTCCTAATGGCAGAGTGACTCCATATCAGTAAGAGAGTTTAGGAAAAAATTAGGAGAGTTTTACCAAAAGTTTCTGTGATGTCATAATTTTGTATTAAACAAATTACAACAAACAAACAAAGCACATCAAAACATACAAACAAACAAACAAACAAAAACTCAATTAAAGAGAAAGATAAAAATAAATGCTAGGGAGGTGTTCCATAATGCAGAGAAATGACATTTGCTCATAACATGGATCAATCAAACAGAAATTCCCATTTTGTGCCAAACTTTGATGAAGGTAATTGAACATGAGATAACAATACTCTCATTCCTTCTTACATACTGTACTACGGGGAAGTATGTGTTGCATGGGTAAGGGAGCAGCTAATAAATACCTGTAACTTTCAGCAAACATTGCCCTAAGTGAGCCACCCATATCCACATCTATGTGTGCAGAGCAGTGAACATCTGCCCTAACTCCCTGATGGACAGTCCCTTCCTAAGTATGAATGTGCTGATATGAGCCAAGGTGCTCCTAAGTAGCTATAAGACCTGGGGATCTCACTTGCATGCCTAACTTGATATACTGCAAAACAAGAACTGGTACTGCAGACAGTTCTAGGTAACTGGCCCTCCAGTTTTCATCATTTGATAGGAATACCCTGTATTATTGCTCTCGAAGTGTCACCCTTCAGCAGCAAAGAAGAGGGGAAAGAAGAAAGAAAACAGGTGTCTTGGTTTAATTTGAATTTTCTGGCCAATGCACTAAAAATGTTACAGTTTGGGTTTGCCAAATTTAATATATTTACTTTTTGTTGTGAAATAGAATTAGGAGCAAAAGTAAAGCAGGCCTAAAACTTAAAAGGGGATAAAGAAAAATTTTATTAACAACACAAAGAAAAGAATACTAAATTCAGGACAGATCTTCAGACCACTCCTTCCTTCCACTTTTCACATTTTAACAACATACAGAGACACTTCAGTCAATTCATTACTTAAATAATATTTTTCAGTTTACTTTAGGGAGAGGAGTTTCTTCTTGTTTAGCTATAGGGATATTTTTCAAGAGGGAAATAATCAGTTCTCTCCTGACTTCACTCTTTTCATGAATAGCAGCCGCCCAGAGATCTGCAATCATGAAACTCCTCCCACCTTCACAGCCTTCCCAGAGCTGTGCTTGTGGGCCATGTCAAAGTTATGGGGTATTACTTTAAAGAATGAGCTACTCAGGGGCAAAAATTCTCTTCAGCTTTCTTCTCTCTGTTCATCCTTTATTCCCAGCAACAGAGATCCCCCTTATTCCTCTCAGGGCAAAAGATCTTCCAAACACTTCACACCTTTCTCCACTCCTTGTCTTTTTCCATGATTTAAAGCAGGTTTTTTAGTGTAGTACAGTCCACTCCTATAACTTACAAAAAGATATTTCAGCCAACCTTCATGGCATCTCCTCATTCTCCTTCCATCTAGAAACTTAGCTTTTGCTTCATTGACTTTGGTGCATCCTTTCTATTTTTCTACATCTCACCCAAGGAAGGACGGAAAGTCTGTAAGTCTTATCTGAGCATTGGTAAAAAAGTTAAAACCTCACTCACAGAAGTTGCAGGGGCTGTGCCAGGCCATGCCGGAGCTGTGTCAGGATCTCAGGGTGCCTGGGCCACGCTGGAGGGGCAGGACGAGAACTGCAAAGTGCACGCAGAGGAGAAATGGGTGCCAAGGCCGTGTGTCCATGGCTTTCCCCCGGCGCTGCCCGCCCCCAGCTCCAGCCGCAGCCCGGGGGTTCTCCCTCTGCCCTGCCCAGCACACAAAGCCCTGGGGGCTCTCCCGAACCGGGCCCGGCTGCCTCCCCCCAGCCCGTGAGGGCGGCCGGGCGGGTTCGGCCACCCCAGGGCTGCTCCGAGCCGGGGCAGAGCAAAGGATTTTCTGTACACTTAAACCGTCATCTTTTTCCACGGTTTGTAGGAATTTTTAGTGTAGTACAATCCATCCCTATAGCTTACAAAAGGATTTTCAGCCAACCTTCCCGATGTCTCCTCGCTCTCCTTCCATCTAGAACTTGGCTCCTGCTTCACTGACTTTGGTGCATCCCCTCCGTACCTTTTCCTCTCGCTCAAGGGAGGATGGAAGGTCTGCAAGCCTTACCCGAGCCTTGGAAGGGTTACAATCGCACATGGAGGATGCAGCGGCTGCAGCCGGGCCATGCCGGAGCTGTGCCGGGATCTCGGGACCCTCGGGCTGCTCTGGGGCGCTGGGCGAGGGCCGCACTCCAGCGTTCCTCTTCCCTCCGCCTTGCCCAGCAAGCCGGGCTGTGGAAGGGCTCTGCCAGAGCGGGGCTCGGCCGCCTTCAGCCCCGGCCCGGGCCCGGTGGGCACCGGGGCAGGCTCGGCCACCGCAGGCTGCTCCGAGCCGGGGCCGGGGCCGGGCTCTGCTGAGCCGGGGCCACACCGGGGAGGAGGGAGGGCCGGGATCTCAGCCACGGATGGGCCCGTTCTGCCCCCGGCCATCGGGGCCCCCGGCTGAAAACGGGACCCAGCGCCCTCCCGAGCCCGGCCCGGCCCGGCCCGGCCGCACGGGAAGGCCCCGGGGCTGGCCGGAGTTACTTGAGAGAGGCTGGAAATGAAAGAGGTTTTCCCGCGGTTTACCTCCTTCAAAATGTGAATTCATGGAAGCAAACTGACTTCTTCAATTGGTTTCTCATCTGTCAACAACCAAACCGGCCTCCAGTTGGTCCCATCACCTCACAGAGGAAGTTCTCAGGGAGAAAAAGTTCCGAGTGTGCCTTCCCCCAGGTGCCTTCAATGCACAACCAGCACAAGTCTCCAGGCAAGCCAGAGACTTGCTTGCTGCCACAGGGTAGATGACCTCACTGCAGGACAAACCGCACATTTCTTCCCCCAAGCCCCAAAAGAAACAAACTACACTGGGAAAACAATGTTGTTGCAGCAAATTTTGCTGGCATTGCAGTGTCTGTAAGGGATCATTTGTCATCGAATTGAACAACGTGACTGTTGTAGGAGAACTGTGATGCCAGCCTGGCCTCTGGCAGTCACAAGATCCATAGCCCTGTTCTATATAAAAAGAGAGCATTATAATTTAGGGCATTGAGAAGGGTCATTCTGCTCCATTTTAATTAAGAAATGTTGCACTTATGATTTAAAAAATGAAAGAAGTTCTGTAATAAAATGTTTGACAAGCTTCTTACAAACTACAGCTTTGCCTCCAGAAGAGGATGCCAACATTTACAGGACAAAACCATAGAAACTGTGATAACAACTGGCACTGCATGTGACAGTGCCAGGCGGGGCATGTTACTGAAATAAAATGTAACATGGCAAAAATGCAATTGCAAAGAGGAAAAATAATCAGCTGAGCTGGCTGAATATGATGGAAACAGAAACTGCTGAATAGAGGGGGAAGGAAATATCTGGAAGAACCAGAGCTTGACTGGTGCGGACTTTTGCGAACAAGGCACACCTTCGGTGTGTAGTCTGAGGCTGGATAAAATAGGCCGGACAGACGGTGAGTCCCAAAGTTGCCTGTAAAGGTCTCAGGGAAGAGCTGAGGCCGCTGCTTGTAGCTGGTGATTTTCTCAACAGCAAATGAGGTCTTGTTAGCTACAATCTCCCTGGGTTGTCCCCATGCACTTGAACTATATCCAGAAGGGTGTTCCAGCTTCCAGCCTGGATCTTCATCTCATCTGTTTCAGCTGAATTTTTGCTCAGACATGGTCCACACCAGTGCCACTGTCATCCCACCACCCCAGCCCAAACAAGTGTGTTTTCCAGAAGAGAGCCATGGCCCACCCTGGCCAGGTCTTTGAACTGAGTGACTGGAGACCAGAGGGCACCTCTAGGTATTTGAGATACAGCCCAGTTACCCCCATGAAGAATCTTTGGAGCTGACCTGAGGGTCTGTGCTGCACACATGACCATGGGTGTTTTAAGGAACTTTATCAAGGGTGCACCTGAGAGGCTTCTTTCATGGACTTGAATTGAACTGAATGTAATGGAATTGAATATACTTCTTTTGGAACTCCACTGGACACAGGCACATTTGCTTACTAGAATCACTGTCAACTGAATCCTTGAACTTCCCCATATTCTCACTTTTTAAAATCAGCTGGGTTCAATAAAGCAAGCCAAAATTTGAGATTCACAATAAATATAATTCAGATATGCATTTATGATTAACAGGTGTTGTGAATGAACAGGGTATTGGGGGTTGGGTGGACACAAGGCAGAGCATAAACAATAGCTTACAGCATGATGATGAGTAGCAAGACTTTGTCTAGAATTGAGAGCCAGCGACAGACCTAGCCTTGCATTCTGAGCCAGGTAAGGTCATATGTCATAAGACATAGCAGTGATTTCCAAGAAAATATCTTAGATGGGAAGAGAATGGGTAATTTTAATAAGCACATAATGAAATGTACTTATTTTTATATATAACAAGATCCTTTCCACCAAGCTGAGTTCAGCAATTAAAATAGAATATGGAACTTTAAATGGCAGAGAATTCACTAAAAAATAGAAAAGTAAGGAACCCCCCAGTGACAGATAGGGTGAAACATTAGGTTGGGAAGACACAAAATTATCTGTGGACTGATCAGACTCAGGAGAGAGAGCATTCAGATGCAACAACCCTGCAGAGATAGCCTACACACCATGGGTTCTAACAGAAACTTGAGATAAGTTTTGAGTTCTCAAGTGAGGGGAACACAAGGAGATTAATCTGATCCAACTATCCACGCAAATATTCTCAGCAAAATTTTGGAGATTAAAGTAAAGTAGTACCTGTATTGTTAAAGCTGTGTACTCTTTGAAGGATGGCTTGTAAGGCTGATGAGGTGAAAGAGGCTAAGTTCCCATTGATATTCCTGTATATAGTTAGGTCATATTTAGCAATAATTAGTTTGCTGAGCCTTAGGCTGAGCCCCTCTGAAGCTTACCCAGCAGTAGGAACAAATGGATTTCCAATCTTGTGGGCCAGAACTGCTCCAATAATTTATTATTCAATATGAATCAATTAACAGTAACAATGTCATAGGCTTTGGAGGAGATGGTGAAGCATAAATGAAGCTGAAAGACTAACAAATCCTCACAATGACTTCATTAACTCTGGGGAAGTATGAAAAAAGAGCAGTGGCCTTGATTTCCCAGGACTTTGGTCTTTCAGGGCTGGTAAGTGAAACCAACAAAAAGAATGTTCTGTTCTGCAAAGAGATTATATTAGATAGGAAGATGAAAAAAATCAATAAACTCAGAAATTTCCAATGGCATTTATATGTCAACATTTAGAGAGGTGGATGCATTAAAGATTATTTGAATGTTGGAAAGTTGCTGAAAACTAAAATATAGAACAATCAATTCTCCCTAAGTATCTAAGATACAAATGGGAATGCTCCCAAAACAAAACTTTGTTTCTGAGTGCATATGTAAGAACAAAACTGAAAGGACTTTACTGGCTTCAGTAGTTTGAGCTCACTCATTCAAACTCAAATAAATCCATCAGGTCAAGACACAAATATTGTGCAGCATAAATTATCCAGAGACATAATGAAAAGCACCTCACAAAATGCCACATCCACAAATTTTAAGGAGCAATTGAGCTGTTTAAAAACCACAAAAGAAACTATTACCTAAGGAAAAGGAGTGCTGGGAGGCGCATGTGCCTTTTACCTGCAAAAGGCCAAAGCTCAGCAGTATGAGGCAATGATGCTGAGCCCCAGAGAAACTAGTTTCTCAGGAAATATGAAGGGGGTCTGTTAGGAGCTGCCAGAGCTGGTAGAAGGAAGGAAGTGAGGTTGCCACAGCTCCATGTCCAGCACACAGTGAGGCTGAGCTCATGCTCCTGATAAGCACATGACCATGTGTGTATACACACCCCAAGCCAGGGTTTGAGCAAGGTAAGGGAAGAGGCAAATAAGCAGATGCTGTGAGATCTGGGATAATGCTGTCATCATGCCACTGGCTCAGGTGTGGAAACTCCCCTCCAGGGGAGGTACTGGGACACTGTCGTGGGTGGGAGCAGAAGCTTCAGACACAGTTTACTGAAGAAGCTCTCTCACTGTATCAAAAGGTGCAGAAAGAATCCCCTTGCTTTTGAAACTCCTTCTCAGAGAGAGGAGCCAGGCACACCTGGATTCAGTCCTAGTTTAGTGGGAAGGCAAGAGAGTCTGCACTGGTCAGGCACAGGGCATGGACAGACAGACACCTGTATCGACCATTCCCAACTCACATGGGATTGACTGGACCCTTTTATCTCTACACTCACAGAACCATAAAATTCCATTTTCCCCAACACACTTTGATTCATTTCTTCTCCCACTTTTGGCTGCTACTGTGAATTCCCATTACAAGTCCTGTACATACCCAAAATTCACTTCCCATACATCCTACAGGACCTTGCCCCTTTAAGCAGTAACGCTCTCAGTTTATGCAGTGATCTTGAGAGATGCTCCCCAGTCAACCCTCTTTGGTGATTTTCTCACCTGGACCACGGACTGATTGCTGTGCTGTGAAAACCGAAGAAGCCAGGTTGGGGCTCCATTTCACTGATGAGGATATTTCAGTTCCCCCATTCCTTTGCGTTGACAGAGATTGGTCTTTAGCCACACCAGTGGCGGCTGTTCCCTTTCCTTGCCATGCTACAAGACAGGCTCCTAATCATTCAGTGCAACCAGTGACACTTGCTGCTTTGAGATTAACCCTTATCCTGTAAGAATGGAAAACAAGGTGAATTTATTTGAAGTGGGGTTCATCCACTCACAGTTCTGCCTCTGTGCTTCTTGGTGTCTGTGGAGATGAGTGCTTTGCCATATAGCCTTGCAGATTCTTTTTCTGTAATTTGAGAGGCACGTCCTCCTGCATGCAGAGGAATTTTTGCTGAACTCAAACTGAATGTCTACTTAGATGTTGCTTTCTACACCCCAGCTACTGTCTGCTTGAAGTGAATCTATGGAACTGTAAATTGAGATAAAATTCTTAATTGTTAATAAAAGCATTTTAAGAAAAACCAAGAGTAAAAAAATTACCACTATCAGATGCTACTCATACAAGCATTCTAGAACTTGAAGATGAAACTACTGAGCTACCAATATTGAGTTCAAAATAATATTTAGACCAGTCTATGTATGTCCAGGAGTATAGTCAGCTCACAGACCTACATTACACTAATCAGAACCATGTGGGAGTCTGGAGGGTAACTGAGCTAACTGTGGGCAAGATTCAGACTTCTTGTGTCAAGATGGTCCTGGACAGCCAAAATATCTGTAGATAACACACAAAACCATGGAGAAGGTTCTCCTCCCTTCCTGAAACCCCACCAAGATGTTGCAGTGGTTTCTCCCATGGACAGCATGTGTAAAATGAACTTCAACAGATGTTATCTGTACTGCTTGTTTTATACCAGAGGATGCTTTGACACTTGAGAGATCTTTAAGCAGCAGGAATACTGATGAATCCACACAAAACCAAATAAATTAAACCAGAAGAATAGGAGGTCTGACAAGGCTCACAATACATTCCAGCAATTATAGAATGGTAGTGAGTGATACATACAGCTTCTCTAGTCCTTCATCTGGAAACATTTTAATACAGAATTTAAAAAAAAATAATTAAAATAATCACTTTTCCATTATGTCCCTCTTACCTTTCACTCTCCCTGAGAGGAACTGAGTGGAATCTCTTAGGTTGTCCATCAACTAATCTCAGTCCTCATTCCTAGTCAAGAGTTTTCCAAGTTAACACTTTCCCTTCTCTATCAACATGTTGAGACAGCATTCCATCCTTACAGATAAGGCCAAGTCCAGGGCAAATATGTATAGGCTTGTCCAATTTTAAAGTGTCTGGATTTTTCTTTTCTTTCCTATTTTCTAAATAGGAACTGGAACTTCAGTGGGAATACCTGCATCTCTTTTTACATTTATAAATAAATTTACTTACTATAGCACTTCTAAAAAGATGCAGAAGCTTTACTTTAACTGTGCCCTCATGAAAACCCTTGGAGTGGAGGTGAGATTTCTCAGGAGTGCCTATGCGACTTTAAAATGAGATTTAGCATCAAAGAAAAATCAGCTCTGGAGCTTGCCTGTGAGTCTCACTTCAATCACCATTCCTTGGACAACTTCAAAGGTAAATCCTGCATTCAGACAACTGTTTCTTCTAGTGATGCAGTAGTGGTGACAGGCAGGATAACACTGAGTTTGCAGGGTAATTTGTAGTTTTATTGATACAGAAGATTAAAGTTTTACAGAACATCAGGCAAACCCATCCTCTTATTTGCCCAATACTTGGGGATGAACAGTTACAGACAAGAAAATTATCCAGTTACCTGTAGTGCAGCTAATGATTAAATTACATTAAAACTGTTTACAATATTATATTGTAAAATATAAGTTCATGTACAGTATATAAATACAATAGCTTTCTGCTCCTTGTCAGGAACATAAGCTAATCACACATTTTGAAGTTTAATTTAGCTTGTGCTAAAGTACATTTCCATCTTAAATATTTACCTTAATGTAAACCATACCTATGAAATCTCATAGTTTCACTCCCTGCCTCTTAACTTGCAACTAATATTACAGAACTTTAAAAGCTGAATGAACACTCTTACTCAGAAGAGGTTTCTGTCAGAATTTCCTCTCTTTTACATCTTTGGCAATGCTTCACAGGACACTCTCATTAGTCAGACTTAGTTTTTCACATGACATTTTAATCTTATCCAAACTAGGACACTCGGATTCCTGACTCTTTCTGTCTGAAAGAGCAGGCCATGCAAATGTGCTGTATGAGTGTTAAAATTATAAAAATCCTACACTGTAGGAAAAAATCGACAGTGTGCAAAATATATTAACAAACATTTTAAAGATTTGAAAGATACAACATTGTTAGACTTGGCAACGCTAACCAGCTGCATTAAAACACTTCTTCATACCTGGTCAGTCGGTGGCCACTCACTGCTCTGGAAACCTGTGCCTTGACAGGCTGCACTGCAATCCGAGCAGGGGGATGTACATGGCTTTGTATTTGGGCCAGCCTTTCCAAGGTCTGATGGCTAAGATTAGAACCCTCAAACCTATCAAGCTTCTGAACAAGCTACCTGACTTTCACAAGGATATGTGACATTCACTGGGTACCAGGGCCACCTCTGTAGGCTGTAGGTACCCAGCTCAGCAAACATTCATTAGAACCGTGGCACTATTCACTTGCACCTGACAAAATCATCACCAAACTCTGAACTGGGCAAGTCCTTCTGTACCCTGCTAGAAGCACCTTCTCAGAGCTGCTCATCAGGACACAACCGAAGCAGAACAGATATGAATGGACTTCAAAGTCCTTTATTCTCCCGATACACAAATAGAAAGATGAAAAACCAAGAGGAAAAGTAACTTGCATTTAAATCCTCTCAGTGCTACTAAAGATTTTTCTTGCAAAACTCTTTAATGTCAAGTAAAAGATGCTGCACAGAAATCTTTTCTATCGGTGTGTAGTATATAGGTTAGGTAAGCAACAGATTCACTATGAAACAGATGGAAACATTGAGATTTAATGTATTTTAAAACAGCTTAAAGACTAAAACACCTTCAAGATGAAAAGCTGAAGTTACCTTTTTCTTCTCTGCTAACTACCTGTGTTTGTTCCACTGTGGCACTTTCATATGAAAGGCTGATTCTGTGGTATCACACAGGCAGAGACTCATCCCTTCCAAGTGTCTGCCAAGTATTTAACTTTGTCCACGCTAAAATCAAAATTTGAGCATTACTCAGAACTATTGCTTGAACAAACACATGCAGTTTAAACTACATGCTATAACAAAACGCGATCAGAAATGCCCTCATCAACATGGAGATAAAAATGCTCATTACAGTCTCCAGATGGTAGATGACAGTGGAAATATTCTTAAGAGAAAATATAAATACAGATATATTTAGCAGTATATTACTGTAGCACTGTAATGGTACACTACCAAATGGTAGATTTCTGAGGAATATACTGAAGGCAGGCAAAATACTACATATATTTCTATCTTAATTTGTATGACTACAGTGGAGACATTTTGGCATAGCATATTTCTCAGGGGAATGTTATGATTAAAAATATTCCTTAGAAAAATTTGTTTTTTCATAACAGGAATGACTATGATAAATAAGTTATGTTATTGCACAAACTATAGGGTTTTTAGAAAACAAGACCAAAAATAGTGCTTTAACATTTGGAGTGAAAGCCATCTATGAAGTGTGAGACAGAAAGTCAAGTATGAACCCTGAAAATCAGGATTGTACATGGGAACTCAGCATGCAGGCTTGTTAAACAAAATTTAATTTCTACCCAGATACCAACTAATGAACTTACTATTTTTTTTTTCTTCCAAAATAGATAATTGAAACAAAAATACACAAAGGGCATGCTAGGTACTACTTAAGGCAGAACATAAGAATGCAAAAATAATTATTATATGTTCCAATAGAAATATAGATATGTAAGTCTACAGACTTCTAGCCACAGGTAATAAAAATACAGTATTTCATACTTCTGTATAGGTGAAATAAGGGATAAAGAAACTGTAAAAAATGGGTCAAGATAAGAAAATGTACAAAAAATAAATTGTTTATCATGTGTGATGTTGAATGTTTTTGCATGAAAGTAATATTGCTTTGATAAACAAAACAAAATCTTGTAACTTTTCATCCAAAGTACAGAGGAGATATATAATTACTTTCTAAAAAAATAATGTATTTTCATATGTATATCCTACACCTCTTACAAACTGTACCTCTTTACACAGTACCAGTAGTTGAAAGCAGGTCCTGAGTCAAGAATGTCTTGTTAAGGAATGAAATAGTTCACAGTGCCTGGTTAATTACTTTAACCCAACCACCAAGTCTGTAGCATTCAAATCTGCAGGAAAGCTCCCTGTTGCATTAGCAAGAACTGTGGATGCAGGATAAATTATTTCTTCAACCGTCACATATGTCCCTGTTAAAAATCCAACAAATCCAACAACAGCTATAAAAACATCTTTAAATATTGTCCATAAACTTAGGTTTTCCTTGTAGAAAGTGAGAATTTCAACCAGAGGTGGCAGAATCAGTCCCAGAGTGCTGCTGCTGACAGCTCCAACGAAAGAAATCACCAGGTCTAGGCGAGGGATCAGAACTGCTACAGCACCTAAAGCACAACAGGAGAAATGGTGGCTTCAGATTCAATGTCCTCATGAGAAATAAAACTGCAGCAAACACATAATCAAGCAGTTCAGGCTTTTTACAAAGTTACATCATTCAATATTTTTCCAGCTCTGTGTGGTGTGCGCTATACAGATGAATGCACATATTTGTCAGTAACCTGCATCTTTGTGCTCATCTAAGAGACCCAGTTTCAATTCTGAATTTCTGCATCAGCTGGAAGAGCATCAAGCTGAAATGTTCTTGTACTTACAGGGTAAATAGATTTGATCTGCAAATTATAGAGAAATCAAAGACATGAAATGTCAAGGAAGTGTTTTACTTTTTTGGTTGTTGATAGATTTTTAGGGTGAAAGAATAAAAGCCGAGAAAGAGTTGAAGGGGCTGTTGCATGCTGCCTAGGAGGCAGTGGGCAAAAATATATCACTGTCTATTAATCTGTATAACTAATAACCTAAAAACCACATAGAATTATTTGAAATTAACAAAGCCTGTTGATGGCTTGGTAGTCACACAGGCATTTAAGTGACTTTTACTTACAAATTTGAAAAATCTTGATTTGTACAACTGCATTCAGTTTGTAAAACGTCATTTTAATAGTTTCCTAGTTAACTAAATGAGAACTTGGTCCTGCCAAGAGGAGTCTGAACAGAAGGCTCACTAAGCCTTTCAAGCTTGGCCACTCCCACCTCCTGAAACTACAACAGTTACAGAAACAGAATCTGTCATGCTGGACCAGAAACACTTCTGGTTTTAACCGCCTTGGCTGGCAAGGCCCCTAGTATTAACTCAGATACACCAGTTGTCATGTCATGTTTTCAGTCCTGGATTAGAAAACAGCTTTCGAAAGCCTCTATATGACCCCTGTATGTGATGGAAATGTCCCTTCCATGAATATACTGCCTTTCAACTATCAGACAGTAGTGTAAATATCCACAGCATCAGCCTGTTTGTACCCTTCCACCTCATCTCATCAAGACAAATAAGCAATCATAAAGAAAGGGGAAGGGGAAAAGAGGCGTAAAAGCCACAAGTACACAAAAAATACCATGCAATATGTTTTGGTTCTTCCATAATTCCCTTCACTCTGAAGCCAAAATAAAAGCATGTTTGGCTTTAGAGCAACTTCACTGACCATGTGTAATTCAGACAGTGTTTAAGGCAATGAACAAATGGAACAAGCAGGAAGGAGATCTCAACATAACATGTGAGGATGAAAACCAAGAGGTGTCTATTGGCTTTATAATGTATAACTGTGAAGTTGTGCTTTCTATTTGCAGTGTCTTTACTGTGGGCTAAATGGCACCAGCTGCATCAAATTCTGACACATTTTGATTATGAAAGACAGCATACTCAAATGATGTTCCTGTTGATGTTCTCCACTGAGAATAACTTGGGGAAAACTGCACTGGAAAATAAACTCAAAATTCACCTACAGAACACAATAGTTGTCCACTGCTACCAGGCAACTGTTTGCTACACATCTTAATGAAATTTGTAGCTATAGAGTTCTCATATAAAAAGGAGCTAAGACTAAAAGGTATAAACCTGCAGAGGGATAGTGCATTGTCTAGCCCATCCTATTTGAAAGGAACATATTATGCAAACATCTGAAAAAAAATCAATTAACTTGTTAATGCTTGAGATGACTATAGTTTATTAGCACTTTGGGATTCTACAGAGATACGAGAGGCACTGTTTGGTCAAAGAAACACTGGGTAGAGACAGGAGTGGAAACCTTACAAACACCCTGGCACTCAATAATAGGTAAGACAAGTCCTTTTATCCCACTGTTAGGATGGACCTACTCAATGCCAAACAGCTTCTTCCATTACATGATGTGACATTTGAAGACTGGAAATGTCACATGTTTATGCATTATCCAGGACAAAGCTGAATGAAAAGAGAAAGGAATGATGCCAAAGTTAATAAAAGGCACCAAATGCCCTCCACCGTAACTTTTGCAGCCATAACTGTTCAAGCCACAGGAGTAGGCACCATAAATGTACAAACAATACAAGATGAGCACACAGTCCAGACTGGCAAGTGTGATACTTACACAGCCATACAGAGTCCAAAAGTAATTGAAAAGTGCAGTTGAAGTGCATTTGCAATGTCTGGTAAAACTCTCAGCTGATGACTATGAGCTGAATGTGTTGTTCTGAAGTAAAAGAGAGGACTGCACACTTATTATCTTGCCAATTTAATAGATGTAGTGGGTGTATTCATTAAATACAGATTTTCAACTTTTGTAATAGACCTCTTTCACTTCCACATGTGTCCAGAGTTTAGAAGGCACTAATTTATTTATAGTTCATAGTTTTGATTCAAACACTCTGCTTTATTAAAATAATGAGACTATGCTTCATATTTTTAATTGGAAAAAATCCAACTGTAGTTTGTAATTGCTTCAAGTTACAGCAAAACAAAATGCTGAGAGTTGATTTGAATCTCATCAAACATTTGTCTGACTCATACAAATTTGTATGACTCTGGATATTGCTGTGGGAGGAGGTTTGGAAAAGTGTTTCAAGGTTTTAATTAGTGTCTTATTTATTCCCTAACAAGCCAAGAGAAATACAATGCATGTTTATTACCTACCAAATAATGCATTCAAGAGTTAAGAAAAGGCTCCTTTTTCCAGAAACAAACAAGTGGCATTCTTACAGGTAGGGACACTGATTTTCCCAGCCTTTTTTAGGTTTCAAAAACACAATGTCAAGAAGAAATGCTGATCCTTTATCAGCAGTCATGAAAACTTGTGGGTTGGAAGCTCTGGGAATCAGCTGAAGAAGTACGTTCTACATTACCAATAAGATACTTATTTTTTTGTTACAATTAAATTGTCTTTGGGCTTGAATAGAAAAGTGGGAGCCATATGAACAAAGCATTCTGCAGAGATAACAACAGGCAGCATCATATTGCTTCTACCTTAAACTCTGTAGTCTAATCTCAAAAACTACAACTCATGGTTTCTCCAGCCTCTCTCATCTGTGTAGTCCCACATTTGTGTCAGCTGAGATTTTCTGAGGGGAGGAATGCTGTAGTACAATGTTTAGATTTTTAGATTTTCTTAAGGGACATGTGACACTCCAGTGGGAAGATACTCTTAATTTTACTCTCTTTACTTGGTAGTGCTGCTTCTTTTACAATTTTTTCCCTTTGTTGCAGAATCAGCATATTACTTGCCAGACTTGCTGCTTGTTGGGAGGTAATTCCAATAAGACTGCTGGGGAAAAACAAGGTTTTGCCATTTCCACCCAACCTAAATGCATTATACCTGCTGATGAAGTCAAATAGGTGATTACCATATTCCAATACTTCCTCCAGTAATCAAATACTGAGCTACCTCATTTGTATCAGAAAGTAATGCATATGCCATGGTAAATCCTTGAGCAAGATGGGCACAGCTGTAACTAGAATCTATGGATCTAAGTAAAGATTAAATATAACTTTGGTCCTATCCACAGATAGTTCAAAAGCAAAGCATATTATGACTTCATCAGGACACTTCAATCACAGAGCTCACTTTAAAAGCATTTTTTTCCATATTTCTAGTAGGACAATTAATTAATAAGCATCCCTAGGAAGCCAGAAACCAAATTTGAAATTTAAAATGCTAATAATATTGATAATTTCTGCTATATTTTCCTTTTGCTCAATAATAAAGATGTTCAATACTTCTTCACTAAAATAATTAAAATAAATTATTTTTCTGATAATACCAGATTTTAGATTTTATCTAGGTATTCAAACATAACTCTGACAGAAAACCAGGCCAGTGGTATTCAAATGTTGAATCTGAAAAAAAGAAGTAGTATATACATTACCAGATCAGAAGTATGGCCCAAGCAAATTGTCCTGCTGTCCTAACAGCAGGTTTTATAAATAGGCTTAATCAAAAAGACTGGGGGCTTCTTAAGCACAAAAAATGTTGGATATTACTAGGGAGTAGTAACTTCACACAGTTGAAAAGCAAATTAATTGTCTCAAGTGACATACAACTAGTTCTCTTCAAAGGCAGTGACAGTGCTGAGCAGGCCCCTGTCCTGCAGGAAGCCAGCACACCCCAAACTTTCTATTTGTACCACTTTTCCAGGACCAGATAGCAGACTACAACACATGCTTTAAAAATGGGTGACTGACATCCATACAACTTTCCAAAACCACAAAACAAAACTGTTTTTTACACAGATGTATGTCTACAATATGGCAAAGAAAGGGTCCCTTCTGGGAGTTTAAAACACTTAAATTAAATGTTTGGCACAGAATTCTGCCATAGGTAAAACAGCAACTCAAAATATCAGCCTGAATCCTCATTCCTAATCTAATATCCCAGGCTGCACTCTCTGTCCATTTTTCTTTACTACTCAGCCACTCAATCTGGCATCCTCTTCTTCCCTTCCCCCTACCGCAGTGATTCCCTTCCTTAATGCAGAACCCTCGTATTTTTCTTCCAAATACCTCCTCCTTTTCTGCAACACTCCCCTCCACATTACCCAAGGTTTTTTTATTCCTTTACCTCATGTGAGAATGGAAAAACATTTCTCTGATATGGACTGCCCCAGAAGGCTCAGCCAGTTTGCCTGCAAGGAGCTTAGATGTACAGTCTGGACAACTGGCAAGTCAAGATAACATCATCTTCTCAAGTCCCATATCACAATTAAAACCATTCATCTTTTAAAAATAAATGTCAAAAATCTAACAAACTTTAATGTTTCCATGAAAATAAAACATAATGCCTTCCCTGAGAGAATGCCTTCCACAGGGTACACAAACTGTTTTGGTACATATGTACACAGGAGTATGAAACCAAGTAGTAAATGTTACCTATCAGCAGATAAACCAATGAAAATAATAATTTAAGAACATTTGTGAATAATTTACATGTTGATACATGCAGTTTAAAAATTATTTTAGTTAAAGATCCTGGTATTACATTATAGTAAATTAGAATTTTGCTTGTTTTTTCCTAAAAATTATAATTAACATAGGATTTTAGGTGGTGTTTGTCTCAGCTGATGAGAGACTAAGGTACATATAAAAGATAATTTTTTAAAAATATCCATTTAGATTGCCTTCACAAAAAGTAATTGTCTTAATACAATTTTCTAAAAAGCATACTTTTAAATATGCTCAATCTCAAAACTAAATGGGAAAAGGAACAAAGCAGAAGACAGATTGCGGTTATACTATGAGGTGACAAATTCCACTGGAGAGAAAAAGAGGGACAGCTTGCACATAGGACAACCACACACATCATCTGTTTTGGCTTTGTTCCCTTTGGAATGAAAAACTCCTTCATCATTATCTTCCTGCAACACACAATATGAGAGACAGAAACACAAAGTATTTCACATCACTTACCCTCATACTACACCACCACATTTTTGATTGCTTTGTCCTGTGTGAGTAGGAAAGACCAGACTCACACAGGAGAAGATGGTTTCAATATCCTCATCCTTCACAAGGAGAGGTGACACACAACACCGCCCTGACACACAGCAGGGCCCAGTTCAGGGAATGGGCAGATCCATCCTTTCCCCAGAGCCCTCCACTTTTCTCAAACATGTAAATAAATTCAGTTTTTACAGCACTTTGCATCCAAGATTTCAAAACTGTTACCTAAACGGGGGGTTTTTTAGGTTTTTTTTGTTTTTTTTTTACTATTTTTACTCCTTAAGAAGAAAGACACACGAAAAATGACATCAGACCAAAGTGCAATTTAACAGCAGCATTGAGTCCAGTCTTCTTACCAGGCTACTTAAAATACCTACAGCCAGGGCAAAGGACTGGCACATACCACTGATATGAGACACCTGTTTCAAGGCAGCGTTCCCTCCTTGACCCACTAACAAAATCACTCCCCTCAAGCTGTCTATATATATATACATATATATATATATATATATATATATACATACATATATATATATATGGTTCTCTATATAACCCCAAAATCCAGGCAGTGCAGTTAGTTCAGATTTCAGCTACCATAACCTGCATCCATTTTTAAGCAAAATCTAGTGTCACAACAATCCAATGTAGGAGGAAGCTGTGTGACCAGGTGTAGCTTTACAGGGACAGGGATGAAGCAGCAGTGACACAGCTATGAGGCAATTCTTCCCCTACTCTCCTCCTCGGGATCACCCAGACTGACCTCTCTCTGAGCCAAATGTCCAAGTGGTAAATGAACTGCTTGGTCTCATCCTGTTCTGCCTGCCCCCATCAGACCTTTAGAATGAGTGTATTTTTACTAAGCACCCCCCTTGGATGGTAACACAGCAAGAAAACCAGGCTGTGAGAGACCAAGGAACTCGTGCTGCAGTTTGTCCAGAGCCACAGTACCTAGTGATCTTCATAAAACCAACAAGCAGAGGTGCTGGGCACAGCACATGCCAGGTTAGGTTTAAATGTATTTGACCACTTAGTTAACTACAATCCATGTGGTCAGAAATGGCACCTGCTTCAGGCTGTCAGATCTCAAACATTTTATTTATTCATTTGTCTCCGCACTAAATTTATTCGAGCTTTGCTGCTGATACTTTATCATACAAATGTTTTTAGACATTCTTCAGTGAAATAATGCAACCTGCTGTTAACATGCATTTCTGGATTCAAGAACCGAATATAAAGCATACAGCAAAACTCAGTAATACTGAGCTCCAAATGGATGATCCTAGACCATAAGAGTACTGACACTTCCCACTGGCAGTCAGTCTCCTTCTGATTCTACAGGCTCACCAGAAATTAGTCCACAATTGGACTTCTGTTCTCTCTCAAAATAATGTGTTGCTCTGAGACAGCTGAAAGGTTTCAAACCGTGCAAACAAAAAATTAATCTGTGCTTATCCAAGGACAAGACTGGTTTTACTACAGAGAGCAGAGGTGAAGAAAATAGGAGGAGTGTTAAGCCTTCAAGAGCCAGTCATGCTGCTTCCAATGATGCTAAAGAGTTGTATTTTCCAATATTCACCATCATCACTCCATACTCCCCAGTCTTTCTCTTGGATGTACTGTTTATATCAAGCTATCCCACAGGAAAGTAAGCAGGGATACATGGCTGCTACTTTGTTGTTTCATAACAAAAGCAATAATAAATTCAAATAATTTTGTATTAAAAAGTTTGTCTTGCCATTACCCTTGAAAATAAAATTTTCATTATATAGCTTTTGATTACTACATAAAGCAAGAAATAATGTGGTGAAGATGAAATTGAACATACTTAGCTTTAATCTCAAGCTAATATACTTTGCTCCATAAATACATAAATATGAAGGAGGAACATTGCCAAAGACACCTTGAGGAATAGTAAAAATTACTTATCTTTATCCTCCAGGCTTCTTTTTCTGTTTCATAATAAAATTTTAAATTTCTTTAATAAAGATAATTGAAGAAACAGATGATTAAAATGACAAAAAGTATCTGTTATTGTGGAATCCTTTTGTAGTAATAGAATCCATCAGGGTGCCATAAATTATAACAATCATACCAGGTAAATTATCTTCTCTAATCACCATCTAAGGACTAAACAATATATTAAGTAATAGAGTAAGTTACCTCTCCCTCCTCTCACCAAATATTACAAAAACAACATAAGGAGATTCTGTTCTGAATTACCTTAAAGAAATTTCTGAGTCTCCTACCCATGTTTTTGGGGATGGGGAGATTGTTT
Organism: Cinclus cinclus; assembly: GCF_963662255.1. Taxonomy (NCBI): domain Eukaryota; kingdom Metazoa; phylum Chordata; class Aves; order Passeriformes; family Cinclidae; genus Cinclus; species Cinclus cinclus. Next base: position 39,450,065 of record NC_085047.1, read on the forward strand.
ACATGTGCTACAGCTTCCACCAGCAGGAACACATTAATCTGCAGAATTTCCAAACAAGGAAGTAAGTGTACCAGACCAGTTTGCCTCATGACAGAATTCATGACAGAGCTCTATCCTAATAAAAACCACAGAGAGGAGATTTAAGCGAGGACATAATACAAAAGAAAAATTTAGAAACATCACATGGACAAGCGTGGATGGTCTCAGAAAAGGCAAAACTCTATTAAACAGACACATTTAAGGGATGGTACAGGTGGTTAGAAAAGCTTTTACAACTACACTGATAACAAAAGACAGAAAGGAGGAAAGTGAGCCTACTCCTGGATAGAGTGAGGGATTTAGTGACAGCACACCCAGCAAAGGCTGCCTTGGCCTCAGTCTCCCTGTCCAGTCTCCCTGGTGTCAGCAAAACACCTCAATAAGAAGAATTTCCATCAGGATATGAAGATTGAATAAGGGATTGAGACAACTCAAACCATAAGGATATACAGAACATGAAGGGTTGCAGTCAAGAATGTTGAAGAGAAGTGGTTGGAAGAGAAAGAATGTCTAACTCCACTCTCTATTGTCTTTTAAAAGTCATGGAATTTGGGGGAAATCCCTGGTGACAAGGGAAATTAAATGTTGTCGAAAAAGGCCAAAAGAATAATACAGGGAAATACAGGCAAGCTATATTTACTTTGGTCCTTGGAAAAATCACGGAGCAAGTAATCTTGGAGCATATTTCAGGGCACATGAAGGAGAAAAGTATATTTGGGAACAGAAAATTAATGGATTTATAAGGAGAAAAAGGAGGAGATTTATTAGAAGTAGGAGAAATCATATCTGACCAACCTCATAGCCTTCTCTGATACAATGTCTGGATTTATGGATGAGAGGAGAGCAGTAGATATCATTTACCTCAATTTTAGAAAGGTCTTTGACACTTTCTGCCACAATATTCTTGTGTCTGAATGGCGAGAAAACAGATAAATAAAAAACCTCAATGGACCAAACAATAGTTGTTAATGGATTGTGCTCTACCTGGAGGCTGGTAAAAATCCTACAGCTACCAGAGAAAGTAAAAGCTTCCTGTAACTGATAAAAATACGAAATGATCATTTAAGATGACATGAATTATGTTCTTTAAACCTAGAAAATGATAATGCACTCACTACAACACTAATATCTAAATATGTCCCTGTACCACAAAGTACCAGTGTTTAAAGTGAGCTGACATCACATTTAAGTAAACATTAATTTACATCACCAACTTTTAATCCTGATTCAAAACTGGATTAACTTTGATATTTTAACCCAGTGATACTTCACAGTACTTTTATGCAAAATGGCTTAAAAATATATTAATTCCTGCTTATTGATAACTTCAGGTTACGCATCATAGTGTTTAAGTAACAGCAGTGCTAAGCACTTTACAAGACAAAATGCTTTCCACAGAGAAATTTTAGCCATTTTCAAATGGGAAGCCATATTCTGATTTCACACAATGTTAAAGTTTTTCACAAAAAGCAAATACATGGAATCTCATATTGGTTTTAAGTATCTAAATTGGCCTACTTATTTAGGGCTGTGAAAAGCAGAGGTTTTGGGTATGATTAGCAGATATAGCATATGGCATGTACTCTATTATTACTGACATAGTAATAAATAACTTGCGAGCTTGCCACAACATATCAGAAGTAAATTCAAAAATAATGCCCTTAGAAAGATTACAATCACTAACAATCACATTGCAGTGGGATGACCAATGCATTTCCAAAATAATGCTTTGCAACAGCTGGTGTCACAGGCATGGTCTAGTCAAAGCCTGCTGTGGTGATTGATGATGAAGCTGCCAAGAGCCTTGGCTTCCTGGGGAGGATCACGTGCAGTAGCTGGTTGAGGTTCAGCTCCCTGTGTTGACAGGCTGAGGATGATTTAGTATTGAATTATGCCCTGCAGTCCAAATCCATCAAAAAATGCAGATGTTTTTAGTCTTCATTTTGTTGGTATTTCACCTCACAAAATGAAGTTCAAAGAGAGCATCTTGCTTCATCCCATGCAGCCAATGCTCACTGCAGGCTGGGGCTTTGCCACATGTCTGGGAACACTCATTGCATGCTAGGCATGTCCAAAGGAAGGGGCTCCCTCCTAGGCATTCTTTCTTAAGGTTTTTGTGACTCAGGTAAATCAATACCCAACACAAATACGTGATTGCATATCAGAAACCTGTACCAACACGTATTATCCTTTATCTGTAATTTTCGAAGAGCTCACCATCAGATTTTCACCTTGATGAGAGAAGGGAAATAATGTGCCTACAGCAGTTATACAGGAATAGGGGAACTCAGGTTGGGCACACTCCTCAAAGGAGTGAGGTTTACGTCCCAAATACTGGGTTTTCGCTTACAAAATTACCTTTCAATTATTTTTTTCTAAATAAGGAACTGGGCTTGTGTTGTGTGTGCAGGAACTTTTATTCTGGCTATCCTCAAATGCTTTGCATTCTGTTTTAGGGGTAGGGGATTTTTTATCCATACCAACTCTAGCTTTGGTAATGCTTTTAAGTGGACAGTGAAATGATTATGTGTAAATGTACTTTATAAAGCAGTATGAACTCCTGCAGAATAAAAGGTAATACTAAATATCAAACATAAAATACTACTTCATTATAACGCCATTTTTTAACTAGTAGACATTACAGCCACCATATCAACTAATAAAGTCAATAAAAAAATCTTCACAGTATGTGATATTACCCCCATACTTTGACACAAATATTTGCTTTAATTAAAAATTATTGGAATATTCTTGTGGAAATTATTATATACATTTGCTGCCTGTGGTCCTCATATTACTAAAAATTATTTGAAATTTGTTCTAAACTAACTGAAAAAATACTACTTGTAAACTAGCAAAGAAAAAAGGTAAATTCCAGTATGTCTGAAATTCATCAAACCACTAACGTTCTACTGCCCAAAAAAATCCTGCAATGATTTAATTGTTAGCTCTAGATCACACTGTTATTTATAATGTAATCTCCAAATCTAGAGTAATTTTGTAAAACAAAATTAACTTTAAGAGGTAAGTAAAGATCTTACATTTCTTTGGTGTTCCCAAAACATCGATCTGAATGTTGGAGCACTGTTTTACTCTCAACCTAAAGGGAGGGAGCACTTTATTCCTTGCCAAGACCTTTGTAAATACTGATTTAAGGATGCCATTATAACCACAGAGTTAGAATATTGATCTACCCATTGTCAGTGTAAGAATCAATTTAGAAAACAAGTGAAACACAAAATTGCCACAATTTTTTTTCAATTAGAAGAGATAATACTGCTGTTTGTAAATCAGATGCACAAGAATTTAATTAGTTTCCCTCTGGAAAAAAAAAGTCATGAAAGAAACAAGAAAACAGAACAAAGAAAATACTCACAGGAGAACAGTATCATCAAATGGTATCAGAATGGCCTAGGAGGATTTCCAACATAAATAAAAGGACAAAAAACTATAGTAGATTTGGATTTCAGTAAAAGGGGGTTTATGATAACTTAGATCAGTATTGACTGTTGGTTTCTGGGCATAAACAAAAACTGATGGTTGGATCATCTTGGATATAAATATCAAGTCAGAAAGAAACCCTATTCTACAGGTTAGGCACAGCTGAACATCATGGAGAATTTGGAGAACTGTTGATATGGTCAGATAATACAGCAGGTCAAAGTTTTGCTCTCAGTGTCACAAACAAATCTCCATGCCTTGGTTGTAATTCTCTCTGTTTTAATGAAAGTTTAGTGTTTTACCCCATGGATGGAAATAACTCAGTATGTTTACTGGGTAATTATACTTAATTAGCAAAATAATTTTTAATGGTTTAATTTTATAAAATGTGGTTATGTAATCTGCATGCATTATATAATATTGATGGCAGTTCGTTAAGGAAATGGTATTTCAGATACTGTATGAAACACCAAAAGGTACAGGAAGAAATTCTGTATTTAACAGCACCACATGTTGACAGATTAGGAACAGGTCTATGAGATCTTTTCCCAAAGACCTTGAAGGATCTATTACAAACGAAATGAAGAACAGATTTTGTGCTAAGGAACATTGTGATTTTACCCCTACATTTTGTTATCACAAGGTATTTCATACACTGTCAAGAAAAGGAATGCTTTTCGGATGAGACAAATCACTCAATAATTACAGTGTATAAAGAAAGTCCTTCAATGAGGAGAAAGAGAAAATGACAAGGTTTTATCCATCCCTCCTTCTAATGGCATGACTTCAGCAAGTAATCCATACAAGCAGGTCATATAGGCATTTATAAGCATCCTCCTCTTCAGATTGAGTTTCAGTATTTCAGTAAGCCAGGGGAAGGAAAAACACATAAAAAACCAAATTAAAGCAATAATGCCGAAACCGTAACACCACAAGGATTTAATGAATTTAAATATGCTATGAATTTTTCCTTATTTTTGCTCTAACACTTTAAAGCTGCCTTTATTATGACAAGCAATCTTTGAAGTCCTAACCCTGCAGTCTGGCGCAGTATTGTAATCAACCCACAGAGGACTTAATTCTCATACGCTTCCATTGGTATCTCAAGACTAAGAGTTTGGTGCTTATTACACATGGTAAGGGTGGATGAAAACAAAACAAAGATTAAAAAATTGCTAATTTTCACCAAATGCAGTTCAGAAAACACAACAAACTGCTACCACTCAGCAACCTCTCTCCAATCCTTTGAAAACAAGGTAGAAGTTTGAAAGCTTTTGTGAGGATCAGCTTATCAAGCCACAAAACATAAGTAACACTCAAGCATCATTAATATTCTAGCTTTTACGCTTATTTAAAGCACTAGCAAAGAAAATGCCTAGAGTGACTAATTCCAGCTATGAAGTAATTTTTTAAGATACAATTGAAAGCAAAGCAATGTTTCACCCTTACTGAAAAGAAAAAGATGCAGGTATACAAACCAAGCATAAAAGTTATACTTTGATGGCCCTGAGTATTTGATTTATTTCTGTTTTCAATATACAGTGAAAACCTCTTGAACATTTTCAAGGAATACTTTTGCTACCTTGCAATCTTCAAAACGCTTCCTTGCAACCTGCTTATCATTTGTGGTATCTTGAAAGAACTCTGTACAGTTGGCTCTCTGCACAGCAATCTATCTATGCTTGAGGAAAAATGTATTTCCTCATCAATAAATCAGGAAAGTATTTTGAAAATAAGCTGCAACCCAACTTTGCAGCAGTGTCCTGCTGGGCCTCATTTTAAGAGATTTACAATCAATTTTTGATTTTTTTTTTCACTCAGTATACATTAAATATGGTATTTAGCTATTCAGATTTTAAATGCTCTCTCACTCTAACCTAGAAATGCAGATGGGTAAGATCAGTTTTCACTCGTTTTTCACATGCGCTCGTTCGTACCTTTTGTGTAATGCTGACTGAACTGCCCCTGCCTCCCCTGAGAAAGCAGAGGTTGCTCTTCGACAAGTAGTGCTGCCACAAAAATGTAATTAGACTTCCTGTCACTCTTAAATTTGCATAAAATCCTACCTAAATGCCCCCTGTCAGCTGAGTGATCTCCAGAGTGCCACAAACATAGTACACAGAAGTATGTGTTAGTTCTCCAGTGAATTCTCTGTATGGACAGAGTTCACAGCGGGCAATTCACTGGACCACAGTTTGTCACTGGAGTTTGTCTTGCTGGTCTACTTGTAGGCATTAAAAATAATCACCACCAGAAAATAAAAACGAAATGTCTGCAGTGTACAAACACAAAATGTACCTGGACATGTTTAGCTGAATTATTTCCTTCTTGCTCAGCAGCCAAATCTTTCCACATCTGCATTCGTGGCTAAACCATGGAAGTGTGCACATCATTGCTTTAAATACTTCTCTAATCAGTTAGCTGAACTAGTCAGACCATTTTCTTCTAACAGCTTATTGTGAGGACAGCATATTCAAAGAGAAATGAAACCCCATAGGTCACAACTGAGACAGGGTTCTCTTTTCATCTTGTTTCCTAGTTTGAAAGTCATACTCCAAGAGAGAAATTGCTTCTGTGTCTAAGTTGCAAAGACTGGTAATAAATGTGACTGGTAACAACATCTCTGAGCGTTTTGCTCCATATTTTACATACGTTCCTGAAGGGAATTTGACAATAATTTTCAGCTTCCTTTTCTCATAGAATTACCTAGCTCCCCAGTCATATTCACTTTCTTGATCAGTAGAATGTTTGATAGGTCTTAATTTTAGCATGTATCTAAAAATGACTTGGAATTGTATAAATGACTTTCAAAAGTATTTTTAAGTAAGATCATAGATCTCCCCTTTAAGTACTCAGATTTCGCTGTCAATTAGTCAGAGGAGTATCACTGTGCAAATAGTGCTTAGCTGGTTTTGCTCGTTTTTGTATCTATGTTTCCCGAAACCTGCAGCACTCCCTAACTAAAATGTTTACTGAGCTGGCTCCTCTGGAGATGACAGTGTTCAACATCTCCCAACTTACTAACTAGCCTGCATATCTTTACTGGCAACATAAATATCTTGTCTACAAAGATCAAAATAAAAAAAGGGATTAACTGGCTATCACACTCTTCTTTTAAGCCACAGCCACAGGGAAGACCTCTTGACCAAACACTCTCATCACTCTGGGCTGACTGACGCCACTGAAGATACAGATAGAACTTTACAAGAAAGGGAAAACAATTAGTGCTATACAATAAAATTAGTCAGTTGTATGAAAAATTGCCTATATATAATGCCTTCCCTTAACCCATGCTTGTAAGAAATAAGGATCAACTCAGCAACACAACCACGGGACAGAGTAAAAATTACAAGATGCAACAGCCTGAGGCAGAGTTCTAATGCCTAGAATTCAGAAGATCTTGTTGAGCAAATTCTTCAGACTTTGTTTTCTGCTATGCAGAGAAATACAAAGAAATAAACTTCAGAAATGTATGTTCTCTTTAATGAGATGGCTCGCATAATGAGATGGCAGCACATATTCAGTGCTGCAAACCACAGAAGTCATCCCCTGGGTAATGGACCCATTTGTTCTTTTGTTGCAAAGAGGCTTCCACAAAGAGACAGGCACATTCTGTGAAAATCTGTTTTGAGTTACAGAATCACAAAATATGTCAAGCTGGAAAGGATCCATATGGATCATCAAGTCCCAACTCCCTGCTCTTCACAGAAGCCATCTAATCTGGTTTTCAAATGCTAGGGAGACTTCATTTCCCCAGCCCATCAGACACTGTCATCACAACACTTTCAGAAGTTTGTTTTCTCTTTGCTGACTTATCCCTGCCCTGGAGGTAGCTCTGTTTCATTTTTATGTTATTAATTCACTGTTTAGAGTTTATGTTACTAATTCACTAATTAGAGTTTGTCCTGGGCTGTGTAGGCTAGCAATAATCTAGAAAAGCAAGAGATCAGGAAAAGTAAATTATTTTTAAAGAATTTCTGGAGTGCAAGCTGTAACCTACCACTGAAAGGACAAGAAACTACCAGTACAATGAGAATTAGTAACAATTAGTTAGCAAACCCAAACCCAACCAACAGGAAGGCTTTAGTCATGACAAAAGCAATCATGTCAGCTGGCTGCTCCACTAAGAGATCAGTAAATGACCACTATGTAAATTACACTAAAAATAGGATAGCTTTATCTTCAGAAAACAGGGTTTTTTATTCTTTCATTGGTTTTACCTCTGTTCTTATGGCCATTTTATACTTAACTCATTTATACTTAGTTCAATTTGCTTCAAAAACCTCTCCATCAGAAAACTGAAGTTTTTTCATCTTTAACTTCCATAACAAAATCAGTTCAGCATAACTTATTCCTGTGCTATGTGCTCTAGCTCTGCTAAACACCACCAAGAAAGGTTTAGTCCCAGAATAGCTTTAATCTTTGCTACAATGTTGAAGATGTTTTCTTTAATTGATGAGGACACTGACAAAGGGATTGAACACATGCTCAGGAAGTCTACAGATGATACCAAGCTGAGTGGTACAGCTGACACTCCTGAAGGATGGGATGCCATCCAGAGAGACCTGGATAAGCTCAAGAAATGGGTCCATGGGAACCTCAGGAGATTTTAACAAGACTAGGTGCCAGGTGCTGCACCTGGGTTGAGGGGATCTCTGGTATCGACACAGGCTGGGGGATAAACAGATCAGAGCAGCCCTGCTGAGAAGGAGTTGGGGGTGCTGGTGGATGAGAGGCTGGACATGACCCCCAGAAAGCCAAACGTATCCTGGGCTGCATCCAAAGCAGTGTGGCCAGCAGGGGAGGGAGGGGATTCTGCCCCTCTGCTCTGCTGAGACCCCACCTGCAGTGCTGGGTCCACCCCTGGGGTCCTTAACACAAGAAGGACATGGGCATATTTGAACAAGTCCAAGGGAGGGCCTTCTGATCATCACAAAGATGATCAGAAGGATGGAACAGCTCTCCAATAGGAAAGGCTGAAACACTGGTAAGAGAGTTGGGGCTGTTCAGCCTGGAGAAGAGAAGGCTCTGTGGAGACCTTCCAGCATCTTCAAGTACTTAAAAGGAACGTACAGAAGAGCTGGAGAGGGACTTTTCACAATGGCATGTAGTGACAGAACAAGGAGTAATGGTTTTAAATGGAATGAGGGTGGGTTTATATTAGGTACTAAGAATAAATTCTTCAATGTGAGCGTGGTGAGACACTGGCACAGGTTGCCCAGAGAAGCTGCGGATGCCCCATTCCTGGCAGTGCTCATGGCCAGGCTGGATGGGGCTTCAAGCAACTTGCACTAGTGGAAGGTGTCCCTGCCAATGACAGGGGGCTGTAACTAGATGGTCTTTAAGGTCCCTTCCAACCCTAACCGGTCTGTGATTCAACTGTGTGTACCCAGATGGAGGCCATAAAGAGCACTGGATCATGTAGTCCTACTGCAGTTTCAATGGCTTCTTGAGAGAAACATAGCTCACTTTTTGATCTCAACAGACACCACTTTTATTACTGGCAGGCTTGTCACTTTCAACTCAATGTACTGAGTGTCAAACAGTTACAAAGCTGCATCAGGACCCATCGTTGAAAACAGCATATCAGCTGATTCAGCTGTTGCCATACTAATGCTCTTCTGAAAACCTTGAATTAGCTACACCAAAAGAAATGGAGATGTAAAGAGGTGAAACAAAAGGAGAAGTAATTATTCTCAAGGAAGGAAAATACCCGAGTGACAATAAATGAAATAAGGTAAGATATTCTGATGATAAATATTTAGACATCTATAATACAGCTGTGGAAAGAGTTCATTGTGATATACGTCAAATACAAATACTTTTAATTTTATTTCTCACAGGTCTATTTCTTTCCATAAAATTTCTCATGCCTTCAGTGAACAAAAATCTCACTTTTGACTTCAGACAATCTTTTTGTAAATAGGTTTCAACAGAGATACATGGAAATACTGTGAGAGGACATATTTTTTAAAAAATTCTATCATATAATAAAACTGATGTAGAATTGCGCTATTTTGCACAGGTTCCTTTATACCTAGAAATCCCTGCCATGCAGAATTTATAATCAAACAAAAAGCTACATATAAGAGGCAGTAGTTGCACATCAGGACAAAAATGGCTGCCTACTTCAATGTGAACTGTTTTTATACTGCAAGTCTAACAAAATATAGTGTCAGAAATAAAAAGGTAGCCTACTTTACATTATCGTTCAACTGCCTGCAAAATTGTACACTAAAAATGAAGCCTTTCAGAAATTATATTGAAAAGGATCCAAAATTATTTCACTTCTCCACTTGAGAAAACAAAATTCAATCTAAAGAAAGGCTTTTCCTGTATAATAATACAGTTGAAAATTATATAAAATAGAAACTTCTGAAATCTAGTGGTCTTGCTGGAAGCCCATACTATTAGAAAATATTTACTTCAATTAAGTACAGAGCAGCAGCCTGCAATGCTTGATAAGCTGCAATCAACATCGTAGCGCTGCTCAGTTGAGGCTTAACTATGCAATGTGTGATGTAGCAGCTGCAGAACACTCACAGTCAAACACTCTCCAAATAAGCACACTTCTTACACCCTAAAGTGTTGACACAGTTACTCTTTGCAAAACTAGTGGGAAAGAACTTGGAAGCTCTGGTCATCTTCCAAGCTTTTACCATGTTTAAGACAGAAAAAAAGAATAATTGCTGTATCAACATAAAACTCAATAAGCTTGTTTCATTTTCTTCCAAAATTCAATTCAATATTTAGTTACCAGCTTGAGAATTACTTTAGGGATGAGACTGATCCTGCTTTTTCTGTTCCCTCATAGATCACACTGAATTTCAACTCAAGCAACTATCTACTCTGTACCTTAAGTCTTCCTAAGCACAACTGCCAGTACCCCTAATGCTGTCACACACATCCAACAGAGAAATCTTTCTGCATATTAAGAGACACAATCTGTTTGTTTTCTCAACAGATTAATATTCAAAAGTTCTAAAAGTTCTGTAGCTGTTTTTATCAAATACTTTCACCTATTTAAAATAAAAAAAAAAATCAAAATAATGCAAATAAACTTAGAGGCCATGGCCCTTCATAATAAGGATATACATTATACTCTATGGATGTTCTGTAATTAACCAAATACTTTATGGTACTGGATATTAAATAGGCTAAACCTTACCTAGTTTCATGTTACCACATTATTGTGCAGATTGGACTATTTATGGTTGACCTTACTCAGTTTTGCTAACAAAAAAAAACAAAGTGTGGGACAAAATCAAAAGCATTATAGTATGAGCTTAGAACAGAGCAGTTTGCACTGATAATTGTTTTAATCAATCGTTTAAATAAAAAAAATTCAAATACTAGGAACTTTCAAAGAAATTGGATTAAAGTTACTTCACAGCTGGCCTAGATGTATACTCAACTGCAGAAAGACTGAAATCTGTGCAACACAGTTTTATCCAACCAATTTGCTGTGGCCAAATTTTCCAACACAGCTCCTCAAAAATAGTCAGTATTCAACTTCCCCCATACTGTATCTGTATTTTACGGCATCTAAATAATTTGACTGCTTTCCTCACAGCCTGACCACCTGCAGTTGTATAAAACAAACTAATGAGATAAACCTCACTGGCATGTTGCACAAAAGTATGCGTCAATCTGAACATCACTATGTTTTCGTACAGTCAAAGCTAAATACTCCTCAGGCACCTCATCAAGCCCTAAATTGCTTCCTATGGATAAACTGAAATTTAAGACAACTTACATATATCAGCACAAGGATAATTCATGACAAGTGTCTGAATGACAGCATTTAACGTAAGTGTCAGACACAGAGCAGCACGACTTGAAGAACAAAAACAAATCCTTCAGGATCTGCGATAACCAAGGATGGCAAGAGAAAAGCACTCAGAAAAAAAAAAAAACTGTCTCATATACATCTAAACTTTCTCAAATGTATGTTTAATATTTGAAAATTTTATATTTGGCCTACTTATGGAGGTAAAATTCATAGGTATATTTTCCCAATTCTACAGAGTTGAATCTTTGGCCGAGTAGTCAAATGAAGGTACTGGAACATTTCATTCAGCAGTCATGAAGTCAAAATTTGAAATGCTGAAGTAGAGATAGTTAATATTCAAACAACAGAGTTAATTAACATGCAGATCAGACAGGTGATGAGAACATTATGAAAAGTTATTATTCTGCACTGGTAAAAAAGAAAATGTAGAAATACAGTTAGATTTTCTAGAGGATGATGTTTCAAAAATTCAGTACTAAAATCCAGACAGAATTGGGCAGGAAATGAAAAATAAAGCTTGATAAGCCTATTTATTTTGGCTCATAAGCATTTGCCTAAAATGAAACAATATTGCTTCTTACTACAATAGACTTTCAGGTATTAATCCCACTCCATGAAAGGTATTTCAATAAATGTGCAATACTTTTATAGGAAGACAAACCCCCTTCCTGTGTTAGCTGTACCAGGGACAGATGAAGGGACTCCAAACTGCAGAAGTTCAAAATAAAGCAAGGAATGCATTCCACATCCTTATTGTATAGATGAATGTTTAAGGCCCTGGTCTTGAAATCATAATATGGACAAACTCATGCCATTGGTCTATTTGTGAGACTGAGAGGTCTATTGTTAAATCTTTAATGTAAGTGCTTTTCACCAGTCTTTGACAACCAGACTATGTAGGCAATGTATATATTTGTATATATAGAATATAATTTGCTCTTTTGATAACAGGAATGATCAAGACTGCACAGACAATTTTGATTTCATGATTTCATAATGCCAAAACTTCATAGCAAAACCACAGAATACAAAATAACACAATTTGAGACCAGAGTTGAACACAAAAATGCATATTGCATATTGAATGTGCTTGACCATTTTAAAGTTACACCAAATTTTTCAGGTCAAAATCCATGCAATTTTTCAGCATTCACACCATCATACTGACAAAAATGTATTTAATCAACAGGGAAAAAAGGCTGGAAAAAACAATAAGAAAAATCATTATTCCTAAATTTTATTTGAGAGCATTTTGGTAAATGCTCTTTTTCTAGCTGCAGGATTTGATTAAAATGTAAACCACTGAAGTTTAGCATATTTATCATTTTCCTTCCCCTTTGTTTAAAAAAAATACTAAAAACCCATGCCCCACTTCCAACTTAAGTAAGCATCTATTCTCTCAGCTTCCATCATCACACTACTCACACAAGCTTTAAATAAGGTCCTTATCAACCTTAGAAAGTTTAGTCCTCCACAGATACTTGCAGTACGTTCTGTCTTCTATGGGTACCTTCAAAAGCCAGTGCTAAGGGCAATCATGGATTTCCTTCTCATCTGAGTATAAGGATGAAGTTTCCACATTTTCCAATATAAGTGGAAGCCTCCCAAATAACTCAATTTAAATCAGTGCAGAGATAATTAATATGCAAATGTTACACACCTGTTCCCTCAGGATGCCACAGTTCTGGGTTTTTCCTTTTTCCCTCAACAGGAACATGACAGATACAAAACATACTGAATCTATTACTGTTTATCATGAAGTTTTTCCACAAAAGCAACCTGAGAAATGTCTCTGCTTTTAGAAGAATTATAGTTAGTAAGGACTGAAGACAGAGCTTCAAAGAATCAAGTTTTTTCACTCCTCTGGAATAGGATAAAGCAGGAAAATTATTTAGTTTTGACTGTGTCTCATTTCTTTTTGTGCAGGAGAGAAGATCTGTCCATGATTACTTCAATGTCCAAGGTATCCTTTATCAGTTAAAGTAGATATGCTTACCATAATCATGGTTGATTATGAATAAGAAATCCCTGGGGAGATTTTCACTTTCATTTACTGGTTTAAGAAGCCTGAATTTAAAAATGCAGCAGTGATGCCATAGATCTTACGTACATATTATGTTTCTTGCAGCATAGTAATTCCTAACTTGAGTGCAATGAAAGATCTCACAAATAATCTCTCATAAGAAATGTCATTTCTAACTTATCTATAGCATTAAGTGATGCCAATGAAGACTCTCATGACGTTAAAAAAAAAAACCCACAATATGAAATACTACAAAATCATTTAGAGAACAAGGGTTTGAAATGAACAGTTTCACAGAATTGCTGAAAATCTCTCCCCAGAGAATTTCTACTGATAATCTATTCTCTTCCTAAAACTCACAATACAGCTCTGCTTCAGCACACTATGGGACACCTTGCTTCTGTAGTTTCTTCTCCTCTTTGTGTTCCTACAAATTGAGCAATCAGATGTAAATCATCACCATACTTAGATTTTTGCATCAAGTTTTGCTCTCCTAACTACTAAACAATGTACTGTAAATTATTTTGGTGCAAAGAAAATTTATTGAAGCTATTTTCTGAGAGCAGGTTAATTTGACAACCCAATAGTATTTTACAAATCCTTTATCTACTGTAAAAGTGATGTTTACCTAACTCATGCTTGCAAGCTGCTCTACAATCATGATGCATGTGAAGCACCAGCATCAATTTTCCACACTGGAATTGCCTTTGGAAAATTGCAATTGCAATGTAATTTCATCACAGTATTGCAAAAGTAGAGAGAACTCAGTAAGCTGTGACTGAGGCAGTTCAACACGCCCCATTTTAACAAGACCAACTATCCACTTGTTTTTTGTCACGACCATCTGACAAAACCCAGTAATTGTTACAAGAATTAAAATGCAGACACTTTACCAGAAAAGCAAAAATTGCAGAATTGACTCTTCATGCAATGAAAAGTAGACCACATTAAAACCTAGTTCCACCAACTGGAAAATGAAAGGAGATGTCATATGCCTGAGAGTACATTCCTGTACCAAGTTTAAGTGGGCTGAAATTGGAAGACTGATTAACTCACAAGAAGCACCCTCTACATACCATTTGCTTCATCATCAGATATTTCATGAAACATGCTTATGTAAACAAAGCAACCTTGGAAATGTTCTAGATGTTATTTTTAAAATGAAACGTTTGTGTATTTTTCTATCTGCAGGCACATATATCACTTTGTTAATTATTATCTTGTTTCCCCAACTTTCTGCTGCAACCACTGCTTTGCCTGTGTGAGAGATCACATCCATCAAAGCAGAGTTGAGCTCCTCTATGATCTGAAACTGCATTTGTCCCCTCCAAAGGATGCTGATGGCAGAGATGCTCATAATTTTAGTGTAACAGGGAAGTGTCTAATATTGAACTGAATGAGTCTGGTCTTGTGATTTAAGCTAAATAGCTTAAATCTGCGTGACTCACAAAAAATTAAGCTAAAATGTTACAGAGTTCTAACATATACCGAAACAGCAAATTTTAAAAGGTTTTATGTATGCAATTTCCAGTCTTTTCTGAGAGATAACAAGCAACTCATCAGGAAGCTGTAACTTTTCTGGTAGCAAAACACTCCTAGTTCACTCTTGCAACAGCATCTCTACTGCCTACATAAATAGGAAGTAATGGATTCAGCTCCAGAACTCATTTTTACCTATGGAAGTCTCAAGGCAGCAGGAACCAGCAGTTAAAGGAAAAAAAAATTCTATGGAAAGGGGAAACCATTATCCTCCTTAGGAGGCTGGCAGAAAGAGAAAAAGCAGCTGTCTTGGGATGACTTTATGATGCTTGTATCCCAAATAATTTATTCTGCTGGTGTTGAATATTGAGTTCTGCAGCTTAAAACTGGTTCCAGGAGTGAAAGGGGACCCCTTCAGAGATTTCTTCCCAAATTTGCCCTAAACCAGGACAGCAGCCTAGAGCAGACCAGTGCTATGGAGCTCCAGATCTAATGGCACAGGAACGTACAGTGTGTAACCACGCTTCCCCAGCAGGAACCACTCAGAAACTACAAGCACTTGTAAAGCATGATAGACATGAGTCCAACACCTGCAACCACTCTGTGAGAGCTAAATCCTTTTATTACCTCTGCTGTTCAGTGCTTGTATTGATTTGGAAAACATTTCCAAATTACTGCAAAGCTGAAGGATCAAATCTATCTTGTTAGCTATGGGTGGATGCTTTTAATTTGCTGAATAACCTCACACTAGTAGCGTTCCTCACAGACATGTATCAGGAACTAAACTGCGGAAACATATTCAGACATCTACAGGATGTCAGAAATGTCAATCACCAAGCAATCACCACTCTTCTTCAGTTACATTTGTTGTATGGATCAGCACTTCAGAAAATGAGATAATTGTCTAGATCTAGACTGTATTTAAATGCAGGCTTTCATTCCTTAAAATGCTGTCATTTTACAAACCTGGGCAATAAATAAGGAGAATTTATAATTAAGTCACATTCTACCATACATACCTTACTATTTGGCTGGCCATAAATATAAAACCCTTTTATGTTTATATGAGGAGTTTTAAGGAACTGGCTATGTTGTGTCCTACACCTCTTCACTAATAAAGGTGTCTTAAGGGCTTTTATGTTGCTCTATCAAATGTTCCACTGAGTTGTAACTCATAATCTTATACAGGAAATACTGGGATTTTAAAATTTACTCCTTTTTCAACTAAATCTCATATTGATCCTTCTGAACCCATCCTCTTCTTTATTTCAAATGTCTCCAAGAGTTAGGCTGAATTTTCAAAGCATTGCAATAGCTTTAAGAACAAGGAGAAGTGAGATCTAAAGAAAGTTTGCTTTTAAAATGCTTAAATGCACTTTAAAATTGTATTTTTAGACTCAAATGATGTACACCTGCATAGCTCACTAGCATACTGGTTCATGTTTGACAAAGAGCCACAGAGAAGACTCAAGGATTGAGCATTATCCATGAAAGAGCTGAGGGAGCAGGGGCTGTTCAGCCTGGAGATGTCTCAGGAAGATCTTGTCAATGTGTACACTTACCTCATGGGAGAAAGCAAAGAATACAGAGTCTGAATCTTCACAGTGCTGCCCAGCCAGAGGGCAAGAGGCAGCAGGTGCAAACTGAAATACAAACGTTTCTTCCTGAACATGAGAAAGAACACCTTCACTGTGACCGTGGTCAACACTACAGCTAGTCACTCAGAGGGGCTGTGTAGTCTCCATCCTTGGAGGTACTCAAAAACCACCTGAGCAGGACAACAGGACTGACAAGTTCCTCTGGTGCTTTCCTTCCTGCCTCTACTGTCCTATGACCCTAGATTTGCTTTCATTTGCTTTTTTGAAGACTGTTTGTTGGTTATTTGTACAATGGAACTGCTTGTATACAGGTGCTATTTATCTAATTTTTTCCTTTTTTTTTCCTTTTTTTGTTGTTATTGGAAGTAACGCCTGGAAAGGTGCATAAAGCAACACACACTGCATACACAAATAGATATATGAACAATTCAAAAGTTCAGTATATTCCAAAAGTAAAAGAAACCCATATCAGCTTCAAATAAAAACAATTTGTCCACATAAAGGGCATAGAGTTACACAGACAGATTAGGAGGACACAACACATTTAAATGGCAATACTGAGCATAAAGTAAGACAGAATAAAGGTTGACTTCATAAAGTCTAAACTGAAAAAGTGCTTGCATGAACTTGGTAATAAAAGCATTTACCTTTTCCAGTGTGACATTATAAATAATGAAGATTTAAGGGACTGCATGTTTTCACTAATTCGATTTTTGTATACTTATAAAATAGAGTGAAACAATTTATTCTATTGATGCAATGGATTTTACACCAGACAAGAATAACTAGAAGACTTTCCAAACATGTATGATTCTAAATTATGTGCAATTCTCAAAGACAGGCACTGTGAATACCAGCAGTTTTAATAACATAAAAGTCTGTATTTTATACTGTCCTAGGTACCCTGTGTCTAATTATCTTGATACTGAGATTCTTTGTAAATGACCAAAGAGTGTTTCTTTTATCTCTAGAGCCTGAACCTTCCAAGGAAATTTACTGCACTGTGAGAACACCGTGCAAAACCAAAGTATTTGCTATGAGTCACAGATGTGCTAAATGGCACCAATTCTCCAGAACTCCAAAGTACCTAATGATTGCAGGACCTCTTGAGAGCACTTGGACAAGCAAGAAGGTGGCAAGAACATAAGATGGTAACAAAGGAACATCTAATTATCCTAGTATGTATATGCAACACAAGCTCAGTGGCCATCCTCTAGAGAGAGAAGATAAGGCACAATGCAGACAGTATAAGTACCATGTTTTACAGCTCCACAAGACAAAAACATACACACTAGCATTGCTATTTCAGGGAGAAAAGATGCTGTTGATGTAGATCAAGGAAAACAGAAATAACTCTGTCCACATTAAAAAAAAAAGAACATGAGATTTAACATTGATGAAGCCTCAAAAGTGACATATGGTTTCTAACAGTGGAATGTAATATTCAGTTCTTCCATTAAGACAACATATCCCAAAAGCACATTGTAATATGAAGACATGGGAGAACATTTTGCAAGTGACCGACAGAATGAAGGTTTCTTATCCAAGCAAAGGGAAGACTCTGTTGCTACAAAAAATCAGTACAGAATTGTGTTCTAAGTACAGTAGGTAGTCTATAAAATAGCTGATATATTTCAAGTAAATTTTTCCAACAGTTGCCTGCAATTTATCAGCATCCACAGTGATATTTGAAAATGCAACTTAATTAAACATGTAAGCCATTAAATATTTTTTTGCTATAATCAGAAAAAGTCCACAGGCTCTGTACAATCTTGGAGCTCAGGGTCTCTGGATTTGTCTGGACCTGAATGAGCCTGAGCTGATTTTAGCTTGTTTTAGCTGTGAGAACAATTCTTTAGCCATCAAAGAGTCAAACTGACTTTTGCCTAACTTATTCTGGCTTAGTTCTAAGACTACAGTACATGTTGACAATCTATTAAGTTTGTGTACACACTGAGCAACCTTCCATTATTTACAGCAAATTCACATTGCATATAGCTTTTCTGTCAATTAACTTGGGCTATGAGTGTCAGTGTCATTAGAACTGGACTAGTAATAACTGCATTATACTTGAATTGTACTCATATAATATTAGGCTTAATTAATAAAACTTTGCATCTGTGTAATGTGTTCTGTCTTAGACCATAGCAAAATTCCGTGTAAAAAAAACCCGAATGACAAACTTAGGAAGAAGTTGTAATTGAGATTTTAGCCAGACATATGCATTCTTATTGTCTCTGCTATTACATCACAAAAAAGATGTTGATCATAGAATTTCAGTCTTAATACACTGTATGTTTCTTTTAAAGTTACAATATTGCCAATTTCAGAAGAAACGATCAGATTATTTGACACTGATGAACAGCATCTTGTCATTTGTACTAATCCAATTCCACAACTTCTCTTGTATCTGTTAAACATTTTCTTTCTGATACACTATGTCTCTCGTCCCTTCATAACCATGAATGTCTTTCACTTCTCTAAAACAAGGACTCATCTTTTCCCATTTGTTTGCAGGAAACTGCTACAGATCCCAGATTTGTTCACCCATCTTATCCTTCAGGATATATAAGAACCACACACATGAAGGTTCAGTCCCAAACACTTCACTCAGTTCATTGGCTTGGGATCAGGTCAATGGCTAGGAAGATTTTTTTTTTTTTTTTTTTTTACTAAACATCTAATTAAAATTTTCAGTTATTTAAGAGTTATTTAAGGGGTTTTCTTACTACATATTGATAAGCATCAGCATTTATAGAGCAGAAAATCCCTACAATTACATTATAGCTTTCAGGTTTCTCACATGAAGGTCACTGGAATGAAATGGAGAGATATTTGCAATTTGATCCATAAAACAGAATTACTACCTATTATATAGCAGGGTAATTAAACTAGACTTAATTGACATGCTGTAGCATGTCTGCTACTGCCAGCAATGTGCAGTGTTAGCCTGGTCTTGACTAGGGTCTCTGCCTTCATTTCTGTACTGTGAAGCCACTGTCTTTAACAGGATTCTGCATTTTATATTGAAATATACTTGTTACAAAAAATTATCTTTTTATAATAAAAAAAAAATATCCTCCCATGTCCTGGACTGTAGGAGTACCACACCACTCACAGACTTCAGGAGAGGGCAAATCCTCACGCTTAAAAAGACGGAGATGCAAACAATACTGTGGGGACCATAAAGGTTGGGAGTCATTCCCATTCCCTAGAAGTACATGGAGTGTCTTTAGGTCAACACTACAGCAGTGCCTGACATTTCAAAATCCAGGTTGAAAACCACCATACATACCCTATGAAAATCCTGGAATAGATGGCACTTGATAGCTCTGATATCAGAAAGCCTCTGCTCCATATGCTTTGGAAAGGAAATCCAATCACACTCCCAACATGAAAAATTGAAAAATCAATTCAAATGCCTGTAAAAGGGAAAAGTTTTGCTTGGTTTTGAATTCCCTGCTGCCTCTTTGAAGGATGAGAAGCTACTGCCTGTATCCGTAAAATAAGTTATTGGAAAAAATCACAGTTTACACTGCTGTAGAATATTTGTTTTCCCCTTATGGAAATCTCAGACCCTGACTTCTACATTTAATAAACAAGATATCCAGTTGCAAAATTAAAGGTCTGAATTTGCTTCTTCCCACAAGCATAAGTACAACATTGAAAGAGATTGTGCAATTTGTCTCTTAATTCCCAAATAAGCATAGGAGACAATGCAATTAAGATTTGAAATGAAGAAGCATGTACAAAAATCATTTTTTGTTAAGAACAATGAAAAATTTGAACCTGTAAAGAAAGAAGCTTAATCCATCTGAGATAATCAGTGCACGCATTGACCAGCTTAGCACATAAACTACTAACAGCTATATAAAACTGCCCTAGTCTCTCCATCTGTGTCAATGTTGTGGACTGGAAGTTCCCTGGGATGAGAAAGAAACATTTCCAGCACCATCAGCACCCTATCATTGCTGGAGGTAACGGGTCTCCAGGAACAAAGGATGGTATCATCTTTCTCCTGCCATTTGGCTGTTTGGCCTTACTTCCCTGTTTAACCTTTCCTTGCAAAACATGCCTTTCCTGCATGAGCTCCAGAAACTCCCAGATCCCCATTGGATTGTTTTAAGCTTCCATCATCCCTCCTCACTGAGTTAAAGGACAAGCAAACACATCACCTACTCTGAAGTGCTGCTGCAGCCAATACCAGCACCCACCACTGGAGAGCAAGTAATACCTTGCTCCTTTGCACCATAGTTTGCACCATTACAGTTCTACAGATTAGAAAAGCTGTGATGAAAAACAAATTGCAACCTTCTGAAAAGGCAACGGAATTATGAAATTAAGGGAACTATAATTATATACTCAATTACCCAGTATTGTTATTTTAAAAAGCTGGTGTTTTAGAAACTCAATTCTAAATCATAAGCTGTAGTAAATTACTTCATTGTACATACTAGATCAATTTAAGGTCAAAACTAAATTACATTTTAAGTAACTCACTAGTCTTTGAACAAGTCTCAAGATTCTAGTGCAACTTTAGGGTTTAAAAAGTAACTAAGTAGATTATGAAATTATCAACATCAGAAAGTTCACATTCATCTACAAACAAAAACTTAAACACTAACCAATACCTTTGCTCGAAAATTTAAACAGTTCACCATGCTCAAAAGTAACCTAATGCAGGAGTAAATCAACACAGAAGAACTTCTATCCAAATGGAGAAAAGCAAAAAGAGCTAAGTTTTGTTTTCTAAATGTACTGGTACTAAGGATGGAAGAATTTTTCAGATATAAAAGCTGAAAAATATGTCCGGTTTTATAAATTATTATGCTCTCAAAATGCATTATTATTACCAAAAATTCAGTTAATATTTTTGCAAGTGAAATACTTATAAATATTTAAAGTCTTTCTATTTCAAAATTACTTCCTCCTTTTATTTTAGTAGTATTTATGGTAGAGTATTTTCAAAAACATTGAATTTTTATATTAGGAAACTGAAATTTTACCTTAGGAAACTATTTAATTTCTTTGAAACTCCAATTTTCCATGGTTCTATGAACATGAAAGAAATTAAATACTTAATACAGCTGCACAGTGTAGGGATTCCAAGCAAATGAACTTTGTGATGAGAAAATGGCAAAAGAAACTAGGAAATTAGCAATAAAAGAGACCTTGAAAGGTCTCTACAAGCACAGTCTTTCTCAGGCCCTCTCAACACATAAGTAGCCAGTTGAAATTTTTAATAGCCCAGGCAATACTGAAGATCACAGCACGAGTCACAAATAGAGGACAACAGAAGTATAAAAGCTTTTTTTTAAAGAACAGGTGTTTTCATGAAGAAAAACAACAGCAAAAGATAAGAATTATCTTTTCCTGTGCTCCAGTGAATTGCATCAAAACCCAGGTAAAACTCTCCTAATGTTCGGCATCCCATGCAGGATTTATGCTTTCATGAACTAAGAAGAATGAAGTGATTCTTTGAAGCAATTACTGACACTTTGTGCATTATCCAACTCCAAAATATGCAGTATCACTCTTTGGTAATACTGTCAAGCACTGGCTTCTGTCATGTCTCTTCAAGATCCTCTAATTCCAAATTTACCTGAAGTGCATCAGTAAGAAACACGGTATCATGACTTTCCTTTCAGCCAAGGAATTGACACCAGCAAGGGATGTATTTTATGGACTCTGTCCATAAGCACAAGTATCAGAACTGTTACTTGCAGATTTTTTTAAAGTAAATTTTAAAATTTCACTGTCAACTTCATATACCACCTTTGCAGAAGCTCTGCCATCAGACACTGGCTTGCAGTAGAGCTGCACTCTGAATTGCGAAAAATAAAGAAGCAGAACATAAACTTTCCACAATTTTCCTCAAAATACTTCCTGCATCATCTACACACCCAATAGCTATGAATTTCTCAATGAACTGACTAAACTACAATCCCCCTCAGCTAGTAAAATACATAATTAACTTATTTGCACCAGTATTTTACTATTAATGATTATTTCTTTAGCTTATAATACCCAGCCCAGAACCCACTGCCCAACAACCATTAATGCTGTACCATTTTCAAGTAGAACAAATTTGTGGAAGGAGGGAAGGTCTGCTAAATTTCTTTTGGTTGAAAAAAAGAAAAGCTACAGGTCATTCCTTCAGACAACAGTGAGATGAAACTGAAATTACATCGGGTTTTGTTCAGACTTCAAATATGTTGGATGTCTTTACTCCCTATTATCTAACTTCAATTTTTTTCTCTTTTATACATATATAATACTAGTACATGCACCATCCAAATTCTCCAGTGTCAGACAAAAATAATGTTAGAGGCATCTAGAAAGTGGTCTTCTTTAAATTTATTGATAGAAATACAATAGATATTTTAAACAGGTCACAGGAAGGTGGTCTGCAGATAGGAGAAATACATTTACTGAAAGAGACATGCAGAAAGTGCCTCAGTGCTTTAGTGCCTGAAAAGCTGCTGTGCAGCTCGTCACACATCAGGGAAAAAGGCTACCTAGGATTTTAGCTATTATGCATGTTTTTTGATCCCAGCTACTATTTTGGTGATTTCTGGTCTTACTGCATACATTATAGCCTATAGTATAAGGAATGCTCACCTACTCTCTGCTGCTGTGTGAGACTCAATGAACCTGACTTTATACTGGAGTGGTTAGGGTCTACTTCATAAATTTTCTCTCGCTAACATTTTGTGGTTTGCTTAAGAAATGCACAGGCATATATCTGAATATACGTAATAGTCCATTTCGCTGCATAATGGATTTTGCTTTTTTTTTTTCTGTGATACTATTAGAGAAAATTATTTTGATTCTCAGCTTGTGGGATAACTTTATAGCTGTACATAAACCAGCAGGCAGCTTTATGGAAATGCTAAGCCTTGCCAAAATACAGAACAGCAAACATTAATGATATCCTACACTGAAATTCCTTCTTCATTCTTCTCTAAAGCTTCAAAAGAGGTTCAGCATGTCTAGTGTTTGCAAACACAACACACAGAAAATCAGCCTTAGACGAACTATCTTGATAATAACCATACCAATTTTTCTAGGATCTTAATTTGCAAAGAACAGCTATTCCAAGTGACAGAGCTGAATAAGTAAGTTAGAAAGAAAGCTAGCTATAACTTCTTTGTTCCCTTTTATCTATCCCCGTTACCTTCAATAACAAGTAGAAACAAAACCTTGCCTGCCTAAGGATGTAACTTGTTATTATGTTCCACGTGCTGGCAAGTGAGAGGAGCAATATTCAGCACTTGAGAATTGATTTTGAACTTGCTCCATAAACTTGTTCTACATCCACAGCTTTTAGATTTAAGTTGGAAAATAAAGAATCACAGGACCCAAGATCCTTTTGAGAAAACTTATCATGCTTTTTATTATTACAGTCCATTGTTGCAAACTAGTTGAAGACTGATTATCATTGGTGAATTTACAATGTTACCCTGCACTTTGGTAACCAAATCAGTAAGTCTGTATTCTTGCTTTATATTTTGCTATCAAGCACTTAGTTTGTATTTACTCATAGCAATTATTTCTATTGTGCTTACCCCCTGTAATTTTATGTTATATAGAATGACAGTTATTTGAGCTAAAACAATTGCTCACAATAATTTGTGTGTTTATTTTTATTGTGATTATTGTCATTCCAGCTCTCTCATGGCAAGAGCAGAGCACTGTAAGTTATGCACATACACCACTTAATAACTAAGCTGTTCTTTTCCTTGGGGTTCAACCACCTACTGAAGAAAATACAAAACACAACAACTATGCACAGAATGAAAAAGTAAATGAAAATAATAAGTTATCTTCTTACTCCTCTGATAATTGCCAATGAAAATTGTTAAGAGTAACATGGGAAAAGAGCTACTGTATTATTTATTTTTGCACTGAACTATCTTTTTTTTTTTCTTTTGGCAAAGAATGGCTTTTAAAGATATATATATTTACCAGCATGTGTTAGTAAGAAACTGATTCCCCCAGAGCTCAATGTGGGCTGAAGTCAGAAAACACTTCTTTTTCTCCACATACTCTCTCTCACTCCAGTACATCCTTGTGAAAATACGGAGTCCAGAACTGCACTGACACTTAAACCACAAAAAGCCAAGATTTATATGGCAGCAAAATGATGCCCTTAAGTCTTGCTTCCTGACAATTCCAGTGTCCTTTTTGTTGCCAGTGGATACTGAGTTCATGGCTTCAGAAATCTCTGGACAATGACTCCAAGATCCCTTCCCAAATTTTAATGTGTACTTCTAAGCACAGCACCATGGTAAACACAATTTAAACTATTTTCCCCTTGATGGATAAGAGAAGAGAGATATAACACCTTCCAGGACCTAAAAGGGGCTCACAAGAAAGCTGGACAGGGACTTTTCTTAAGTGCCTGGAGTGACAGAACAAGTGGTAATGGTTTTCAACGAAAACATGGTAGATTTAGATAAGATATCAGTAATAAATTCTTCAAGAGGGTACTGAAGCACTGGAAGAAGTTGCCCAGAGAAGCTGTGAATGCCTCATCTCTGGAAGTGTTCAAGGTCAGGCTGGACATGGCTTTGAGCAACCTGGTCCTAGTGTAAGGTGTCCCTGCTCATTGCAGGGAGGTTGGAACTGAATGATCCTTAAGCTCCCTTCCAACCCAAACAGATGTGAGAGATTGTATGAATGTTAGCATTCTTTTATACCAGGTATAAAAAAAAACTTATCTGAAACATGAAGCATTGGAAAATGCCTCCTAACGTCAGTCTTTTCAGATTACGAAAGACTACACCAACTGCAAGTTTATTATGGCCTGCTTGTATTAACATGGGGAACAAAGTGTGTATAAGAAAGGATCCTTAAAACTAGCAGACAAAAGGCAAATTTTAAACATACAGATAAAAGAGCAAGAATAGTAACTTACTGGATTCACCTTTACAATCAAGATGGATATGCCCATCACTTCAGGTACCTTTCTCTGCTTTGAAGCAGATATCACCAGTTACACGGGACAGTAGATCCTTTCAGCGATTAAAATAAAATATAAGGAGTCATTTCTAAAACAGTGACTCATGGAAATGCACCTGGGATGACCCAAAACATAAAGGATTCCAGTTACTTTTCTCCTACTGAATAAATGTTAACACTGCCAAATAATTCATAGTTTCTCCTAATTCCACAGCAGAATCTTGTATCCTCGGAAGGCAGGTTAATTTATCAGTACTCCACAGTTTATTTGGCACAAGGATGAATGTGAATTATATCTTAGATATCCAGCTGAGCAGAGCCACAAAAATTAATAATTTAATTTGCATTCATGATACTTTAACTTTTCCTTAACCTCAGCTAGCTGCCTTTCAATTTCTTCCTAGCTCGTTAAGTATTATTTTGACTTGAATTTGTTAAAAATCAGCTAACTGTACAGACAGGACTTTAATTAGCACAATGAAGTCCAAAATTACTACCCCTTTTCCCCAAAAGTAATAAATCTAGAATTTGTGCTTCTGTGATCAAAAATCATTCATGTGTCTGAGCTGCATCCTAATTCTACTGGGCACTTCCACAAAGTAAGCAACTTCTAGATGGCCACCTTGAAACAGGATCAAAATGTTAAATCACACTCCACATACACTTTGAATGCATATTTAACTGAACATTAAATTCTTCTAGCCTAGTCTATATGCTTAAGTACCAGGTCTTAAAATTAAACTTCTGCCATATTCTCAGTGGTGCACTTTGCAGCAAATATTTGCAATCATTTTGCCTTCCAGCAAGAAATATAGTGTGTAGCTATCAAATATGGATAATTAAAGTAAACATAAACCACATAATTGCAGCTTCCTTCACCACTTAGACTTTAGATCTGGAATACATCGCGTCAAGTTGATTACTTGTCACATAATCAAATGGCTCATTTGATGCATTTATACTGATAATCCTCTGGCTTCTTGTCTGATATCACAGATGAATCATGACTAACAATTAAAGCATAAAATAAAGGGAAGGGCATAGAACTAAAAATAGAAAAATAAATGCAACAAAGTTACAACATATAAAGTTTGTGGTTACAGAATAAGTAGTGGAAAAACACAAAACACGAGAGTGAGTGGCTTTTCAAAAAAGAGCAAAATGGGAGGTTGAAATCTGAAAGGTAACAGAAGATGCAACCAGCAAGATCATGGTGAGGTACCAGTGAGGAGAGTAAAAAAGCAAGAACAACAAAAATATGGCACCTCATCTTAGTCCAGCAAAGACAGAGCCACTTGTGGGGGGAAATGTTGCCGGACTCCAAATTCCTTTGGAGACCTGACTTTGAGCTAAGGAGTCTTCAGGAAGGAGGATCACACCAGTTTAGTAGGACATGGATTCATGTAGGAACAGTTAAGTAGGAACATGACCCAAGGTATCCTTTACTGAAGAAAGAACTATAGCTGAGATAACCTTACCAAACACCCCATGTTAAATAAGAGCATCATTCAACCTCAAAGAACAAGACATAGAATTTTTTACCTCAAAACAACATTGCTGTGACAACAAAAGAGCTTTATCAGTGAGCATTACTGCAAAGCCAAAACACAGTATGTTCCATTGCCTGCAGAATGAAAGAATACACAAAATACTTAAACAGAGAACAGGGGGATTCTGATAATTAGTGAGGTCAACTGCTCATTTCTGATTGACTGCTAGAACTAGCATGATGAAGAATATGGAATTATTATATTGTGGGATAAAGCAAGCAAAGACAAGACAGTGAAGATATTCCACATTTGTAAGCAGTAAGATGTTAATTTGACTCAAATATCATAAAAAAATACTGTAAAGGTATTCCTCTTTCTCCCCCCATCCCCTAAACTCTAGGAAACAGCTTTTCTGTTTGCGCCAGGACAAAGGTCTCAGGCCACAGTGCAAGTCAGCTCTAGGAAATCTTCCATGTTAAAAAAAAAATCTAGACAGAATAAGGTTTGCAGGATATAACAGGAAGGAACAAACCACCACTGAATCTTTGAACATGATGTTGAAAACAAAAGGATTAAAAAGTGAATGGGATGTCAGTCGTGCTACAGGTTCCTTAGATTTTCTGTAGCAGTAAATTAAGGTTGCTCATTATCACAACATCTACACTGAGGGACCTTATCAAGTGAAAACATACAAATTAATATTCAACACTACTCAAATTAGATTAAACAACTAAGCAAAGCACAGCACACTATTATTTTTGGTATGTCCATGAACTCAATATATTTTTCAATTCTGCGTTGTTGCACATCAAAAGGGAGGAAGGAAGACAAATGCCAATGTCCTGGAAAAAATTGGGAGATTTTGAAAATGCTAAGTACCATTATCTATTTCCTCTTAACTGTGCACTGAGAAATTGATGTTTTTCCATCTGCTGAATCCTTTACTTTCCCCTTAGGAAACTCTGGATCTTAAAGGAAAATTCAAGTCTATGAAGCACAGAATAGATATAAAGTACATAAGGGGTACATACAAAAATAGCTGCTCCACTCAATAAGCATGACAGAAAATCACTGGCTCGTGTATGACATTTAAGAAGAAACCTAATAATTGACCTCCTCTTCTAAGTCAGTTCATGCATAGAAATATAATGGGCTAAAATAATGGAGAAACACAAATTCATAAATTATTAAAATATTTCAAATGAAGTTCACTTTCTATGAGCTAGAGAATATATATATATATACACATACATATACGTGTGTGTATATATATATATGTATTTGTTATTTGGACAAAGAATTTTCACATTACCACTTTAGTATATTTTTAAGCATACAGATGGAAAATACAGAGTGGAACTAAAAAATAAAAGTAGGCCTGATTACTTGTAAAATTATTGTTCTTAATTTGTTCTGTAAATTATGGAACAAATGTCTCAGAATGAAAATCTAACCTATTTCATGACAAGCTCTAAATTACTTTATTTTATTATTGCAAATCTTTCAAAATTTTTCATTTTTCACCTCAATCACAAATTACAGAATCACAGAGTCACAAAATAGGTAAGGTTGGAAAGGACCTCAGTGGGTCATCTGGTCCAACCTCCCTGCTCAAGAAGGGCCATCCCACAGCACATGGCACAGGACTGTGTTCAGACAGCTCTTGAATATATCCAGTGCCCAATATTCAAGCTCATACTTTTCTTTCCCATAAAATTTTTTTGGAAAAGAACTGTACTCCAAAATCTGAAGTACAAAATCAAAATTTATTCAGAATCCTAACACCTGAACAGAAGTCCAATGTGCACCAAAGTAGTTAAAAAATCACCAAACAGGTAAAGAAGGACTTGTTATAGCTTTTCAGGAATTCATTTTACAACCTGAACTTTCTATATACAGCTTTTAAAATATAAAATTTGCAATGACGAATGCTCACATTAGACCATTCTGCTAGACCCCACAGCTCTATTTGGAAAATGTATTCTCACATTAATGTCTCTGTAACAATAAGCAATAAGAAACACTTGCAGCACTGTTCAAATAAACTATAATATTCAACCATTAATCATAAACCAGAGATACTTGGTATCCATATATAAAAATTGGGTAAAAAAATTTAATATTTGCACTGTTAAAAAGAAGGTAAGCTACTGTATGTCCATAAATTGATGTATACACCAATGGCAATAAGATATGACAATTTATAACAGTGCATCAATAGAAAGGACTCATAATAGGATATATTAACCCTGAAATTAAGAGATTTATTCTTCTTGCAAAGATACTCAAAAAAGGTTGAAAAAAATCTGATTTCACATATCTATTTCTCATGCCCAAGCATATGTCAAAAAAACACAAAATGATCATCTCTCAACTTAAAATCACAGTACAGGATCCTCTACTTGGAAGTAATAATTATGCTCACCAGCTCCCCGTACCCAAAAAAGCCCCAGATAAAACCCCAATACACAGTGGGGAAAAATTAACTGAATTAATCAAATATTTGATTTTATTCCTTTGACAATTAATATTATTTTATGTTAAAGCCCACTTTGATGGCCCTGTTAGCAGCCCACAGAAATATTTTATATCCCATCTGGAATTTTCTTGAATCACTAATTAAACTATTCCATTTTTCTGTCAATAATATTACTCTCTGAAAAGAACAAATTCTACTAAAAAAAAAAATTGTGTCTAATAATTGATATATAAGCCTCTTCTATAGAAATTATTGTCATTTTATCCTAAGTGTATGCATTAAGATCAACTAGATCTTAAAACTCCTTCATGTTACCTCTCCTGCAGCTACTCTAAGTAAGTATTTTATTGGCACAATGTCAATAAACAGTGTAAGATATCTGATGAACATCATTTCATCTTGTGCGTAATTGTTCAGCACAGAGAATTGTTCTTCCCTAAAACCAGGTACAGTTAAAATAGGGAAATATTTAGAAAACCTAACTGATAAGCTCAACTGAATAATGCATTTAATCTCCTCTTGGTAAAATTACACACCAAGCCCAGACTTAATGACAAGCAGCGCAGTAACAGCTCTGTTCATGCTCAGCTGGATCAGCCCTTCAATTAAATTTCTTTCATTTTGGGGTAATAATCAAAACAGCTGACAATTCAAGTGATATCTCCACATCCACATGCAAATGCAGTATGTCTTAATTTTCCTTTTACCAGGAGAACTGCGGCTGCAGGAACACAGACCTAAATTAAGCTATTAAAAAAAATAATATTCTAAACTTCTAGTGTGGATGAAAGATACTATTAATGCTCATCTCCAGTTTTCTCCATCATATTTGCTGATATTCTTCAGCAGCTTTTACCAATTCACAGAAAATTCCTTCATTACTATCTTTAAGAAATCAAACACAACTTACTCTTTACAAATGAAAGTAATGCTAGAATTGTTCTTTTATATTTTACTTCCTTACTTCTTCATGGATTTGCTGCCACCTTTTCAGATAAAATATTTTCTCAATACTACTTTCTATTTCCCCATACTTCTTTCAACACATCCAGCAAGCAGATTTAATTTCTGTGTCCTTGAGTCAGAAGACATGAGGAGGCCCTTGCTAGACAGTGAGATATTTACATTTTCATTCTAGTGGAAACTTCTTGCTCTGTCCTAAATTTTTTACCACCATTCCTACTGTGAGGCATCAGAAGTGAGTATGTCTGATGCCATTTAGCATCAACACTGACTAAAGCTTGGCAGATCTTCTCGCAATCTCAGCATATTTTGAAGCTGCTGATACAGGAGAATCAATTGCTTAAGCTGAACAAAACCTCTCCAAGTTCTCCCCTTCCAGAATCACCATGATCTCAGTACCAAGTAAGCAAGAGAGAGTAAGGAACACTCATGATGTAACAGCAGTTTATTTCAAGCAGTGGACGTAACAGAACTGATTTGAGTAAAAAAGGTTTTTTTCTTGTTCTCTCAGACAAACTGAGCTCTGAAAAGATAAAACTTAAAGCTTTCTACATAACAATATTAAGTGATCTTTTAAAAATTCATCCAGGATGGTCCAGTTCCTTCAGAAGCAAACAAAAAAAGCTTCACACTTTTAACAGTTAATCCCAATATGCTGGACATACAATGCTATTGTGTCACAGGCTTGGCTAATGGCTGAACCTTGGGCATTATGCCCAACCTTCACCCAAGTAGATGCAGCAAACACAGATCCAAACTATATTTGTGACTTGTGTTTTAAATATGTAAAATCGGGGTAAATACTTTCAACATTATAAAAAATTCCACCCTGACAAATATTTCAAAGCACTGAGGTTATCTGATATTTAAATACTGCAATTACCAAGGCAGTATCCATACAAAATAGCACCTGCGTATCTCTTCTAGTGCTTTCCAATTCCCATGGGGACTCTTGTCCTATTCCTTCTACTTTTCATGTGTTCCTAATTTAGCCCACCAATGATGCTTAGTCCAATTTTCAATCCTATTTCTGCCTAGCTAGCATCCCACCTATTTCTGCCTAGCTAACACCCAGCTCCCACCTGCTTTCAGCATCCACCAAACCCAGTCTCCAGCTCCAGGCTGGGCTTTTAACACAAGCTTAGCTCACCCCTCCACT
This sequence comes from Cinclus cinclus, assembly GCF_963662255.1. Taxonomy (NCBI): domain Eukaryota; kingdom Metazoa; phylum Chordata; class Aves; order Passeriformes; family Cinclidae; genus Cinclus; species Cinclus cinclus. The sequence continues at coordinate 39,481,492 of NC_085047.1, forward strand.
CAGGTGCTCACCTGAGTTTGTAAAACAATTGTTTATGTCAGGATTTATGAAGTATGATGGGATCTTCTACCTTGCTACACTATATACAGTGAAATCCCAAGCAAAGACAAAGAGATGTTTGTCTCATGCAAATGAAATATAAAAAAGCACAGGAAGCAGAACATGGAAAGCTAAAAATGCAAGATGCTTGTGATCATTCTCCTGCAACAATAAGTGTCCAAAAGTGAGCAAGTAAGTAATGTAAAGCCCTAAGCAACACAGATGGCTTTTGGGTGTGTGTTACATCCCCAGTCATTTTTCAACTCTTACTTAAAACAAACCTTATCAGACTAGAAAAAATGACCAAAAAAAATGACTCCTGGGTCTGCTTCTTCCAAAAAAAGTTTCTCATATACTCCAACAATAAAACAATGACGTAATTTTCAAGTCATGCAAAAGCCCCAAGAATTACTAATAAGTGGTTTTTCATGTCTTCTCTTAAAAAGCTAATGTGTTACTAGCAACACAGCTGAAGTTTCTCTTCTCAAAGAATTATTTTCAAGCAAGCAGATTCCCTTTAATCAGTGTATGACCTCTGAATGGTCCAGACATTACAACATATTCTGTCACTAATATCAAAACCATTTAATTTCTAAAATTTAATTTAAAAGGTTTTGGATTTTTACGTTCTATTAAAGCAACACTTTCTGAATCATTTTAGGAACCGTGTTCTGCAATCAGACAAAGTGCAGCTTAGTGAAAAGTGATGCTATTTAAATTCATTATGTTTAAAACCAGTGCTTCAATAAAAAATTATGAACAGAAGATGAATGCAAGCATGAGAGCTGACACAATTGTTGGTGGAAAAGTATTACAGCTACTGCATGCATACAAGTTGTAGAAACCACCTGGGAAAAATCTGAAATGACATTAGGATAATATAACACATCACACAACAGCCTGGCAAACATCGAACCTTTAAGAGCAAACTTTTAATGTTACTTTTTTGTGCCTTGCAGCAAACAATTTAATATGCTCAAATATCCCAGTAACACCTGTAACACTTCAGCAGCTCCATTTTAGAGATTCATATGACAGGTTAAGTTGTAATGGCATATACTAGGTACAATTTTACCATCCCTATTTTATTTCAGACACAAAGATACAACATTCTAATGTTCCATCTTTATATATATAGCTTTTGTATATATGCATCTTTACATATACATAGCTAATTTCCTTTCTTTTTCTATTTTCTTTTCTTGGAGATTGTTTCCCAGTTTTCCCTTTTCAGAAATTACCCACAAATTACAAAGGTTAATGATAAAGTTAAGAAAAAAACGTATGGCTGAATATTATGAAGTCATATACAATTTTCCCAAGTCAGTCAGGGAAATGTGCCTGTAAGCCTGTCTACGACTGGCTCTTCTCATCATGACACATACATGAAACTATCTTTCACCTATAAATCCCTGAAGCCTTTGGCTGTAAGCAACAGTATACTCATCTATCCTCAATCTTAAAATCTTAATGCCTTGATCACCTGAAACAGAACAGAACCTATATGATGCTTCAGGAGATATATACTTCATCATCCAAGAAATATTTGGGTTTTCTTTTTATTTTTTTAATTTTACAAAGCAGACTTATTTTCAGAGCAACAAGTTATTAGATTGATGGTATTTCCCTTTGCTTACTGTAGTAATTAAATTGCACTGACATTAAACTATTTTTCTCAACAGGCTTGACCTTCAGAAGGTCTCACTGGATGTTAAATTTTTCTTTGACAACAACCCTTAGGTGTCATCCTGCACATTAGCTACTGTGTTCATCAAGGGAATGGAGACAACAAACCAAACATCTTCTCTTTCATCAATACTTTCCCTTAAAACTGAAAGTTTAGCATTTTTTTGCTATTTATCAGTTTTGATTATTTTTAAGGTTAATCATTTCAATACAAATGGCCAAGTCAAGAAGCCAGCTTTGTACTAGAAATAATTTTTTATAATGTCTTTGAGAAAAGGTTGCTATGTTATTGAGCACTTTGGCTGGGAGCTGTAAGGCAAAGCTGAACTTCCCCCACAGTTAATTATCTTCAGGAGTATTGATTCCTAGATGAGACTACACTCACCATTCAATGTCAGCTCTGCTGACTCCTGCAAGTAGATCTCAATCAGCTGTGAGAAAGCAGGGACACAGCAGGAGGGATGGGAAGATAGGGGACAAGCAAGAAAAACAGGAGTAACAGGGTGTGAAAGTAGAGATGTAACACTACTTTGGAGCATTATCACCTAAAATAAATGGCAGTTCATGAACTCCGTGACCAGGCATCTGTATTTGCCAATGCTACTTTATGGATACAGAGCCAACAGACCTTTAGGCTTAATCCTCAGATCAAAAAAACAGAGAAACAATTTCTCCATGACAAGCATGTACTGAAGATCACATAGATAAATGCAGACAGATCTCAGCAATGTGTGTCTTACTTAAAAAAAATTACTTGAAAAAGGTTTATTTTCCTGTTGGCAGCTTTAGGGTATTACTGGCGAAAGATATTGCTGTAAAGTAATTGGTCACACCTACTAAAACAAATGTGGTATTAAAATACAAATGCAACATTAGTTTCACTTGTTAAAAAAAGTCAACATGTAGTCAAGTATTGAAACAAAATTTCCGGTTTGCAAGCCTCTGGAAAAATAAATAACAAAACATATATTTAAATAAGCAAGTCCCAACAAAATGTAATAGCAAGTTTTTTAATGAATGTTCTGCACATACTTACAGGTTGAGCAGACCAATAGTGCTCTTGCCACAAGCTCACTGAGTAACTTCCACTTCTGCCTCACTCTGGAGGTGACAACTGGAATGAGAATCTCTGCAGGGACGTAGAACTGAATCGAATATGTCACGAAAATCCCAAAGGAGTACAGAATTTTTACAGACTGATACAACCTGTTGAAAATATTTACAGTCATGTTAAGTATGCAAGTTGTAAATTCTTCATAAAAATTAGCTTGATAATGGCCCAAAGGATATATATATATATATATATATCTGAATACAACTCCCCCAGCAAACATGAATATAGTATTTTAACTGCCTAAGAAACTGCAGAAGGTAAGCCAACTAGAGTAAATCTTCCAATAAAGTTCAGACATCTTTACCACTTTTACTTATGGCTGAGTAAACAAATAACAAATATCTATCCATGCCTCCAACAGTTTTAAAATCAGATATATTTTTAATTCGTGCTGTGTTACTACAAGCATTTGTCATTGCTTGCAGCAAACTGACAGAAATTATGAGTCTCTTTGTATTATTTTCTTTCTATGGACATTATAAAAATTTTGCATGAGGACTTGGCTCATTTGCCATGGGGTGTTGTGTGTTACAAATGGGAAAGGTAATATTTCTCATAAACAAGCTCTTTTAACAGAAGATGATGCCAAGCAGACCAAGCACTGAAAACACTGGGTTTTGCTTCAGTCCTTAAAAAGATGTTCAACTGAAGAAAAGCCAACATGCATAAGTAAGAAAATATTTAAAAAGCCGCAAGAGTAGAGAATGAACAAATAGGACCTTGATCTTTGTAGCTCTCAAAGCCTTGCAGGGGTCACTTTAAAGCATTCTCTGAGTACCACAGTCTGTATCTGCATTAGGAAATAAAAACCAGCCAGGGCTGCTTTTGGCCCCTTATCCCGTGGCCAAATGGCATGGCATGGCAAAAATTTTATCTCTAAAGCTCAACTCTTTTCTACCATATTTTCTATGATTCTGTGATATGAGGAAGAGAAACAAAATATGCTTCAACTAAAAATATATTTTGACTAATAGGTCTTAAACTATCTCTATCAAAGGTTTGGCCATCACTGCACACAACTCAGGGAATCTCCAGAGGCACATTCAAATGGACAAACAGAAAAACTATTACATCAATTTATCTGTTGACATAATGGTGTAGCTAGTTTAGAAGCTGTTGCTTTTGCAACACACATCTCTTTGACTGCTGAGCAACTCTTAGAAATTTAGAGAGAACAAGAGCTCTGCAGGACTGTCCTTATTCCAGAAGATGAGACAGATTTTAGCTGGTTACATTTTAGCTGACCAGATACTCAGAATTCACCTCTATTCCTCAGGCTTCAGACTACCTCAAGCCTTTACAAAAGTAATTTCTAAAATATATTCAAAAACAGGATTCAAAACTTTAAACACAAGTAGTTCAAAGTAAGCATCTCCATTACACTATTTTTCTATAGCTCTATGAGGATTAAAACTTTCAAATTAAAAAGAAGAGTTTTTATATTACTGAGCTGATTTTACTAGCAATTTCATATTATATTACAATCAGAAAAAGATGACTCCTTAGGCTACCCTTTAATAAAATTCTAAATCATTCATATGTGCTAAACCTTTTTTCAATTCTACATTTTAGATTTCATTATGCCCATTTTAAGGGGAGAAACATTGGTAAGTAGTGCAACAAAACTTGCAGAACAACATAGCTAGACCAAACAGAGCAATAATTATGCGAAGCTTTCACTTGAATTAGTCCCATGTGAAGTCTCATCTTGAAACTTCAATACATCGATGTTGGTACGGTCATTAAGCTTTGGGATTCACAGTAAGGGAACTGTTGCACAAAGACCGTCACTTATATCTTAACAAAGAACAGATGGTGGAAAGAACATTCATATCAGCCTCAAGAAGACAAGATCTCAAACTAGAATAAAGAAGAAATTTTTTAAAATTAGGGTAGTGAAGCTCTGGATGCTCCATTCCTGGAAGTGCTCATGGCCAGGCTGGATAGAGCTTGGAGCAACCTGATCTTGTGAAAGATTTCTCTGTTCATGACACAGGGATAGGAACAGACGATCTTTAAAGGTCCTCTCTAACTCAAACCATTTTATAAATCTATGAGACCCAAACCAAGGACACTACCAAGTATTAAAGCTGCATTTTCTATAATTTACATCTGCAAATACTGAAAACTACTCTAAGTTCATTTTCAACATATTCTAAGTAATATATTATGTTGTGTGACAATTTGTAGTTCCAAACACCATCGAAAATAGAACAGCACCAAGTCATTTATTCAAAAGCACCAATCTAGCAGGATTTTTTTAAGAATACGAGCAGTAATCTATTTAAATTAAACTTAAGACCTTAACCAGTCTAGGGCCTGCATATGCCTTCCAGTCAATTCATCTGTGAGGACATCACATAAAACTCAGAAAGCAGCAGAAATTAAATTTCATTTCCTTTATCAGGAAAGGCTTAGTCTTAAGACAGGGGTTGTCCAGCTGGAATTAAACACATAAGCCAAGTCTCATTTTTTAGATACATTATCGGCTTTTTCGCCTGACTGTCTTATAAAAAAAATTCCTCTGCTCCTTGCAGTTTCTCTAGTTCAAACTGGAAACTTACTGGCTTTTTATGTGAGGACCAAACAGCAAAATACTGTCCTATGGCTCACTGGAAATTTGTTTTGCTAGCCCAGTTAATTGCAACCATTTGTCCCTCAGTACTGTATCAGGTAGATCCACAGTCCTGCACAGCAACAGCATCATACATCACAATCCCTGAGCGCAACACTGAGCTGCTTCTCCTAATTTTGTTTGGTGCTCTGGGGTACCCTCCAGGGTAAGACAAAAACAGATGACTTTGTTAACTGTGGATATGTGCCCTGAGTAACTTTGAGGTTATTACACTTACAATGCCAATTTCCAACCCTATAGAGCACCAGTTTCCATCTCTTTTATTATCTGTTTCCTTGCATTAGGCCTGCAAAGTCATCAGGACAAATATCATCATCATCACATCTGCACTGTAGCCAGGAGCTATTTGAAAACTCGTATGTGAACAGCTCTGTTAGACAGCAGGGATGCAGAATAAAGTTCATTCTGTTGCTTGCATGAGCACAATAAAAAGCAACAGTGAGTAGCAACCTTAGCTTATTCCACATTCCTCTCCTTGTTTTTCAACGGCACCTCTCTTAAGGCACAAATAAACCCAAAGCTACCATATAAAACAAGCTTTTCACTAATCTTATAAACAACAAGGACTGCCATGTTGTATTAGAAATAGGAGTATTTTTCCTTTCAGCTGCATCACACAGAATAGATGCAGTAAACATTTGCAGATTTCTGAGGGTTTTTTTAAATGTCAGAGAATCACAGAATAGTTTGGGTTGAAAGGAACCTCAAAGATCATCCAGTTCCAACCCTGCTGCCATGGCAGTATCTTTCACTAGATCAGGTTACTCAGAACCCCATTCAGCCTGGTCTTCAACACTTCCAGGGATGGGGAATTCACAATCTCTCTGCAGAACCCGTCCCAGTGCCTCACCGTGCCCACAGTACAGATTTTTTTCCTAATTTCTAATCTAAATCTAGCCTCCTTTAATTTAAGGGCATTCCCTATTGTCCTATCATCACATGCCCTTGTGAAAAGGGAGAAAAGCCCTCTCCAGCTTTCTTGTAAACCCCCTTCAGGTACTGGAAGGTGCTGTAAGGTCTTCACAATGCCTTCTCTTCTCCAGGCTGAAAATCCCCCAGCTTCCTCAGCCTGTCATAGGAGAGGTGCTCCAGCCCTCTGATCATCTTAGGTTGTCCTCTAGACTTGTTCCAACAGGCCAACATTTTTCTTGTGTTGGGGGTCCCAGAGCTGGACCCAGCACTGCAGGTGAGGTCTGAGCAGAGCAGAGGGGCAGAATCCCCTCCCTGGCCCCACTGCCCACGTTGCTCTGGATGCAGCCCAGGATGAGGTTGGGTCTCCGGGCTGTGAGTGCCCATGGCTGGGTCAAGTTGAGCTTTTCATCTACCCACACCCCCAAGACTTTCTCCACAGAGCTACTCTCAATCCACTCTCTGCCCACCTGTGCTACGGATTGCCCTGGAAAAAGAAGGAATGGAGGGAGGGAGCCAGGCAGGGAGAGAAAGAAAGAGAGAGAAAGAAATAAAGAAAGAAAGAGAGAGAGAAAGAATCCCATAAAATGAAAAAACATTAAGGCTCAAATCTCAGTTGTTACACCAGTATAAAAACAAAGCAAGCAAAGAAGCCGTAAGAAAGAGATGAAAGTTCAAGCAATGAAAAAAATATTCACCCTTCAAGACACATTCTTATAGTTTCATGTATTAAACATTGGAATCAGTCGGGCAATTAAACAAAACTCCTTAGGAATATTAAAAATGCATAGTTCACATTGACTCCAAGGAATGAAAAGGAAGAAAAGAAAAGAGAGTGAAAAAGTAACACTTAAAAATTAATAAAATTCTTTACATGTTTTCTCTTTACATGTTTTCTTTTTCAAAGCATAAAAATGTCAGCATTCAGTTCATCAAAGCATGGGGTTTTTTTTCCCATAATTTGAGATTTCACTACTTTAATAACCTACTACAACAGACATTTAACAAGTAGATGCATTCATATAACCTGTAAGACATTATTTGCTCAGAATGAAAACATTAAAATACCTCTCAGTTTTAGCACTTTTGCTCTGCCAATATACCCAATTTTAGTACTTTTGTCTGAAAGGCCTAAAAAAATTAATTGTATTAGAGAATAGCTAGAGTACATCCATCCACAGACAGATACAAAACTAATAATACAGCAGATGAAATAATCTTCAGCGCATCTTCAGCATGCGACATGTGCAGCCCTCATAGCATTAAAAACAAAATTAAATAAAAATTGTAGTATACTTGAGACACTGGTAAACATAAACTTCATTCTCCTGACAGGAAGTCATCACATACACTATCCATGGACTTGCACTTGATCTACAAACTTATTAATCTTTGATGTCTTCTATTCCATGTGTTCACCTGTTAAACTCAGTGATTACACTAAAAAAGGGCACTGTATTACGAGGATATCCAAGGTAAAGATAGCTTGTTTCAGAGCTGTGTAACAGCTTTTTGCAAACTGCATATTCCCTCCTTCAACAGTCTGGGAACTAGCCCTTTTATAGATGGAATGACTTATAATATCATTGATCACTCTCCATATGCAAGTCCTTCTAATATGGAAGAAATTACCGGCTAGGACCACAGCTCTACTGTGCATCCATTAAAAATCTGAGAACCCTGGTGGCATTGAGGTATGGAACAACCTTTGCAACATTTCTGCCCTCTAGGTTACTGCTTTAAAATCACAGAAGTACATACCACTTATCCTGTGGCAGATTTAAAGTTATGCTGCCTTTGATTTCATCCCCAAAGCGCAGATACCCTAAGGTGGCCAGTGAGATGTACAATGCCATGACTATTCCCATCCCAATGTTCAATGCCAGGGGGAAACGTGTGGCATCCTTCATTCTGTTTTCCAATGGCAGCACCTGGAAATACAGGGAATATCAATCACATTTTATGTTCTCAGGGTAAAACTACTTGTCTCCCCTCTTTCAATGCCAACTTCCAAAATTTAGGTGATTTTATAAATAAGTAAGATTATTCTGCAATAATGTTTCACCACCTGGATGGTCACGATGTTTTATGTACCCAATAGAAATACTCAGTTATTGAAAAGCACATATTTTGGTTGAAAAAAGACATCAGTGTGGACTTATAAAACAATATTTATAGGTTAGAAAAACTGTTGAGAGAAACTTATGGTGTTCAGTTGAAAATACATAAGCAATGGGAGTAACATGAATTATTTTGTAACAAAGTTTTTCAGAATCCAAGGATATTTGTCCTATTCCTGTCAGGCATGCCTGCACTGTCACCCTCCATCACAGACAAACCTACTGACACAAGCTCAGCCTCAGCACTCAGCCTCAGCCCTCCCAGCAAGGAACCTGGAGTCCATGACTACCAGAATGCAGTCCCATGCTCTTTCTCATCTCTCTCACAGGAACAGGGCCAGGCACACTAAGCACTGCTTTTCCTAAACACAGTGCTCTGAGCCTCACATAGTCAAGCCATCTCACTGGGCCTGCCATGACTTCACAGTGAAAACACAGCCATTTCAACAATTACTGCATGAAGTTTACTGGAGATTGCCTTTTACTTGTACTCTACAGCATTCAGAAAAATGCACTCAATAAGTTCAAACTTAAGTTTTTAGACACCCAGACAAAATTTCCAGGCAGTAAAACCAAGTGGCAAGCTCACATATTGCTCCTCCCACCTTTAATTTCACCAGATTCAATTTCAAAACAGATCTTTTTGCATCATTAAAACACCAGCTGAAGGTAGTACATGGATACTCCTAGATAAGCACACTTTCCCCACCCCTTTCAGGAGAACTGTACAGTCATCTCAAATACTCAATACAGGATATAGTCCAAGATTAAGACACCTAACACTGTATGTCTACATCTAAGTGAAACATCCAAGTTTCTACTGATGCCTTAGGACTTTACCTTTTATATTTTACATATACTTGTAATCCTGCAATTCTTTAGTGTGTAACTAAACTCCATATAGAATGTTAGCTACTTTTTCCCATCTTGGTCAGACAAAACAATTCCTCTCCAAGCCTGGGAATCAAGGATATCTTACTGTCTCGGGCCCTGAGAGATGTAAACAAGAGTGAGTTGGGGGGCAGAGCAAACTTAGGGTAAAATGACTTCATTACCTGAAACTGTAATTGGAAGATTAACGCCCAATATGCAAATGAACCAAACTTATAAAAGTATGGAAATCCATGACCTGTCATCTATTTTCGCGTGCAGCTCCTGGGGGGAAGCTTTGTCTGCCCTAAATGTACCTAAGGCCCTTTAATAAATATAACTGCTATTTATTCTCTTAATTTTGTCTGGCCTCTGTTTTTAGGTAGTCCCAAAAAGGCATCACTATAATAAAGTTAGGTAATTAGGATCTAGGCAATACAGACAATGGAATAAAGTTCACAGTTGAGCTTATCTTTCAGTAGACATGCAGGTTGTATTTGATGAACAGTACGGCACTGTTAATTAAAGAAGCTTGTCATCCCTGGCTAGCACTTATGTCACATCTAATACAGACAAACAGTCTCAGTGCAATAGGGTTGCCCTGTAAAGGCTACTGTTCATCATACAAAATTGCTTTTTAATTGACTGAATGTTTACTATTTAAGCAATATGAGTTATGAAAAAACCAAGATGTCATCCACTAATTAACTAACAAATTGATATATCTGAATTGCTGGTATATTATTTTCTATAGGGTAATTACTCCTCTCCTAGTCACCCACTCTCACTTACTTCCTGACTTGTAGTAGCATATTCCCACTGCCAATCTATCCCACATGGCCCTATTTCTCCTATATCTGAAATCCCAAATAAGTAATTTTACATTTGGGAACCAAAAGGTCCCTAAAAAAGAGGCACATTTAGAGGCAATTTTCATTCCTATTCAATTAATATGCATTATACATATTAACTTCTTTATATATTTCAGAGCTTCCACTGCTGGTGTTGCTCCTGCAGAAAAGAACCTGAGCTTGGACTGTAACCTGATCTGGTGGGGAATGCAAAATTTAAACAAAGAAGAGTTTTCAAAAATTAAACCTATTTTTATATGAGCATTGAGCAGCAGAAAGAATACAAAAGGAGACATGGTCTCTAATAGACTCTGACCAGGATATCTGCTTTTTAATCTTTTTACATTTTAACAAAGTTATTTTCACAGGCAGACAAGATTATCACAGAACTGTCTATCTGAAAATTAGTTCATAAATAAAGGACTAGTGGCTCATACTATGTTCAATGTGCTTGAGTCCAAAGGAAGCATTGAAATTTTCTTTCTAGATTTCTAACGATACTGAAATTTTTATCTTTAACATTTAAACCCAACCAGTTAAACATTTAAACCCAGAAGACCTGTGTTTCTCCAAGAAAACAAAAACTTTAAAAAATAAAAAGCAATTTAAAACCATTATAGGACAATGCTCTTCAGCATATACATTCTGCCTTTTAACTACCCACTAAACCAAGTTACTCATTAAACGCAATGATATCATTTCCTGTATACTTATGAGTAAATCAGAATAAAACACACATTTAAACTCATGTTCTCATATCATGATCCTCTCTTTAATGTTACAACCTTCATTTTTGCTGAGTTTAAGGAAATGAGACACTAAAAGAAATACAGGATAATATGACTGTTGGTGAGAGACACATTAACATATGTAGATCTTTAAATTATATTTAAAAATACTAATTCCTCCTGCCTTATCCTTGAGTTAGTATCAGGACTACATGTGTCTCCAGGCTGAACAGATGAGACTGTAAATGCAGCCTTTCCTGCATCACTCAGTCCAGGTGAGAGTGTCCCTTCCCAGCTCAGCATGAGCCTTCCCAGGTTCAAGTACCCTCTGTGAGCAGCAGCAGCAATCTCAAGACAGTCATCATTGCAGGAGATGCTTCCCTCAGTAAAACTGATCCCCAAAGAAATTATGCAAAGAACTTGAGCCAGGTTTTATAGAGTATCCAGTACCACCTACTCCAGACAAGCTACAAAGTCCTGCAACTCATGGGGTTAACATGATGCCAGGTAACAATCAACTACATGTATATTTATACGTGTATTACACAAACACCCAGCTCCCTAAGCTGTTGAAGCCCATCAGGATCCAAAAGATCAGTGTTTGCAAGGAGACAGAGGCTGCCAGCACATATGATGTGAGCCAGTGCTTGTTCTGACACTGAGTCACTGTGGGCAGATACTGGATAGATCTTCACTGCACAATTCTTTCCAGACCCTAGACAGCTCATCTTATGACTTCAGGAAACCCAACATTTCATCTGAATGCAAGACACAAGGTTCTTTTCACAAATGCTTCTCAGTTCTGGTTTTATTGCTTCCTTTCTGGAACCAGGAGGTGAGATAAGATTCAGTTTCAAAAATATGTATTTTTAACCTTTTTATTTAATGACTCTTCTGTGCTTCTGATTTCCATGCTGTGATTCCTTCAAGCTTTCTCCTTCACTTCATGGTACTCCCTGTCATAGCCCTTAACACCTATAAAATCAGGTATTTTAGACCAAGCTTATTCTTTTCCTAATTTCTCAATTTCTACCCTTTCTTTTTTCCTCCTCATTGAATAAACTCTCTATAATTTTTCTCTGTCACCTGCTTCACAGAGTTTTTCCTATAATTTTTGAGACATTTGCACACATCACTACTATTATACTCCTTGATACTAGGTTCTTTTAGTTACAATCAACCTTTGGTTTCTTAAAATTGCAAAACAAGCACAGTACATCCTGCTTTCATCCACCAAGTAAGTTCAAAAGTACCCATAATTAACTGGCAAAGAATCATAACTGAATGTTTGAAATAAGCTGGCTAATCTGATACCATCCATTATGCAAAGTGCTTTCCCCTTCATTACAAGCTGCTTGAAGTAAATATAAACATCCTCAGTAATTAATACGAATGCCTTCTCATCCCTTGCCTTGAATATCCTGCTATAGTCTTCCTGCAAATAAGCTGCAGGGGACTGCCTAATTTTAATCAGAAACCTCTACTGCACTTCTGATACAACTGCACTGAAAAAAAAAACATAAAAAATCAGAGAATTCAACTTGCTGGCAGTCAGATAAACTTTTATTTAATTTTTATGGCCACTGAAAGCTAATCTTGTAATGGCTATCTTACGAGCAGACATGCTTAATGTTTAAATACATATAGTCACTTTCCCATTTCTCAGGAAATCCCACTAAAATGGCCATCCTTTATCCCCTGCACTTTTAAAATAAGTATTTCAGGTAGACAGCTATACAGAAGTTTTTACTGGCTTAAGATAGAGACAACTCAAGAATTCTGGAAAATTAAAACCAATATATTTATCAATTTGGTCAGGGGAAAAAAAAAATCCATCTCTAATCATGCCCTAGAACAGCAAAATAAAGCTCTGTTCAGTCAGAGCACAAAAGCTGAAATCAAAGGTATTCAAGATATGTAAACCTAAATTCTACTACCTAACCTCCAAAGACAAAATATTAAATCCTCAGCAAAACAATGCAGTGAAGGCTTGGCCCATTCTTTCTTGTCTGCAGAAAGTACCAATGAATTAATCTGCTCACTGAAAAGTGGATTTACAACCACACAGACTACAGGGGAACTGTCTGCAGAAAATGTATAGTTACATCAAGTAAAAGAATAATAACAACATACATCATTATTACACTGCCATGTTTGCTTGCCTGTCCAAGTGCATCTCCTCTTGCACTGCACAGAGAAAAGCCAATGCAATATTTTGAGTGACAGACTTCTATAACATTTAGATACATTTTCAAAGCTCACTCTCTTTAGTAAGCTACAGAACATCACTATTGAGAACACGTACAATAAACAATCCAATTTTCCTTAACACATCCCTCATGACTGCAAACAAAAGGTCAGCTACTATTACCCAAGGAAAAATGCAAGCCAAATGGTGACTGTACATCAATCTTCACAGTAAAAGTTTTATATGCAATAAATAAATCCAGAAGACATGTTCTCAGTAAAGAACATACTACCTACTGAAATCTGCTGAGCAATTCCAATCACTCCAAAAACCAATCTCCACAGATTCCAGTAAAGCCCCTTTCCACTTGTTTCACCAGGAGGAAGAATTACTCACCTACAGAAAAAAACAAACCCAATCTACTGCCCTACTCTGATGGCCTTGATTTAACAATGCTTGAAGGAATTGTACAAATCTTACTCAGCTTGCCATCCAGACCTTGTATTTTCTCCAGGGGTTCTTTTTTCTTTTATTATGTTCAGGAGTTTATTCATCATTTCATTATTACATTTATTTAATCTTTAGCTTGCTCTTAAGTTTAACAGAAGTTCTGCCAGTTTGTGTATTATCATGTCCTACATGACTTTGTGAACAAAATCAAAAAAATTTCTCTCCAATACAAACTGAAAATGATAAAGCAGCATTTTTGTTCAGTCACCAATATTTTTAAATATTTTTAAATATTTGTTCTGTCAAAATCACTGAAGTGTTATATGCTTTGCTGGTCTTTACAATAATATGTAATTTTATCCAGCAAAATATATATGTTAATAGAAAATTATGTTTCTAACTTATCAGACAGTTCCAGACCCCAGTCACTTGAACTGCAGCCTACAGACTATAGAGTCTATGGTCTAACATGCTCTGTTTAAGTTATGCTACTCTCAAAATTTCTACAAGTTAAGTGATAAGAGAAAATATTGCTTAGAAATGCAAGTGTTGCTGGAGGGTATATTTCAATCTACTGCAATAATACATATAGTATATGATTATGTCTTTCTGGACTCTTTCTGGCTCAGGAGGTAAAAATGAAATTTCCCAAAGCTGCAATGGCACTCAAATGTTTATGCCAGCCAATGATCAAACCAACATTGGATTTAAGTCGCCTCAAAATAAGTTACAATGATTACTAAATTCTCATCTATCCCTACCTGCTTCTTCATAGGAAAGAGACAAAAAATTTACAAACTTCCAACTGTTTCAATGCAAATGGTTTAAAATAAAATGACTTTCCAAAAGCTAGTTGTCTTTTATCTGAAATGCTCCTACACCTCTGTGTGGCTTTAGCTCCTAAAGGGACACACAACAAAGTATGCACATATTGCAAGGTCCTGCATGGGGCTGTGCAAATTCCATTACTACAGAAGTAAAAAAAAAAAATTACAGTGGTTTCCACTGAGGATTAATGAATATGACAGGAAATAAATGGGATTAAGGACCTACAAAATTTTGTAACTCTAAACACAGAAATTTCTCGGCCCGGGGACAAGGAACCTTGAAAATACAGCCATGTACACTCCTGGATCAACAGTTAAAAAACAACAGGACCCCAGAACAGAAAGCGTTTTTCATGTCACATCTTACATTTTACATGGCCATCACTGAAAGAAATAACCATCCAATTCTGAAAAAAACCCCAATCAATCCAAGAGAAGAAGACACTGATGATTCTACTTTTCTTAGAACAGTTCCATAGACTTCAGCCTGCCCTGAGAGCACACCACCTTAACAGCTGCACTACTCATCACCCTTCCCATGAAGCACTCACACAGCTCAAGCATAACACAAGAATGAACAGACAAGTTGAAGAACAGACAAGTTGAAGAACACACACCACGTCACTTCCTGCTATACTCTTCTTGTTCCAAATGCCTTCACCATTACAACATTTTCCCTTTCCACCTGTCCCATTTCTTTTAGGATTCTTTCTTCAGCTGCTCCTGACAAATCAGTATAATTTTTCAACCATAATGTTGAGCCATTACTGATGCCTGCAGAAGTGCTCAGCAGCATGATATTAAGGCTCTTAACTCTGGGAGAACATGTATTAATAAAAAAATTTAGGTTTAGGAAAGGTATTCTTCAGTGAGCATTCAAGAACATTACTGAGTTAAAAATTCATTTGACAAAATGATAGGTCTATCAATACCTAGTATTTTCAGCCATACAAAAAAAAAACTTTTTTTCTCCATCATCCTTGATTCAATAAATGTAAATTATTCATGATTTACAACAACAGATTTAACTTTAAAAATAAAAATTTGTTGGCAAAATATTTAAGAGGTAAGCTAGAACCTGAACTTTATTTATTGTTACATATAGACACAAACATTTACACAACACTGCAATGCTACCTTCATCAATGAAAAGCCTGCACAGAGCCTATTATAGATGGCAAAGTGATTAAATGACAGACACGAAAGTCTAAAACCAAGGATGCAAGTATTTATTCTAGCTAGCTGCTCTCTCCAGGAAAGTTATTAACATTTCTGCATCTTCAGGGTTATATTCAAAACCTCTGTCACATCATGAAGACTTACATTTGAATACTAGATAATTCCATACACAGCAGGTAAGTACTCACTCAAAACATAACAGAAAGGAAATCTTACCCAACCATCACAACTAACTTCAAAAAAGATGCAGTTTAGCAGACTTACAGAACAACAGGCCAGAGGAACAAGAATTCTGGCTACAAAAAAGCAAAATAAACTGGATAAACATTCCTGCCTGAAATTATTTAACTATGCTTCTTAATTATACATAGTATCAACATAAATAGTATGTTCATTACTCTGCCTCTACTGCACGTATAATTAAGGCAGACAAAATCTTCCATCTAAGACAGAGTCATGTCCAAAAGGAAAATTATCTTCTCTACCTCACTGAAGCTGTGTATCAGACCACAAAACCAACCTGCCATAAGCTGGCAAGACAGAGCATGACAACTCAGTACTCTGTCATTCTTGCTCTTTGCCCCCTTCTCCAAAGTCACCAACCATAATGATTAGGAAAAGTTTCAGGTAAATAAGCAAAAAACTTAAAATGCCTTTGTTCAGTGGCTGTGTAAATACATGTGTATCTTAGGTTTTCTAAGGAAAAAAAAAAAAACATCTGAATGGTTCAAGC
This sequence comes from Cinclus cinclus, assembly GCF_963662255.1. Taxonomy (NCBI): domain Eukaryota; kingdom Metazoa; phylum Chordata; class Aves; order Passeriformes; family Cinclidae; genus Cinclus; species Cinclus cinclus. The sequence goes on from NC_085047.1 coordinate 39,497,821, forward strand.
ATGTGTGTGGGATGCTGCCTGAAAGGAAGTTATCCAGGGGGCCTTCTGTTTGTGTTATTAAGAACTGCCTTTAAAATAACAAGTAATAAAAATACAGTATGTACAAACAAATGGTTCTCCAGGGTGAAAGTGAGTTTTTCCATTCTCAGGAAGTGTAGACTACTGGTAAGGAATATTTAACTCAATAAAGAGGTGATATCAAGTTGTCTGATACTGTATCAACATTCATCTGAATTGAGCAGATGCATATTTTTTACAGTTTCTGATACAACATCTTTTTATCTGCTGTATCTAACAACATTCTGTTTCTAACGCATTTGTCCATAATTGTTTCCTGATTTTGCACAGTAGCTACAACTTCTTGCTGACACAATACCTAAAGTCCACATTTACCATGTGCATTTAGTATTAGGTCATCTTCACAGTCATCAAATCCAGTCACCTGCATTTGTTTGTCCAATTACAAAAACATCCCCAGAGAACTCACACATTTCATATTTTGAGTATACAAGCCTTTGCATCCTCTCAAAAGAACACCAATGGAATTGCCATATCTTGGTCTAAAGAGCTGATGCAGCAAATTGATTTAGATGATGTCACGTTACCTCTTAAATGTCTGCTTCTGACAAATACAGTCTGGTCTTAAGGACAAGGGAAGCATGCCATTTGGTTTCTTTCTTTTTCCTTTTTTTTTTTTTTTTTTAAGGACAATACTAATCTGTCAAAAGAGTTCTTGACAATGAGAGGCTTTTATCTCAAAGCCACAGGCCTAACAGGCTCATCTGCATTACTTTCAAAATCCAAATAATGACATTTTAAAATTATAATCCACTTAGTTTTCTCTTTTTAAATCTTCTGGAATTGGTTAGCTGCTGCCTAATGTGATTCCAAAGTCTGTCTTCTGGTATACAAATACCACCCCATCTTCAGCTGCAAAGCTGTGATATCCAAGTTCAAAAGCAGTTTGAATAGACATCTTCAAGTAATAGGCCAAAATATAAGAAGTCTTATTTTCCAAACCTGAAATTAATGTTGGAAAGTAATGTTTTTCTCTTCGCTAAGCTAATCTGTCTGCAGCACTCACCAGGAGGGAAAAAAATCATTCTCAATTGTAAAAACTGTAGTTAACTTAGCATACTTATATGTAATGGAGAAGGAAAATTATACTTCTTGTTTAAATGTTATGATTCTATTGCATCCTTCTTCCTCCTGAAGCTTATTATAAAATATTACTTCCACATTTGGATTTGCCTTTTTTTTATCTAGAACAGACTTTTGATGCAAAATATTCATTAAGTGTAACTGATATTACGTAAGCACAACATTATGCAAAACTATTACCTGCACATGGCAATGCTACAGACAGAGGCAAGCCTGAAGATGCTCAAGACTCTTAACCTCATTTTGGGCAAACTTAGTCTGAAGTTACTTTTAATTCAGCAACAAAATCTCACATTAATTTTAAAACCAGGCCTATTCACCTTTGGAACATGAAAGAGGCACCCCAACATGGTTCTTACAAAACAATGCCACATGCTCTGTGAAAGGCACCTTCAGTCTACATCATCACCCATAGCCCCTGAATTCAAGAAGTAGCATTGGTACTCTCTTCTGTTCTACGGCCTGAACACCAGCCCCGTGATTTGCCAGGCAGCATCATCTGGCAGAGGGAACCCACAGCCAGAGAGAACCAAACTCCAGAGCAAAAGCAGCAGCTGCAGAATCTCCCAGCCCCAGCACTGTCCTGCATGCAAAAAGGTTCACTGAGGACTGCATATACATTTTCTCCACTTCCAAACATTCAACATTCTGCCCACTGAACCGAAATCTTCACTTGAAAGTTTAAGCAAAACCGAGTATCTTACGTGGTTTATTGCATCCACTTAAGAGTACTGCCTTTCTGTTGGCACTTCTGCTCCACAAACTAAACTGATGTCACTAGTCAGCAGGATTTTCACAAGGTCACCCCGATGATATTAAAATCTAAACTTAAAAGTGCTGAAATCCCAAAGCAACTCTCAACACTATGAATGGTAGCCCCAAGGCTGGCAGTACTGAGCTCTGAGCTGCTGTTGCTCAGGGGTCACTGGGTGCCCCTGGTGCCAACTTCTCCTGTTCCCACACAGTAATGATCCCCAGCCAGCTGTCAAGGCAGCCACCATTTGCAGCAGCAACCTCAGACCAATCTGCAGTAACCCTGCTTTTACAGACATCTCTAAGAGGCAGCAACTACATGAACAGCACAAGCAACTAACTTCAACACTTCTTCCTGTTACAAGCATCACTCAGAGGGGTTAATGAATGAACAATAATCAGCTCTTCAATAGCACTGGCCTTATTCCTGCTACAGAAGTTGTACCAACAAAAAAAACCAACTTGCCTGGACTTTAGCAAAATTACAAAATTGCTCAAATCTGCCATCAAATCAAGAGTCTAGACTGATCTCACAGGCAGATATGAACAGCTCGATTCATCACATTATTATCATCAATTCAACATACTGTTTTCATTTTAATGAAAAAATCTCAAAATAGTTTTATAACACTGGTTAAGGAAATGTTTAAACTAGCTCTTAGTATTAACCAAGACTTTCTAGGCACTACTTTGGTTACTTTGAGATTCTGTATTTCAATTATAAACAGTTCACCTCTGAGTTTTTACACACTCAAGTCTCTAAAATTGAGGTTTTTCAAGTCTATTTATTCAGGGATAAACTATAGCCAAAGCAACAATATTCCAAATTCCATACTGCTGATTTTCTTGCAACACTATGACAGCTAATCAGTCCTAAGGTAATAATAGTTTTTAACCAAAACCCATGTTCATATACTCATCATCTATAAGACAAACATGGTCTCTCAAGATCAAGAAGAAAATTCTAGAGGGAATCTGCTGAATCATTGCAGCTCCCTGAAAGATGTTCCATTTAGTGAACAGGTCCTTCCTCTCTTTTATTAGCATCACTAATTTTTATTAGTTACTAATGAACTATAGTCATATTTTCTAATGAACTATAGTCATATTTTAAGTGATGACAAATTATAAAACAGAAGAAAAAAAAATATATGTATTTTGGAACAATGGGATGAAAAAAAACCCAAACAAACACACTGAGGGCAGTTTTCCTCTCTTGTCAGGTTCTGCTTAAGATGACTGCACCAGCCCAAAACCTCAGAATTTCATTGTCCCTTTTCATAACAGTAATCTGGCAGGTCTCAAGATGAGAACTGGCCTAACAGACATTCAGATTCAAGGAACAGGAAAAATGAGACCACATAACAGTTTCAGGCTAACTTGTTGTATAAAATTAAGCAATCAAAATCAACTTTTCTGAGAATGAAGATCTTAAGGCTTCTGTTTACAATGCCATGTTTAGACAGCTTCACAGTAATAGGAGATATTCGCAAGACATTCCTGAACAGAATCTAAAATCAAGTCTCTAAAAACAAGACCAAGATTACGTAAATCCATTTCAAGTGCTTGCAGTCAGACAGAGTAGACCGAAGAGCCAATCTAATTAAATGGAGCTTTTTTTTTTTTTCCTTACCAGAACAACTCAACCACATGGATATAGGAATGACAGTAGACAGGGGATAACAAGCTACCACACTCCAGCTACACAACAGGTTCACGATGGTAACTTCCTGAGCTGTAATAACTAGTTATCAATTAAATAATTCACCAAAAATTATATGAAATATTAATAATGTAAAAAGGAAATGTCTTGTCTTGCTTTGCCTCACTTTTTAAAATTTCATGCTTTGAAAATTTTTATTCTGATTATTCAAATATATGAAATAATTTTTTCTTAAAATCTTCTCTATTGCACAGGCAAATACAGCATAAGCACACACAGCAAACATTCTGCATGTCCAAAATATCCCTGAGAGGCAGGGACATCTTAATATCATCCTGCATATAAGGAACAGACATTAAGCTATAGATTTCATTTTCATTTCAGTTTGTAAAGGCAGCCATGTTATATTAATGGTTTTGTGTAATGTAAGCACACACACAAAGTGCACTGAACCATAATAAACATATAAATTTAATTGGTTTGTAAACACTAATAACAAGGTGAAAACTTAACCATGCTTTCCATTTGCTTTGAAGAGGGAGTAAATTATTACCAAGTAAAAAACAGAGATGCCCTATGCAGAAATACATGCAATACCTATATAACGCTAATATCTAATAATATAAAGGAGTATTTTTACACTTTAAAGGTAGAAATATAATAAGCCCTACATTATTAAGCTCTTGAATAAAAGAGAGAAAAATATTTGGAGTTCTTAAAGATGTCCTTAGTAACAACAAGGGAGTCAAACAACCAAATGTTCTGGGCAGTTCTTTAAAAGGTTTACATCAGTAGTCAATGCTGCTACTACTACTAATGTAAATTTAAGGAGCTGTCTAATTTGGCACCTAACATGCCAAAAAATAATTACCATAAACCAATTCCCTACCTATAATTCAATAAACTACTGCTCTCAAATGATAAGCCTTCACCACCATCCCGAGGCTTAGAGGACTGTCAGCTGGGATTCCCTGGCTACAAATACCTGTGTGACATGCAGTACATGAGCAAAACTGATACAACTGGGACATGCATCAGATCTACAGTGCATGACACATACAGCAAGTGCAAACTGTCCCAGGCAGACTACATAACCTAAAACAATCTTAGTGTAGTGAAATCTGATTCTCCGAGCCTGAGGAGGCTTTTATATCCAAGACCTGTAGGCATCAAATAATCTCAGACAAACAACTGACTTCCTATAATGAAACTTCCAGATGACAAAATGAAAGATGTTCTGAGATACACTTAGATATATGGTAGCTAAACCTCTGCATCAATCAGTTCACATGGGCGAAACAGTGGAAAATAGTTTGAAAATACACTTTCGTAACGTAAGTTAAAAGGTTTTCCTATTCAGCTCTTCTGCCACTGATAACACAGCAGCAAGGTAAAATAATCTGGTTTAAGTCAGAGTTGACAAATCCAAAAAAGAAAACAGACTTGAAAATCTTCTACGTTATATGAGTGACAGACAATCATTTCAGATTAATTGCATGCTGCTTTGGAGTTGCTTTAGTTTGGGTTTGGTGGGGGGTTTTGGGGAATGGGGCAGGGACAGAAGGAGGGGTTGTTTGTTTTTTTTAATTAAAAAAATAGCCTTTAAGCATAACACTTGCTTAAGTATGTAAATATATAACAAATAAAGCATATACAGTAATTTCCCAACAATTTATGACCTACCATTCCCAGAAGTTTCTTTAGCTACTTTTTAAAATACATCATGTGGAACAAAAGTGGTTAACTAATGAGAGGACAGCTAATGCCTTTGCAAATAATTTGATGGGTGAAAGTATGGGTGTTAACATCTTTGAAATGGGTCTTAATGTTTCTGCCAGCTTTGGGCAGCAGCTTTGCTGCAGAGTCCAGACAGCTTGGCTCCTGGAACAACCGAGTGGATCTGCACAAGACTGAACTCCTGAACCTTGGGTAAAATAGTAGGTTCAAGGGGTGAATATGTGGTAAGCAGTTTGGGAAGGCTGTACCTTCCCAGTACCTCAGCCAGTGGGGAAAGGAAGAGGGTGACAGGCAGAAAGGAGTTCAGGATGAAAGGAAGGCTGCACCCTCCCAAACTTCAAGAGAGAAAACACTGCAGGTGTGTGCCCCAGAGGACTCTCTCCCTTTACCTAAATAAAGTTGCAGGACTCCTCTGTCTCCTTTTTGAACATAAACCTTTTGTTTGTGGATTTTCCTGACACTAACTATTTGTGTCACTAACATTTGTGACACTAACACTAAATATTAAAGGTATTTTTGCAATTTGGGACAGGGTTAAGCATCCCAGTTATGGGGATGTTGTGTCCACAATTTTCACCTTATTTGACCAAACAAATTAATCCTTTTCATACCAACACAGGAGATTAGTGCTTCAACAAAACCAGCAAAATAACAACAGAAGTAAAACTGCCTGTATCCCCAGCACAGAATCAGTGATTCTGAAGAGTCAGTAAAAAGCACTTACCACACCAATTCCTTCAAAAGCAAACACTGCAGTCCCAAAAAACAGTGGGTATTTCTTCCAGCCAACCACAGGAGGCAGTTTTCGAGGATCTGCTAGATCCTGAAGAAAACAAAGCAAAACAGTGCATTAGCTGCTCCTACAATTTTCATTATGTTACACAAAAGAAAACTCAGTACATGTTGATAGTGGTGCATACATTGCTATTTACAATCCCTGGTTTTCCTCCCAAACGTAGTCCTTTATACACATTTATAGCCACCTTCTGGCACAGAAATTTGCAGATGTATTTATTCTAGGTTCTATCACTGTCACTGGAAATTTTCACATTTAAAATATCACATTGGTGTGTGTATAAGGGAGCATCAATTAAAAGAGAAGGCAAAGTGCCCATCTCAAGTCTTATCTTCTGCAAACTTCTTAGTGTACTGGTCTTTCTAACTTGCTTTCATACTGCACAGATATTCCTCATAACCATGAGGGATACTGAAAGAACATCTCTTTAACAGAAGCCAAAGTTCTGCATAATGATTAATTCCTATCTTACCCAAATTTTTTTCACAACTTCTCCTGCCTCCTTGCCCAGTCTATACCTCTCATTGCCTTTCTCCCCATGCTCCACTTCCCACTCAACAAAATAGATATTTTTATTATCTTAAATTAAGATGGTTCAAGTATAAGATAATGCTGCCTTTCAGAAACTGTCAGTATATATCTATCAGAAACAAACTGCCACATTCAACATACATAACTTGCCACACTGAAAAAAAACAAATAATAAAGTTTATTATACTCACTCTAACAATATACTGGTAAATAATCACCAGGCTGACAGCCATGGACAAATTGGCAAGCAATGAAAGCAAGGACAGGCTCTTAAGGTCACGAATGAAGACAAGGAGGACCAGGAATGGCAGGAAGCACAGCATGTATATTCGTAAATCAGTATTCCTTTTCTCAGAAGAGCTGCTAGTGGCACTAATGTTCATGGGAGCAATCTTACTTTCCAAGAATCCTTCATGGACCTTTATTAAAACAAACAAACAAAACCAACATGTTAAACGGTGGTAGAAGTGAGTATACGGTCACATTGCTGTTCTCCTACAGGGAAGTTTGTCTCTCTGCTTCACCTGGTGAGTGACAGGAATTTTGAGATCCCTGTACATGTACTCTCAGTGCAGAGGGGAAGACAGGGCTCTTCTAGCAAGAGTTTCATACTTAAGGCAAATTATGAAATATGGGTTTGAAAGTATCATTATTCCACCACTGACTAAAGAGGAAATTCACACATGCAGAGTCCTTTCAGAAAGGAAGAGTTTAGTAAACTGGAAGTAAGCCAGACAGATCTGAGCCTAAAGCTTAAGAATTTGAATTTACCTAGGGAGTAGGTGATAAAATGCTATAGCACCTGAGTTCAGTGCCTAAAAACCTTATGCCTTCACCATGCACATCATGGCATCATACATACAAAATAATGTTAGAATATGAACGTCCCTGTCTTTTCATTTAATTCAAATGAATTTTCTTCACTTTTTTATTAATTAACATTAACTCAACTTTAAAAACCATGAGCTCTGACAGAATTAAGAGTCCTGTATCTGATAAACTGATATAAATTAATGCCTATACATTAAAAGTAGTACACATTGTGAAAGTAGATTAGGGGTTTTTGTACATAACAATAGCTGCCTGTAGTGCAAATCAGAAGATTGAGTTGGGACTACTCACAACTCTCACTGCTTCCTTTGGGAAATAGTCAGCATGGCTGTAACTGCCAAAAATTTGTTTTGTGGAAATGTACACAGCCATCTGTGCTGTGTGCACACCACAATCAAAACATCCAGAGCTGGTGGTTATTCTGCTTGCAGCAAAATGAGACCAGTTCAATTTGTTTTAAATCTCATCATGCTGTTTCCCTTAGGTATCCTTTCCTTCTCTACCATTGCATTTACCATCTTACAATTAGCATATGACTGTACTTAATCTGCTCATGCTGCATAAAGGCTTTGACTTGATGGCTACAAAAAGATACCTCGAGAGTGAAAAAAATTCCTTACAGCACAAACAAAAATGCTAAACTGATATATAACTGAAATAACTCACCTGATTTCCATTGTTTCAAACAATCCACTAATTCAGGAAGAGAGAATTAACTTAAAACTATTCTGTCTGTAACCAAAAGCACTGTACTTTTTTGGTTTTTTTTGCCAAAATGAAAAAGGGAAAGCTAAACGATACAATTCTGCAACCACGTGTTTTCCAGAAATCTCACTTTATATGAAAACATCACTGGTCATTATGGAAACAGCAATGGTTTCTACCTTGCAAGAATCCAAAGTGTCACTTGCAAGACATTCAACATCTGTTAGTTTTCATTAAGGTACCATTTTTAGAAAGCTAGGAAGAACTTCTAATTACACTTAGAATTGAATTCACACAGCTACAGTAACTCAACTTTGCCAAGCAGTAAGTCAAACACTTAAGCCAAATTACTTCCCTAATGCCTTCCCTAATGCTTTACATGAAGTAAAGCTCTCTGTGGAAGTTTCCTGCTTTCCCACCATACTTAAAACAGAAATACTGATCAAGTACATTAGGCCTTTCGCTTTAACAGGTCTTGCATGTTTACTTGCTTGCATACATTTGCAGGTAGCCAGAGCCGCTCTGCACACAAGGACAAGTAAAAGAGCTTCTAAGAATCACAAAGTGATTTGAGCACATAAACTCTCTGCTACAATAAATATTTAACCCAGCACGTCTTCAATTTATACAAATATCTGTAGCCTGATGAGCTACTGGGAAAAAATAAATAAAACATTTATTCCTTAAAAAATCCAAACCAGACAAAAAACTGGCGGGCAAGACACAGTTTAGGTTCTAAAATATATTTTTATAATACCACAGTATAAACCAGCTTTTACTCAAATAATTTCAAGCATTCAAACACTTCAGTCCTCTCTTGAAGACAGAGGCATTCCCTTAGTACACATAAACCCCATTAGAAAGTGCCTGAAGTCAGAAATATTTTTTTTCCTATTACCACCACCAAATTCCAACTAGACATTCAACTGGAGTTTACTGGCTAATATAGTTGGAAAATGCAATGTACAATACTCTATAAAATTCTATTCAAATTCTGGCCTCCTGTGATCAACTACCCTGATGATAGGTGTGATGAGATCACATCTCCACATTGTTAGGTAAGTATGGTCAAACAAAAGAGCCTTTATAATTATCTACCTTTTACTTTCACTATAGTACTCAGGAAAGCACAGAGAAAGAAACATACTATGGCTACACACAAACTCTCCACAATCTTCATCAGGTGAATGGATACTGATGCACAATCAGCAATACACAGCTGACTAAAATTCCCACTGTGCCTCCCTGTCCCTACATTCCCTCCTTTCATTTGCACCTTTCAGGTATGAGTTATATTCCTGAAATAAACCACAACACTATAACCTGCTTTGTAATACAGTAAGCATGGTAACCCTTTTCCCTGCATTGTTCCCTGCTCCAGAATTGGCTGGAGAAGGAAATGGAGGCCAAACAGATTCTCAAAAACTTCATGACTTGGAGGAGCCTGTAGCAGGTCCTGTTCCTTGAAATACAGTTGAAGAAAGAAGTCGGCATCAAAGACATTCTAGCTGGGAGGCGAGAAAAAAAATAAAAAATATACTAATGATGAAATTCTGAGCCTGCTCAGTACAGATTACTACTCTGTATTAACCAGATTTGCAGTCACAGTTGACTTTAGTCTGAGACAGGAATGGCACCTACCTCCTGTGGGTTTTTTTTGACAACTTTCTCTTGTCCTCCCATTTGACCTCAACAAGTACAGAACTTGACTTCATTTTCTAGATAAACCCTTCGCCATCCTTGCTGCTCCTAAGTCCTCCAAAAGTCACTTCTTCTCCAAGTTGAACAAGCCTGATTTCCCCAGCCCTCACAGGACAAGTGCTTCAGCCCCAACCATATCAGCAGGCTCCCCCAAACTCACTTCAGTCTGCCAATGACATTCTAATACTGAGGATATCAAAACTCAGCTGAGTATGCTAAATGTGGTCTAACAAATGGGATGTAAAAGATGACAATAATTTCCCTCCATCTACCAGCAATTCTTCTGTTCATACAACCCAGGATGCTGTTGCTTTCAGGGCATGCTGCTGGCTCTTGATCGTGACCACTACCCTCTGAATCTGATCATACAAACAGCTTTTTTTTTTTTTCCCTCACAGCTAGTTGTCCATCCATCCATCCATCCATCCATCCCATAACAACCTTACATGGATACACGGATATTGTCGGAGACAGCATGGAAAACATTGCTAAATTCAAAGTGGCATGTAGTGCTTTCTCATCATGTACAATTCATGTACATACTCATGGCCACAGTTATGCTGATAAAAATGCACAGGAGGACACAGATTATTCCCTTTTGAGGACATCTATACCTTTACACCAACTCTGTATGAAGACAGCAGCTTTAACAATACCATTAAGAGCAGGACCACTTATGGGCGTAGGCAAGACCAGAGAAAATATCCTGTAAAAGTGGATTTTGAGATGTGACAAAATAGGGATCCTATACATTAACTCAGAAGAGGCATGCCAGATAAGATCCAGAAAGGGTTAATCTTGTGGGAGAACTGCACAAACAAGCATAAGCTACTGACAGGTAGTAGAAAGCTGAGTCAGAAAGCAAAATGTACAAGTTATAAAAAGTAAGGATCACTACTCTCCCTCTTAAAATGGAGGAATTGGTTGTGGGAGATATGACAGCAGAGTAGCAAAGAAAAACTCTACGAAGACGAGATTATACTGGCTTTCTCAGGTGAGGGCTAATATCACCATGACTTTCAAAGTGTTTTCCTAAATTTTGCTTTTAAAAATTGATCAGACAACACGCAAAACTGTTCCAAAAGTACCAAAATACAAAACAGCAGGAAGAATTTTGGGTTTTTAAACTTTTTTATGTGCTATTTACTTCCATGCAAATCTACTGCTGATTGCGTTAGGATGGACTATGATGCACTTTCTATCTAACCTAGTCTCCTAAATATTAGAATTAATATTGCCTCAGATTCTTATTCTGGACAATATTCACCTCCAGTCTCCTGCTGCTCTCTGCTAGTGCATTACTGCATATGGCAGTCATGCTGAGCCAAGAACAGCCAATACTCAATAACTGTCTTTGTCCTGAACAAGGCAACATGATCTGGTGTCAAACATTTCCCCAAATGACATGAGAACGAAAGGAGGCACATAGTCACTGCATAGTGATGTCTCCAGACACAAGATTTCATCAGGAGTTACTTCAGCTACTCAAGCATTAATTTACCATGCTGGTGTGATGTCTAAACCAGTTTTTTTTTCACTCATTTACACAGTCCAAGCATTGCATTCACCAGCTTCAGCTGAATTCAGGAAGATCAAATACTTGTGCAAATCTAGATATCAAGTTCCTTCTTCACTCAGAAAACTAATGCACAATTAGAGGCTGCAAAAAATTCCACTGAACCAATGAACATGCTTCCTTCTTACAGGAACTATCTCAGAACCAACAAATAATTCCATTTCCTTAGTCTTTTCAACTGTGATCACTGTTCCCTTCCCTGTATCCCAAACCACACTCTATCATGTAATTTTATGGACTTTTCAACATCTAATGAGCTCAAAACAGCAGTCCTTGAAGTCACTGGTTCCTCCTAATTTCTTCCTTACTCAGCTCAGAGCAGCAGCCAGTGCAATAGACAAGGTCAGATCTGGGACAAAATCAGTATGTTATCAGAGAGATGAAGACTATATTATAACCCTGTAATTTTGCATGAATAGGCCAAATAAATGTTTCACAGTTCATTTAGTTCTGGCACTTCATTACGACTTAATACTGTACTTTGCAACATTTTTAACACATCCAGTTCTATGACTAAGTACAACTTCCAAAGTTTTGTGAGGTTTTTCCCTAAAAAAAGGAAAAAGAAATTCAGAGTTTCATTACATAGTATGCTACTGATGGGTCATCTTCAGGGTGCTAAAGACGCTCACAAGAAGCAAGAAAGTGTTTTCATCTCTTAGCTTTATCAGCAAACAATGAAAGAGAACACTTGTCCAGAGAACTCAGCAAATATTCATGAGAAAGTTGATAAATTTTCCTTCACTAAAAAGGGTGGTCAGGCATTGGAAGGAGCTGTCCAGGAAAGTCTTGGAATCATCACCCTTTTAAGTGTTCAAGAAATGTGTGGACGTGGCACTTAGACACTTGATGAACATGGTAGTATTGGTTACTTGATCATGATAAAAATCTTTGCAAAACCAACCTTCACAATTTCTCTATCAAATGCCAAGACTCTTGACACAGGGTCTTCTGCTGTCCAAGCAGGAAATGCAAAACAACTGCAGCATGAAAGGGGACCATGTCCTTTTGAGCACAGGTTCTTTTTCCTATCTCTGTGTGTTCCTTCTCTAGCCTTGCTGCAGTCAGCCCACAAGATTTTTGTTCCAGCTTTACTGTTCTTCTCCAGTCTGAAACACTTTCACCCATAAGCTTCTTACTACATCCTGACAGAGTTAACCAGAACTTTTGTCACCAGCCTGTTTCTCTGGTGCTCCTGGAAAATATTCCTTAGGAAAAGCTTGACTTGCTATTCAATATAACTGAAAACAGGATCTTGCAGCACAGGATTTGGGAAACACTAATGTAATGCAGAAAAAATCTCAAGGTAAGTTTCCATCAGTTTCGATGGTGGAATTTGCACACCCCAACACGCAAATGTGATCAGCAAAGTACAGATTATCATGCAGATGTATTGGTCAAGGTGTGCCATCAGTAATATTTTTACTGTTTTTTTCCTTTATCTTAGTTCTCCCCTTCCCACCCCCCCACGCCCCCCCCACTCCCTTTGTCCACCTTCCCCATCCTTCCACTACCCCAAATCATTAGCGATTTAGTCTGTACCAATTTTTGTTCTTTGGTGCCCTCTACAGGACTGATTTCTGCAAGAGAAAGTTGCCAGGGAAGCAACCAGACTTCTCCGTCAGGTAAGAGCAAGCACAGGGCAGTCCAAATCAAGTACATTTGGAAGTGGAACTTCTGAATTGCTAACGACTTTAATCCACTCGTCCATAGGCTCCATGTTATAGGTCCCTGCAGCTACTGCTTTTGCAGCAGTTGACTTCCTGTAAGAGCTTTCAATTTTTCAGGAAGAAAGCAAAAAGATTCCTGAAAAACATTTTGGAGTTTGTTTGTTTTTCCAAATCTACAAAAGCCAAGGTCAGCAAGTATTCAGACTCATCTTTTGCCTAAGGCCACAGCACATACATAACCAGTCGATCAGGTAAGTATTTGGTAAGAAAGGCTTTAATTTAAACTTACCTAACTTTGTAAAAACTTCATAAACTTTAAAAGCATGCATTAAAAATTACAAAGCATGCATTAAATATGTCATGTCAGAAGGTTAGCAAAATGACATCAGATAGTATTTTTAACTTTAGAGACAGATTCTGACAGTAGGAGTGAAGTTTTCAAGGCTGGGATATTTTTTTCCCCCTGACAATATACAATCACAGAGTACCCAGCTTCCAAATATACAAATTTGCTTCATCATGACAGATCTTCATCCACTGAACTTGGAACACTTCTTAGAAACAATATAAATACTCATTTATAATGGGATGAAAAAAACCAAACTATCTTCTGTGTGCTAATTGCCCAAGGGGACACTCTTCTTCCTAATTAAATTAAGGTAAGCTATGTCAAGACATCTGTTGCCTACCTTACGGGCAGAGCAAGAATCCATATGGACGATTAATGGTCAGCAACCTACCACACCTTCACCTTACTCATCACTTCACTACTCACAGGAGCATACATAGAATCAGAGAGTCACCAAAACGTTTGGATTGGAAAAGACCCCAAAGATCACTGAGTCAACCTTGGAGCAATCGTCACCTTGTCATCTAGACCATGGCACTGTGTGCCACATCCAGTTGTTTCCTGAAGACCTCCAGGAGTAGTGACTACATCTCCCCGTGCAGTCTGTTCCAATGCTTAATAACCCTTTCCATGAAGAAATACTTCCTGATGCCCACCCTGAACCTTCTGTGGCACAACTTCAAGCTGTGCCTTTTCATCCTGTCACTGGCTGCCTGGGAGAAAAAAACAACCCCCACCTGGCTATTCCCTCCTGTCAGGCAGTTGCAGCGAGTGATAAGGTCACTCCTGAGCCACCTTTTCTCCATGTTTAACAACTCCAGCTCCCTCAGTCACTCCTCATATGACTTCCTCGCTAGATTCTTCCCCAGCTTCACTGTCCTTCTCTGGACTCAACTCCAGCATCTCAATGTCTTTCTTGAAGTGAGGGGCCCAGACCTGGACACAGAACTCAAGGAGCTGCCTCACCAGTGCTTGTATGGATACAGGCCCAGATTCACTCATTAAGCTTTATGACAACTGACTAACTAACCACAGTCTCCTGAGCAGAAAACACAGCAGAGCACATCGGTTGAGTCCTGGAATCATAAAAAGTCCATGGAAAAGAGAGCACCACAAGCTCAACATGCCTGTGTTTGAGCATCCGTCCTGTGCTGGCTGACCCCCCATGGACCATGTGCTCAGACAAACCAACTGCTGACTGCAACTGCCAAGTGTGCACCAAGGAAGGACCAACATTCACCAGGACCCCATCAACAGAATCCCCCTATGAGAAAGAGCTTAGAAGGACTGGCGAGCAAGAGACAGAGACAAAGCAGGTGAATGAAAGCAGGAGCAGCTGTCACAAAAGTGATAGGTGTGGTTTTGTTTGCTTTTGTCAGTGATGGATGGCTATAGGGAAGAAAAGGGGTAGCTGGGTTTTATTGAAAGGTTTGGGGTTGCTTGTGATGTGCAAAGGCATTTGTGGTTGCGGCAATCCATTTGCAATGTTATCTGACTTAAGCAACTTCAGGGATATAACTTGAAAAAAAGGGATATGACCGAATGCAAAACATTCACAGAAGAGCAAAAACAAATTTAAGATTATATCATGTCCCCCCCTCTACTAAAGGGGAGACCGGATAAAAATATTTAAAAATATAAAAGGTATCCACAATTAGAAAAGAATAAATTACTTGTATCTAGAACATTAAATAAAGAACTTACAATATCAATAAGAAATCTGAAGCTTCTACAAAGAAGCAGCTGTCTAACAGATAAAGAAAGCATTGGAACTGACTACTGAGGAAGCTGTAGAAATGTCAATGTCAGGCATTTTTGGAACAAAAATCAGGATTCATTTAGATACAGTGGATTTTGTGAATAGAAGGGACTAAACAAGTAACAAAAAAAAAATAATAATTCCAGTTACATGAAAAGGATAAAATATGCCCAGGAGTTTGGGGAGAAAAAAATGAAGTCAGCAGAAAGCCAAGCAAAAACAAATTTCTGGGACAACTGGCTCCTACACCATTTTATGCCTTATTTTCCATCATTTCCACAATTCATTTTTAAACTCAACAAACAAGTCAGAAGGAAATAAACACCTTCACAAGATCTGAATTTAGTTCGCCTTGCCCACTGCCCCTTTTAACCGAAAATCTTTTAACTAAAAGCTCTATAGGAAATAAAAGTGAGGGAAAATGAATCTAAATCCATAACTGCTTCCATATGGCAGCATTACTCACTTGCTTCACATTTTCTGCCAAGAACACAACATAAACGCCACAAAATCCCAGCTGTGTTACCACTAGGAAAAAGTCCACAATATACCTGAGGAAGAAAAAACAAACATACATTATACTTAAGATCCAAAAAACTGTCCCATTGCTACCTAATATGCAATTATTGCTCTTTTTTAGAGTAGTCAGAATGCTAGACTCAAATGCCACATTAATCTCACAAGCAGTGCAGTGCAGGTTCCTCCTGTGTCAAAAAAAGGGGGCTGATCATTGAAAGAACACTGTGGCTCAGACTGTTTTTGAAAAAAGTAATACACAATGCTGGCCTGAAGACAGACTGTAATGAAACTCTGCTAGAGTCAAGCACAGAGCAGAGATCTGCCCCAGAGAATGGATTTGCTGCAGTACAGAGTCTCTGGAGACCCAATTGCCCATTTGAGGCTTATAACTCTTTGGTGCAATAGAAAATTGTCATTATATATCAGAACAAAACAATTTTCCCTCTAATTGAGCTCTACTCCATTTCTGTGAAGTCATCATAACACATCTTAAAACACTAGCTCACTAGCAAGATGCTGCATCCTTGAAAGTAACAGGAATATAAAAAATTCTTCCACAAGTGAGGTAAAAACCATTTTAAATTAACACTGAACAACAGTGCAGTCACAGTAGTCACTGACTACTGTGCAGTCATACCATAAACTCTACAAACAGCAACAGATGGCAAAGGAAAAATAATGTGCTTTTTGCAAAAGAAGGACAAAATATTTAACACACACAAGAAGTCATTTGTATCTTCATGTCATTATTTCTCCATTACTTGTATCTTATATTTAAACAAGAACCAAATAATTATTTTGCTTCCTCTCCAGAATAGGTACATTAAAGTAATTAACATTTGCAGTGTCAACCTGAAATGAACACAAATGTTGGGAAAAGAGAATGAAAACTTAAACTTAGACAACACAGAAAGCATTTCTGGTTATAACACATCTCTTCCTGCATTACTAAACAGAATTCTTTTTCTTCAGAGCTCTTGTAGAACTGAAATTTGAAATGCCTAATAGAGTCAGACATCTTCCCATCTAAACACTACCAGCTGGCAGCCGGAAATACCAAATAACACGGCATAAAAGCATTTTTAAGGAAGGTAAAATCTTAGTAAAATGGAAATCTCCTAATCATTCCAAGTGTAAAAATAAATTCACTCAATTAAATTCTAGTTCAAACTTACCGGCCCCAAGAAGCTCGTTTCTGAAGAGCAGTCATGGGTCCCACTTCCATTGCACAGCTAACTGTATCACTATACCCCAGGGAGGACTTCTTCATCCTGAAATCAAAAAGTGAAGAAAAAACAGTTACCAGAAACTATGCAGACCTAGAACCCTACTCTGAAAATACTGTTGGTCTTGTATGATCACAACAAGCTGTCTGTCACCTGTGGCAACACTCCTGACGAATTTCAGAGGTGTGGTTTGGGCTTCTTTAACCCAGGAAGGGCTATTTAGCACTCTACAAGTATGTGAAACAGTGTTGCTTTGCCTCAGTTCAACAGTATTAAATGAGTTTCTTACGAAACAAGGGGGTTTTTTTAATAAACTACTCTAAAATCACATAATTACTATATGATCTTAAGAAATTAATCTCAAATCTAAAAGTCACAAAGAACTTAAATAGAATTCAACTCCTGTTGCACAGGCAGTTAATTACAATTGATTCAATGATCTTATTTTGGTCATCAGCTTTAAAGACCATTCAAAACTACTGAGGATAAATTCAGGAATGACAGGGTCCATTCACAGTACAATATCATATTAATCTGGTATAATAAGATTTTCCAGCTGCAGGGCCATGAATAGCTTTGTGATTCTACTCAGTTCAAAAGTTCATTACACTTTGAAACATGAGACCCTCCCACTGCTTCTCTGTAACACTTGACAGTACAATAATAATGTTTAATGAAAGTCACTATTAATCAAAATACTCTGTCAGTCAAATCTGAGTAACTGCTTCCCCACAGTACTGCATGTCTCACTTGGAGGAATAATGACTATTTATTTGCTCAACAGAATCATTTTAACATATTATTTCAGCACTACAACCTCAAAGAATCAGGTTGCCGCAATTCAGAGACAGAGCTCACGTATAATCATGAAAGACATTAACAGTATTTCTTAGTTTATCTTTTACTCCTATAAAGTACTTATAAACTGGGTATTCATAAATAATTTACATTTTTCAAAGCTATGAAGACTCAGAAGCACCATGAATATAAAGAAGGACTGAAAATAAGCAATTAAAACTGCAATGAGAAAGACCTGATTATCTGCCAGCAGGGAAGAAGGCACTGGGCAACACAAGTTAAACCAACCTCATTTTGTGTATGAGCAGAGAACAAATATGGTTTTTCAATGCATTGCACAAAGCACAGCTATCATTACTAGGTTCACACTAAGAATTTGGGAAGATTCTAAACTGATGGAAGAAACTGCTACAGCACCAGAGTACTTTGTAGTCCAAAAATCACAGAGGAGAGGAATTTAAAAAAAAAAAAAAACTTAAACTCAGCAACTGAATGAGTAGTTCCACATTTACCTCTGACATAGACTGTGGCTGCAACGTACCAAGATGTGCATACAGTGAACAGATATAAATCCTATGAACACAAGGCTGATTGGTCCAACCTGGTATGGAAAAAAAAAGGGACAACACAGGAGATACGGAAATTTTCTTGAAAACATGCTGGGGAAAAATCTTAACAGGAAAAAAATTCACACTGTAGCAAATAAATCAATAATTTAAAAATATCCTCCCTCAGCTGGGTGTTGCTGTGGATGCTGCACGTCATCCCTCAGTTTCAGTTCACTACTTTAAGAGAAGCCTATTCAGGGGTGGTCATAAGTATCAAATGAGTACTTCACTCCTCTAACTGTTTCACTTGCCAAAAAAGTTTGTCAAGAATGAAGACTGCATAGACCATACAATTTATTGTACAATTAGTACAACTTAGTGCCACTTGAAAGTGGCAATGACAGTAAAAGTTACAAGTTACAGAAAACTATCAAATCATTTGTTTCAGAATAGAAGTTTGACCAGAAGTTTTCACAGATGGAACTTGTCTTACACACATGTAACTTCCACTCTCAAACTGAGTGAGAGCACATCCTGTACTATGGAATTACAGGATCACTTAGTCATAAGGTGAAAATTTCATTTGATTAAATTTACCCTGCCCTAGGAAATGCATTGTTTTTTTACCAGGTATAAACAACCTGGACAATACTCTACTTCTGCAGAAACACTAGATTGATTTAACAAGCTGATGCTTCATCCTATAACATAGAATCTGTCTCTAGAGGAATCTACAAAGTTAACACAACCCCATAGAAACAATTCCCATGAGATATCACAGGAGTCTGAGTAAATAAAATTATTTTTTTTTTCTGACAAACTTTTTGTTTGGACCAGAAAAATACTTTGGCTAAGCAAAAATGTAACTCATGCAACGAAGTCTTCAGGGTGAAGTAATAAATTTCTTTAAAACAATAAAATCTTAATCTTGAGTACTGATTTCCCCAAATTAAAGAGAAGAAACAACAAAATTCTATTAAGATGACAGTGACAAGAAGTACTGAGATTTTATTTTTTCAGGACACATATGTGTGTATCTTTCTAGATGATTTTTCTAGTCTATGAAAAAAGAATTCTTACCACAATGCCAGCATTTTTTATTGCAAGCGGAAGACCAAGAAGCCCAGTCCCAATGTTTCCCTTGAGGAGGTGAGTCAGTGTTTGCACAAACCTGGGGATAAAATGTCACATTAGAAGTACTACAGATGAGGCAGAGGGCAAAAACAAAATCTCACCCTTTGTCTGTAATAAAGTGATAAATGTCAAGTTTCAACTTACAATTTGCAGTGGTTCAGCTATTTTAAAGGAAGTGCAGCACATTCAAATAATGTTTTTATTCATCCTTACAACTGAGCATCCCTCAACTGGAACACACAAGTCTGATCTTCAGTTCTTTACTCCAGCTTGTTAAATGTTAATTTGCCAGCAATTTCATAGTTCTTTTGCCTCAAGAGTCAAAATAACCAAGTTTTAGCAATGTTATTTTAAAATCTATAACATTCAAAACAATCATCAGTTGCAAATCACAATTGTCAGCCAAAGCTTTATCCAATGGAAAAAAAAAACAAACAACACGTGTACAAGCTTTTCTAATTCAATTTTCAAAACAGATAACCTCCAGAGTCTCTCAAAATCTTTTTCAAACAGTGCTTGGGCTTTGAGTAGCCTGATCACTTTACCAATAGGAACCTTGTAATATTTTACAGCCAGTACATTGTTAGCTACAAAATAAGTGAACATCTACTCAGAATGGGCTGCCTTTTGGGAGAATTATGCAAAGTACTTATGTGTAACCACACAACTGTTCTGCAGGTGCAAGAAGACCCCTTCAGAGTTCAGAAAACTGCTCATAAGAAACAAGTCAGAGGCAAGAAATCTGAACAAGCTGATACTTAAGATTACATACGTAATGCCTTCTTCATTATCAAGCTGGTAGTGCGTCTTAACTGGCAGGAAAGTATTTTCATGCTCTTCATCTGAGATGCCATCTGAGTCTTCTTCATCAATTAAAGGCTTCATTACTTCCATGCCTATACAAGAGAGTAAACACTACATCAGCATTAGGAACGAGCTTACAGGTCAGAAGACATGATTCAAACTTCCCATGCCATGAGGTTTTAACATGTTCCTAACTACAAAGATGATTTAAGCAGATATATAGAGGACAAGTTGCACAGGATATTCTCTCTCTTTAAAGTGGCACACCATATTATTATTATTATTATTATTATTACTATTTTTATGGCCAAACACTACAGTTTTTCAGTAAGAAAATCAACTTTCTATCATGAAAATATTGCTGGTTTAAATTGCTTTTCAAGCTAATGCAACATAAAGCAAGACAGAAAAGTCATCCATCACTACAAAAGGGTGAGATTCATCTTAACCACTGGTAGCTACTTCAGAATTAAACACTAAGTCTGCACTTAAAGAGGTAAGACAGATACCACAGAAAGTATCTCCATTCACTGAAGAAAGAACCAAAATACAGGAATCAGGTTGCATGCTTTGAAAGCTGAAATTTCATGAACGTTTTAAACTGACATAAAATTCCAGCTAAGTAACAGCACCAAGTAACAGCAAGCAGTCAGTACTGAACAAAATTGCCTTTCAGGCAAAACTAACAGCTTATGCCAGTTTAATGTTGAGGAAATCATAACAATTTTGAATTATTACAGTTAAGCAAAGTAAATCCTGCAAAGAGCAAAAGTATTATTTACCCTACACTTGCCTACCACAGTATCCATTCATAAAAATGTGTTAAGTCCCAAGTTCCGTAACATTCACCAAAAAATAAAAAAGAGAAATCCTGTGATTACATTAAATGTGCTAACATTTTGTATTATTAAAAAAAAAAACAAACAAACAAAAAAACACCACATTTACATTTACATTATAAAGCAGCCATTTCGTGTCAGGGTTTGGTAGTGATGGGGCTACAGGAGTGGCTTCAGTGAGAAGCTGCTGGAAGCTTCCACCATGTTTACAGAGCCAATGCCAGCTGCTTCCAGGATAGATCTGCTGCAGGAAAAGTCCAAGTCCATCAGTGATGGTGGCAGTACCTCTGCAATGACATAGTTAAGAAAGAAAACCTGGCGAGCAACTAGAGCTGAAGAGTGGACTGAGAATATGGGACAAGAACAGCCCCACAGACTCCAAGGTCAGTGCAGAAGAAGGGCAGGAGATGCTCCAGGCACCAGAGCTGAGATTCCCCTGCAGCCCCTGGCACAGCCCCTGGTGAGGCAGCTGTGCCCCTGCAGCCCATGGAGGTTGATGATGGAGCAGAGATCCACCTGCAGCTCCTGGAGGACCCACAGTGGAGCAACTGGATGCCCAAAGAAGGCTGTGACCTCAAGGGAAGCCCACACTGGAGCAGACTTCCTGGCAGAGGACCTGTGTCCCATGGAGAGAAGAGTCTAAGTTTGGACTGCCAGCCAGGTTTGCTGGCACGCTTGTGACACCATGGGGACCCACACTGGAGCAGTTTCTGGAAGACTTTCTCCCATGGGAGGAGAACACAGAAACATGTTCCATACTGGAACCTGGAAAGAGTGTGAGGAGTCCTCCCAGTGAGGAGAAAGGAGCTGAAGAAACAACGTGGTGAACTGACTGCAGTCCCATTCCCCATCTCCCTACACCACTGGAGGGGAGGAAATACAGAAACTGTGAGTGAAGTTTAACCTGGGAAGAATGGAGAGATGGGTAGAAGGGTTTTTTTTTAGATTTATTCTTACTTCTCATTACCCTGCCATGATTTGTCTGGTAAGAAATTCAATTTATTTACCCAAGTTGAGTCTGTTTTGTCCATGACTGTAATTGGCAAGTGACGTCTCCCTGTCCTTTACTCAACTCACACACAAGCATTTTGTTATATTTTCTCCAGCTAAGGAAGGGAGTGATAGAGCAGCTTTTGTGGACAACTAGAATCCAGCCAGGGTCAACCCACCACAGCCATTATACAAAACTTGAAGGTTTTTATGAAGTCTTGGAGATGTCTAACCCATCAGCAGGTTACTGAAGCCAATGCTAAACAACTTAAAAAGAAAAACTGCAGAACAAGTGTAAAAATCCCAAAAAGCAGAAGGCAGCTTATCCAAGTCATTAAAATTAAATAATATAGTTCGAACTCTGCTGTAAACACCAAAGGGCTGTCAAAATTTCATGTCTGAAAAGTTGAAAGCCAGTAATGAAAGCACTTGACAGAAGCAGATACCCAGTCAAGAACAAAAATCAGAGGTCAGAGACTCAACAAGAAAGTACACTGTAAAGCAAATTTACACTCAGTGATATTCTAATTATACAAGTCAGGATAGACTTCACCACATTTCTCTACATGGCACATAATCTATGAATTGATCAAAAGAAGGATCACCCAAGTTCCTTCCCCCTGCTCCCACAGCATAGTGCAGGCTAGTTCCTGAGGATGCCACAACCATCCTCCCCCTCAGCTCTGAGTCCCTGCTGGGCTCATTTCATACTCACAAACACCTGCTCACTCTAGTTCTGGAGTAAAGTTTTGCCACCTCAGGGTTCAGAGGGAGCAGGAAGTTCCACCCAGTGAGCAATTGATTAGGCTGATTTTCATTTTTTAAAGTATTGATTCTAAACTAACAATCTGAAGGAACAAGCCAAACTACAAGCATGCAAGTGCTTACATGAAATTCGACAACATATAAAAGAAATATTAATTAAATTAATTTTCCAGTTTTGTCTCCATCATATTTTGTAGGATGCTCTTCAAAATGCTATACAATAATGACAACATGCAGCAAGTAAGGTTCTTAATTTAGCAGTAGCAAGGGACCAGAATGACACACAGGACCAACAGCTTTGGTGTCAGCAACTGCTCAGTCAAGGGAGGAAAGTATAATTTTCTTCTTTTGTTGCAGCCTGAGACTGGAACGTTTGGTACATACATACATCTGCACTGTTTACCATGCAGCCAGATGGCAGACAGAAGACTCTGAACTTTATTTAGACATCTCATTTTACTTTCTCTCCCAACTTCCTGACCCATCTTCTGATCACAAAGGTAGTCCTTTAAGAATAGATTTAGACATACTCAAGCATTCTTCTCATCTTTCAGGTAATAAAAATCTTCCTAAGACAAGCTGTTCTTCTTCTGAAAAGTCATCTCCCCATGCTTAAAGCCATCACATCATCTCAGGGTTATTGTTATCCCTGTCCTACTGCCCCATTCACCCACTTTCTCAGAAACAGCTTAAATTAGACCCAAGAATATCCATTTCCAATAGGCATATTAAGGCAGGGAGTTCACTGTTCCTTTTCTAATTTAATAATGCATTTGAGAATAAATACTATTAGGAATTTTAAAACACAGGATACAGCAATATCATCAACTCATATTGTCATAACTATACAGGTTATGACTTACTACATGTTCCTCTGAAATACTGCATTATGTAAAACATTCTGACAATGCTATCTGGTCTCTATCCTAGCCATAAAAATGCTTTTGAATTGCTTCTTTTCATCATCATTCCTCCCTCATGACATGACTGCTGCACAGTTTTGTCCTAAATATGTGAACCCATTAACAGTAATGGTACTGAGACATTAATGGGAGGTTTGGATCATGCAACTTTCTAAGCATGGGTTTGCATTTGATAGTAGATCTCTACTGTTGGAATACTGTGGCTGTGGCCCACAGTCCATACCCATAATGACACCAGGTTTGTGTAACATCTACATTTAATGGGTCCAAACTTGTAGTCTGCAGCATGACAAAAAAGACAAAAAAGCTTGAGTTTTGCATACCTGCATACTTGGATCTAGCTTGAAATTAATTATTCTGGAACATCCACAGTCACTGCCAGAAAACTGGTACTGAATACCACATTTACTCTGATTCCTTCCTACAAAGGTCCACATTGTGCGATTTAAACACAATCTCAAACTGCAGCACAAGAACAGCACACGCCTTTCATACCTGAATCAGAAATGAAGTTGTCTGGCTGCTCTCACAAAGCACA
The DNA here is from genome assembly GCF_963662255.1 of Cinclus cinclus. Classification (NCBI taxonomy): domain Eukaryota; kingdom Metazoa; phylum Chordata; class Aves; order Passeriformes; family Cinclidae; genus Cinclus; species Cinclus cinclus. Next base: position 39,522,137 of record NC_085047.1, read on the forward strand.
TGGTGCAGAGCACACCTCGGCCAACATTAGATCCATGCTCCACCAAACTGTCCTGGCTGCATCCAAATACACTATTTGGTCAAACACCCAAATTTCAATCACAAATCAGCCCCACGTTACACAGTGATATTAAATCCAAAGTGTTAAAATGGTTATGAGTACTATTTCCAACTGTGTATCTTCATGTGTGCTTTTCTATCATGTCCTGGTTTACAATACAACATACATATTCTATTACCATCTGAGAAGGGTGATCATCCTTATCTCTGTGGGAAATGTCTTCTGTTGATGGGCCATAACTGATAAGGGTGATCATCCTTATCTCTGTGGGAAGTATCTTCTGTTAATGGGCCATTAAGTCCTACTGTATAACTGATAAGATTACATCATCCCATTGGGAGATGCTCCAGCCAGGAGGACGAGCCAAGCCTTTCCTACCTAGATAAAAACTGAGGTTTAGAACGCCAAAGGCAGCCTTTTCCCACTGGATTCCAGAGGAAGAACCAGGTTTTTTTTATCCACATCATCGCTGGACCCTTTGGAGGAAAACTGCACCAGCACCCTGACTGACAGTGTATCAGGTTGTATTCTGACTCTGTCAGTGGTTTTATTTTTATTATTGCATGTATTTTGTTTTTTCTTTTTTTTTTTCCTCTTCCCTATTAAAAATTGTATTACTGACTTGAAGTCTCACTAGTTTTGCTGTTCAAACCAGTACACTATCCCCTAGAATTCGCCACCATCTTGCCAACGCTTATGGACATACTGCCAAAGAAACTTTTGAACTGTTACTAAATTTACTTAATTCCCAAGATTTTCGAGCACACTGAAGAAATCCTCTGGCTCAAAAGTTCAGCAAATAAATTAATTTTCACCGAGAATTTTAGCTAATTTTTCTGTATTGCTCAAGCAATTAACACTTCCAAATTTAACTGAACAACTCAGCACCACAGGGGTAAAACTGATCTCCACCATTTTCATTTTATGGAAGAAACAGTGACAAAATAATGAAGTTTGCCAGGGGGGCATAGCAACCTAAAGGACATACTAAAAATAAAAGCCAACTACAATCTTCTAACGCTCTTCTGGAGAAGGTCACACTCCAGACAAATTCATGTCTAAAATGCCTTTTCCAAATCCAATTTAACAATATGGTCTGGTTTTGCTTGGGGTTTTTTTCCCTTCAGATTTTTGAAGTCAGTGTCAGCAAACAGAATTAAGAGGATTAGACATACAAGCATATAAAGATTTAGGGGATAGGATACAGCACACCATTGTTTGCATCAGCTGGTTTTATTCATGGGAGAGGGAACACGCAGGTCTTGTTGGAGCAACACTTCACATATAAAGTGCTCAGCAAAAGGCAGCAGGCAAAGGAGGTCTTGTACACACCTCACTGCTCAGTCAGCTTCTGTACAAGAACATGCCCACAGGGCCAGAAACACTGCCCAACATTCACAAACTGTGAACTGTGTTTATTAAACAGAGGCTGAGCCAGTGCTCTGTAATTGGGATAAAAATTCAATTTAGCAAGCACCTGTTTTGACTCCTCCATAAAAGAGAAAATCAGCACCACATCATCTTTACATTAGCCTAAAATGCAGGTTTATGTTAATATTTTCCCACAGGGTGTGGAAAGTCACATTCATGATCCTGGGGGCATACCCAGACCTTCTGTCACCAACCAGGGCTGGCTGCTCTTATGGGATGAAGTTAGTGGCTGAATATGTGAACAAGCAGACACATTCAAGGCGTCTTCACTGCAGTGTTAACACAGAGGAAGCATTTATATCTGGGAGCAACCACACCTGTGACAACAGGACCGGCTCAGTGTTCCCAGCAACTGCATTCAGTTCACAGATGATCAGTGTATTACCTCTGTGCTGCGGAGAGCCTTTTCAGTTCAGCATTCAGAACCAGGGCTCTCAAGATAAATTTAATTACAAATAAAACATTGTCACTAATTATTTTCAAAGTAATGCTCAGTTACTCCCTCAACCACAGAAGGAAATGTCTGTTTAGACACTTAGGTACTTTTAGCCTCCAAAATAACCCTCCCAGCACTTCTCCAGAATTTATTGCACAGTACAGCTTTGTCCACAAAGCACACATGATCAGCTACATTACTCAGTCACATGCTTCCACCACCTCCAAAGAAATTGCAGAGCAAGACAAAGTGACAATTAAATGGTACTGCTAGAGGCATGCTGGCCCAGATGGATAAAGCTTTGTAAATTTTCCTAGCTCAAGGGGAAAATAACAGATAACCCCATTAAACCATACACAAGCCAGCTCCCTTTTTATTCCTCACTACAGCTACTCCTGTTGAATATAAGAGACATAAAAACAAACAAATAAAACCCTCAAACTAAAGCACATTTTTTGGCTTGAAAATTAAAAAGGAAAATCTCATCTAGTTTAAAAATTCCTGTTAAATACTAGTAATTACATTTTCCGAAATAGTCAAAATGAGCACCAGCTTTTGTTGTGTTTGTTTGTCAAGAACACCAAGCTATGCTTCATGAAATTATTTGAATCCCTTTTAATTTCTCTTTGAAAAATAAATCTCCGGTCATCTATTTCTCTCCATTACAGACTGTAACTTAATAAAGTAGATTTATTCAGCTTTGTGGTAGAATATATTAATGTTGAGAATGGCTATTTCCAAGCAAATGTTAAAAGTCAATAATGCCCTTCAATAAGCAGGAGGAACTGTTTGCTTTTGCATCATAACTCTTGGATCCAGAAGGCTCATAAAATGGGACACTTGAGTTATTAAACCAAAGTGTACACAGGTCTGCATAGCTATTATACACTTTCAGAGGAAAAATTTTACCCCAACCCACAATGGATCATTTACTTGGACAGGCACTAGTCTTAAACAATCTATTATCCTGTCTAGACCAATGCACACTTTCCACAATTAACACACTCTTAAGTGACAATGCATTGGCAAGACTTCAGTTTTATTAAGTTTTCAATAGCACTGAACCATGCAGAAAATTTTGGAATTCTTATCAGGTGTGGAACTGCATTTTTAAACAGTTAATCCCATAGAAAATTCTATTTCTATGGGTTCTGACAGAAAAATTGTCGGATGTGTTAACCTCTGGGGGAAATAAAAATAAAAAGCTCTAAAATTTCTTTCAACAACTTTTCCTCCCACGTGACAACTTCCCGATGCAAGATGGATCAGCCTTCAAATAAAATCTGAAGCATGTGTTCCTAGTCCTATCATTGCCACCAGACAGTACAAAATCTGCAGATTTCCAGCAGTGACTGGGGGACTGGAGTATCTGTCTTCTGAAGAAAGGTTGAGGGAGCTGGGCCTGTTCAGCCTCGAGAAGAGACAGGGGAAAGGGGACCTCATTAATACATATAAGTATTTAAAGTAGGGTGCCAAGAGAATGAAGCCAGGCTCTGCTCAGTGGTGCAAACCACTAGGACTCGAGACAACAGGCAGAAACAGACGCCCAGGAAGCTCCACCTGAACATGAGGAAGAGCCTGTTTTACAGTGTGGGTGACCGTGCAGGTAACCCAGAGAGTCTGTGGAGTGTTCCTCTCCGGAGACGCTCAAGAACCCTCTGAAGGCAGCCCTGTGCCATGAGCTGTAGGACAGCCCTGCCTGAGCAGGGAGGTTGCACCAGACAAACCCACTGTGCTCCCTCCCAGCCTGACCCATTCTGTGATGCTGTAAACACAGCTCACAGGTAAGATTTTCCATGCGTCCAGCCCAGCCCCGAGTGTACTTTAAAACTAAACCTGCTATGTGCTAACTCGTCCATCCATGGGCAGAAAAACCAAGAGATGAACATCTGTGTGTGCCCTCCATTAACTAGATTTAAAGGTGGAAAGTCTAATATACATTAAATGCAATAAATACAACGCCGCTAAAATATAAAACACATATACGCCCCGGGGAACCCCAACCCAGTCTTCCAGGGCAGAAAAATTCATCACCTAACGATACAAAGAAAACGTATTTTTATGAAATTTCATTAACTTCTATGGAGGCTGTGACTTCGCCAAGAAACCGAGCGCCAGCCAGGTGCGACTGACGCCCCGGGGAGCGGCAGCTGCGGCCCCGCAGAGCCCCCGGCTGCACTGCCCTCAGCCCGCCCGGCCCCGGGGCCGCCGATCGGCCCCGTGCGCGGCGGAGACACCGCAGCACAGCACCCACCCCCGCCCCAGGTGGGATGGTTCATCCCGCCCGCCTCGGTGCGCCCAGCGCCGCAGCGCATCGCCCGCGGGCCGAACCATCTCTCCTGAAGCGGAGGGGGGTAGGGGCTGGCCGGCCAGTCCCGGCTCTCACGCCCCCTCCTCTCCGCCTCGCAGCCAGCCGCCATACTCGCCGCCCCTCGGCCGCTCCCGCCGCCGCGGGCCCGCACGGCTCGGGTCGCCTCACCCAGCTCCTCTCTGCCCGCGCCGGCCATCGCACCTCCGGGCTCCGCTCGCCCTTCCGCCGATGTGGAGCCGGCCGGCGCGGCGCATGCGCCCGGCGGGAGCGAACCATAGGGAGCGGCGGGCAGGCGGGCCCTGCGCGGGCTGAGGGAGGCGGTGCCGGCTCCTGGTGCTCGCCCGGAGCTTTCTTCTGCCTCCCGCCCGTAGAATCATGTAGTGTCTCAACTCGAAGGGACTCGTAAGGATCCTCAGCGCCCTGCTCCATGTAGGACCACCTAAAAGTAAAGCATGTGACTAAGAGCACTGTCCAGACACTCCTTGAACCGTGACATCGTCATCCTCCTAGTGATGTCCTTGGCTTTGCTGCGGCCCCAGCTGTGGTGGCCCCATAGAGCGGTGACCCTCGGCAGGGCAGGGGAGCCCGGCTTTGGATTGGGGCACTGCAAGCTTTGAGCCAAAATTAATCAGCAAAGACTGCAAACAAGGCCAAGTGGGAAGAGTTCAGCAGATCTTGATATCTTGAACGTTTGGAGATTAACCACTAATCTTACACCCCACCTTAACCTAACTTCTATGCTTGTTGCTCCCAGAATAACCTGCCAGTATTTCTTCATCAGAACTACCTGTATCTATGGCTGATTTAACTTAAGTAATAAAGTTTCTAGCTTCTGCTTTCCTAAAACAACTTTTTTTTTTTAATGGAGAAGATAGGATAAAGTAATTTGATTTTTTTTTCTACAAAAGAGAAATGCAATCTTCTGAAGCTTCTCATAAGCTTCAGTCATCTTCAGACATACATCATTAATTAGTTTAACTAAGAAGAAGAATTTCCAGTGGGGAAAGCATCCATTTTCAATTGTCAAATTTATGTGTATTCCAAATGCTCCTCCAAACTTTCATTTATTTATTTTAGAAATTTATTTAGGAAAAGGATTCTCAGTGAGCAATCTGTGCCTGTAGGTTATTGATTCAAGAACTGACTCACTAATTACAATATTTGTGTCAAGCATTTATGCAATATTCTACTTTGTTTCTTACAAAGCCAAACTTTGTTCAAGAAAATACATAACTAACAGATCTTCAAAAGGTGTATTGAGTGTTCATTCCTTCTATGTTGCCATTGCATCTCAGGACTTGACACAGAGTAACCCCTGCATAAACATTGAAGAGACATTAAGGACATGATACATCTTTATTTCACATCCTATCCAATGGAAATCTCTTTGCTTCTACTACTTGCTGCTACTTGCACAAAAATTATTTCTTCTTTGTTTGCTATATGCTTAGAGATATTCTAAGCATTCTTCAGGTTTGTTGTATGCTTAGGGAGATTTCTCTAATATGCTCCAAAAGTTGCATCTATTATGTGAGTAACCAGTGGTGATCAATGAATATTCAAAAACATATGGGAGATAGTATAATGTGATAGAAATTAACGATTTTGTAATCTGCATTTTGTTTCTCTTTGTTAAGAATAGAAGGATTTGCTTTAATGCGCACATCTGGGTAAATTCTAGACATCTATCCATCAAAACAAAATTTGAGTTAAATTATATGGATACTGCAGACACCAATTACTTGCATACCATAACTTTCAAGTTCTTAACAGCATATCAGCTTCTCTCTAAGAATTCATAGATTCAATTAATGTTGTTTCTGTTGGTTCAGAACAAGGCCAGATGGATTACAATACCCAGCTTCTTCAGTTTTCAATTTTTTTAATTAAAAGTTAACCCCGGAATCTTTAAGGGCTGTTTTTGTGGGTTTGTTTTTTTGTTGTTTGTTTGTTTTTGTTTTGTTGGGATTTTTTTGTTTGTTTGGTTGGGGTTTTTTTTGTTTGTTTGGGGGTTTTTTGTCTGCTCAAACCCCCCTTGTTAGAATAGATGCTCTGCTAGGTCTATCTATATACAAATTATACGCTGGCTGAATTTCCACGCTTTTTTAAGGAGAAAATGCAAGAACCACTTAAATATACAAAAATACTGTTTCAATATGCAGTCTGTCCACACAGATGCCAGCTGGCTTTTAGCTTTGGGGCTCCTCAAGTCTTGAGGGACTTCCATTTCTTCATGGAATCTTCTTTTTGTGATGCTTTATATTTGGCTTCCAGACCATCCACTGGCAGTGAGTTCCATAATTTAATTATGTATTGCACAAAAAATGTGCCTTTTGAGCCTGCTACCTAATATTCATCTGATAACCTCTAGTCTTGCAATATAAAAATAATTATTGCATTTACCTTCTCTAAGTAATTCTTGACAGATCACTGCCATGATCTCCTCTCTCTTTTCCAGGCTGAAGAGTCCTAATCTATTTACATCTCCCTTCACAGAGATGCCATTCCATCTTTTCATAATTTCTGTTGGCTTCTTCCTAGATCTCTCATGTTCAGCTGAAGTTGAGGATGCCAGAACTGCAGCCATACAAAGCCACTAAAACCCTTCTGCCTACATCTCAGGGGTTTTCACTCCTCCTCTTTGAATAATTTGTATTTTAACTTTTACTCAGGTACTACTTTGCAAGGTGATTACTTTGCATGATGTTTTAATGAGCCATTGGTAGGCCTCAATTATATTGCCATCCATCTGTCTGTAGACTATAATTCTATCTGATTGGCAAATGATTGACATTCCTCTAAGATTTGCATCACTGGTTTATATCTAAGAGCACATTTTGAAATCACCTTGAATATCAATATGGCATCTACATTTCATGAGATCCTGGATAGCAAATTGCTCATCTGCGTGTCAAAAAGCAATACCTCCTGCTAATTTGTCACTGAACATCCCAGGATCAAACTGAAAGAGGGATGTTTAGGCTGGGTATGCAGAAGGAATTCTTTACTGGCAGGGTGAGAAGGCACTGGAACAGACTGCCCAGAGAAACTGTGGATGCCCCATCTTTGGATGTGTTCAGGACAGAGGCGGGATGGGGTTTTGAGCAATCTGGTCTAATGAATGACTTCCTGCACATCACAGGTGGGTTCACAGAATCACAGAATATTCTGAGTTGGAAGGGACCCGTCAGGCTTGAGTGCTGGCTCTGCACAAGACACCCCAAGAGTCACACCTGAGAGCCTGAGAGCATTATCCAAATGCTCCCTGAACTGTGTCAGGCTGGTGCTGTGACCAATTCCCTGGGGAACCTGTTCCAGTGTTCAGCCACCATCTGGGTGAAGAACCTTTTCCTGATATCCACTCTAAACCTCCCCTGACTCAGCATCACGCCTGATTGGAACTTTGAGATCCCTTCCAACCCAAACCATTCTATGATTTTGCAATCTGAAAACATGTATATATCTCTTTATCTCTTTTCATTTCCTTATTTACAAGTGTGAGCTTCCTTTCACAGCAGTTCCTTAGGATCAGTATGTTGGTCTGTAACAGCCCATTTCCAAGGGTTCTTATTTTCCTTCTTTTCTTGGTACAAAAACTGAGCACTGAACATCTTAAACTGTGGTTAAAAACTCAGTGTCTTTAACGCAGCTTTAAAAAAATGCAGTGGATAGGAGACTCAAGCTTTTAGAAGGCCTTGGTCTGACGTATATCAAATGGGAAACTGTTTTGTAGTATCTTGATATGAACTTTCATGAGATGCCCTCCTAAAGAAAGTGAAAAAAATTTGGAAGGAGGTCCAGATGTTGATTTCCATTGTATTGCCTAGAATCACAGAATGGTCAAGGTTAGAAGGGATCTTTGAAAATATCTGGCCTTGTCCAACCATCCTGGCAAAGTGTGGCCACATGGAATCTTTTAAATATTTTCGCAAAAGGAGACTACACAGTGTCTCTGGAGTCTGTGCCAGTGCCTGGTCACCCTTACATGAGAAAAGTGTTTCTTGATATTCAGAGAGAACATCCTGTTTTGTGTCCATTGCCTCTGGTCCTGGCACTGAATACCACTTTAAAAAGCTTGGCTCCATCCTCTTTTCAGCTTCCCTTCAGTTATTTGTAGACACTGATGGGATCCCTCTGAGCCTTCTCTTCTCCCAGCTGAACAAACAGTCCCAGCTCTTTCAGTCTTTTCTCATGGAAGAGATACTCCAATCCCTTCATTCTTTGTGGCCCTTGGCTGGACTCCCACCAGTCTGTTTATGTCTCTCTTGTACTGAGGAGCCCACCACTGAACACAGCACTGCAGGAGAGGCCACACTGGTGCTGAGCAGAGGGGAAAGACTGGTTACTCCCCTTGCCATGGTGTCAGTACCCTTCCCAGTACAGCCCAGGATGCCACTGGCCACATTTCCATCAAGTGTTCCCTGCTGGCTCCCATTCAGCTTGGTGTCCACCACTGCCTCTGCTCCTCTCCTGCCAAGCTGCTTTCCAGCTGGGTGGCCCCCAGCATCCACTGGTTCATGAGGTGTGTGGCTGAAGATGGCAGGCATGTTGTCAATGTCACCAGTTAAGAACACAGATCATAAAAGGCCCATTGTGTTCAACAAATATGCTTCAAACTCCAAAACTGCTGCTGATGAGTTTGATTGCTACAGCTGTAACACAGAAATGTTAGATGGCCCCCACTGGAATCCATAAAACATAGCTGTTCAGTAACAAAATGTTAAAAGCTTGGGGTGTGTTGACTCTCCCTAAGCTTTGATGAAGAATAAATATGATTACAGAAGATAGCACAGCTGTCAAAAGTGCTAGTGGTGGTTCATACTTCAAATAGAAATTATCAGCACTTTTAAAATACTAGAAAGCCACCAGGATTTTTCCCAACATGAATCATTATCATGTCAGTAAAGTAAAATATTCTGTCACTTAATGAAAATAAAACATCTTTATTTGCATATAGATCTGTATGTGCTGGGACTTATCAGTCAAGCATTGCCACCATCAAGGTTTGCTTTTGTTGTTTAATTTGGTGAGCTGCCAGTGTCAACATTCTTTCAGTACAGTTCAAAGTCAAAGTACAGCATCCCTTCAATAAGTAGATCACTTGAAAAAATGTCACAAATGTTCAGATACTTGTGAATCTTTGTCAGCTCTTATTTATCTTCAAATAAAAAAACCAGATGTACTACATGATAAACATATCAAGTTGCACTGAAGAGATGCATAATGAGATATTCATCAATAAGATATGATAATTTTTGGTGGTGCTTCAGATTCACAATATTTTTCCATAATAGCCTGCTAACTTCATGCTTCCTTCAATCTGAAAAATAGTGCTTGAATTCTGAGAGCGTCCAAGAAATATAACACTCCATATACTCTTAAGCATTTGCATAGACCTACCTTGATGCTTATGAAATCAGGTAGTTGTCTGCAGTTCTGGACATGACCAGAGACACTGTCAAATCTTGACAGCTGTGTCTTGTCCTGGAGTATTCAGTTATGAAAGGGTCAGGGAGGTCTTAGTCATGGCCCTGTTCCAGACTTCCAACCATATTTCTCCAAGACCATGTCCCAGGACTGTCAGGGAACAGTCCTCTTCAAGTCAGCTCCCAAAAAGCACTGTGGACAAGAATATACAAAATCTCTCTTCCTCCATTTCCACAGTCCCCCCACAGTATTCCGTCAGGCCTCACACCTTCAAGTAGTTCACATGTCCTCATGTAATGTTTCTAGGGTATTTAATATACCCTCAAGAACTGAAAACAGATGACAGGAGAGGGGAGAAGAACTGTAGCGGTATAAGACAACCCATTCCTGGTTTAAAAATTCTACCATTCATAGTTTTTCACAGCTGGATATAATCCATGGGCGTAGGTCTCTTGGTGCACATAGCTGTAATATCGCAAAAAGTAATGGCTCACCAGCAGATCCCTAAGGTAGCTGTCAGCCACCCTCCCACTCCTATGATTCATATCAGCTTTGGGAACTAGTACAGCCCTTGGCAAAAAGCATTACTCCCAAGTCTGCTCTAATTCATGAGAAAATTCCAGAGAACTACAGCTCAGAGACAGTGAAAATCCACATTGCAGCATGTACTGCTGGGACTTCTTTCATGTGTTGTGGGAGGATTCTCCCTCCACTAGCTGCAAGGCTTTTACAGTCCTTGTATTCCACTGAAGAAGTTCAAAGAGGAATCTGAAGAGGAGGATGATCATCTGCTTGCTTGAGCTTCCTGAGGTAAAAGTAGTTGTAGGACACTGTAAAACCACAGCCAGTTAGTGATTAAAAGGTGATACTGAAAATACTTCTTAAAGCTGCAGGAAATACTAATTATAGGAATTTAAAAATAGATGCATAGATAATTTCATAGATAATTTACTTCAGAGGACTAATCAAATCCAATTTTAAAAAAGTAGCCTCCTGGAAAGGGTTAGAAAGCACGAGATGTTAAGAAATCTGTGATCATTCAGACAATCAAGCACTGGAGTAAGGACATCTGTAGGATTTTCCTAGGATCAGTTTCTTACTCTGAAATTTGTAACTGCTGTATACATACAAGTACCTACATTGGTAACGATTTATTCAGTGAACATGGTAATCAAGCTCTTTCTCATCTGCTCTTACACACATACCATCATTATAGCCAGACCCAGCGTGAGTAGTGTAGAAAATAACTGATGGCCTGTTTCTGTCTGCATAACATATTCAATGTGCAAGCTAGCAATCATCTGTCTGAACAGCTGCACTTTGGCTGTTTTGCTTGAGAATAGCCACCATTTCTACCACCTCCCCTGCATGCAGCCTTGTGCCCATGGAATCTGCATAGGCATGGTTTCAGGTTCTGCCCCTCTTCTGAGCTGCTCTGCTTCACATGTTGGAGGCAATGCTCAGCTCACTGAGGTGGGTTGACCTTTGCTGCCCACCAAAGCCACCACTTTATCACTACCCTCCTCACCTGGACAGAGGAGGGAAAAAATGATTAAAGGTCTGTGAGCTGAGGTAAGGATAGGAAGAGATCACTCAACTTTTACCATTACATGTAAACCAGACTCAACCTAGGGAAATTAATTTAATTTATTGCCAATGAAACAAAGAAGGATAATGAGAAATAATAAGAAAAAAAATCTAAAACCACTTTTCTCCCCCCTTTCCTTTCTTCCTGGACTCAACTCACAGGATGAGAGTAAAGGAAAAGAGTAAAAATACACTTACTTTGATTAATGGAGTGTCAATGTCACAAATTACCAGCCATTGTTTTGTCTTTCTCTTTAAACACAATGAAATGGTGTCTTCCATTCATGGAGAAGTTCTGCTACACTGTAATTAGAAGCAAATCTTACTAAAACCTGACAAAAAACATTTTTCTCCTTGAAGATCTAACTCTTTGTTGACAGCAATGTTTGCTTTTGAATTGTCAGTTGCATAAAACTCCATCCCAGACCCCATAAATAAAGCATTTACCAGAACAAAAGGATACACTGACATTGTCTTTTTCTAGAGTACTGACTTTGAATGGTATTTATCAATACAGTGAACATCTCCCCTTCTATATAGAAGTTAATTCTGCTCTTCATTTCACAAAGACATTTTCAAAATAATGAGCATATCCATCTTTTACAAGTGCTGCACATTTAGACTGAGGTAAATAATAATTCATATTAATTCAATGTTTAGTATTATACTTAGCTGTGGACTTGTAACAATAGAATGGGTAATGGTACCCATTTACAGCTACAGTTCTGTATGTAGCATAAAAAGAAATTACACCATTAACTTTATCTCTTTATTTCTTTTTGCTAACCCTTTTCTTAATTCCTTCCTCCTCCTTTCTCAGCTGAAGAGTCTGAAATAAGTGTGATGTCATCAGCAAAAATAGCAAAACATTTAACAGTTAAATAAAGGTGAACAAGTTAAACAAAGAGGGACTGAGGTACAAAGACCTGTTTCAGGGAAGCCATGGCTGCTCCTAGTAAGATCTGTACTTCTGGTAAGTTCTGTGTCTCTGTTTGTTTGCATCAAAGGATTACATATAGTCTGAAAATAATTCATGTGTGTGCAGATATATATATATATATATATTTACATACTTGGAAATCCACCAATTTACCAATCTACCAAATTATACTCTAAATAGGAAAATTTTGTTGGAGAGTGCTATTGATTAGCAAGGGGCAATCATGGCTTTGAAATCCCAAAGGTGATATCCTGGTGCATGTGTGCAAGTCCTGCCTTGTGGGTAGGCTGCATATCCCCAAAAATAGGCATATAGACTGACTATACCAGTAAGATTATAAAACGGTGAGTAAAATCAGTGATCTGTGATAATCTATATAAATTCTAGTCCATAACCTGGCATGACTCAGAGCTGAGCTTATACTTTCCCAGGCAGAACCTGGCACATATGCTATCCCAACAAGGTTGGATGTGGCAATCTCATTTCAGAGGGTGGCAAACTTTAAGTATATGGGATCCTACCTCATGCTTAGAAAAAAAGGATCATGCCCTGTTTTGGTTACAAGTACAGAATTTGTTCCCTGCTATAGATGCATTGAAGAGTGGGTCAACAAGCACTGGTGAGGTGGTTCCTGAAGGAGCCAAGAAGTTGCAGAATCTCCCTTTTGTGTAGCTGGAACAAGAGCAGAGCATGGGCAAGGGGGAGAGAGAAAGCAGATGTTTGCTGTGCAAGGCGCTTCTTTCCTGTGCAAAGCAATGTTGTGAATCAACCATGTCTGGTGTAGCCAATGGACACAGAAATGGATGCCAGAATCTTCTGAGTCCAGTTCTCCCTGCCACTCTGAGTAAAAATGCCTGCAATGTCCTTTTTCAGTTACAGCCTGCTCCACAGCACCAGACCCAGTGATAACCACTAATTAAAATGGGACAGTGTCCTGGTTTGAAAGACAGGTGTTTGCTAAGGAAAGCAGGAGCTTCCCTTTGGACTGAAAAAAAAGTGTGATTCTTCTTATTATTATAATTTTGGAATTAAGGGAGCTCTCAGGCAAAGATATGGGGGTAGGAATAACAGTTCTTTACTAGTATATCTAACACGACAAACAAGAACAACAACAGCTATGAAATTACCCACAAACAGAACAGTAACTCAGTCCCAGTGTTTTTTGGCTGCAGGCACCTTTTCCCTGAGCTGCAGTTCCCGGTGCTGGGGGCGGGCGGGTCCCGCAGAGCCGCAGGAGGGCTGGGGGTGATGGCAGAGCTGTCCCAGGGGGAGAGAGAGATGGAGAGAGAGCTCTCCGCTCACGGTGTCGGTCCCGCTGCTCAGCAGAGTGCTGGATGGTGGTAGTTCACAGCGAGAAGACAGCTGGGCAGGGTCCGATGGTGGTTTCCCGACGCTGGGATGGCAGGGATGGGACACAGGCGGCGATCGTCCTTCTCGTCCCAACTCCGCGGGAGAAATGGGCCGGGGTCCAGCCTTCCGCTTCCTCTTCTGTCTGTTTGGATATCGTGGGGTTCCCTCTTCCCTCCCGTCCCCTCCCCCTTGTCACCAGGGCCCAGTCAACAGGTATCTTAGCATGACAATGGGGAAAATTCCACAGAGGGAAAAGGGAAAGAAACCAACCCCCAACAGACAGTTATTTTTTCCCTTGGCTTGTTCAGACAAATTAAGACAGTATGACAACAGAAATACTAGCTGCAGACATTTACCAGTTGGTTCTGGTGGTAAAGCACTGAGAGGCTTGAACCAAGTATGGATGTGAATTCTGCTCAGTTCACTCAGTCTGAGTCAACTTCCCCTCTGAACACTACAGCACTATTATTAGTAGCAGTTCAATTGCATTTCACAAATTAAAGTGTTGTGTAAATTGTTCTCCTGTTCAGCACAGCAATTCTGCTCTTAAGAGATAATCCAGGCCGAGGAAGCATCCTGAGATTCCACAGAGAAAGACTATCACTTCTTGCAGAGTGAAGGGGAGAGAAGCAAAGAAGCAACGTCTATTTATGTATCTGTATTCTAGATACGTGGTAGTTTGTCAAATTTTAGCCAGAAACTAGATGATCTTTAAGGTCTCTTTCAGCCCAAACCACTCTATGATTCTAACATTTTGCTAATGAATGGCTGTTAATGGAGCAAAGAAGAGGCCAAAGCAGAGGAGAAGACAAAATATTGCTGGGATAGGAAAATATCCTGGACAAATCCTCTCTTCACTGTGCAATAAAGATGGTTTAAGAACCTGGGAGGAGAGAGGAAAGGGTATCTGAATGTCTAGTCAAAGGGTTCATGGGATTTAGATGCTATTTAGTCCTTCATGTAGATTTTAAAACTCTGTACTGAGGACACAGAAGGCTTTCTAAGATGGGCTAATGCTCCTGTGTTAGCAGCACAGTAGGTCATGTAACAGAAACGGCTGCCTCATTCTTCCTAGATATCACAGATTTGACAGAGGACAAAAGCTCCTTTGGGACATCTCCATATATCCTTAATAAGGCTCTAACCCCTACAGCATGATTTGAGGTTGGAGCTCCAGGGTCAGACAAGGCACTCACTGCTTTTGGGGGTGCAGACACTCCTGTCTAAATTTGGGTAGCAGCAAATAATGAAGAGCACTGAACAGCAGGGTTGCAGTGGTGAGCCCAGGGTTGCCAACCGTTATTCTTAATACTGGACTGCACCTGGGCAACTGCTAAAATATCTGGAGTGGAGGATGAGTGTACATGTCAGGAGATTGAACTTTGGAAGCTCAAATTTATATCTGCCAGAATATGCTCCTACTTCTCCAAAGAAAAATCCAGCTTCTCCATGTATCATATTTAAAGCATGATTTCAGCAACAGGTCTGCAAGATCTATTACCAATCTCCTCAGTGTGACTAGTTAATGTACCTTCTCAGACAGGAAAAAATACTTAGTGCTTGGGGTTTTTTTGTTAAATAATCAGTTTTATGGTATTTTTGGTGGACAAAATGGGTACAGAAGTTAAAAGCATTGGTAAGACTCAGCCCAGGGCTAATATTAGAATACTAAATGATAGGAAGATCTGAGTCAAGATTTGAGATTTGGGCTTGCTTCATCTCGTGGTAAACATTATTAAAACTTCTTAAAGGAGAAATGGTGCCATTATTGATTAAGTTTTAATTTTAACAACATGAGTCAACGTCTTTCTCTGTTTTACAAAAGAGGGTTTTTTAAATGGAAACTTTCCACATTTGACCATCATTTATATTGTCCTTTGTAGGGAGACGATGAAAGACAGTTTCACTGGGAGATGGTCTGAAGTTGTTAGTGTTGCTGTCCTGTATTCTTGACGATAAAGCAAGACAGATTTTCAAAATAAGAAAGAAGCAGCAAGGAAAGCAGAAAGGATGGAACATATAGTGTCAGGAAGCAGCAGGACCAGGTGAGACATAAGGTGCAGGTGACAGTGAGGGACAGGACAGTGCCCCCCTGCCATGGCCTCATCTCACAGCACCCAGCTAGAAGAGCTGAGGAGGGCCAGCAAGTCAGCAGGGTGGAATCCGCAAAAAAAACAAGGGCAAGGAAGGCCCTGAGCCTGATGGGGCCACGTCAGAGCTGGCCTTGAGCACAGGCAGCCAGACTCCAACAAGGACTTGGTGTATAGGTTCTGCTTTTGGTGTTCTTATTTGTTCTTTTTTTTTTTTTTTAAGAATGTTCGTATGATTCAGTCAGCTGCTCTGTGCACAGGCCAACTCTGTCAGCAGCATTACTAAACACACTTTCTTGGGGAAAGGAGGAAAAAAAGCAAAATAATAAAAGACACAAAAAAGGTACAAGGGGGAGGGAAGGCAAAAGAAGCTCCATATCTAATATTAAGACATTGCCAAAGCTGGTAAAGGTAGAGATGAGGCATCTTTTGGGTCCCTCTCTCTGTCTCAGGAAAGTTACTCTAACTCCCAGTATGGAACGTGCCAGTGCATTCACACTGGATTTCACTTCCAGGTCCTACCAGGATGTTACAGAAGTAATTTGTCACAGGTCCAAATTATACTGTGTGTATCACTATATTAAAAGCTTCAGCGAAGGGTCTAGGGTTAAACCAATTTTTTTTTCTACCTTCTTCATCTGATGCTCTTAATTTCTTATGTTACCATCTTATCCTCTGGTTACTCAAACCACACATTTTTTGGTTAACATTAGCATGTCTTTTGCTCCAAATTATTCAGTTTCTTAATTTTTGGTTGGTCACTTTCTGCAAATAACTTTAGGTAACTGGATGGATCCAATTCCTGTTATCCTGGATAAAGTTAAATTTAAGAAGCCACACAAAGCTTTGAAAAATTACAACTTTTTCTTATTAAAAATGTATCCACAATTGCCTGAAGACAGTTCTGTATTGTGTAGTATTGTGATAGCACAGTCTTATTATTAACACAGTATTAATCTCCACTGGGAAAGACATGAAAATCCATTATGTCCCACTTCTATAGGAAAAAAAAAAAAAGAGAAGCTAAGGAAGAACTGAAATACAGAGAAAAAAAAAACAGCTTGCCTAAAGCTACACAGAAAGTCTGCAGCATTGTAAGGACTTGAATTCCATCCTCCTAACACACAGGCTAAGACCACCCCTGCCCCATAAAAGCCTTTGATAGTTTTATTTCTAACAGACCTCATGTAGATGAGTTAATGTGAACAATGGTCATTTCCATCAGCACTGCAGGTGAAAGAGGAGAATTTCCTAAGGCAAAGCCATTTAGAGGCAAAGAATTAACACGGTTATTTTTAAAATCTCCTACTCCTCCAACAGTTCATCACTACCACTATCAATTAATTTTAAAAACTTGCATTTCAGTGAATAACGTCCCTGTGTACGCTGGTAAAAGTGGTCCCAGATGTGTTAGTGTGCAGCTCCAGGGTGGCCTGTCACAGCTGGCAGTGACAGCTGATAGGAGCTCATTAAGTGCAGCCTCAACTCATGCTCCCAGTTCCTAACCAGCTCTTGCCTCCCATCTAGTGGCTACCTACAGGCACGAAATAGTTTATTCAGATTTTTTTAAATTAAGGTACTGAACAAGAAAGAATCTTGTCTGCAGTAGAATAATGTAAGAAATTAATCCTCATTCTCAGAATTTTTTAAATAACTTTGCATAACTTTTCAGAGTAACTTCAATAAACTCAGTTACTCAAATATTGTTGGCTCCTTCAAAAATCACTACAGAATCTTCAGAGCTAGGAGACTGAAAAAATAAATCTGAACGTGGAATTCTTCTGTTACCTTCAGGAGTCTGCACCCTGTAAGGAAGCTGTGTTCACAAACCTTTCATAGCCAAAGTTAAAAGCTTAATTCTCATCTCCAAGGGCAAGGTTAAAATCTTGTGTGGAAAACTCTCTCCAGAACCGCAGCCTGCAAGGGAAAAACAAGGGGATTGAAAAAAGAACAATAAAATCCCAGAAGTGAGCACAGAGTTTTGACTTTACATCCTGCAACAACCACAAAACCTGGAAGGGACATCCAAAGATCATGTGGTCCAGCCTTTCATGGGATGGGAAGCCTCCATGAGATTAGGACCCTGTCCAGTCTTGGTGAACAAGGAATTCCCTCCCACCAACCACAAGCCAACCTCCTCCTGTTTTGCATAAGCCATCTCCAGAGGAGGCAGAGTCTGTAGCTCCATCACCTCAACAAAGTGCAGCACAGACTGAAGTCACACCTGAGTGTGGCTCACACAGCCAGAGCTGCAGCAAGGAGGTGGCAGGAAGGATGCCAAACAGCAGAGCCTGGCACCTCACCACTCCCAAAAAGCAAATGTATGTTCTCAGGGAAGGCTGCAGCTAGAAATGCCACTCAGCATCTAGAGTGTATGGAGTGCTGTATGTGGGGAAGGGAGGGCAAAGCAGAGATGTTGCTAGGGGATAACAGGGCCCAGGACCTGCCTTGGTGAAGCTGGTTTCTCATCCATTTGAGATTGTTACTTTTATAGGATCTATGTGCATCTATAAGTATTAATCATCCATCTTGATGGCAAATATAGCAGGCAGAATACAAAGCAGGGAGTTATCCCATGTCAGAATATGCTGGCATGTGTTGCTAGTCAATAGATGTTCGTAGTACTTTAGTGGGAAATATCTCCTTTTGAGTTTATTTCAATCTAGGACCTATCTACTTCTGGATTGTATTCAGCATCTAAGCACGGATCAGAATTGATAAAGCCTGAGATACTTTATATTACCAGCATGTACTCCTACCAGCAATAATAGTAAATTAAACAAAGCCTGGGCACAGTCTTTAGACACAGCAAGTGATTGTTTAAACTGTTTAATTGTTAGGATAGAGCCTGGGGTATTTTTATGCTCAAAGTTTCCTAAACAACTCCCAGGCATAATTTAGGACTTGGCATATGCCATGCATCATTCTCAATTAAATTGCCTCCCTAGTTTGAAGGGGAAAAGGGCTTGAAAATTGGCCCCTGTGCAAAAGAAGTAATTTAACATGGTACTACAGGCATTGCCTTTGGCTACATCCATGATGCTGGGAAATAAAAGAGGCAAAATAAAAGTTTAAATAATGTTCCCCTAAACACATAAGCTCCAAAGTTTCAGGAGCTACTATACACAGCTTCCCCTCATCATAGGCTGCAGAAATCAGATTTTTTTTTTCAGGAAGATGCTTGCAGAGTTCAAAAGTTCTACCAGTATTTGGAGCAGTTGTTTATAAAAATCCTCCTGTCTCCTAAGAATGCAAGTAAATACTGAAATTTAAATGTAGAATTCATTTCTTATTTGTCTTGCTGTTCTTTAAATAAAAGACAAAAAATCCTTGGTGGTGCCTATTCTTGAGTAAAGAATTGTGTTCTGGATCTTTACAGAGTATTGGTATAGGGAAACATTTCCTTGATAAAGTCAACAAATTATAGAATCACAGAATGATTTGGGTTGGAAGGGACATTAAAGTTCACCCAGTTCCAATCCTCCTCCATGGTCAGGGTCACCTTCCAGTAGACCACCTTGTTCAGAGCCCCATCCAACCTGGGCATTAATTAGATCAAATAGTTAATTAACTAATCTGCACAATTATTTAACAAATATTAAATTAACAAATATTAAATAATAAGTTCAATTTAGTTAATTTCAGTTCCAAAGAGCTCTAACTTATAACTCCGAGAATGTGTCCAGCATTTTAAACCACTCCTAATTAAGTTCTAGATATCATGAAGATCATGCAGAAATAAAAAAAGAAGTGTTTTACCTAAAGAATTACAAGAGTTACCAGTGTGCCGTGAGTATGTAAAGAATTAATACTGAATGATTATAAGTGAATGCACAAAAGGCTGGAAATCTGCAGAGTCCTCTAACTACTGGCCCTTAAATGCATCAGTTATCCTGATCAAAAAAGTATTATCTTAAGTGCAAGCAGCCTGAAAGAAACAAAAGTACTGCCTGAAAATTATGTGCTAAAATTTCTAAAACTCCCCAAGGAATTACCTAATTAAATTTAATTCCAAAAATCAAACCTTTTTTCACTTTTCAAATCTCTCTTGATCTATGTCTGCTTTACAAGTTAAAAGGCAGCTTTGCAAATGGATTGGACTGATTCTCAGTCTCTTTTACAACCCTTATTTCCTTCCACATCCAATATGATATAAAGGAGCTCCACTATAGGCACTCTGATCCAAAATCTGACGAAGATAAAGGTAACCTTCTCACAACTTAAACAATTTTAGTCTGAGGCCCTAAATAGTGACAGATCTCAAAGCCTGAAGTACTAATATGGATGGATGTATCAATTAATAAAGAATCTTATACTTATTTAAGCACAACCATTTTTATAAATACTTCTATAAATAAATACATGCAGAAGTAATACTTTGAGCCAGTTAATTTAGCAGTGATTTCCTGCATTGAAACTAATGAGATCCCGTTGGAATAAATATTATCATAGCTGATCCAAGGCAGAAGCATAATCAAGCAAGATTGGGGAAATAACACACTATCATCATAAATGCTAACCATATTTGTTTAATAAATGATGCTTCAGGGAGAGTCCCCAAGCAAAATATCCCTAAAGCCCAAAGATCCCTGAACCCTGTTTCCACTACTGAATGATGGATGAGCAAATCTGTAAATCTGTAGTAGGCAACAGCCAGAGCTAGGACACAGAAGATGTTTAAAAAAAAAATTAAAAGTATGCCAAAAATCATCATGGTATGCTTTTCCTTTTTCCACTGAAATCACCTGTTCTCCTAGAAACAGCATTCTTCTAGGCACCATACTACAGTGATGGCTGTGGTGTGATTGGTGCTGTGATTGGACAGAGTTTGAAGTCTCCCTGGCAAAAAAGTCCCAGCTGCGTCTTTGTCTTAGTTACTAGTTTTGTGTTGAGATCAACTGCAAAAGAAGAGATCCTTGCAGATTTCAGCCTATGAAGGTCTTCAGTGTGATGTCTGCCCAAAGACAGCATAGAGTTATCAAGTTATTTTGCACATGTCAAGCCCACTGAGTTTGTATCCAAAGCATGTAACTTGATATGTTTTGAAGTCTGTCTCAATGGTACCCAATTTTCTAGTGATGATCATGGGTTTGTGTTAATGTGTACTCTTGTGCAAATATAGATAAGCAACGCTAGTTCCACACAGGAGAAAATATATCACTATGTTACACTTTAATAATCCTTATAATGACATCTAAACAATTAGCTCCAAAGTCTTTTTAACTTCTTTTAGAACTATGAAGATATTATGACCTTAGTCTTTGTCTTGGTTACATACTTAATTAATTCACATTATACTCTCAGGAATCACATGGTATTGACACAGGATAGCATTTTATTTTTCTGGTGCAAACAGTGAAAGTCTCAAAGGTCCACTGAGGGTAGTTTGGGAAGCAGATGTTAGAGATGGGGTGTTATTTGTATCAAAACATGGTTCTCATCTGTGCTGCTTGCAATGGTGTTGTGGCAAACACAGGGCTGATAAGCAGTGTGTGAAGAGCTGTGTACATGCCCTTCTCAATACCTTTCTTCTGCCTGAGAAAGTTAATAACTACTTCAACTATGGATATATTCTGCAAAGAATGTCTCTGTACAGGAACTATACTTCTCTAAGTCTTGAGCTGCTCCTTTTCAAACTCAGGACATCTGGAGCAGGACAAATGGGTAGCCAAGTAACAGCTCTATACAGTGTAACCCTTCAAAGTATTCTGCACCATCATAAAGATCCTTTTGCAACATCCACACATAACTATCCAGACGATTTTAAGCAATACTGAAAAAACAAACATTTTCAGGCCTTGCCTGATCTTGAAATTAGTTTCCATTCAGCAATGAATTGTATATGAGTTAGCTATCAATAATAAATATGCCAATAGTTGTATCCAGTCCTGGGCTTGTAAGACTTGGTTGTTTGATCATTTAATAATCAACACAAGTGTCTTTATCTATTCCAGTTGGTCTCATAAGGGGGGAACTTCTAAGCAGGAAGAAAACAGCTTAAATATTCCTAGATAGAGAGTACATGCCTAAATGCTATTTAAAGACATCAGGACAGGATGGTAACAGAATGTGATTTAGTATAAGCCAATAGTACTTCCAAAGCATGTATTTGAATACTTTTCTGGAAGAAAACCAGTTAGAAGTTCCAATGGCATCTGTGAGTGATGTTTGCTTCAATAAACATTTACCTTTATTTAAAGATAAAGAGTGGGTGGTTATTTGTTTCCAATTTCTTGTATTAATGTTCTGGCCATAGCTAGGCCAGTTTCTTCGATAATATTCCAATGGGTTTAATCCCTATAGGATGAAGACATAACTAAATAATAAATGGGACTGCTCACTCTTACTTGCTGTGGCTGCTTAGTAAGGCTCTGTTCCTTGAGGAGCTCCTGGTTAAGGAACAGTCCTAATGAAATACTGTCATGGCTCCCATTATAGTAATTAAATGCTGAAAATTACACCAAAATGGCAAATACCTAATCTGGAAGAAAAGAGCTGCTTCCAATACTTCTCTGTGGTGCCACTTGGTGACAGCAGTGAGGGCCCTATTCTGTCATCAGTGGTCTGGTGTGATTGCAATGGGATCATGAGCATCAAGGGAAGTTCATCCCACAGTACTAATGGGAACAAAACTGTTTCCAAGTCAATAAACAATGTTGCTCTTTTTTCTTCCCCTGATTCTTTTATATTTCTTTTTTTACAGCCAGTCATTTGGGCCACCTGCAGGCATGAAATGGACTTGTCATTTAATGCCATTTGCAAACTTAATCAGTCATAAATTAGTGAGATTTCCTCCCCTGCTGCTTCCTCCTGGAGGACTGTCCCAGTCTGCTGAGTAGGAAGAGTCTACAAGCAAGACTGTATTTCTTTGGTCAGCATTTTCCTGAATGCAGAGTGCAGGTAAGTTGCCACTCCTGAAACACAAAACTCAGGAAGGAGCAGGCAGGTAGGTAACACTCAGCAACAGCCCCAGGCCATTCGCACATGCTTCTTATTAAAAAAAAAAAAATTAAAAAAAAAGTGTTTTAAAAAACTTTATCAACCAAGATAATCTCACTTCATGTGACCTTCAGGAATCGAAGAGGATCCTCACCTTTTTCAAGGATATGATCTCTTAAGTAAATCAATGAAAGGAACTGATCCCTTAAACCACCTTCTTCAATCTATTTCCTTTCAGTGGAAAGGAAAAGTAATGCTATCACACAAAAGTAATGTTATCCACAGTAATAGAACAGTACCACTTCAATTTCACAATCAAGCATGCTGAAAAAAATGCCTTGTTTTCCATTAAGAAAAAACGGGGGGTTATAAAAAACAAAAAAAGGTTGAGGAATCTACTTTTAAATTAAAATGTCTCCTCTATAAATGCAAAGACAGTGTGTTTAGTATGCAGTTTGGAAAATCTGGAGAAATATTTCCCTGGTGTATCTATCACACCCTTCCTAGAGATGAATGGCAAAATGTCCAGTTCTACTCAGTGAGAACTATAATTCCGAATTAGGTGGATAAAAAAAAAATTATTTACGACAGATTATGTCATTTAATGCTTAGTGAACTGGTCTTTCACCAGCAGAAAGTCTGCAGTAGATAGGTCACAACAGCCTAGGCTCTTGCCCCTGTACTGTGACTTAGCCTGGAGCTGAAGGGCACACTGGGAACAAGCTGGAGAGCCATTCTGTGGCCATGCTATTCAGTCCTCTGTTACATCATGTTCTAAAACTCCTAGTAGGTTAGATATAGTCCAAATATTCATTAAAAATTAAGTGAGAAGCTATTTGGACAGAAATTGTTTTTTAAAATAGTCTTCCAGACTACCATGGAATGGAAATCAAGTTCTTAATACAGTTTTTGCATTTTAGTTCTGTTTGGTTCTAGCTTCCTTTCTGGAAGCACATTTCTTACAACACTAGCCACAGAATCATTTGTCTCTTTGTGCCCAAGGACAATACAGTTTCCACTGACTATTTTTTAATTTCTGTTTATTTGCACAAAATATTTTCCCCCACGTGATAAGCTGTGTTGTTTTGCTGCACAGTCCTAAAACTGAAACATTTTTAATGGAGTTCCCTTGGGGACAGAGAAATGGAGCCTTAGGACCACTAATTGTGTTTCTAAATATGTCTCACAGTAGCCTAGCAGGCTGTAAAGAATTCCAATATCTATAAGGAAGAACTGGACAAAAATAAAATCTTATTGACAAAAGCCAACACATGGCTAATACAGATGAATGATGGAAATTTGCCAATAATTGCAATGTCATTTCCTTCCCAGCTGTTCTTGGGGGCAATGCTCAAATTATGTTTCTCATTGACCTCTTTCAGACAAAAAAAAATCCTTTCCTGCCCACTATTTATTGACCATCTTTAGAATGGGATAGAATGAAATTATATTGACATAGGTTAGCCTGTAGGGTTTAATTAACACCACTGAGAAGTCTGATGCCCAGACGGCACAGCTGCTTTCATATGGCATGAGCTGGTAGAGCCAAAGCCAGGAGGCTTTGCCAGTGATGAATTCTGCATCTGTCAGAGCAAGGCTGCTGGAGACCTCCTGGAGTTAATCTGTAGGGTTGGCTTGTGCTCCTTGCCAGAACGTACCACATGGCCCACAGCCTTGTGGAGTAATACCTCGAGTTAGAATCAAAGTGAAAATAGCCAGGCAGGGAATATTGCTGAATGGGTCTTTTGTGTTCCACAGAGAATGAGGGAAGGGCTCCAGCCTGCTTTACTGGTATGCACATGCACAGGAGAATCATCAGTCCTCATCCTTCCTACTGCCCTGTTATCCAACCCCTGACTACAGCTCAAGTAACCCACCCCAGTCAAGGGTTTGACTGCCAGCAAAAGATGCATGAACTGATAACTCTGTGATACAGAGAAGTGTGTAGTAGGTTATACGGTTCCCTTCTGAAGAATCCTGGTGGTTAGATCTTAATGTGAAGAGCTTTTCCAAAGTCCAATGAGGACGAGAAGTACTTCTGGATAGCAAAAAGAGGAGCTGCTTGCTCCCTGCCTTTCAGAGACACCTTTTCACCCTTACATATTTTTTTGTCATTTTCTTTGTCCTTATTTTAGAGAGTACAAGACAGATGTAACAGGGCAGCCTTTCTCCAGAGAGGAGGTACTAGAATGGAATACAGCCAGATGGAATTGCTCAAGCCCTTCCCATAGAGTTCACTGGTTCAGTCTCAAAAACATAATTCAGTGGCATGAGAGGTACCTGAGCCAGTTCTGAACAAGGCAGCTGAGGTACCAAAAACTGCCTAACGGCCCTGTTTGAGCCTGCAGCAGTCAAAGAAAGTGGAGTAGACTAAGAAGGGACAGCAGTGTGCAAAGGAAAAGGGAAAAAGGCTGGAGAAGCCTGGTCAGCAACCAGCATCCCTTGTAAACTGTCCATAAAGTGTCTTCATGCACAAGCTAAATTGTTTCTCCAGAGTTTAATTTATGCATGCATACTAGTGTGCCACTGTGGGGGGACCTTTGGGAGTACAAACACCCTTTCTGAAAGAGTAATTTGGCCAATAAAAGGAAATTACAAACTCATCACAGAAAAGAGCTGTAAAAGCGGCTTTTAAGCAAACTGTAAAAGCTGTATAATGTTCACACACACAGCTGGCCTGTGCTGCTGCATGACCACCACAGCACACACAAAATCTATCACTCCTGACACTGTGTAAGAAACATCCCCTCCCTACCACAACTGACAACAGAAGATAGTCCTATGTGGCCAATTTTCCTTCTGTAGGAAGGGTTTGCACTATTTGCAGGTATTTTTTTTCTATGTTGAGATTGGTCAATTTTGCAGTAGCAACTCCCTGAAGGACTTTCTGGGCCGGCCAGATTCTGCACCCAGGATATCAGTCAACTCACATTTTCATTTCTAGGTAGTCATGACTGGACTTCAGCTATATTATATATAACATATGCTATATAGCACATAATATGAACTGTGTACCTTATATCTATGTATCTTAGCTTGTTGTTTGAAACTATCATGGTGATAAAAAGATATGAGACATCTAAGAGGGAATGAAAATCCAAATAGTTATTTGTATTTTCAGGCCCGTAAGAATTCTTTAAAATACAGTTTTAAATTTGAGCTTTGTAACAAGTGAAGCCTGTTTGAACCTGGAACTGTGAAGCTCTGCTTGGCATAAAAAGTGAAGGATATTTTGATATTGTTTATTTTTTGACTGAGACTGGGCTAGATGAGTCTTCTGCTGCTGCTGCTTCAGCATCAGATCACCCAGGAGTGGAGATGCAGAAGCAGACAGGAATGATTTGACAGTGCTTAATGAGAGGACATTTCTCACTCAGCCACTGGATTTTGTCAACTTATTTTGAAATCTTGCAGTGTTTGCATGAGGCAAACAACAAAGAACGTTCACAAGTTCAGCTGACACTATCCATCCAAATTTTAAAATGTGAAGAGCTTAAGTACTGGAGAAAGATTTTATTCTTCAGATCTTTTTACTTTAAAATTGTTAAGCCTGTTTATTCTCCTAATTGCCCTGGCAAATAGCCTGGGATTTATATTTCCATTTCTGTTAAAAATCTTCTGATACTAGTCCTGAAACAGAACTTTCCACATATGTGGGGAAAGGCATTGCCCATATGATTAACTGTGGAATTGGCAATGTGAAAGGAAACAGATGAAGTCATATTTTTCTGTGCAAATTCGCCTGAACCAGACTAAACTCACTGGCCTAAGTAATTAGTAGAAGATAAATGCAACAAAGATAGCTGCAGTACTTCCAGACGAAAATATCTTGTCAAGTTAGTGCTTGACTTGATGAGACTCATCTGATATACAGTGATTGTGTCTTTTTTAATTACCACAGTTCTCTTTTCCTCATTTATTGTTCTAACAAAACTGTTGAAGGAACTTCATTTGAAGATGGGAGCCCATAGAATTAGAAATACCAACTTCAACCTTAAATGAAGTTAACATAATTAATGGCAATTTAAAAAATTTCCACTAAAATATGGTGGGACCTGACTCTCACAAGATCTATTTTGTTTTTCAGTAACTACTGTGTGGAATAAAAATTTCTAAAGGAAGTCAATAGATGCAATTTGAGGACTTGGAGGTTTGGAATTCCTATAAAGCATGTGTAAGGTTGCCAGAATGGTCACACTGGGTACATACACACAACTGGTGTTCTTAAAGATTTGGAATTGCATGTCATCTTACCCAAGAACAGACTTTCAAAATACCTTAGTTTCCATTTAGGCCCAAAAAACACACAGTAAGGTATTTTTTGGTCCATTTCAAGTACTGAGGTGGTTTTAAAGCCTTATTTCCACAGCTTTCCTGAAGCCTGAAGTGTGAAAGAGTGCAGTTCTGATTATGGTGCTAATTCTGGCCTGCCAAAGATATTCGGAAAAATCCCAGCTAACTCTCTGCCAGGCAATACTCAAGTGGATCTGAGAAAAATCCCCCAGCACAGCTCCCAAAACACAATGTGGGTGAGACTGCACTGTTTTTTGACTTGTTCCTTCAGGGGAGAGAAGCTGACAGCTCCCAAGTTCCCTCAAGCCATGTGTCCAGCTACCAACATGTTACTGCAGTTTCATGCGCTGAAGACACTACACCAGTTGGCTCAGAATCAGCTCTTATACCATTAAAGACACTCCAAAATGTGAATATACAGAAGAGTAACCTCATTGCAGGGCTACAGGGGTGCCAAAAATCACCCAGAGGAGATCCACATCCAAGCTTAAGGCAGTGCGGATACCAATGGACAGCTTGCCTTCAGCTGGGTGGACTTGGCCAAGGGCACCAAGACCCACACTCATTTGATTGTGTGAATGTGCCCTCAGCATTGTGCCCTCAGCATACAGCCTGGATGCCAACAAGCTGTAGCTCTCAGAACTGCAGCCCTCTTTACAGCCTGAGGACACCTCTAAGTGTACTTTCAAGTTACTACCAAAACTTGGAGACCACCTGCAGGAGATCTACAGCAGTTGAATCAGAAAGCATGATAAAACTGCTAAGGCTGCATCTTCAGTTTTGGAGTTTTGTACAGTTGAACTAGTTTTATTTTCAAACTTATTCCTCATTTAGATGGTGAAGCTTTCTACAGCAAAGAGAATTGTTTTAGTTGTTTGGAAGACAGCCGACCTACTGGGTTATAAGCCCAGAAGCAGAACTACATAATATAAATCATTTCTAGCAGCACCTTGACATCCTGTTTAAAGGATAAGATTATAGACCAATGCTACATTTGTTCTGCTGAAGTAACTGGACCTGTACTGATTTACACCAGCTACTGCTTTGGTCTCTTTGTAGAAGTACAGCAATTCTTCAGACATATCCATGGTTGATGGTACAGGTCTTCTATGAGTTAGCCCACCTGCTATTAATTTTTCCTTGAGATTTCTTATTTTTAGATCTATACATTAAGTACCATTAAGCAGTCTCTAATTTTAAACTTTTATGTCCCATTAATATTACTTTTAAATCGTCAGCCAGATGATATAACAGGTAACATGATGGACACATCCGGCATCAATTAAGACTTAAAAGCTAATAATGGTCTAAAAATATAGATGATTACATGAGAACAATTTTGTCAGAGCATCTTTAGACATGTGTAGGTCTATTATTCTAATGGTAAATGATCTTATCCTATGGCTGTCTTGATCTTCCCAAGTACAGCTGAAGGTCAGACAGATATTCCAGCCTTGAAAGTGGAAAAGAACAGCAGAGGGATTCTTGTTCTCTAACTAAAAGTAGAACAAAGGTTCCTTCTTAGTTATGTTTGTTGCACATTGATTGGAGCCACTTCACATCACTCCTGCATGAAAAAAATAGAGAGGTCAGAGCAGGTAGAAAGGAGAGAGATGCAGCTTTTACATCTAGCAGAGATCTAGCAGAGACTTGCAGCTTTTACATCTAACAGAGTTCTCCATGGGAATGGGAGAAAAGAGAATATTTTTGGTTGTTGACTAAAACCTTCAGTGGAATAAAGTTTCACAGGAAGTTTTTTATCATTTTTCTATTTTTTTTTCTTTTGGTTTTCTCTAAATTTATCTTCTCTGTACTCAGAAGAGTGTCATTTCCCTCTTGCCAAGCAGCTTTGTTATTTTTCAATTTAACAAATGCAAAAAAAACACCTGAAAACTGTTAGGATTGTCCATTCTATTGCATTTAATGCCAGAAGAGAGAGGAGAAAGAAAATATTATCAAAACTATGAAAACTTCTAACATGTTTTTTTTTTCCTAGAAGTTGAAAGAACAAGAGTGTTTTGTTTAATTTTTGAGATCAATAGATGTCTAAATGAGGAGAGATAACCCACCCTCAGTTGAAGGAATCCAGCTGAGAAATTAATTTCCATAAGAAATTAGGCTGATACCGAGATTCTGTGCAGTATTCTTTTTAGAATACTGATCAGAATTACTTCTATGATTTCTATTCCTTCTGTTGCTCTATTCGGAAGTTAGCGTGAGCATAAGGTAGTTTCTGTTTTGTTTAACTGGAGCTTTGTTACCTAATTTATACAGAAATGATTGAAAGTGTTGGACATGAAAGCCCTATAATGGCTGAATAAAGAAATTTAGTCTCTAGAAGTGCCTAGCTGTAACAGGTGTTGTATCTCTGTCACTATACAGTAACTTCAAAAACTTTTCACCTCTAAAAACTGCAATCAGTAGATAATTAATGCCTCCCACAAAAGAGCAAGTAAGTGACAAAAAAAGTGCTTAAGCTATTTAGGTTATACCTAAACAGAAAATAAAATTCTTCCTGGTGGGGGGGGAAAGAAGTTTACAAGAAGAGATTTCTGTGTGTGTATGGGTGCATGCGTGTATGAAGAAGATTCTAGTCTGAAAGGAAAATTAAATGCTTGGCAAAGGAGAGCTTCCAAATATAAGGTCTGCCTTTCTGGGTGGATCTGAATGGCTGGCTGTCATGTGTAATGTATTGAAAGGTTTGAAATATGTGGTTTTGTAAGACAGCAGGGTCCAGGTCCTGCCTATCTGAGAAAATGGCCTAACAAAGCCCTGGGTAAGAGCCAGAGGTTGCCATTATTTAGAATAACCCTCAATTTGCCTTGTTCTGTTGCACCAGTCTCCCCTGAGATACCAGGGGTCCAGAGTCTGGAAACAGTTGTGCATTAAGCAGTTTTGTTTCTATTACTGTCTTTACCAGGTCACACTGAGCAACCAAGGAGGTAGAAAGTCTACTGGCATTTTATTCAAGAGCTGTTCCAGCAGTGAAGCTCAGAGCCCACATCTGACAGTCAAAGATTGCACCTCTACCTCCACTATTAAGTACTTCTAAGTCCCCATGCACAGTGCCTTCAAACCCTTTGCAATTAAATGACCAAACCACACCAAGCACTAGATTACACATTCTTATGCTGTTTCATACAGATGTTAGGTAATGTGTGGAGCAATAAACATCAGGGTATACCACGGTTTGTAGAAGCAGTAGCATTGAGTTGTAAAAGCAGCTCTGCTTACTCACCAACAAGTACCTGATAAGTCTTAATTTCTGCATGTGGCACAAAGAGACAAGAGAAGACACTGAGAAGTTGTGTCAAAGCACTGTTATTTCCCATTTCCACTCAGCCTCATGCTTCTCCATAGGCAAGGCTATGAATACCTGGGACACCTCCTACCAAAACAGAGTTAAAGCAAAATGCAGATGGCCCAGTCTCCATAGTACACCTCAAAATAAGCTGTTCATTAGTATCTGAAATTAATTTCCCAGGTAAAATGTCTCAATCATGGCACTCAGCAATATTTGCTTCAGAAAACAAGGTGAAAAAAATCTATCTCCAAAAGATGATTTAACAGTAGGAAGGGCTTCTGTGAGCAGAATTAGTCTTCTATCCAGTGGAGGCACCCACATCCATCGCACATGGATCCATTAAGAAGCTCCTGTAAAGATTCCTTGCCTTTGACTGTCACAGGCAAACGCAGCACGGCATCTTTTGTTCTCCCAGTGTCATTCAGCTTCAGTATTGCATGAATCGGGCAGAAAGGAAAGAAAGGTGTTAATAGCCCTGCAGAAATTACAGTGAACTGTCATCTAAAGCCCTGTGTACTACAGGCCAAGAAGGATAAATTCAGGAGAAACAGGTGCTTTGAAGGATGGTCATTTCAATCAGAGGAGGAGAAAATCTGAGGGGAAAGCTTAGAGAGAGGCTTGTTTAGTCTAACAAAACAAGAGCTGAGACATAGCTGGCTGAGAAGATAAACAGTGAGCAGAAAATATATGTAAGGTAAAGCAAGAATATGTAGCTGTAACAGGTTATGAATAAGCTATAATCTTCAAATTGGAGGAACGTCTTTGAACTCTGCCTGAATTAAAACTACTTTTCAATTTTCTGGTTAAAAAAGAGGATATTGCATGATGGCTTTCTGTACCATGAGAACCTGGAACTGCTGATCCAGAATAGCTTTTTGTAATTCCTGAACCTCTATTTCTGTGCTGAATTTTAAAAAACCTCTCCAAATCTCTTGACAAATTTTCACAAATATTGAAAACATGAAAAACTATACAGGATTCAAAATACCTGAATATTTAATGTGGAAAAGAAGCTGTTTGTTTGGGTTTTATTATTTAGAAACAAATCTATTTAAAAAGTGACATCTAACATAAATGCCTTAGCATTTCATGTCACAATTCATGTCACAATTTCAGAACCTTTTGAATAAGAGTACTTGAAATCTGTCCACACCACTGACTGTTACTCTCTAAATAGTAACAAAGATCAAATAGATGCATCAATGATTATACAGGTCTAATTAAATGAAGTATTACAATGTTATAAAAGAAGCAATAATTATGTTTAAAGCAGATTATACTACATGGAAAAGGAAATTTTTGTTATATCATTCTTTTGATTTGAACGAGAATCAAATGATACTTGTGAAAATGCTGAATGTATAGTTAAATGCACAACAATAAAAAAAAAAGCTGGATATTCACCAAGAAGTAGTAAGTATTCAGGTGGGAGCAAGATCTTGATAAAGTCAACAGCATTAAGAAATTATTCATAGGTAACAAACTAATCTGTCAATAGAGCAAAGAAGGAAAAAATAGTCTTTTCTGGTTGTTACTGTTTGGAATCTGTCACCAGCTTTCCCTTTGATGTGACCTTGTCTCACTGGCAATAGTGTGGAGTGTTTGTTCAAAAACTCAGTTGCTATAGAAGCAGTGCAGCTCCCTGGTGACCCCTCCATCCTGGGGTCTAGTGCTAACACTGGAGACTGCTTCATGAGACATTTCATAGAAATTCTCACCAAGAAAGTTCAAATGTTTCAGAAAAATAAATCTAAATCAAAAGTTGCCTATAAGGAAGGGCTGCAAACATTACTGCATGTGTAATAAATGTCCTAATAAATGGTAATTTCAAGAAATGCAGCATTGTTTTGTGACTCCATTAGGTGAATGCTTATCCATGACCACAGGTTAGAAACACTTTCAATGAGCTTGTGCTTGATTTACAACTGCAATAAATGTAATGATTAGTAATGTATTAATTCTTTAATAAACCTTCAAGGAACAGAATCTAAAGACCTAAACAAGTTTTAAATCTTGACATTCCTGGCAGTGATGGTTGTGTCACAGGGCTGTAACATATTTCCCACATATTTCCCACATTCCCCAAAGATGAAAATAAATTGTGATTCTTGGAATTTTAAAAATGTGTCATGTACTGCAGCTATAGATTAATTTTGGTCAAAAACCAGTGCATATCAAGGTAGACGATGAACAGATTTTCTCACCCAGTCCTGTCTCAAAGCAGTGAATTAGCAAATCAGAGTTAACATTGACTAGTGTGGCAGATACTTAAGAGTACAGAACTTCGTAAACCACAAACATATGCCTCAGTAAATTAAAAATAATAAAATAGGGAGACACATTTGGAAGCAGTAATTTTTAAAATATTCAGAAAGTGAACATCATTCTCTGTGCCTCTGCTGTCTCTGGCAGCTCCCTTGATCATCACACCACTTCACATGCCATAACCTCTCACAGTATCTGTAAAGTTAGTCCTGTGGAGTACTTGAAGCAGGGGGGAAAAAATGAAAGCTGAAGCTGGATTGACATGTCCACTCCATAGGGTCTTACTTCATTTCCCTAAGCCTTCTTCATGATAAACAGAGGAAGATCTTGAAAGTAACTCAGTCTTGAATATCACTTCTACTCCTCCTAACTCCTTCCAGAGTCCCTGCACTATGTGAAACACCAGAATTCCAGTTGAAAGATAAAGAGATGTAAGATGAGACAAGAGATTACATAGCCACCTGTTTACCTCTTCGATTTTTGTAAAAAAGTGCTTTTTATCATGGCTTTTGTTTTTTAGGGTTTATGTTCTATTGAAGGGACACAAGGTGGTGGCGTGCTGTATTATATCTAGTTTCACAAAGAGCAAATATTGTCAGGAATGGACTTGTCAGGGAAAGCTGTAGATGGGCTTTCTGGGAACTTCTGACTTCCTCTGTTAAGTTTTTCTGCCCAGCTTTCCCAGCAGCAGAAATAACATGGCACTTGCAATTCCACCAGAATCCAAGAAACAGAAATGTCCAAGGAAGCTGACATTTTGGCTCTTTCCTTCAGTTTACAGAGTATGTAACTTTACAATGAGAAACTAAGTCTTTTTTAAAACTATTATTTATCCTTGCAGGAAACTGGAGAGCCATTAAATAGCAATGACAAACATTTCCAAGATGATGAGAATAATATTTAATTCATTAATATACCGGTGTCTGATGTGATTTGAAAAATACCTGTACTGTTTCTGTTAATGTAACCTTGGAACAAAGACAAGAATGAAAAAAGAAGCCTCTGTTTCAGACCTTGCAGTATGCCAAAAGAGTTCAAAAACACAGTAAATTATGCAGCTGTCAGGTGACATGTGGGAGATAGGGCTCAGAAAAGTTCAAGCTCCTCTCGTTTACTCCAAATGATGTTTTCCTCCAAAGACGATTAGGCTCTCAGGAAACACCTGCAAATGTAGACCTAATTAAAACACTGATTTGCCTACAGAGCAGCTGCATTTTTTTGCATTTTTACCTTGCAAAAAATGCTCTTTCTCTAAATTTGTGTCCTTGTTGCACTTCTCTGTTTATTCTCTGAAATTCTTCTAATTTCACTTCTTCTATGGACACTTCCTTGAAAAGAATTGTAAATTATCAAAAACTGGCTCAGCCTCACAAATGATAAACTTCTGCCTGCCTTCTAACTGCACAGCACACCAAAATTCAGAAAAAAACCTTTTATACTGAAAGCAGACAAAACTAATCTAAATATGAAACATTTTCACTGAATTTTCTAAGAAATTTTGATGATACCTGGTCTCATACATAGTTACAGTGGGGGAGATTTCACCTCTTGCAAAAGACCCTGTATTTGTGCCTCCCATCTTGGGAAACAGGCAGGAAGACAACAATTCTTGTCAGAGCTCACTGCTCACTGATCTCACTGCCACTCCACATTCGCAATCCATATTAGTATCCAGACAGCCAAATGATCCAAATCCATACTATCCAAATATGCTGAATATTCTTCACAGGAGCCACCTTTTTTGCTGCGAGGGCTCATCATCTGCGATTCATCATCCACAATGACCGGACCTGCTCTCAGACCTGCCCGCTCCCGTTGCGGTGGGCTCTGCTGCCATCAAGTGGAAAGCAGCACGAACTCTAAGGACCTCACCTCAAAAACCGAGGGGTGCTGGAGTCTTAACGCCCCGAGGCTGCGGGGATGGATGGATGGATGGATGGATGGATGGATGGATGGATGGATGGATGGATGGATGGATGGATGGATGGATGGATGGATGGATGGATGGATGGATGGATGGATGGATGGATAACCCACAGTAGAGCGTGGCTGACAGTAAAGCTCGCTCCTCCAAAATATTCTGCTGGAGACTGCGCCATAGGGCAACCAGTGAGTAGTCATGTAAGTCTGCTCTGTGACAAAGGAGCACCTACTCATCCTCAATGAAGTGTTCAAGCCAGAAGGGCAATTCCTAATGCATGCAATATATACCCAAAACCTTGCACAGACTGAGATGTCCCTCAGACTGTCAGGCAGGGGTGCAGCAAGGGCAGGAGAGATGGGGGCTGGGTCAGAGTGAGGGCAAGGGCAATGCCATTCCTGACCACAGAATCACAGAATCATTTGGGCTGGAACGGACCTTAAAGATCACCTCGTTCCAACCTCCTGCTGAGGACAGGGACACCTTCCACTAGACCAGGGTGCCCAACCCGGCCTTGAAGACTTCCAGGGATGGGACATCCACAGTTTCTCATGTCCCACATCACCCAGTCAGAAAAACACAGTAGGTAAAGGGACAGGGACTAGTGTCAGCCATAGCCCAGGGATGGCCAGCCCAGGGAATGCTAACAGGCAGGTCTCAGTCTGTCAAGTCTGCCCCCCAGCCTGAGCAAACAGCACAAGAATAGGTTGGTCCCAGTACCACCTTCCCATCAGTGCTGCTGAAGCTGAGCTGCTTTGCAGCATAAGCATTCGGACCAGCACCATGATCCCCTTTGCTTCCCCTCCTCTGGGCATACATATATCTCACAGTCACCTTTTTGGTGCAGAGAGTGACTTCTCTGTATCACTGACAGCACATGGAAACTTACCTTGCTGGTTTCTGTGTGCTACAACATCATTTAGAGTCATATTCAACCCACAGATCTGAGTAAGAGAATATGCTAAGAAAGAAAATAGCAAAATAATTTCTGCCTTGGAGATTTTTGTGCTACTATGTATTGCATACTGCAAATGGCACAGAAATCTTTTCTAGGCATCAATCAGTGAGTGATGAGTGCAAGGAGAGCAGCAAACAGCAAGTATTTAACTCTTCACATAGGAACAACCCCATTTCCCTTCCAGCACCAGGCACAAGGTTGGCCAGTTCTGCAGCACAAATCACACCACCAGCCACAGTAGTCATCCAAGCACCCTAAAATGTTAAATCAGTGTTCAGCTGTTATCTCTCACAATGATAATTTCTGAGGATAGCCTATCTCTGACAGCAGGTTTCACCTAGGAGCCAAAGACACTTTCCCTAAGACAATTTAACCACAATTGCAGACTAAACTACAATTCCAAATGTTTAGAATTAATGTTGCCCACTGAGAAGTAGTTTGTTTTCAATTTAGTATAGACAGTTTATATTGCAAATTTCAACTCTTTTAGGAATGAGACAACACCTCTGTTTTTCTGCTTCATGTTTGTCAAAGATTCAAGAATTCAGTTCATCATAGAGATATATTTTAGCAAAATATTCATCCATGTCAGTATTTATGTGGTTGGTATATGGGGCAGTAGTGCTGCGATCCCTTGACACATTTAATGATAGCTCTGTAGCTAATAAGAAAACTTAGTGTGAATAAGGCACAGAACAGTGACAAAGGTCTGGTTTTTATCCTAGGTTACTATTTCATATAGGTCCTTTCATAAACTGATCAGGTTTCATCCTAAACATACCCTTCTGTTCTCTTTAGTCTCCTTAATTTGCTTTCCAGGGAGTTAAAAATTTTCCTAACTTAATTCTTTCATGAGGTCATTTCAGCTTTTTCACCAGTGTTGTCTTTCATTTTAAATCATCTTCACTCAGTGAATATTTTCTCCTTTCCCTGAGATGTGTGTCCTGATGTATTTACATGGAGCAGCTGTATTACTTGATAACTTTGGTTAGGAAGGATAAACAAGCCAAAGTCTTGCCAAATTCTTCTGCATTAGTAATATCAAAACAGGCTTGTGCTTGCCTTCCATTGCACAGATGTGCATGACCAAGTAAAAGAATGGCAGTTGAAAGTAAGAACCAAAAATACTGTGGAAAGGGGGAATCCACTCAAAGCCCTGTAAATAGGGGTGAAAATGTGGTTGATGGAAAAAACACAGTAGGAATTTGATCTGAATGGAAATATAAAAACATTTATATTCAAATGTTCTACAAAGAAAACTGAGACAAATAGTTTTAGTCTACATAGAAGTCACTTATTCAGTCCTAAATTAAGTGTTTAATTTAGTTGTCTTTTAAATTATTTGGTCTTCTTTTAGGCCTTGCTCTCTACTTTCTCTTTTAGAGAAGAACTCTGTAGGCTTCAGGTAGATAATGTCAAAACAAACAATTTAGCAATACCAAATATTTCATTCTGAAAATGTTAAAATTAAATGTTTTGACATTTCCCCAATTTATCCTCCTCTTTTGCAGTCTTAACTATTTAGTAGATTTGACATGACCTCACAGTTTACTTAACTAAGATGTCCATTTTTCTAAAAGTTACTGATATTCAGAACAGAAAATGGTCCATATCTACCTACTGGATCTGCCTCATCTTACTCTTCATCCTGTCAAAAAAGGTGGTTTATAGCAGAAGCAGCAAAGTGAATGGTAGAGGGTGAACAGGTTTCACTTATTATCTGCTTCTCCAAATACAAAAGCTAAGAAACATCAAATGTAGTAGCAGAGGGCAGATTAAAAAAAAAAAAGGTATTTTTACCACAGAGTTCATTTGTACAAAATATTACGAAGGCTAAGAAGTTTACAAGGAGCAGAGGGATAAATTTATGGAAAAGAAAGCTTAAGACGATGGCTGAAAACACAGACATCACCTGTGGCTCAGAAAGACGCCAAGCTGCAAACTGTTGAAGGCAGAAATAATGTTTTGGCAAATGGTTGTTGCATGCTCCCTCTGTTCCCTGTGGATGTACCTCTGGACATTTTCTGAGGAAGGATACTGAGCTAGACAAACCCTTGATCTGACCCACTCATCTGGTCTGAAGTGCATTCGTGCAAATAACGCAAAAGAACAGAATTAATGAAAGAACCAAGCTCGGCGCTCTGCCTGTTGAGCACAGCTGTGTTTCAATGGTACAAACCTTATTGAAAATGTCACATTTGATGTCTTCAATGCTCTTCTGAATTCCTATTGAAAAGTGAGCAGCTGCCCATCTAAGAAGATTTAACAACCTGGATATCACCTGTTTTATTTCCCTATTGGTAAGGTTATGATAGCTTGACCCATCAAACTGTTTACTGTGCCATACCAGTCTCCTTTACATCTTTCTGTCTTATGAAGGGATTCAGATATGTTGAAAACAGCAGTGTCAATAAATAAGCAGAAGGCATCTGGTAATGTCTTCTGCCAAGAAAAGGAGAGTGGAGAAACCAACATAATTTAATTTAGACATTTACTCAATAGCTTTAAGCCCATCAAACACCAATATTTTATAGTTCCCTTCACTTTACATAAACATTTAGCACAGCATAGGCATGAAGCTGCTCCTCAAACCCTGCTTTCCCCACTCAATGCTGATTTCATTGCATCCTTTAAGAAAAGGGCTGGCAGCATTACTCTGCTTTCTCTTCTGAAATGAGCAGAGAGAAAATTAAATTGATTAAGGGTTTGTTTTTTTTTTTTGAAGCCTCAGTCCTTTAGCTGGGTTCTTAAGCATCATGGTGACAGCTGTTGGTCTCAATTGAATATGTAACCTTGAAAAACTACTTGAAAATCTGTTCTGTGATTCATAAATAGCATGTTGAAATCTTTATCAGTGGAGTTGAAGAGCCAACATGTTGATCACTGGAAGAAGAGTCAGGTTACAAATAGGAAATACCTGGTTTTGTAACACCTGTAATAGCTTTTCCATTAATTACGCATCAAAAGAGTAATTGTTTTTGCCACTTTTAGAGACATAGGAAGTGTCTTCTCAAAGAAAAAGATGGTAATGCTACACTATGTTTAAAAGTTAAATTAATTCTTGAAGCCTTGATTAGGGATCACTTTCTAGAAGTTCATACACATTAATAAAAATACAGCTGGTATCTTCTGATTCCCAGCTGCATTAAAAATTGCAAATATTCAATATTGTCAAAATAGTATTTTGTCTGTCAACAGCTCCTGATTTCATTACTGGAATGGCATAATCCGATAACTGGGAGTTTATTATCCATGATGGTGAAGGGGGTGACAAATGTCACACAGCAAAAATCAGGGTAATGTTGCAAAAGAAACATTATGCGATGACTCACTGCTTAAGGACTATGTTAATTAAATATTAGTCAGGGCCTGAAGTGCCACATTGAGAGCTCACTTCAATTTGTGGCCCCAGTTACTGCTACAAACAGTTGGAAATGTGCCCAGTGAGACACAGAACACTGCTAAAGTACTTGGGCACAGCCCTTCAAGTTGGGCATGCTACTGCATGAAGGGAGAGAAGATGAGGAAGAAAAATGAGGGTGGAGAAAAACAGAGGAGCCATAAGCATTTGTGCCACAGGGAGACACTACTGTAAGAGGAATAGTGAGAGGCAGGTAGGTGTGGAGAAAAAAAGAGAGGAGGCCACTGCTGTTAGGGAAGGTGCCAAGAGAAATGGTGGGCTCAGGATGAAGTCCACCCCCTGCCTTGCACTGCAATAGTCTACCCTTGCCTCTACCCTAGTGCTCCCAATGCAGTGCCAGCCACTTTAGACTGGGCATTCCCCCAGTGAGGCTGGAATTCACTTTCAGACTAAAGAAGAGTTCTAAACGAAGTCAGCTGTTGGAGCTGCAACTGGGAAGCTGTCCCTGAGGGTTTTCTCTAAAGTGGGATGTAGTACGGATGCAGCACTGGTTGCTACGTGGGTGTTCAGGATGTCCCACCTGGGTTCCTTATTTCACCAGGGAAAGGTTTCATTTCTGTTTCTCAATTCTCATTCTTTAAAATGAGATTATCTTCCCTCCACCCTAAAGGATTTTTTGACAAGAAATACGTGCCTGGATATTCTGGTTATAAAAACCACATGGAAAGTTGCAAAAGGAAATTAGTATCTTTTTGTTTTCAGGGGAGGCTTTAAAGTTTTAAAGCAATATTGGTCTTTCACTGGATGAGGCAAAAGTTGATGGTAAAAGACAGCCTGCAGAAAAAGTATTTAATAATGCCTGTGATAATTAAAAAACATGTAATAATGCCGATGAACAAGATGTCTGTCTGACGTAGGATTGTGCAGTGCTAACCTTAAAATTTCAGCATTCATTTACTTCTGACTGGGTAGCACACACAAGAGATATCTCAGACCAACAAATGATAGAGTGAGCATACACCCCTAAATTGCTCTAAAATATGCGGTAGGTCTTTGCATGTAGTAAGATGAACTTTTCTGAAAGTATCTTTTTTCCAAGGTGCTCTCAAACAATTCAGGGATTGGAATCTCAGAAAGTACATAAGTAACTGAAATTACAAGTTGCTTCACTGTAGCTTTGCACACCAGCTAGCTCACAAGTACAGTGGTAGGGTTAATGAATCCATATAAACTTTTCTGATATGCAGTCATACATCTACAAATAGACACACACATGAACACCCCCACCTCTCTCAGTATAACTTTCCCTTTGTCTGAATCTCTCTCATTGAGGGCATTTTAGAGTTTCAAAACAACCTTATGTACTCCTGCACTGTATTTTTCATCAAAAATGTTTTCCAGTGTTTGCCATTTCCTCCTGGTTTGGTGGCCTCTGCAAATCTGACAAGAGGGCACATTCTCCTGTCCAGACTGTTGGTAAAGCCGCTAAATGGGACGGGTCACAGGACAGACTCATGCAGCATCCCATGTGCTAATGGCCTCCAAGGTAGAGTGTAACCCATTAAATGTGACCCTTTAAGCCCAACCATGCCACCAGTTTTCCTAATTTTGTTTTACCCTCCTGCAGCTCACAATGCCCTAACTTGAATCACACTTTTTTTATCCATTTTCCTGTCCACCACCCTATGTAACATCAAAACATCAAAAGTCTGGTGGTAACAAACGTTGATAAGGTGTATATAGGAATTTGTGTTCTCCTGTGAGACAAAGGAAGTTGCATCCTAATAAATGTCCTCACAATAACACTAAGCAGTCTTATTAATGCAATGATTATGAAAATGTCAGAAGGCAGACAATAATCTAGCTTTACATGGTGTAGGAACACAAGAAGACAACAGTCATTAGTAGAGATGTTGAAAAAAAAGAAGATGCTTTAGGAAAAAGGCACTGAATGCTAATTCTCTGCTGCTCATCATTATTTCAGGGAAACTGGACTCTTTCCAAAGTCAGGCACTTTATGCATTGCTGTGCAACAATGAAAGAGCCATTTGGGGTCAGCAGTAGCTGTAAAATGAATGGACAGCAAAGGAGTGCCTCATTACTCAGCTTGACTGAAGGCAGAAGAATATTTGATGATCACCTTTATATTCTGCCTCTGAAGCTGACCACAACTAAGCTGAGCCAAAATGTTGATGGCTAATGGGATGCCACTGAGATTCAAATGTTATGTAGAATCCCATGGTATGTGAAGTTAGAGCCAGTAACATATTTCTGTGTTCTAATTAAAAACAATTACAGAAACTTAATGAATACTATGTTAGTGCAAAACATTGTCCTAACAAGAGAAGATGGAACACTTGTGAGAGCTAAAAAAAGGCCCAGCTGGCCAAAGGATCAAAAGGTCAAACATATTTCACCATTGCTTTTAGTTTCCTGCAGGAATTATAAACAGAAGGATCTTCAAGAAATTTAAGCAAGAAAAATAGCTACAGCAGCAGCTGAAACTACAGTGGGCAGAGGAATTTCAATGGCATTCATTGTAGCCTGAAAGAAGAAATTGCTCACTTCACTGGGTGAAATGTATTAACCTCTAAAAGGCAGCAAGTCAATAAAAATAATTTAAGACTTCTTTCTGGCCTGTAATTCGTGAATCTATGAATATCAGATGACACCTGTGTACAGCCAACTGCTTATCATTCACACCATGATCTGCTTTGTTTCCTCAAGTATTAAAAGGACGATGTTCTTTTTCTATATCTGCCTTCTTGCACATCTTAAAGAGTTTGTGATCTTATACCAGAGACTCTAACTTGTTGCTGCCCTCTGTGTGACCTACTTGGAAGCTGTGAACTTGGGATACATGCACAGAATCACAGCTGTGCTGCCACCAGCATGTGATAAAAGTGAGACTATAACTAGGTCCCGGTTCTTTTAATTTTACCAAATTTTTCATTCCAAACTATGGATTTCCCGTAAGTCCCATAGTTCTCACAACACTACCAGGACAAAAACAGCAACAGTGACTTCAGACTGTGACCCCTGGTCTAGTCCCACCACAGGACACAGAAGAAGCCAAGGGCATCTTCAGGTGAAACAATGCCTTAGCCATCAAGCTTTGAAAAGATCTTCTGTGAGCTAAGGAAGAAAATGTAAGTGCCTCTTAGGGACATTGGGAGACTTAGGGAGAACAAATGGTTTTCCAGAAGTCAGACAGATGGGAAGGGTGACAGGCAGAGAGGGGGATGTTTGGGAATCCTCTCTTGGTGCTTAAGCTTTGGTGTTATGGAAAGCACTCTCTGTCTCTCTCCTGCTGCAGCAATCAGCTGCTTCCCTGGAAGATCAGAGCAGATTTTATTGCCCTGTGCCACAGCCCTATCAGAGGAGTCAGTTTGCAACTTGTGAAATTCCAAGGGTTTTCTGTTTTCACCTCTGCTGCTTTTCCCTCGCTTTTTCCACTGCAATCTGACAGTCACCTTCATGTGCAACTGTGCACCCTAATACCTCAAGGGCACTGGGACAGAGCTTTGTACCCCTCTATCCAATATGCTGTCGTCCTTCTGGCTTTGCACTCCATGCTCTGGACCACAGCCATGGCCATTGCATTGGATTTCTTATGAGAAGCAATTGCTACCACTGTGTGAACCACTCTTTTTGTCTTTCTCTTCCTCGTCACCCTTTGTATTGTGGCTTTTGATGCATAACACTATGTTGGGGAACATGAATTGCCTAGTAGCTGTCAATAGGAGACAGTCGTGATTTAGGTAGCCAACCAGCATTACCCAGTGATACATTTGCAAAAAGCCAAGGAAACCATTAGCATGGGCAATGTGTATGTAATCAAATCATGCTCTGAGCAGTATGATTAGCACAAGAAATAAGGATGATTGATAAAGAGGTGGAGTGCATCAGGGTGAAACCATGTAGTTACGTAGAAAGAATATCAGTGAGAGAAAACCAGACAAAACACCAGAGACAAAGACTCTTGGGGAATGCCCACTACTACCACCAGTACCAGAACAATCACGTTATCCCCAGATAGCTGACATGGAAGACTCCTTTTCTGTATCCCTTTCCCTTTCTTCTCCCTCGCATTCCATTGCTCCTCCCTTTTTTTCCCTTCCCATTTCCTTTTCCCTTTCTTAAATTTGTGTATCTTTCAATCTTTCCTTGAAAATAGCCATTCCTGCCAGAGCTGATGTCCCTCAGTTTTTTTATATCATCAGTCATATACAGACACTCTGTAAAACATCTCTGTGGATGTTGGATAAAACAGCTGGGTAATGAGCCACTTCAGTGACTCATTGCTGCTGCCTGGGGTGCATAGGGTTTCCACTTCGAACTTTTGTAACAATTTTCTGTGAATTAATACAAATTAGCACCTAACAAGCCTAAAAGATGTTGTTTCTTCTTGTCTGTTCTTTCTGCATAAAAAAACTCTTGTCCACAAAGTTCGGTATCTTTGTCTCTTGGCCAAACACTTCTTTCAAAGAACTGTGCTATCTGCCTCTCTCACTTTCCTCTAACAGCCTGTAAGAGTTCCTGCTGGATAGTTACTGTCTCAGGAGTACTACAGGTCGTCTCTGAAAACGGTTTTGTTACTCATTTGTGGGAGGCGGTAGGCACCAGCAGACAAGGCAGCATACAGAGTCTCAACTCTACTGTGATGTGCTCCTGTGCATGACTCCCTTTTCTGTGTTTTTTGGCAAGATACGCCACCTTTAGGCCTTAGTTTCTTTATCTGTGGTAAACAGAGCATTGATACAAGGTTCTTACAGTTCTCTGCAAAGTATCTTGACTCTAAAGATGAGCAGGGACTTAGATAAGTATGGGTGTTTTTGTTAGATTGAGCTTGTCAGCAATTTAATCTTCGTGAAAAAATAGGTCCTAAAATTAGACCATTGTGAGGTCAGCTTATTTTGTTTCACCAAATCTAGGAACTTGGTGACAAAGGACAAAGGAGCCTCCTGGAAAATGCATGGAGAAATTCCTGGTCAGATTCTTCTGCTGTTCTTTTATACAGTCTATTCTAATTCCCTCATTCGCAGTTAATTAATAGAAGTGTGACTTATTTAATCTGATTTATCCATATAGAAAGTAGGTATCTATTTCAGACATCTTATTTTCCACTATAGTTGAGAGGGAGACACTCCTGGATGAGCAGTCTCTCCAGCTGTTGGGGTACTACCATGCACAATGGTATCTTAATCTGGTATCTGTTTTTCTACTAAACCTACTATAACTGCAATGCCCTGGCATTATTTGTACAGTTTTGTAGTTGCATTTCTTTGGTTGCTCATTATCTTTTTGTGAAAAAGCAGTCTGCTGGAATCTCCCTTCTCAGTTTTTTTTCAAAATATGTCTTGTTCAGTGACTCCAGAAATTCTTTTTATTATTCCTTAAATTCATGATTTGACATGTTTTCCACATATGTGGATTTTTTTCCCATTTCAAGTACTTTGTATCTGAAGATCATCTATTTATTCCTTGTGTGATAGCCTGAACTTCTTCTAAATCAACCATGTTCCATAACACAGTGTCATAAGCAAGTTTTCTCAGCATGTTTTCACATTTAATCCTAAAAGAGTGAAAATAGTTAAGACATCACTCACTGGACTGCTCCTTAAGGAACTCCACTCCTGACTTTCTGCTGTATAGTGCATTCCCCTTCAAAGGCTGTCTCTCCTCTATCTAATTCCTATTCACCTGAAATTCTGCCACTAATTTGCATCTTTTCCAATTTCCCATACGGCTGGTAGGCCAGACAGATGACATCAATGCCATTTCTTTTGTCTAGAAAGTAAGTTAGCAAAGAAGGATGTCAGGCTATTCAAATGCGATTCACATTCAGTAAACCCAAGCTGCAATTTATCTCATTCTCCATTTTTTAATTGTCTTTAGTTTCTTCTTCCATGGAAATATGTGTCAGGGCCCTGAGGGCACTCATAGCACTTAATTGCCTGATCAGTCTTGCTGGAGGCCTCCTCCTACCCCTGCCAGCTCCTCCACAACTGCCAGCCCTGCTTGTTCTCTGACAGTATTTTCATAAACTTCTCATACCTTTGGGATCAGAATAATGGGCCTGTAGTTACATAAAGAACCATCCCTAATAGCATCGCTGGGTTTTTATAATTTCACTAACTTGAGATCTGCAGGGATGCACTGCTATTAGACCAATAGCTTTGTGCCTTC
Source organism: Cinclus cinclus (assembly GCF_963662255.1). Taxonomy (NCBI): domain Eukaryota; kingdom Metazoa; phylum Chordata; class Aves; order Passeriformes; family Cinclidae; genus Cinclus; species Cinclus cinclus. The sequence continues at coordinate 39,566,999 of NC_085047.1, forward strand.
TCAGGTTTCTTTACAGAGAAATCTGTAAAGATCACACTCTGTCCCTGACCTGAACTCACCAATTTCACTGAAATTTTTGTGTGTGCCTCAGTTCTGTTAATTTTTACTTCAACATTCTTAATCACAGAGCTATCCTGCCTTTGCCCATATGTTGAGTATGATCATCTTTAGTAAAAAGTAAGAAGTTGTTAGTAAACAACAACAATGCTTCATCAGAAAACTTCCTGTAGACCCCCTGTCAGTCAGGTTGTTAGGTATATGCCAAACTTGGAGGCCATTGAGAAAATTTGAATGTTTAAACACTTCACTGTACTGGAAACCTGCACCCAGTTGCCAAGGTTGTCACAAGATTAGTGACATTCTGCACTTCAGTTCATATAATGTAGTCTTCAGGCATCTCAAGGAGCTGACACAGGTGTCAAGAGACACTTTCCAAGGCTAAATATTGGAGCTTGCATTTTAATACAGTACATTATTACCAGCAAATATTCTCATCTAGCAGCCATGCACCATATGGTTATCTAGTTCCAAGCAGATTGCTAACCTCAGACTGCCTTAATTCAAATAAATCATGGCATTCTCTTAATATATTGGAGACTGCATCTGTTATCCTGCACCTGTCACTGCTGCAGCAATAGAATGATTTATGGTTCTCAACTTCAGGGTGTTATGAAGTGGCAGATGGATAGACGCACATGCCACCATCAGTTTGGGGACAGATGGAAGTGTAGCAATGTCATAAACTTCAGACATCTCCTGATAATATCAAAGCTCTTTTTTCTTTTGGAAAACACACCTAGAAACTGGTTACTCACCAACATTCACATGATTGTTTGATAACTGCAACTGTACTTAACATCTGGTTTAACTCGTCATATATGACATGAAGTTCACTTTAAAAGTTTTTCCACATTGGAGAAATTAAGATAGTTTTGAAGTGCAAACAAGAAAAACCTCTCTAATTATCTGTTGTTTGCAACTCAATTTAAAGGTGATTATGGCAGAATTGAGTGAGTGTGTGTGTGTATGTATAATACACCTTAGAGAAAACAGACCTCCTACTTATTCGAAAACCAGCAATGAAAAATATTCAGAACTTGGCAAACAAAAACAACTGCAATCCTACTTTTAAGTTCCTCTTTCTTAAAGATAGGATTAATTTCACCTAGCCTTAAAAATCTAATAAAAAGGTGTGTCTCCTGTGGTCCTATGGACAATGAAGGCCAGTTCCACACAGGTTAAAAATATGTGTCAAAGAGAACTATCTTTTAAGTAAGTGCAGAATACTTTTTTGTTAATTGTATTCCAAAATTTCATCACTTAAAAGAAAGTCAACCCCAAGACTTTTCTAAACACTAAGGTTAGGAATATATTAAGGTTAGGACATAGCGTGACTTGCTCAGTTTAAATTACTAATTCATCTGCTTGCCCTATTTTTTTTTAACAAGGTCCTTGCCCTAGCTTTCATGTACCAGTTGACTGAATAATCATATATTACCAAGAACCTCTTGTTGATTCTGCTCTTTTAAAGGTAATTAAAGGTAGCTGTTAATATTTTTGATTATAGACTGTTTTAAACACCATGAAAATAATTCAAGTAGCTTGAAGTATTTCCAAACATCTCGAAGACATTTATTTTGAAGAGTCTTAATATTTTTCATTTTATGATTTAAACTTCCATAATTATCCCATTGTATGCTTGGAGACCAGCAGAACATGGTTTTCTCAATTATCACATAAGCATATTACCCAAGACAACAAGATGAGCTGGATTAGAAACACATTTCTATAAAGTCTTTCTTCTCTTTCATGATGAAATTGGAACAACTGAATTTCTAATGCCATGTAATGTTACACATTAGTACAGGCAGACTATTTTTGTATCTGCTTTTCCTTCATACCAAGAATCTGTAAATGACACATAAGCAGGTCCAAAATTTTCTGTAACAAATTGTTATACATGAGTCTTCCATTCACATTACTTTTTTGATTGTTGCTTACCTGGTTCCATTCCAATTTGCTTGCTTCCTCAGCAGCCACCAAGGGACCTCGAAAAATTTCAGATTCCTCAGCTTTTGAGCTCTGTGACTACAGAGGATTAGACACGACAGCTAAATTAACTGCTACTTCAGAAAATTATTGGCCAGCTAATGAAAGAGCACTTGATTAGTTACCTCTACATTTTGGTTCTTAAGAGCTTCATCTTATCCCAAACAAAAAAACCTGTTAGAGCTTCAACTGCAAAATTCCCATTCTCTTCTACAGGCCACCAACCAGCATACTGTGGAACAGGACACCTCTAGATCCCTGGAGTATATCTGCAACTAAATAGTAAGGAATTTTGACTCCATTAAAAGTTCTGGAGTATTAATTACTCAACTGTCTTCTCAAAACTATTTTTAAGATGCAGAATTTGCTTTTTCAGCAAGCTATGAACTAGACAACATGCACTAACAGATGTTACTATACATCTCAGTAGACACCTCACAGCTCACTAGAGTTTTCATATTTGTTTGATGCCATGCTGCAAGATTTTCAAGGTTTTTACATAGGCAAATTTGCATCTAGAGTACTTTAAAGGCTTTTCAGAATGGCCTACAGACATCTCATTCCAGTGATTTCAAACATGCTTTTGCATTCTGTGTAATGAAAACAAACATTTCCGAAATTATCAGCATTGCCTCTGTGGCAAATACTCTGCAACAGGAGACCACGCTCTGTAGAGTAGAAGTTTCTCTATAAATTACGTACAATACTGATGTTCTACACTTGGGCTTTAGAGCCTAGAAGGTATTCAAAATGCAAAATTATTGTCAAACTGTGAGCACATTAGCACTGTTTTCAAAAAATTGCATGTATGGATTTCCATTCCTAAATGCAAACTGGTCTTCAGTATAACATAAATAAACTTCAGGACAGCGGGACAAATTCTGCCTTGACAGAAACACAGTAAATTCTCTGTAGTTTCCTGACAATTAATAAATTGTAAATCAAGACAGATTTTCACCAGAACTGAGCAATGGAAAAGTACCAATCTTGGAGAAGATATAAGTTAATTTTTCTATTAAAATTGAGCTGGCTCAGACAAACCACAACTCCCAGGCAACAGCTTTACCCCTAAGAGAAACAAAAATACTATGGCAACCTTATGCTTTCAAGTGAAAATATATTCTCCATGTTATTAGTTATTTAAGGATGGATCCAAAACCTGTGGAAGCCTGCCATGTATTTTAATAGACTTTGGAAAGTCTTTCAGAATCATAAACAGATTCATAGCAAATAGAAAATACTACAGGGAAGCAATCTCAATGATCATTCATTATTTTAGAAAGCCTACCACTGGAAAACTACCTGTGGAAGTTACAAATGTATTTCTGATTTACAAAACCACATATGGAGAGAAGCCTGCACACAGAAATAAACATTCTTCATGTTTTATCTTCTGTTTTCTGCATTGTATACATAGGCTCTATCAACCTGAAACTCAGCTGCCTGAAGAAAGCACAAAGTTGGTAAAAATTATGAATAAAATAGAAAAGGCAAAGAGATCATGTCTGAAAATCTGAGAGAAAGCTTAGCTGTTTCAAATGTTTCTGTAGGTTGCCAACAATTATATACAAATGGACTTGTTTAAGAGATCAATGGTTGTCATATTGATATTCTTGATGGAAATTACTAATGTAATAAATTCTCTAAATTTAGTCATAATTTTTGTGATATTTAGCGATATTCTAATAGTTAGTTCTAGATTCTTTGAATACAGTAATAATGTTATAATTCCAGGCTTAATGAGAAGCTAAATTAAGTTTCTAATCCCTAGACCTAAAGAGAAAGCAGCATGCCAAGGCACAAAACCAGTAACTAACAAAAGGATCAATTAAATCTACAGGGGGGTTTTATCCCAAAGCATACTTTTTAGAACTACTAGGATTTAGCAGCTGTTAAGAACTACTGTTAAGAATATAAAAAATGCTAATCTTGCATAACCTGGGGTCTCATATACTCATTATATCATTATATGATTATATTCTCATTCAGGCCTTGTTAATCAATGTAATTTGGGGGCTGGAAGTAGGAATTTGTTCGTACACCAATTTTTTTTATGCTACTGGAAGTCCTTTTATTTCCCTCCTGAGATGTATACTTGTCTCAAAAGAAGACTGGAATCCCAGGCAGTGCCTCCAAAGGAGTCATTTGAGCAGTCAGTCAAAGAGAGAGCAGTAGCAAATGATAACACTTGGTTCAGACAATATGATCTGCTGGGACAAGTTGAAAGAATCAAGATTGTTTAGACTAAATGAAAGAAAAGACACCATATTTGTATGTTTTTTCACAAAATGTTGCCAAAAGCAGAAAAGACTAACTCATTTTGCATTCCTTTGATGGACAGGATGAGAAGTCCCAGCATTAAACTGCAAGAAGGCTCATTTAGGTTTGATATTTTGTCAATGTAATTTGACGTGGTTTCACAATAGCCCTTTAACATGTCCCTCACAAACCCTATCACTGAATGTGTGTTAGGGAAAAAGCAGACTTATGGAGAGGATATTCCTTATTTTACTGGTAACAGAAAAAAACATACCGCATTCAATTCTAAATATAAATAGCTTCCTAGTTTCTTTAAAATGTGAAAAGAAAAAAGACCAAGAAGGCAGAAGAGTAGGAATTTGGAGGTGACTTACAGATGCTTTTTCTGTAACCTTCAAGTGTACATTTTATCATTATGAATTCATAATTAGAATTATAGCCATAATAATGCAGGATTCCCCACATGCTAGAAGAATTGTTCCATCATTCCCAACCAATTAACAAAAATTAATCATTCTTTTCTTGAACCACACTAATCCAATCCCTTTTAAGACAGTAAGATCTAATATATACACTCAATCACAAGTTTCATATAGCAAGAGTTTAACATAAAGGCCTTATTATGCCAACCACTGAAATTATAAATAAACTTCTGCCAATTGCAACTTCTTTTTTTTTAATCCACTAGAAAAATTATGTAGTAACATTAATTTACTCTTTTTACTTGGAGATATCAAAATACTTGAGAAACTTTATCCTCACAACAATCTAATCAAAGACAGCAAAGTGTTAGTGTGACCTACTTAAATCATAACAAAATTGAATGACAAAGACTAAGTCACTTTTCTCAGATCATGCAGAAAATAAGTGGCTATCAATAGAAAAAAATCATTCTTCTTTTCTATTCACTAGATAGTGCTTCCTCTCTAGCCATGATAATGTCCTGATTGCTTATTTATGGCAGAATCGTGCATAAGTAATTCCACTACATTGCAATAACTGATGGAAATAAAATGAGAATCTGGTCCATCAGGTGTGGCATATCTACTTCTGCTGCCATTTGCTCTTTCTCTCAATTTTAACATACAAATTTGGTGTTCCATTAGAGCATCCGAACAGACCAAGCTTTCAGAACATCCAATTCTCTGAAGCTGAAAGTGGAATACTTCACTAGGGAGAGAACAGGCTCAATGCAAGTGGTTAAAGGTCAGCTGCAAGATATTCTGCTTTCTAAACTGCATGTGGAAATCGTATTACTTGTACAGTACAGTAATAAAATAGCTGTTAGACAAAAGTAGCAATGCAGAAACCTCATTGTGGTAATACCATCTTTCAGTAATGTAATTACTTCATTTATCTCTCACAGCTTCATTTAGGTTGGAAAAGATCGAGTCCACCCCTTAACCCAATACTGTAAGTTCACCATAAACCATGCCCCTAAACACGCCATCTACACATCTTACACACCTCCAGTGATGGTGATCCTACTACTTCCCTAGGCAGCCTGTTCCTGTCAGTGCCTGACAACCCTTTCAGTGAAGGCATTTCCATTTCTTCTCGTCCTGTTGTTTGCACCCAGGAGAAGAGACTGGTCCCAACCTCTCTACAACCTCCTTTCAGGCAACTGTAGACAGCTATGAAGTCCCCCCCAGTCTCCTTTTCCCCTGGTTAAGCATCCCCCCACTCTGAATTGAGCTTATGCTCCAGACCCTTCCCCAGCTCCATTGCCCTTCTCTGGACATGTTCCAGCACCTCAATGTCTTCCTTGCAGTGAGGGGCCCAGAACTGAGCACAGGATTGGAGCTGTGGCCTCAGCAGTGCCCAGCACAGGGGGACGGTCACTGCCCTGCTCCTGCTGCCCACACCACTGCTGATACAAGACAGGGTGCCACTGGCCTTCTTGGCCACCTAGACAACAAGCACTGGCTCGTACTGAGCCACTGTTGACCAGCACCCCAGGTCCTTTTCCACCAGGCAGTTTTCCAGCCATTCTGACCCAAACACGTAGCACTGCCTGCGGTTGTTGTGACCCAAGTGCAGGACGCAGCACCTGGGCTTGTTGAACCTCATACAATTGGCCTCAGCCCATCAATCCAGCCTGGGCAGATCCCTCTGCTGAACCTTCCAGCCCTCCAGCAGATCAAGTCTGCCACTGTCTCTGAACTTACTGAGGGGGCACTTTACCAAGATTTCGTTTTGGTGTATCCTAGTGAATTAGTCTTTGCTAAGTTTATATTTAGTTGTCTTCAGCATACTTTTGTCTCTTGAAGTTTTAAAACCATACTAGGTTCCTGAATTAGTGTTTCTAGGCTTCATCCATACCTATTATAGCATAGAAGCTAAAAAAAAAAAGCCTTACACTTTTCATTGACATTCAATAATTCCAATTTTTCCTTGTCATTCTGGAGTGATTCTTAGATGTTTTTGAATGCTTTGAGGACTCCAGTTTCAAATCATCCTAACAATGCCTGTATACCAACTCACGACATCTTCCACTACACCAGACTTCTCAGAGCCCTGTCCAGTCTCACCTTGAATCTTTCCAGGGATGGGTCATCAGCTCCAATCTGTGCAACCTTTTCAATGTTTCACAGCTCTCATAAAAATTACTTTCTTTTACCTACTCTGACCTGACCTCTTGCAATTTAAAAACATCACCCCTTGTACTATCACTTTCTACAGGTCCTGTTAAGAAGTCTCTCTCCATCTTTCTCCTTTTAAATACTGAAAGGCCTCAACGGGCTCTCCCTGGAGACTTCTTCAGGCTGAACAACCCTAAGTTCTCTCACCCTATCTTCATATGAGAGGTGCTTCACCCTCTGGTCATCTTCACATCCCTCTTACACACCTGCACCAACAGGTCCATGTCTTTCCCATACTAAGGACCCCAGAGGTGGATACAACACTGCAGGTATAATCTCATTAGAGTGGAGTAGAAGGGCAGAGTTGTCTGACTCAGCCTGCTGGCCATGCTGCTTCTGACTCAGCCCAGGATACATTTGGCTTTCTGGAATCCAAGCACACATTGCCAGGTCATGTCCTGCTTTTCATCCACCAGTAGGCCAAGTCCTTCTCTACAGGGCTGCTCTTGAACCAGTCATCCCCCAGCCTGTATTGATACTAGGGCTTGCCCCAGATCAGGTGCAGCACCTTGTACTTAGCTGCTGTACTTGTACTCTCATGAGATTCCCATGGGCACACTTCTTGAGCTTGTCCAAGTCCCTCTTGATGGCATCCTGTTTCTCAGGTGTGTCATCTGCACTACTCAGCTTGATGTCTGCAAAATTCCTGAGGGTGCACTCATTCCCACTGTCTGTGTCATCAATGAAGACATTAAATTGCACTGGTCCCAACACAGACCCCTGAGGGACACCATTCACCACCATCTAGACACTGAGACATTCTGCATTAACCCTCTGGATCAACTATCCAATCAATTCCTTTCCCCCTGAAAAATTCATCCATAGAATCCATCTCTCTCTTATTCTGACAGGAGGATGTTGTGGGGGACCATGTCCAAGGTTTAGCAGAAATCCAGGTAGATTACACCAGTAGCTCTTCCCTCGTCCACTGTTACAGTCACTCCATTGTAGAAGGACACTAGGTTACTCAGGCTCCTCCCTGTCCTCCATGTGCCCCTATGTGTCTTGCTGACACTTGAACCTTTATGCTTCATCCTATTAAGCCATTCAGATTACTTCAGATAGAAACAGATCTACAGCAGATGGAAACAGACTCTGGTTCCTCAAATGAATGGTTTTTGTTCACCTAGAAGAATAAATGCAATAGGTTTTGTCCAGCTCTGCTTTCCTTCTTCCGAATTACTGTGCAAAGTAGTTGTATAGAGTTGTATAAATAGCTCGGTGGCTTTCATTGAGTGCTCATTTAGCCATTTCTGCACTGCTTCTCAGAGGCCTACTTAATATGGTTAAGCAAATACTTTTGAAATGTCTTAAACTTCCTTCAGTGAAAAGCTTTCAACAGAATACCAGTATTATAAAAGTGGATCCATATATTCCTTTGAGAAAAAAATACCACAAATCAAACAAGAGAAGTGAGTTAGTTTTCTGTGATATTTTTCAAATAAAACTATATCTTTAAGAACACAAAGGTGTTTGTTATTTTATTTCTGAATTCTTCACAATGACTTGACTTTTTGATATTGAGCTGCCCATAACAGTTCATTGTTGTGACAGCCTCTTATTTCTAATAGCCCTTTAACATCTCTGTGAACTCCAGTCTCCCATATCTTTTCACAGTAGGATCTATATATTCTCCCAGCCCCAAGGGCACTAACGAGTCTGTAGTTCTCTTTTTCTCTTATTTTGCTTACTTCTTCCAGGAAGACAGTGTGATGAATGTCTCCCTGGAAAATGTCAGGCAGCATTCATTCCACTCTAAGTCAGCCAAACTAGTTCCCTTCCAGATTTATTAAATAAAGCAGTCCTTCTATTACTACCAGCACTATTATTACTCATTAGTTGTACTGAAAGAACACTGCAGCACCTCAGTTCATCTTAAGGCACTCCAGGAACATATAGCAAATAACTGAACCTGTTCTCATGAAAAATAAAAAAAAGGGAGAAACAACAGATATGACTAATACATGAGAGGAAATGCAAACTAACCATAGGAAACATTTTATATCAAATTTATTACCGAGGGGAAAATAGAGACAATGAATGGACTTCTGGTGACAGGTAGGCAAGCTATTCATTATATGTAATTTCAAACAAATGCTGTCTTTTTCAAAATATGAACATGCCAGTCTGAAAAAGGCAGTGCATCCTGGAGCAAAGGGAGAATCCTGTTTCTTTTCTCCAGGCACGATAGCTTACAGCAAAGCAGACACAGAACCTGCAACACATTTGTAAATTCCTTCCATCCTATATTGTGATTTTAATTACCAGATGTCCATGTTCTCCCAGCTCTTCACAAACAGCTAGGTATTTGGATACTGTGATGTCTTTAAGGGCATAAACAGACCCTTGAATCCTTAAAAGTCCCTGTTGAAACAGAACTTCACTGATATTACTTCTTTTCAGGAGTTCACATTTTTTTCATGTCCAATATAATCTGCCCTCTGGTGCATTCACAGTTCATCCCTGAACAGTGAGTACGGTCACAGTGTTTGAAGGGCAGTAATATTCTGAAAAATAATATTCTGAAAAGAAACCTCAAATGGCAGTGTATGGATGCAGATTTCACTTTCTCCTTGGTGCCTCTAGTGCAAGCTGTTTACTCTGGCATATTTGAAAGACCACACTGTTATTTGTCCTAAATCGTGCTACTGATTGATTTGATAATCACACCAAGTTCTTTCTGTTTCTTTCTGTCTTCAGTCCTAATAATTCAACTCATTTATCAATGGCAGTGAAAGAATGGAATGCCTCTTGCTGTGCAGCACTTGCAGAAGTACAAGTCAAAGAACTTTATGAATTTACGTGTACAGAAAATGCTATGAAACACTCAGCATGGTTCCTATATGTTGTATTTATGAATTCACTACAACTATTTACTGTAACTATTCTATTTTGCCCACTTTTCTGACTTTCACTGTATTTTCAGAGCAGTCCTTGACACAGATGCATTCAGCCTGCTGAGGACACCCTGCCCTAATATCCCCACTGAAAAGCAGATCACCAGAAATAAAAACGTTAGCTTCAATCCTTTGTCAATTATAAACTCATATTCTGTTGTTAAGAAATTAAATTTGAGGAACACAGAAGCGTGTGATCTAGAAATCTACCTGCACCTATTTCCTGCAACATTTAACTGAATTTTCAGTGAAATCATCACAAATGTAAATAAAAAGGATCAGTGTTCATCTGGAAAAACTCTGTTCATGGTAACCATTTGCATCCACTTTCAAACCTCACAGCTCCTTGAAGAATTACTCTTTATATTGCATTGGACACAGTCTGAACCAGTGTGACACATTTGCCTGTGCTGGAGATCTTGACATACCACAACACAAGAGTCCCTAATCTCAGACTCAATATACAGTTAATTTAGAAAAGGAACTCAGCTTGCCATGCAACAAACTTAATAGGAGGTGCAGATAAATTCTGAAGTGTCTCCAAGACCTGTAGAAAATAGCACTTGATCAACAAGGACAGCTGATTTGAAAAAAGGCGTGCAAAAATGAGCCACTAACACTGGAGGCTGTATTCATGGAATTTGATGTTGCAAGGACATAATTATTTTTTAAGTTAATTATAAGAGAAAATAGTTGGTTTACCACATGACAAAATAATGCAGCTAGCAAGGCAGCAAATGTACTTCTATAATTTGGCTGCCTTTATATAGGTCCTGCATCTTACAAACCTGTAAGATACCTCTGCTCTGCAGAGGTGTGGTAAAATCTGTGTGGTAAAATCTACAGCAAATACTTTTTTATTTTCTTTGCACCTTCAACAAAACCAAAAAACTGAGAGAAATATTGTAAATAATGCATAATTATCTTCATTTTGTATCTTATCTTATCTTACAAATACTTTATCTTTTTATCAAATAGGGGTAATGGATTTTTTCACTATAACCTTTTAAGTCTGTATGTTCATAAAATTGCAAACTGGATGCAAGTTTTACATTCCTCTTATTTTTACAGTGATTACTATGCATTTTGCCATAAGTATTTGTTCATTTTTTCCTTCCAGTCCTACTTCGGTACTGAAGAATCTCATGTACTGATATACAATTTGGTCCACTACAAACCAGTGAACAGGGCACTAACATATTTTGATCCTTTTAGTCTCAGAGAAGCAAAAATATTAATACATACTAAATTTATAGGCTTGAGTTTAGATGTTTCAAAGGAAAGGGAAGAAAAGAGGCACTATCTTAGACAGCAAGACAGCTGTTATGTTAAAGTACAGTGTCCCATAGGATAAGGACTGCCACAGCCCCTGTGTCCTTTGAGGAAATTCTCTCTCTTCACAAGTTCAGACTGTGCCTATTAATGCTACAAATGCCTTGTTTTCATCCTTCCTGTTGCACGCTGTTCATACTTTCTCCTGCAAATAAAGCATACCCTGTAATCTGCTTCTTGAGCAGAAGTAAAAGCAATATATTCAAGCCCTGTATCATCCTAGTTTCTTTGATCACAGCTGGGTGGCAATATAGACTATAAATACTAACGACTTATAACAAAAAAATATTCCCCACACATTCAAACACATTTACCTACCATTTGTATGCCTTCCCCAAGTTACATGAAGAAAGGCTTCTTGGACAAAACAGTCTTTTTGGATAAAACAGGAGTTAAAACCAGTGGGTACCAGATAGCCATGATACTAATTAGCTGTGATTTTATTTAAAGCTTTTGTCTACTTCAGCCATTTACATTGCAATCTATCATTAGATTGACTCTTCTTTTTATGGATATACTTACATTGCAGGCTCTGTAAACCAGTTATAACAATGTTTTTGAAAGTAATTTAGTCTTTAAGTGTATGAGGCAATGAAGACCAGGATGCAAGACTCTTTTCCTGTCATCAAAGCACATCCTCTTTCCACCAGTCTGTAGACTGTCTCTCTTTAGTTTTTCTCTCTGGTTTTGAATTCTTGTACACACAGTAGCTTGATCTAGCTCCAATAAAAGCAACAGAAAGTACATCCTAACAGAGACTCTCCACACTTTGGAGGGGCAGTTTACAACAACTATTTTTTTCTAAAATTTTCTAACCTCAAGGTTATGATGCAAGAAATATCTCACAGCATTAGTGCCAAACTCCAACATTTGGCCTTCTGATTTCTGAAAAATACAGAAATTAGACATAAAGATATACACTCTGGCAAAACCAGGTTCTGAGTCAAATATAGCTCTGCATCTTGTGTTTTCTATTGCTTTCTGCAGTTGGATACTACAGTGTGATATGCAAAGTCAGAACACTGTCAATGCAGTGTGAAGGGACAGTGTAAGAGAATTTTCATGTTAATTCTTCTGCAAATGGACAAAGGAAAGCAACAGTAACATTATGTAAACTGTGATAATTTATAAATACTTCTAAAATCCTTTAGTCATTATAACTATCAGTCTTTTTTAATTTGTCATCAAAAAGAGGAGACAATAAAGTGAATCAAAAGCTTCAAAATGTATTAAAAATGTGGCAGCCATTGAATACAATGTGAGACAATGGGAGAGGAAGAGGAGTCCAGAAAAGCTGGTGGTTATTCAAGGATCACCTCCTTCAGGCTCAAGAAAGATCCACCCCAACAACTTAGAAATCAAGCAAAGGTGGCAGGAGACCAGTACAGGTGAGAAAGGAACTCCTGAGAGAACTCAGATATAAAAAGAAGTGTACAAGAAGTGGAAGCAGAGGTGGGTTAGGAATGCCAAGACCAATCCAGAGTTGAATCTGGTGAGGGATATGCAGAGCAACAAGAAAGGTTTTCGCAAGTACATTTGCAGCACAAGAAAAACTAGGAAAAACATGATCCCACTGCTGAATGGGACAGGGGAACTGATGACAAATGACATGAGAAAGGATGAAGTTCTCAATGCCTCTGCCTCAGTCTCTACTGGTAAGCCTAGTCTTCAGGAATGCCAGCCATCACAGGCCAGATGAAAAGTCTGAGATCTGAGGGAAGACATACCTTCAGAAGAGGAGGATCAGATGAGGGACCCATTAAACAAACTGGAAGTCAATGAGGCTGATGGGCTGCCCTCACAAAGTACTGAAGGAGCCAGATGATGTCACTGCAAGGCTACCCTTAATTATCTCTGAAAGGTTAGGGTAGCTGAAAGAGGTTCCTGAAGACAGTAAGACAGCAAATGACACTTATCTTCACAAAGAGCACTGAGAAAGATTTTGATAACCAGGCAGGTTCATCTGAGTCGCAAATAAGATGATGGAGCAAATAATGCTGAAAAATATTTCAAAACTTATGAAGGACAAGAAAGTGACCAGGACTAGTCAGCATGGATTTACCAAGGGGAAGCCAACCTGAGAGTAACCTAACTTGATGGATGAGGCAAGAGAAGTGAATGTTGCTTAGCTCAACTTTCATATGGCTGTTGACACTGATTGTCTCCCTTAACATCCTCATCAACAACAAAGATTTGTCTTTTCTGTCTGTTTGTTAGACAAACAGACAGAAGAACGGATTGAAAACTGGCTGAACAGGTAGGTCCAGAGAGTTGTGATTAGCAGCAAGAAGTCCATTTGGAAGGAAGTCACTAGTGTTGTGCTCCAGAAGTCAATACAGGGACCTGTGTTTCTTTAACGACCTGGGTGCTAGGACAGAGTACACCTTCAGAGTTCAAAAATAATACAAAACTGGGAGGACTGGCTGCTAAACCAGACTGGTGTGCTGTCAGAACAGATTGGAGATGATGGATGAGAGTAACCTCCTGAAGTTCAACAGAGGGAAGAGCCAAGTCCTTCCCCTGGGGAGGAATAAGGCAGTGGACCAGTTCGTGCTGGGGGCTGAC